>NC_142546.1:3801250-4452500 GCF_056151865.1 Erythranthe guttata | reverse complement strand
TAATTTATAAAGGTCTTTAATCTGATTTCTCGAAGTTCGTAGAAACTTTGATTTCTTAGAAATTAAATTTATTCATCTGTTGAATGCATTCTGCTGAATCAGGCCTTTAACGATAACTCATACAAATTTTATTTATAAAATTCTTATTGAATATGAAAGATGAATTTGCGGTGCTAATATATTATATAAATCAGATTATATTATATTACGTGAAATCTGAGTTTATTTGGAAATCGGACGGATCGGATTGGAAACGGGCGTTTCGGAAAATTTCAGATTTTTTCCGGAACTCAAATCTCATTTCCTATTGCGATTCCGAAAATTTCGGAATCAAAAACTGAGTTCCGATTCCGATATATTCGGAAATATCGGAGTTTTGGATTTTTTCGGAATTTCAAAATTTTCTTAAAAGAAAGGGAAGAATAAGAAAAACAATCAAAAACACCAAAACCGAGCAACAATCGACAATAAACCTCTCCACACAATGCAAAACATTCAAGAATTTGTATTCCATTCATATCAATGACATATTCCGCAAAACATTCAAGAATTTGTATTCCATTCATATCAATGACATATTCCACCAAAATAATTCCTAAAATAACAGAATATTTGAGGTTTCAAAAATAGAAAAATGTTATTATTTGCAGATCGATGATTCCGACGAGTAGCTTACTGGCCAGCACCCCTTTGCCTTTTGGATGCTCGAAGAAACGAGCGTCGCCCAATGTTGTTAGAACCGGACCGACCCGGCCGGTCGGACCGGTTCGACCGTGACCCGGCAATAAAGCGGTCCGGTCTAACATCTAAAACCGGAAAAATCGAAAACCGAGGTCAAATGACCAAAATCTAGTTTGACCGGGTAAAACCCGAGAACCGACGAGTCAGTCAAGGAACCCGGTTTTCGGCCAAAACGTCTCGAATCACAGTTGAGTTGGTTATTTGTGGCTAGATTTGAGCAAACCTTCACAAACTTAGTAATGGGTGGCCTGATCTAGTCATGAGTGGTCGAAGGAGTGTTGGATATGATCATGGGTGATCGAATAGGGGTGGCCGATTCCAAATTTGAAGAAAAAAAAATGGAAAAATATAGAGTATAAGTAATAAAATGTAGTAAGAAGTGATATGAAGTAGATAAAAGTGAAAATAATAAATGGGAGATTAAAAATATAAAGAAAATAATATTTTTAGAACATTAAAATTAATAAAATAATGGCATATTAAAAAAAAAACAAAAACCCGGTTGAACCGGTTCGACCCTATAAACTCATGACCCAAATGGTCGTCCGATTCTATAGCCGGTCCGGTTCTGAAAACATTGGCGTCGCCCTTTGCAATGGAGTTGAATATTGGAGAAGATTAAAACAAGAATGTCATCGAAAATCACAGACTTTAAAACATGCGACGAAGCGTGCGAGTTAAATCAAGAATCTTACACGAGTTAATATCCTTCCAACGGGGGTGGAATTGAAGAAGAGCATCGGAGCACTAAACACCGAGTTAATAAAACCCGAGAATAAGGCTTTCGAAGCTCTCAGCCCTAAAAGAATCGCGAAAAGCGCTATGATATATACGAACACAACACTAAGTGACGAAATTAGAGTGTAGATCCTGACGACGAAAACACTGCTTCGTTCGAGATTTTGAACCGAAAAAGCTAGCCAGAAACTCGCGGCAGTTTGAAATTACAGTAGGCCCCAAAAAATATTTAGATTTTAAGCAAAATCCAAAACCTATTTAATTAATAATTTTTTTTAGGTTTTACTATTATACCCTTAATCTATAATTAGACGTGTAATTAAGAATTAAATACTATCTCTCTCTCTCTCTCTCTCTCTCTCTCTCTCTCTCTCTCTCTCTCTCTCTCTCTCTCTCTCTCTCTCTCTCTCTCTCTCTACGCCACAACACCCGTGCAATCCTTTCGTCGCCGAGTGGGAGATTGTTAGAGTAGGTGATCAATAAGTCTTGTGACTGTGGTCTTTACATATTTCATCTAATAATAATACTTTTGGCATTTTATATATGTGTCCCTTGCTTGCGTATAGATATAGGTCTTATAGTTATTCTATTACTACTAAATTATCTAATTTCCTTTTTTTTTTGTAATGAAGGAACCCACAAACAACCATATAGGTGCACTGGGTAAACCATACGAGAGATGTAAACCACACTAGGCTAACCATGTGTGACAAGCTCTACCTAGCGACCGTTGACAAGGCAATTCGAACCTAGGTCAACGACACATGCACATTGCTCAAACCGTTAAGCCATCCCTTGGGGGACTGTTAAATCACGAGATAACTTAATGACAATACAATAATATAACTGTTAAAACCAATTCCTAGTCAACGGGTTACGCCATTAACGAGCATACATGTCCTTTTTCCATTTGAGACTAAGCTAGCATTTAGTGTTAGCGGATGGAGAATGTAGGTTGTTGTTTAGCTTGAAGAGAGAAGGAGACGGCGAGAGCATTTTGTCGTAACAGAGACGTCACTCCCTTGCCTAAAATAAGCGTATCTGCAACTAAATGTGGCTACTTATTTAGCTCTTAATAGAGTGAGCTATCTGTTGTGATTTGAATTTGTCTATTGTTACCTTAAGGGGTAAATTACGAGAAATCCATTGAGGTAATGCCTAGTTACGAAAATACCCTCATGTTTGTGAGATTACAAAAATCTCTTTATGCTCAGTGTTTGACCGTTACGTTCACAGAAAATGTGTTTTGTTCAATTTTTATGAGATGTAAACGGACAAAATAAAGCTCCCACGCACTCCTCTTGGCCCATGATAGGTGTAGTTTTATGAAATAGCAGAATAATTAAAGTAGGATAGAGAACGTAGTACACTTTCCAAGTTTTTGAGAATTTTGATTATTATCAGAACAAGAAGCCTTGTTTGAAAATTTGTTTTTAGGCTTATTTTTTACAAAATTCACTTTACCCAAAGACTTGTGACTCTTACTGGTTTTCAAATCAAGTTTGTTGAATTTTGAATGCCTATGAATATCTACTCATCTGTTGAGACAGACTACATGTTACGACATTAGGTGACGTAACAGAATTGTTGTGTTGTCACAGTAATAAATCTACGAAAAGCAGAATAAAGAACACAACAATTTAATGTGGTTCGGATACAAACGTACCTTACATCCATGAGGACTTGCAAAACTAGTTCAGATTTAAGTGTACATTAATAGGACTTAATAAAAACACTAAAGACTCCCTCTTTATGTAATATGCCGTTCTTGCACACGACTCGAACTTGTTGATAATCAAAGCAATTCCTCTTCCGCGCTCTTGGACTTCCTCCAATGTTGAACTTCCTTCAAACGGCGGATCGACCTCTCCCGAGATCTTTTAAGCACTTCTCCCGAAACGCCGATCTTCTTTATGGCCTGGTAGAAGAAACCTGTTTTGTTGCCACACCTGACGTGCAGACAGGGCTGCAACACGGGCTGCACCTTTCAAAGCCTTTATGCTGGGATTTTTCTTTTTAAAGCTCCATCGGACTCATATGAGGTTGAGGGCCTTATATAGGCACGAAATCTCCACCCTAAACCTAACTTGGCCCCTAAGAAATCGATTTAACTAGGTAATAGAATCCTAGTCGATTTCTACTTCTATTCTAGATAAGTACAAAAGATACCTAACTAGAATATAATACATGGAAATAAATCTAAGTCCTAATAAAAATATTACAAGAATAGGACTCTAATTAATTCCAAAATAAACATGGAAAACAAATCTTTGCTAATCTTTAGTTTCCACGTATGGCGGATTTCTTCAATCTTCACAAACAGAAATCTGGTGCCAACAATCTCCCCATTTGGCATAGATTGGTTAGAATCCATGTTTAACAAGAACTCCCCCTGCAGATGAGATTTACTCCCCCTGCAACAAAGATGTCACTTTTCTTCACCCGTCTTGGTCTTCTATCAGAGTGTACCATCACAGGGCACGTTACAACGCAGCGGAATTGGGTGAATGCCGTGACAGACTTCCGTCTCAACCTTCCTTGTGAACACACGTCATCCAATAAGCAAAGCAAACAAATCAAAACCCAAAATCAGACACTAAGTATATCTAGTGACCCGCTCTGATGCCAATTGTTGAATTTTGAATGCCTATGAATATCTACTCATCTGTTGAGACAGACTACATGTTACGACATTAGGTGACGTAACAGAATTGTTGTGTTGTCACAGTAATAAATCTACGAAATGCAGAATAAAGAACACAAAAATTTAATGTGGTTCAGATACAAACGTACCCTACATCCACGAGGACTTGCAAAACTAGTTCAGATTTAAGTGTACATTAATAGGACTTAATAAAAACACTAAAGACTCCCTCTTTATGTAATATGCCGTTCTTGCACACGAGTCGAACTTGTTGATAATCAAAGCAATTCCTCCTCCGCACTCTTGGACTTCCTCCAATGTTGAACTTCCTTCAAACGGCGGATCGACCTCTCCCGAGATCTTTTAAGCACTTCTCCCAAAACGCCGATCTTCTTTATGGCCTGGTAGAAGAAACCTGTTTTGTTGCCACACCTGACGTGCAGACAGGGTTGCACCCTTCAAAGCCTTTATGCTGGGATTTTTCTTTTTAAAGCTCCATCGGACTCATATGAGGTTGAGGGCCTTATATAGGCACGAAATCTCCACCCTAAACCTAACTTGGGCCCTAAGAAATCGATTTAACTAGATAATAGAATCCTAGTCGATTTCTACTTCTATTCTAGATAAGTACAAAAGATACCTAACTAGAATATAATACATGAAAATAAATCTAGGTCCTAATAAAAATATTACAAGAATAGGACTCTAATTAATTCCAAAATAAAAATGGAAAACAAATCTTTGCCAATCTTTAGTTTCCACGTATGGCGGATTTCTTCAATCTTCACAAACAGAAATTTGGTGCCAACAAAGTTCTTTACTTTTCAAACCATTTATAATAGTATCCAAAGTCACTTTATCTGTGCCATACTTAATGGGTGATTTTACATCATTGTAAGAGTCTGGAATAACATTTAAAATAACAATGGGGGTGTACTCATTAATTATTTTATCCCCAGTCAACTTAATATTTTGCACCAGTTTTGTAAGATCATCTAGATTTTCATCATGATCTTTGTGACAATCAATTTTAAATCTAAAAAAAGATTCCAGCAAAAACATTTTGGTGGGTAAGGAGGTTTCAATATAAAGCTCTTCCACTTATCCCATAATTCCTTAGCAGTATCAAGCTTACCTATCTTCATCTTTCGCATCCTTTGTAGTTTTATCATCATAAGATTGAGTTATAGATTTAAAACAAATATATTGAGCTAAGACACCTTTCATTTTTTGTTTCCAAATAGCAAAATCACCCTTGCCATCAAATGATGCCACAGAAAATAAGAAAAACAAGTTGCACGTCGACAACAACAGAAATGAAGCACACAAGTTACACATAGACAGCAACACAAAGAGAAATAACACCCACATGACTAAGGCAATCACAAAAGATGGTCACAGAAGCTCACACAAGTCAAATAGGGTGCATAAAGTAAAGTTAACGGTTTCGGACAACAAGGCCATCTTAGGCTACCTCCATCCCCCAGATTCTTGCGACACTAAGCGGTTCGGGTAATGGGGATTTGGTGTAGTAAGTAGCCTGAGTTAAATCAAGCTCCAAAATATATATATATATATATATATATATATATATATATATATATATATATATATATATATATATATATATATATATATATATATATATATATATATATATATGAGCGGAAGTTTTCTCAAACCACTGCAGATCTACCACAGGTTTTTCAGGATTTTACGCAGAAACAAGAGCGAGTGAGAACGTAACCGATTTTTACAGCACGAGTATGTTAAGAACAAGTGCCGAATTGATGCTCTGATACCACTGTTAGGTAGAAGTTCCAATAGTTCTAGCAATAAATTCGTTATAATAGAAAGATGGAAATAGATAGAAAGCAAGGATAGCTCAACTTAAAACTGCATGTATAAACATCGGTTCAGTTCCCTTTTCCAGTGTTCAGTTCAGAAGATTCAAAGTTTGGTGGCGATTCCAAAACGGAAACAAGCACCAAGTAACTGCCACACACCTGAAACCCTAGATTTACCTACTCAGATTGAACGGTCCGCATCATTAAATCTGCTACTCGGAGGCAAGGACATCCATTGTTCGGAAAGGCCTGCGATGGGTGTCGACGAAAAACGACAATGGTGACGAAGTACTGTAGAGAGAGGGGGTAAGAATAGAGAGAAACGACACAGTTGAGAATGAATTGCTAGAGTTGAGAGGAAGAGTGAGAAAGAACAATGTGAAGGACCAACATCAATCACCAAAGATGGACATAATCAGGTCAGACTTAAGCAGTGGGCTTAAGTTGTTTAAGCTCAATTCGCTCAGTTGGGCTGCCACAATTATATAAGACCGGCCATATCCAAAGTTTATTTGTGGGCACAATTCTCGACCCCCAAGACATTAAAAGTTAAAAGCTAAGGACTAAGGTCTCGATTTTTTTTTGGGGCAAATAGCAAAAAGGGACATTACAAGAGACTTAAATACACATTGGTCCACAAAATAAACAGTCTTTCAAATAAACTCATCCCCATGTCTTTAGTCTAAAATACCCTCCATAATATAATTTCTATCATTCCCATTCATTATACTCTAAATTCCTTAATATTACACATTGACCCCATATTTAAACAAATATATCACATTAACCCCCATTTTAATAATTTTTTGAAAAAATATTTTTTTTCTAAAAATAATTTTTTTCTGACTTTTTTTCCGCCAGGTCAACCGCCATTGACCGCCGGTCTTCGACGTTGACTTTTTTGTTTTTGATTTTTTTTTTAAATTTTGTTTATTCTTAGAAAAAAATATTTTAATTAATATTACTGTCTTGACTGCTAAATTACTATCTCATACAGTAATATTACTGTTTGGGACAGTAATATTATGAATATTATTTTCCCGAACAGTAATATTACTGTCCCAAACAGTAATATTACTAATATTACTATCCCAAACAGTAATATTACTAATATTACTGTCCCAAACAGTAATATTATTGCAGTAGACAGTAATATTACGCTCGTATACAGTAATATTACAGTTGAAGACAGCAAAAATGCAGGCCAAGACGATAAAATTAATTAATACAGTAATATTACTGTCTCAGACAGTTAAATTACTATTGGAGACAGTAATTTAGGACAGCAATATTAATTAAAATATTTTTTTTTAAGAAAAAACAAAATTTCAAAAAAAAAAAACAAAAAGTCAATTAACAGTTAAATTAATGTATCCGACAGTTAAATAACTGTTGGAGACAGTAATTTAGCAGCCAAGACAGTAAGATTAATTAAAATAATTATTTTAAGGAAAAAAAATCCAATTAATAGTTAAATTATTGTCTCCGACAGTTAAATAACTGTTGGAGACAGTAATTTAGCAGCCAAGACATGAATATTAATTAAAATATTTTTTTAAGAAAAAAAAAGGTCAATTAACAGTTAAATTATTGTCTCCGACAATTAAGTAACTGTTGCAGACAATAATTTAGCAGCCAAGATAGTAATATTAAGTAAAATATTTTCTTTAAGAAAAAAACAAAATTAAAAAAAATTAAAAAAAAAAAAAAGCAATCAATGCTGGAGACCCAACAGTCAACGGCGGTTGACCTACCGGAAAAAAATTTCATAAAAAAAAAGGTCAATGCCGGAAATCGGCGATCAATGGCAGTCTCTGGTGGTGGCGGGTCAAAATTGAAATTAGGGTCAAAATTGGTTAATTGGTGAAATTTGGCTAAATTTGGGTGTAAATCATGAAATTAGAATTGAATTGGGTTTCAAGGAATTGGGGGTAATTTTGGTATATATAAAAGGGTTTTCATTATTTGTAAATAAGTTTGAATGAGCTGAAAATATTTGAAAGACAAAAAAGTTGGATGTCCTTTTTTTTTTAATTAAGTGCCCTTGTGAGGCGCCTTTTTGAGATTAACCCTTTTTTTTTTGTTATATATTTATATAATTAGGATTATTAGTGAGAACCCCCAACACATTAGGATATATTAAAGTGGATCCACACCCTTTTACAATATTAGTGAGAATCCCTTTAATTGTTTAATTAAATTAATATTATTACAATTATTAAATATTATACCTATATTACCCCTAATCACCAAATCTTATATTTACAAAACCCTAACCACATCATCTGTCACAAACAGATATGCTGGTACTTTTTTTTTTTTTTTGTTCTTCTAGTTTTGGAAGTATTCCTGCAATCCTCGTCGGAAGACCACTCCACCACTGTTGTCATGGAATCGATGACCTCGAGGAGGATGTCGAAACCTTGGGCTGCATTTTCATGTGAGAATCGCGCCCGTCGATGCCCTACCGTAACCTCGGATGCCGTTAACATAGGCAGATCTGCTTCGTCCGTTATGTTCGGTATTGTTTGGGAGGCTGATTATTCGTTCAATTAATTGTAGAATGTATGTTCGTTTGTTGAAATTGTGTTCATGTTACTCAAAAATATATAGTTGTTTTCGTTACAGTTGTAGTTGGTTTCGATAATGGTCGTTGTTGGAGTTCTGGTGTGATTTGTTTGCTTTTGTTTTAGTTGATTTTAATAATTTGTAATTGATTTAATATAGTTGTTTTCGTATAGCAATATATTTCCGCACAACAATATTGTAGTATTCATTACTTTTTAGTTGGTTTGAATAAATAGATAATTTAACAAATAGTTGTTGGAGATGCTTTGATTAAACAATTAAGTAATCTTACAATGAAAATAATGTAATATATAATTAATTTATAAATGGGCGTATAGTTGTTTTAATACCAATTGTTTTTATAACAGTTGTTTTATTGAAATATAGTTATTTAACAGAAAAATTAAAAAAATATATAGTAAAAGAATATTTAAAGAAAAATATTAAACAAATTAAAAAGAATTTAATTTTTTTTTATTATTTTTTAAGGACAATTAGTGAAACCCCCTCTAGAATTTTTTTAATAAGGATGGATCCAGCCTATTTTTCTTTATTAGTGATAGGTCCAATTTTTCTCTTATTCCAAATTTACCCTCCCTACTAACTACCCACTACTTTAATGATTTTATAATTTCTTTTAATTATAATTTTCATTTATTTATTTATTTATCTTTTATATTTATTTAAAAATATTCTATACTTAAACATAATTAATCTTTTTTTTTCTACTGTTGGATTTGCAAATCAATTATAATATTTTTGAAAACAACTATAAAAATTCCGAAAACAACTATAAAATTTTCGAAAACAACTAAAATATTTCTTAAACGACTAAAGTTTTGTTTTTCGTTTCTCCTGTTTTGGCTATTTTGTTCATAATCAGCTATAAAGTGACCGAAAACAACTATTTTTCTTTCTCGTTTTTTTATCCGAATCAACTTTAAGAAAACTCTAAAACAACCATGAAAAATATTTGTTTTCAATGGCAGGTTTACCAAATAAGATCAACTAAAAATTAAAAAAACAACTATAAAAAAAATTGAGATCACCTATAAAATATCGAAAACAACAATAAAATCTAGTTGTTTAATGAAATCAACTAAAAATTATCAAAACAACTATAAAATTAGTGAAAACAACTACAAATTTTCAAAATCGAAAACAACTACAAATTTTCAAAATCAACTACAAAATAAACAACTCCAGTTTTAGAGAAAACTTCTATAAATTCATTTCTTCTACTTTGCCATGGCTGAGATAGGAGTTTTCTTCCAGAGATATGGCCAACGTACAACTCCGATCATATGAGTTTTCTTCCACAGATCTTCATAGATTTCGAATGTGCTATGCATAAAATAATCCCCATGTCCGCAACTATTTCATACATAAAGACAAACACAAAACAATTCAATAAAAAATCAAATTACAACAAAGAATAATATCCAAAATATGTAATAACATTAACAAATTGCTGACTTTCTATTTAAACAAAAGCAAGACTCAAATCACAAAATTAATCAACAAATATGACATGATAGAAATCGAATCCTACTGTAATTTGACAATTGAATCAAGACAATAACACCATAACAATTAATCAAAAAAATCAATCAGTTGCAAAATAAAACTAATTAAATAATGAAGGAATTTGATAGACAAACCTAAATAATCTCGCTTGCTTCGATACAGATCTCGTCGTCACCGACGTTACACCGTCATGAAGGCTAAGAGGTTGTCGATGTCAGATCGGATTCAAGTGACGTTGGAAGTTGTCCCCAAAAAACGGCGGAGAAATTGATTGGAGAAGAAGCCTCGTCGTCTTCTTCACAATTGCCCTTGACCATGGGATTCGCACATAAAAAGGCTGTTGGGGGAGAAGAAGATGGTGAAGAAAAATAGAGAAGATCGTGGGGCGGAGGTGGGGGAGAGGTGGCTGGGAGAGGCTACGTGGCGGAGGTTGTTAAGTGTATATTTTTACACTTTATCGTATCTTTTTATTTGGGCTTTTGGTGTGTTTTAATGATAATTGGTGCTTAAAAAGTTGATTTATTGTATTTTAGGTGCAAATTGACGAATTGGCAACTTATGGGGTGAAAACTGCAAATTCAGAGAAAAAGTGGGCCAAAAGTGAAAAAATAGAAATTCTGGAGAATTAAGAACCGGACGGCCGTCCGGATTTTAAAGCCTATTCTCGCACGGCCGTCCGGATTGACGTATTGGCGCAGTGAAAGGATTTTAATTGCACAAGGAAACTGCCTTCTTCCCCAAGTTCTTCACCCTATATAAGACCAATCCAAGCACACAATTAAGGATCCCTTTTTGACGCAATTTCAAGAGCAACAAAGCAATAACGAAGACGAAGAATTCGAAGACTCCAAGCATAGATTTATCGTCTATGATTTATTTTATTTGCGTTTTTCCTTTAATCATGAGTAGCTAAATTACTTATTTCTAGGATTTTATTTGGAACCCTATGTGGGATTTATAAACCCTTTTCTATGATTTTATGCAAGTTTTAATTCCGGATTATTTCTTCTACTTGTTTCATTAAGTGCATGAATTTGATCACCTTGTGTGCTTTTATGTTATTGTTAATCGCATGAATCGGAAGATCGGGTTAATAATTAGAACTGTGGTAGAAGAGCCTTTGTTGTATTAACATAGGAATATAGTTAATCTCTTAGGTAGCCATTATTGAGATTTGTGCTTAATGCTGTGTTCTAGAATTCACTGCATAGGAATATAGTAATTGAATCTAGAGTATTAGAATCGTAATACACGCGGAAGCGGGTTATGATTATTTTAGCATCTCAGGTTAATAATCCGGGTTAATTGCTTGCATAATTGAAGGAATTGGGGGAATAATAATCACATAGGGGGAAGAATAAAATCCTAGGCTTGCTTATCTTGATTAAATCTTCGTTTTAAATTGCTTTCTTGTTTTTGCTTGCTTTTAATTTAGTTTAATTTAGTTAATTCTCTCTAAAATTCGACTGTGTAGGGTGGGCTTGATAATAATTGGTAGAATTTAGCGTCTAGGATTAGATAATTAAATATTCCCTGTGGGTTCGATATCCGGACTTTTAGTCCACTATATTACTTGTACGATACGTGCACTTGCGTGTAGGTTTTCGACCAACAAGTTTTTGGCGCCGTTGCCGGGGAATATTTTAATTATTTATTTTATTCTAGCTCTAGATTTGAACAATTTTCACGATTCACCCATTTAATTTTTGTTTTATTTTATTTTTGTTTTAGGTACGGTGTATGCCTAGGAGACTCGATCTTGCTAGAGAACCGTTTGATCCCGAAATTGAACGCACTTTTCGAGCCGCTAGGAGACGTCAACACGCAACCAATACAATGGAGGACGAAGAACGCATACGCGCAGAGGGTAATTTAATCAATGCCAATGGAAACCAAGTCCAAGACCCACCCCCTCAACTTCCGTTACAGCCAGCACCTAGGCCACGAGCACTTCAAGATTACATAATCCCAACTCTAGACGGATTCCGCCCGAGCATCCAATATCCACCCATTGAGGCGCACAATTTTGAGATCAAGCAAGGCCTTTTGACGATGCTCCAAAATAACGGGCTATTTAGTGGGTTGGCAGGTGAAGATCCCCATCTTCACATTGTCAATTTTCTAGATACCTGTAATTCCCACCGTCAAAACGGTGTTTCCCAAGAGGCGCTTCAATTAATTCTCTTCAAGCACTCCCTACAAGGAAGAGCTCGCCAGTGGTTGATGTCCCAAGCCCCCCACTCTATCTCGTCGTGGCCTCAACTCCTCAACCTTTTCATGAAGGTTTATAGCTCACCCGAGAAGGACGAGAGAATTCGACGAGAAATTCACAATTTTGTCCAAGAGCAAGGCGAGCAATTATACGAGGCATGGGAGAGATTTAAAACTCTTTTGCGGCAGTGTCCAACACATGGAGTCGAACAATGGCGGCAAATCCACATCTTCTACCAAGGGATTAACCAGAATGCACGAACGGTCTTAGATGCATCAACCGGGGGAAATTTTATGAGTCAATCGATACCGGATGCTTTCATCATGTTGGATCAAATTGCTCAAATCGGTTTGCCAAGTCAAGCGAAAGGACGGTTAGTGGAGCTAAGAAAATTCCCGGAGTGTTGGAGTTAGATGCAATTACGGCCCTTCAAGCTCAAGTGACCCAAATTGCTCAACAAAATCAACTCCTTCTGCAGCACATCAAAGCAAGTCCACCACAACAAGTCAAAGCAATCGAATCTCCATGTTGTGAAATTTGCGGTGGAAATCACTACACGCTCCAATGCCAACAAGATGTGGAGTCGCTCAACTACGTCAACAATGCGCCTCGCCAATTCCAAAATCAAGGGTGGAGATCACAAGGGCAATATGGAGGAAATCAACAAGGCCAAGGGTATCAAAGACCTCAAGGTCAATTTCAAAATCAAGCCCTTCCCCAACAAAGCTATCAAGGCAACAATCCACTGGCCCAAAAATCAAGCACGGAGGAGATATTGGCCCAATTCATGACTGCTACCCAAGCCTCGCTGCGGAATTTGGAGAATCAATTCGCTCAATTCGTTGTGAATCAAGAGAAACGCCCGCCGGGAGCATTGCCATCGAATACGGAAGATCCTCGAAATCAAAAGTTCAAGACGTGCCAAGCTATCGATTTCAAGATCAAGAAAAAGGAAGAAATTCAAGTCAAGCCGCAAGTCACTGTAGCCGAATGGGTCGAGCCAATCCCATATCCACAAAGATTGCTAACGAAAAAGATCGAGGACGAGACGTGCCAAGCAGTCACCTTGAAGAACGGGAAGCAATTGGAGGAAGCCCCACGAAAAGAGAAGAGAAACACGGTAATCGAGAAGCCAAAAGTAAATGAGGAAAAAGAATCAACTCATGAAGAGCCACCATCAACGGTGCCTTCACAAGCCCATCCAATTCCTTATCCTCAAAAGTTTATAATGAAGAAGCTCGATGCCGAATATCAAAGATTTTTGGACAAGTTGAAGGAAATTCGCATAAATATTCCTTTCATTGAAGCACTTCAAAAGATGCCAAAGTGGGTGAAGTTCCTCAAGGACCTCGTGAAGAAAAGTAAGAAATTGCAAGGGAACGAGATGATCCAACTCACGGAGCAAATTAGTGCAATTCTTACTCGGCCTCTTCCACAAAAACTCGGCGATCCAGGTAAGTTTACTATTCCTTGTACTATAGGAGGTAAAAATTTTAGGTCACTCATTGATTTAGGTGCTAGCATTAATCTTATGCCTTATTCCACTTACAAAAATCTTGGGTTATGTGAGATTGAACCAACGGCTATAACCCTTCAATTAGCCGATAGGTCTTTAGTTTACCCAAAAGGTATTTTAGAGAACGTGCTAGTGAAAGTGAATAAATTTATTTTCCCTGTGGATTTCGTTATACTTGATATAGATGAAGATAGGGAGATACCTCTTATTCTAGGAAGGCCGTTTTTAGCCACGTCGAAAACTCTAATTGATTGCGCTAGTGGTGATCTTACAATGACAATGCACGATCAAACGATCAAATTTAACGTTTTTAGCGCTAATAAAAATCCATGTGATAATAATGATTGTTATGCGATTGATCTTGTGGATTTTACAAATCATGACGATTTTGACGTTTTGATCTTAGACCATGGGAAAGGATCTTTGAGTTCAGGAGATGGTGGCAGAAAAGATAGTCGGACGGAGCAAGTTTATTGTGCAAATTCAATTTCAACACCTCTAAGAGATAGTCAAAAGAGTTGGGGTGCTAACGGTGATGAACGTGCAATGAGGATGAGACCACCAAAAAAATCAAACGAGCATCATGGGGGAGAGGAATTCAATTGCCAAGTGACTTCGGTCACGTTAGCTTGAACAAAGAAGCAGACAAAGTCCGGCTGAAGACTGTAAACTTAGCGCTTCTCGGGAGGCAACCCGAGCTTTCGTTTTTATTTTTTTATGTTATTTTAAATTTTTAGTTTTGTTTTTATTTTATTTTTCTAAAAAAAAAAAAAAAAAAGTTTCAGGGGCACTAATAAGAAGTTTTTATTTTTCAGGGACCTAATTGAAATTATTCACACGGCCGTGCAAGAAAAAGGCAGGAATCTCACACGGCCGTGTGAGATTTTGGTGATGCTACTGCCCAAAATCGCAAAAGGGCACGGCCGTGCGGATTTTACACCTAAATCTCGCACGGCCGTGCGAAATTTGAAGAGGCTACTGCCCAATTTTGAGAAAGGGCACGGCCGTGCGGATTTTTCACCTAAATTTCGCACGGCCGTGCGAAAAAAAAAAAACAAAAAAAAAAAACAATTTCCATAATTTCAAATCCTCTCTCTCCCCCACTTCGAACCCTAGCCTTCCTTTTTCGAAATTTTCCCTTTTCTTTGACAAATTTCACCGAAAATTTACCAACTACACACATATAATATGTAATCAAGGTGGTTTGTTGTTGATTTGCGCCGGTACCCGAGCTTTCGGATGATGAAGAAGATGGTGACGCTCATGCGCAAGGTGGAGTTGGTGAGCAACCCGACGATGGTCCCGATGCTTAAAAACAGGTGTTTTCTATCCTTAAACTCAGGGCGAATCACATTGAGGGCAATGTGAAGTTTAAGTTTGGGGGTGGTTAACTACTTGTGTTCTTTTATGTGCGCTTTATTTGTGTTTTAATTTTTTGTTTTAATTTGCATGCATTAGGTTTTATTCGTTTCTATTGTTTTTCTCGTTTTTCGGAAAAAAAAAAAAAAAAAAAAAAAAAAAAAATTGCTTGAGTCGAATGCATCTATGATTTATGATGATGAGAGATGATCAATGTTTGATGATGAAATTGCTTGTTTTATGTGATAAGGATTTGATGTTTGTTTAGCTTTCTATTCAACGGGACTTAGAAGCGAATTATTGCTAGGAATCACATTTTGTGCATTGCTTTTGTTGAATGTTTTGTATTCTAAATTTGGAATTAATTTGTGCTAGATCATGCTATGTTCGGTTTTAAGACTCACCTTAGGAAATTTATGATACGAAGTATTGAGTAGTAAGTGATTTGGGATATGATTTGGGCCTTCTTCGATATTAGTAGAGTAGAATAATTTGGTGAGTATTTGGAGTCAAGCATATGCATGTAAGTATAAATTTTCTCTATTTTTAACTTGCAAATATTGGATACTTGAAGCAATTGTATGATTTGTGGTTTTTGGTAATGGTGAGTGACTAAGTGTTGTTGAATTTTGAGCTTGCGAATGCCTAAGAATTGTCATTATAATTACAAGTTCTGAAAACGTGAAGTTGGCCATTGATCTATGTGATGAGATGTAATAGTTGTGTTATTTGCTTATCGGTAGATTTTGCTTGAGGACGAGCAAAAGTTCAAGTTTGGGGGTGTGTTAAGTGTATATTTTTACACTTTATCGTATCTTTTTATTTGGGCTTTTGGTGTGTTTTAATGATAATTGGTGCTTAAAAAGTTGATTTATTGTATTGTAGGTGCAAATTGACGAATTGGCAACTTATGGGGTGAAAACTGCAAATTCGGAGAAAAAGTGGGCCAAAAGTGAAAAAATCAGAAATTCTGGAGAATTAAGAACCGGACGGCCGTCCGGATTTTAAAGCCTATTCTCGCACGGCCGTCCGGATTGACGTATTGGCGCAGTGAAAGGATTTTAATTGCACAAGGAAACTGCCTTCTTCCCCAAGTTCTTCACCCTATATAAGACCAATCCAAGCACACAATTGAGGATCCCTTTTTGACGCAATTTCAAGAGCAACAAAGCAATAACGAAGACGAAGAATTCGAAGACTCCAAGCATAGATTTATCGTCTATGATTTATTTTATTTGCGTTTTTCCTTTAATCATGAGTAGCTAAATTACTTATTTCTAGGATTTTATTTGGAACCCTATGTGGGATTTATAAACCCTTTTCTATGATTTTATGCAAGTTTTAATTCCGGATTATTTCTTCTACTTGTTTTATTAAGTGCATGAATTTGATCACCTTGTGTGCTTTTATGTTATTGTTAATCGCATGAATCGGAAGATCGGGTTAATAATTAGAACTGTGGTAGAAGAGCCTTTGTTGTATTAACATAGGAATATAGTTAATCTCTTAGGCAGCCATTATTGAGATTTGTGCTTAATGTTGTGTTCTAGAATTCATTGCATAGGAATATAGTAATTGAATCTAGAGTATTAGAATCGTAATACACGCGGAAGCGGGTTATGATTATTTTAGCATCTCAGGTTAATAATCCGGGTTAATTGCTTGCATAATTGAAGGAATTGGGGGAATAATAATCACATAGGGGGAAGAATAAAATCCTAGGCTTGCTTATCTTGATTAAATCTTCGTTTTAAATTGCTTTCTTGTTTTTGCTTGCTTTTAATTTAGTTTAATTTAGTTAATTCTCTCTAAAATTCGACTGTGTAGGGTGGGCTTGATAATAATTGGTAGAATTTAGCGTCTAGGATTAGATAATTAAATATTCCCTGTGGGTTCGATATCCGGACTTTTAGTCCACTATATTACTTGTACGATACGTGCACTTGCGTGTAGGTTTTCGACCAACAGAGGTGCACACGGAGAGAAAAAGAGAGAGATGTGCTGGTGAAGAGAAGTGAGGGGAAACATAGGGTTTAAAGATAATTAAGGGTAATATAGAGATATCCCTAAAATTCGGATTTATGGTAAATTGAAATATATAATGAGGGGGTTTTCACTAATATGCAAAATGATGTTATATCCATCCTAATATAACTAAATGTATTGGGGGGTTTTCACTAATAATCCCTATTTTTTAAACAAGAAACAAATAAAAAAACCGAAAATGAAAATTAAAACAATACATCAAACTAGTCGATAATGGGTAGAGAATAGTTGGAGGGTAAATTTGAAAATATAAAAAAAATAATGGGTCTCTCACTAATAAAATTAGTTTTAGCCCTTGCGCAACACTAATTAATTTTGATTTTGATTTTGATTTTGATTTTGATTTTTTCCACATAATTATTTATTTATTTGCTCCAAGGTTCTGCAAATCGGACCTATTTACTGCTCGCGATTATTCATTCACCGATTTTCTTCCGTCAACTCGAAGGTACGATTTCATCGATTTTCATTTTGTGTAATTGCATTTGATTATTGTTTTTGTACTTGAGATTGATGAAAACCCTAGGGATAGCTTTATTTTCTGTTGTTGATTGATTGTAGTTTGCCGGGCTGCCATATTCATGATTATGTATCAATTTATGTGTTACACATATTTGACTCATTATCCCTATTTTGACTCATTAATAGCGTATTTTATACTTTATCTATTAGACTCCACTAAAAACAAAACATCTCATAATCTACATGATCGACTACATCTATCTATCTATCCACATATATATATATATATAAACACCCCATGAACGTACAGTACTTATTCGCAACTCATAAATAAACACGAGAGAGAGAGAGAGAGAGAGAGAGAGAGTATGGAGAATAATCATCAAGATTATGAATCTGCGTACCAATATCCACCAGGTTATCGATTTGCACCAAAGGATGAAGAGCTAATCACCGAGTACTTGGTCAAGAAGATCAACAATCAGCCGATCCCCATCGACGATATCAGAGTTGTCGATTTTTACAAATATAATCCTGATACTTATTCAGGTTTGTTCTTTAACTTCATTACTAGCTAGATCGATATTTCTTTAATTTTTCGTTCTTGTGTTCATTATATGATTATGTTGATGAGTTAGGGTTTACTCAACGATCTTCGCCTAGGGTTTTATTAGTTACGTATATTTCACATGCATGCATGCATGATCTCCTTTCTTTTATATATATTTATTTATTTATTAGTAATTTTTTGCTTTGTTTTTATGATCAGATCTAGTTGCGTTAGGGTTTAACTAATGATCTTCGTGTAAATATGTACCCTGAACTTCGTCTAAGCAGGATATATCATTCCTGATAAATTAGGGTTCCTAGGCGAGTTTTAAGAATTCTTGAAAATAGAACCCTATTTGTATTGTATAATATCACATAAATTCATTCTAATTAACACGATTGAACAAGATTTTTTTATTAGGGGTTAAGACTTTTTTAGAAAAACGACTTAAATCTTGACGAAATTAAGGTAAACCAAAAGTTTACGGGGTTCAAGGCAAATCCCACACTTTTTTTTTTTTTAAATAGTCATAGAAATATTATTGAACAAGTAAATATATGTAACATATTTTTAAATATAATAAAATAAAATATAGTATTTCAACTTATCAGAACTCTTTGAAGTTAGAGATAACAACGTAGATTATTAAAAAAATGCAAATATTGCGGAGGAAAAAGTTTAAAATCTTGAAATATGTGCATGTTCTGGTCTAGGGTTTGATTGATTAAATTTCTACATGCAAATATATTGAACGTGAAAATTAACCCATGTGTTTATATATATAGGTGGATATCCAACACTTGGAGATAATGAATGGTATTTTTTCACATTGAGGAATAAAAAAAACCCGAAAGGATCGAGGCCCGATCGGACGGCCAACAATGGATACTGGAGGGCTAGCGGAGCAGATACACCTATTAAAAATATTGATGGTGTCACTATTGGATCAAAGAGGTCTTTGAATTTCTGGGAAGGATTACATCCAAATAGGTCAATTAAGACTGATTGGATTATGCACGAATTTATTGCTGCTACTAATAATCAACAACCTTCTCGAAACAAAAGGGACAGAAACGACACGAAGGTACGTACGTGTATATATATATATATATATATATATATATATATATATATATATATATATATATATATATATATATATATATATGAAATTAAACCATGTGTGTCTAATGATTTGATTGTTAATGAGTGTAATTGATCATTAACTTTCTTTTTTATTTATTTGAAATTTGCAGTTTGACGATTGGGCGTTGTGCCGTATTCATAAGAGAGCTACGAAATTGGATAAAAAAGCAGTCGCTGCACACGGCCGCCAATTTGATCAAGAAGTTCAACAATTAGTTGCACCAGCACCAGCACCAGCAAATCTACTTCCCGGTTTCGACATTCGTGTGCAGTCAGAAAATCTACTTGCACCAGCACCAGCACCACAGAATCTACTTCCCGATTTCGACATTCGTGTGCAGTCAGAAAATCTACTTGCACCAGCACCAGCACCACAGAATCTACTTCCCGATTTCGACATTCGTGTGCAGTCAGAAAATCTACTTGCACCAGCACCAGCACCACAGAATCTACTTCCCGATTTCGACATTCGTGTGCAGTCAGAAAATCTACTTGCACCAGCACCAGCACCACAGAATCTACTTCCCGATTTCGACATTCATGTGCCAGAATATCTACTTGCACCAGCACCAGCACCAGCACCAGCACCAGCACCACAGAATCTACTTCTCGATTTCGACATTCATGTGCCAGAATATCTACTTGCACCAGCACCAGCACCAGCACCAGCACCAGAGGGCGAGTTGCCGTCGGATTTGGCATTATATTGGAGTAGTATATTGGAGGGATTACCGATTGAAGAAGGAAAAGAACCCGCAAGAGAGGCGGCTGATTTGCCGTCAGAAGATTCAGCCAAGGAATTTGCAAACGATGATGCGTTTTGGAGTAGCGTTTTGTATGATGATGAAGAAGCTCAGGGCGAGGCTGCCTATGCGGTCGCCGAAAAGACAGACATTTATAAGTTTTGAGTGTTCATAATCCAAATCGAAGAGATCATCGATCACTTGAGTCGTTGTTGTTGAACCGTAATAATTCATGTTTTCTTAAGTATAAATCCAGTGTAGATTCGAAGATTCAATTCCATGATGTAAGATACGCTTCTCGTTGATTCAAGCATGTTGGTTCTTGGAAATTCGTATGTATGTACTATAAATTTCTAACAAGTGGTATGAGAGCACCATGTTTTGAATCATTGGGATTTCTCAATTTTGCTGAATTTTATTAAATTTCGCATTATGTGAAATCTAGTTTTTTATGGATTTGGTTCGCTAAGTGATGTCCGGATATTGATTATGAAATTCAATACAATTATGAAATTAGATTTTGAAATTTCAATTTCACCCCAGATTTAGGGTTTCTGTAACTTCAATTTGGTCCCCGAAGTTTGGTTATTCTTGATTTTGACTGGGGTCCATTTGAAAATATTTACAAATCTGATTTAGGGCCCAAAGCTTCCGAAAAGTTCATCTAAGTCCCCAAATTTAGAGTTTCTTTCAAAACTGCAGTACATTTTTTGCAAATATATTTCCACACACAAATTAAGTGTTTCTGAATCTCTGGTCCGTTTTCTCTCAAAGACTTTTCTTTCGAAATTTCAATTATGTCCTTTAAGTTGTAAGATTTTCTGGACTCGGGGCAAGCGCAATTTTTAAGGAATAAAAAGTTGATTTAAGGTTTTTTGGGCTGTTTAAAATATTTCAATTATTTTGAGGGACCGAACTAATATGTGAATTCTTTTATATTCATTTAAGGTTTTGTTTGGTCAATAAAGTGAAATTCATTTTGAATTTCAAATTCGGTTTTCTAATGTTAATTTGGGAAATTTTCAAATTTTAAAGTTCATGCATTATTAGGCTTAAATGTTTTAATTAATGGGTCGAAATAAGGATATGAATTAATTTATTAATTCAATATGTTTCTGACCGATTATAATTCAAACATTAACGAATCAAAATATGAATAATGGTTATTAGTTAACCAAGTAAGTTTTGATTCATTCGGGATTTGAGTCGAAACCCCTGTTTTAAGTCTAAATTGAGTTACTAATATAGTCCAAATCCATATAAACGTAGATTTATTTTTAAAATTTATTTTGGCCTCTAAATTAAAATAAGGTTGAATTGTATGCCCCACATCATCTTTAGCTCAAATTCAATATAAAAATGGATTCGAAGTTTTCAATTCATACTCATTTTTTATGAATAACCATATTACTGAGTTTGATTCGAAAACAATACAGCGAGGCAACCTTAGTGTTGGATACACACTGTTAGCGCTCAGGTGATGTCTTTAGAGCCTTAGCGTTAAACAACGACTTTAAATTTCTGAATAATTTTTTGGGTACATCTAATGACTTGTTATTAAGTTGTCTGACTTTTAAGATAACTGATTGAAGCATGAAGCCACCAAAGTGACCTCTCTGTGGAGATTAGCTTATCGAGAATGTTAAGATGTTATGTGTATTTAAATTCATGCGAATATTTAACTATACCCAAAGGTAGGTTGATATTTGGCCGAACCACATGTGCAACTGTGGTAATAAGTGCGTGACAATTGTTAAGTTTCCATGTGAATAATAAGTGACATCCAAATATGGGCTCATTATTTGACAAGATTTATCGCTAGCACTTGATTACTACAACAAGAGTGTCACTTACAGTTAATATTACTGTCCAAAGACTTGATATTAATGTTGTGCTAGGCATCTTGAGATGTACTCCATAATTATTTAAAATTGAAAAGTCACCTTTGGATTATAATGTCAGTATATTGGTTTTATTTACGTTATCTATTTAATTTATTTATATGCTTACACATTATCTGCCTATAATACTTTTGTGCTTAATTGCACAAATATTTGTATTATTACCTATTATGGTGCATAGACCTTGATTTTTTATTTTGAATAGAACAATAGAAGAACCTAGAGTATATCGTCGTTCTATTTATAAAATTTAAGATCATTACGTGCATCAATTTTAATATTTTCTTTTGGGTGTAAGGTTTGATTAGGGGCTATGTACTAGAGGGTTCCTTAAGGATACGTTTTATTTGAAAATAATAAAACTGAAACAAATGAGATTTTGACATATCTTGTTATAATAATATATATAGAAAGGAACATAAATGAGCACACATTAAGTAATAGTGGCTATGTTTGTTAACGTTTTCAAATTCTTTTCACACTTTCCCCGAAATGAAAATTATGTTTCTACACTATTTTCAGAAACTTTCCCCAAAACAAATTCAAATATTTCTCTCTCTAACAAACATGATGTGACCGCTACAGTGAAAATTGTCTTCACTAAAATACAAAATCAAATCACTTTATCTTTGAAATTCTTCTTCCAAAATACATTTTCCCAACACCTTTCAGACATGATTTGACTTGCTACAATACAAATTATCTCCTCTCAAAACACAAACAAACTTTATTTAATTTTCAAATTCTTCTCCCAAAACATCTTTCTCCAAAATAAAATGGAAATGGAAGCTCAAAAGCTTACCAAACATAGCCAGTCTATTCTTATAGAACTTTAGTTAGTGTGGTTTCGCTGACTTAAAAGTGGATATGGTTTAATTTATTTTTCTCCGTGAACGGTCAATATAAGGTTTGTCGTAAAACATAAAGAATAAAACTTTGACCGTAAACACGAAGAATAAATAATTAAGGAAGAAAAGACTAAGTGCTCGATTGTAATGTTCCAGCTACACAAATATTCGGAACTTTGCAAAACTAGGGTTGGACAATCTTATTGTTGCGGAATTTTACCTCAATTTGAGGCTTTGTGTAGGAAATTTGGGGGTAGGGTTCTGCGTGCGGGTTCAACATATTAGGAGTAATGAAAAAGGAATGCGCGCTGGTGAGATTGAAATAGAGGCAGAGAATGACGTGCCACTTCACGTCATATTTTTCGCCCAGATCAACATAGAGTGTAAGTCATGTTGATGTTTAACGGCCAGATCGCGTCACGTGCGCTACACGTGATATTTCAATCCAAGTTGACTAACGAAGTTGACGGAAAAACATAAATTGCTAAAACTGGTAAGTTCGATGACATATTTCACGGACGAAATCTTTTTGGACATAAATCGTTTTAGTGGCAAAGTTCAGGGACATAAAATGTAACTTTCCCTATTTAATTTTATTTTTTATCAAAATTAATTTGTCAAACTTTGTCTTAACCAACTTGTTATCTATAATTATCCATTGCTCTATTTTATTTCTACTAATCAGCCGAATAGGAACAACCCTACTAATTTATTGATTTATTTCGACCAAAAGTCAATTCAATATGTTAGTACCATAATTTAACTAAAAAAAAATTGTTGCCCAGCAAGACCTTGTAGAAAGTTTAATGTCAATGTCATCCAGAAATTAGGATACACACAATAAAAGGTAATATGTGCAAATTCCTTAGTATCAATCAACATTCAATAGCAATCAATGGCTGAGATCTCACCAGATACATACAAACAACATCAAAGTACAGTACATACAAACAACACAGAGCAAAAGGCTAATAATACCAAAATAGACTAACTATTCAATCAAACCAATAGTCACTGTTGTTGTAATCATGGTAGTGGCTTAATCAATTTTGAGTTATGTAAGGCCCTTTTGGCCCAACCCTGACTGTTATGCTCTACTGATCTTGCAAGTGCATCACAAGCTTCAGCAAGTTCGTTTTCCGCAATAATGGGATCGTCTCTTTTAAGGGCAAATATTATCTCGACGAAATCTTGGTCTACATAAAAGTGATAGACATTGCTAAAAACCTGTCGAATATCCACAAACGACTATGTATCAAAAAACATATCCAAAGAAGAAAAATAAATCGAAAAAAGAAATGTTACTTCAATTGTTCTCACCCTTTTCAATTTCGAATACACTGCACCCTTCACACTAGGGAACTTCGAGACCAACTTAAAGATGAATAAACCTTTATCAGAAAGAGAATCTTTTACAGCCAAGAAAAAAGATTCCTCGACAAAGTCTGCCTCTGGACTGATTAAACCAGAACTGCGCAATAAAACAAGTCTGATGAATAAAATGATGACAAAAAAAAATAAAATGATTTTTGATTACCTTGAGTCTGATGAATCCACATCAATTATAAGTAGATCAACTTTGAAAGAGTTGTTTCCTTCTGCATGAATTACGGTGTGCAACCATACAATTACTTCTCGCCGAGCAACGAGCATGACATTTTATCCTTTTATATTACTACAACTAGTTGTTGCTACTTTACCTTCCTCTGAATTTGCTTTCTCTTTGACAAACTTAGTTGCATCAGTAATATGTACCTGAAATGCTTGCAGTTGTTCAGAATTTTATATAAGCAGGAAATCGTTAACTAATCTTTTCTCTTGTTTTGAGAACAAAATTCGAACTCTTTTACCTTAAATGCAAAATGATACGAAAGAGTTTATGTATTGCATTTAATTATGATACAACTAAATGAAATGTGGATGTTCGAACCGAAATCTTTTCACACCCTTTTTGCATACTCCACTTTCTGTTTAGTTGGTACAAATGTCAGAAAGCAGAATATCACCTTTAAACGTTCATCTTCTATAAAACCAAAATATTCGCTAGCAACATTCAGAACCACGGGGTCCAACTCAACGACCTGTCAAATTAAGAATTAACATGAGGAGAAGACGATTGAAAAATTTGTGATTAATACATACAGCCAGAATTTCGTTTATACCTCAATCCTTAGAGTAGGCAGGCAACTTCTCATAAACATTGGAAGTGTTCCTGATCCAAGACTAATGATCACTGTTTTGACCTGGAAAAGTGGGAAATTTTCAGTTCCATGCATCGTTTTGAAACTGAACCCGTGAATCAAATGCTTCAAGGTTAAAGGGAGCCGTTCGATGAACATATCAATTTTCAAAAGGTCATATAAAGTAAAACATTTTGTAATACTATTCCCCCGTCTCTTGCACAGACCACCCCACCCCCGGACAACAACGAACGATGATGATTATACATATATTCATTTCCATCACATGGACATCTGTATGAAAAATGAATCATAATATAATAATATGGACATTCATCATCAATGGCAATAGACCAATAGTAATTTGTTGTAATTTACTCACGAGTGATGCAGGTTTTTGCCTCTATTTTTTGGAGAATCGTTTAAGCTAAACAAGAAGATGTAGTAATTAGTATGTGTTTCAAGAGAAAGCTGATGGCTCACCAGTCCACCAGCTGAGGTAGTTCTTTTTGAATGAACAGAAAACAACATTAATCCAGCAATAAGCCCCTGGTGGTATCCCCTTACCGTAACTTTGCGCTCAAATTTCGGTTGACCACTTGATGCTGTCCCACATGAAAAAGACGATCAATTGTTAATGAAGGTGAATAAAATATTGCTATAGGACATGCAGTTGATACTTGGCAGCCAGAGATACTTTTATAAGAGTTTCAAAGAGTGGAAAAATGACATAAACAGCATACTGTCGATGAACCAAAAGATGCAAGTTGTTCTCTTCATTTCAGTTTTTAAGTAACATCGTTTCAGGAAATATTGAAATCGAAGTAAAGCTATCTAGTTTCTCAAAATTTAACCAACAAAGAGATAGATATCAGACATTCACTATGAGAACCAGATGAGTGTGAATCGATTTTTTTTGGTTTTCCTTTCTTGCGGGTTCTGAAAGCTGCCGGCCCTTTCTTATCCTCAACTTGACCAGAAGTTTCATTTGGTTCTTCTGTGGATAATAAAACTTCAGAATGCACCCAACTCTCAGTTCTTTCAAAACAAAAGCGACGGAATATGACATGCTTAGGTGGATGCATATGTAACATCACGTCTTCTACATAGATGGTACCGCTCAAGGCAGTTTTAACCTGGATGAACCAAAATAGACGGATTTTTAAAAGGAAAAGAGGAGATGGGAATACATAAAGAGCAGCAGCAGATATGATATAGGCAAGAAATAGTAGTTCTTCAACCTCGTGCACAATATTCCTTTGCTTAACCCCATCAACCAAATCATCTTCACATGTAGAGCTACAAAAGATCCACTTGATAATGAGTTCTGATTTTGGATATCTTACTAGTTACTACTGGATAAGTAGATGCTGATTGGATACTTACGCAACATGATTTATTTCATAACCGGTTTCCACTGGGGTCAATTGCTTGACAAAACAAGAGATACCCTTCTGAAAAAGGAAACTTATACAAATTTAAGAATCCCTCAAATATACAGCTCAAAATTTAGATTAGCTATGGAAATAAATTTACAATTACCACTATATCGTCCCAGGTAACACTAGAATGACTAGAATCCAGTACAATCTAAAAATCAATAATCATAAATATGTGAGTGAAAAATGAAATATGAAGAGACAAGATACAGAAGAATGTACACTATATTAAATCGGTGGTTGGAAAGATATACCATCAACAGTCGAGAAGCTTTTAAGGTTCCAATAAGGAACCACTTTGGGAGTTCTATTGCAAGCATCTTCTGGCAAGTTTGCGCCTGAATTCCAAACCTCAGTCATATAACAGTTGGACTGGTAACAAACATATAAGTACTATATGAACTATATCGAAACGTAAATCTAAAACTATTAAAAAGAAAGGCAAAAGATTACCACATATTAAATACAGATATAAAGAGGAAAAACAGACTCAATGTCGTCCAGGTTGAAATAGAAATGTAACTGACAGGAAGGAGATAGAGCTTGATTATTTAGCAAATAAACACAATTAGCTATCATTTTAATAGGGTTTATCCAGAAGAAGAGGATGCTCGTATTTTATTAATATACTCGTTATGCACAACTTCTTAAGCAGTTTAAGTATGTCTATCTTCAAAGTTTCCGGAACTCAGAAGAGCATTAGAATCAGCTGTAACTAAAACGACTAGTGAAGGGCTAAGGGGAAGAAAAGTACTAACTTTCCGAAAAACTACTACTCGAAATCGATCGGAGAAAGGTGCAAGACCCCGTTCAGCATCAAGAAGTACACCAGTATAGAAAAAACGGGATACTCCCGGTTCACCTAAAAAGAGCTTTACAGCACGACCAGGTTCAATCTCTCGAATGTCTCCTTTCACCCCTTGCTTCAAGTCTTCAAGTGAGTACCATATATCAGCACCGTTGGAGTACTCTGCACGAACAGTATTTTCTCTTTCAAGTGCTTCAAATACTTTTTGAACCTATAACATGTTCAAAAAAGTAAAATTTTTTTCTTAGCTTATATCATCTGACAAAAAAGTAAAAATAATCCGACGTGCATGCTCTTTTTTTTGTTCAAACGAATTCAAGTTGTTTCCTTCTTTTAAAGAGGAGCATGGATAAAAAGAAAAGGTGCTTTCACCTGATAACCGTGGGATTCTACAGAACATTCATCCATGAATGATGTTACCTGAGAAACTACAGTTAAAATATATTTCTCTGCGACCAACATAAATGTATGCTGTTTGATGGTTCCAGAAGATGGTTCTTGAGCAATGGCATAAAGATTGACTTTCCACCCAAATCGAAACTTCCGAAAAAGTAGACCTGAGAGACTCATATGATTGAAACGAGGCATAAGGGTTGAATTTCAACCAAAAAATCAGCACATGAGATACTGAATAATCGGGAGGAACAATACCTAGTACATGAGGTTCTGCCAAGGTGAGACAAATATATTTTCCTCCAGCTTTTAACAGTCTTTTAACCTGTTAACGAGTCAAACTTTTGGACCACAACAAGTAAGAAGATCGAAATTGTGTCATTATAAAAAAATACTATCATAAACCTCAGATATATATAGTATTCCTGATCTGGAGTCAAGCTCAGATTCCATCAGAGCATCCAATCCTCCCTTATCGACGATGGCATCAAAGGTCCCATTTTCAAACTAAATCAATTACAAATCATTAGAAAATGAAATAGATAGAGAAGAGAGTTACAAAAAGTAGAATACGAAATGAGTTCATGATGCTGAGAATAGTTGTTAACGACTAGCAGCTAGATGCAATAGCTGAATCAAAAGAAAAGAAGCTCAATGAAAGTAAGCCAGTAAAGTATTCATGCTCAACTCTGTCATGCCAGCGTCATAAGGGTTATCGTAGCAAAATTATGATGAAATAAGTTTAAAAAAAATGATACCGTAACTGCCAATTTAGCACAGATAGCCAATAAAAAAAACGCTTAACTGTGGAGCACTATAATTTCCAACTCATTCACCCTACATCACATTCACATTGTAGACTGTAATTGCACTTATATAGGCTCTTACATGGTGATAAATAAACAAGGCGGCAATTTCTTCAGAATGTGTTCTAGTACATCGGTAATCCTCTGTCCAATAGAATTTATCATAAGTATATTGTCAATTAAAATGCTATATTTTCTGCCTTAACCCCATGCCTTACTCATAAAAGCAAGCCCTGCCTCCATTGACTCGTGACTAATGTCATCGAAGCGAAGTACCTTGTGTCCCTTAACTGACACAACATAAATCGATTCAAAAGATAGTCTAATTCTTGATTTTAGTAATTCACATAAATATGGCCAAAGAGTCGAGCGCAGAAAATTACAGGCTAATTGACACGGAATGATTTGATTTATCATTTGACAGACGAATACCAAACATTCTACATTACAAAACCACCAGATGCAGCTGCGCTGATATCCTAACATATCACCAAATTGGAACATAGATTATCAAAGGTCTTCACGAGCAAGTTAGATCTCCAATCAGTCAGCGTACGGCACTTTATACACATTAATTAAATATCCTAACTACATTAATTAGTCCTCCTACTCAACTACCATGAACATTCTCTTTCAGACAAGACGGCGAACACATTGCAGGCGCCGATTCCTTCCCTTAAAAAATTCCACATCATAAAACCAGATTGGACTCCCTCTCACCCCACATCACCACAATCACAATTTCAATAATCAAACAAATACGCCAGCCCGTATTTCATTATACATACCGGCTGGGAGATTTCGCAATTACAATCAACTGAAAATCTCAGAATTCATTGATTATTACGAATCAAACCCCTGGATAAAATTGCATGGGTTTTGAAACTAATAAATATCACCTAGGGTACAGAATTGGGAATCAGAAAACGAGCTTCGATGTGATTTTTGTGTTCTACCTGAATATTAGTGATGTCCATCACGCGCCACTTCATCGCCGGCCGTCCTCTCAAATTCCTCTTCATCATGGCTGAAATGACCACCTTCGAGAAATCGACATTTATTATATTCCTGAACCCTTCGTCGTACAGATTCTCAGACAGCCTGGAGTTCCCGCACGCCGGAACCAAAATATTCAGCTCCTCCGGCGGCGGCGGAAACGAGAGATTGTTCCTGAGTAAGGTCCGGAGTTGGGGCCAATCGGCGTACCACTCGGAGAAATCATCGACGCCTCTTAAGGTGAAGAAATAGTCCCAATTCTCCTGCTTTGTGAAGCTTCCGAACGCCACCGGCAGCTCCTTTGAAATGTGGATGCAGTTTTCCTCCATTTTCACGCGTGCTGCGTGTTCCTGTGTGAAATGCGGTTTTGTTATCTGAACACTTGAAATAAATAGATTATATATATAGCAGACTGAAGTTAAATATCCCATTCCCGCCCAAACAAACGTAACAAAGTGCAGTTATATAGTTATATACTTATATATTCCAATTCCGGCAAAAAAAATTCTTTTATATATAAGATGAAATAGTTAGTTGCTTTAATTCCTTATTTTCTCGGTTTTATAAATGTTATATTCCGATCAATTACACCGAATAGTTTTGCACCCATCTCTACATGTTAAACATGACCGAGGGTCCGGTTCGACCGGATAAGCCCGAATTGTGTCAACGGGTCGATGAACCGGACCCTAATTAATTACAAAGGGCGGGTTTGCAAACTGTCATATTTTTTTGCAAAACATATCGAACCCAAATTTGAAAAAGATAAATTTAAAAAAAAAATCATAAGGTCTGGTTTTGCAGAATGGGCTGGTCGATCAGGATACCTCCGTCCAATTCAATGAATGGACAAACGAGATCGATCAACTAGCCGTTGACGACCAACGGCCCAAATATGTTGTTGTTGGCCGGCGACTATTAATGAACAAGCCGATCCAGTTAACCGCTAACTCGGCAGGGCTGGTTTTACTAATTTTTCATTCCTCTTATTTTACACCCATAAATATCCAACTGTTTGATTCATTTTTCTTCATCAATTCACCAACTCTCTTTCTCTCTCTTAGAGCAACTCCAATGGAAGATATCAAAATGGAGTATTAAATATTCATTTGATACTTGATATAATACTTTGATACTTCTTGAAAAAAAATTCACTCCAACCACAAGTATCAAATAAATTATCAAATTTTAAGTATATGAATAATTATATTTTTAAATACCACGTGTCAAATAGTGAGAGGTTATTTGGGTGGTTATATTTTTGATACCTCATTTTTCAGAGAGTATTTTTGCACCTCAGTAATTGAGTATCAAAATAATTCTCCCTTTAATGCCTCCATTGGAAAAGGATTTTTTAATTTTAGAGCATCAAAGTGGTAGTTTTTTAGTTTGATACTTCATTTAGTGTCTCCATTGGAGTTGCTCTTATGTTTTTTACTCTCTCTTTAAGTCTCAACATATTCAATTAGTAATATCATTATATACCCGCATGGGTATAGCTCAACTGGTTCCGGGAGCAATAAGTTGGTACAAGGTCCTAGGATCGAATCCTGACAGTCGCAATGTGGGAATTTCAACTCCAATAAGGGTTGGTTCCTTGTGGGCATGCGGTCCAGGTCCGCTACCCTAACGGACCGTTGAGTCACCATGATTTACATTCATCCATCAATACTTGTCGGACCAAGGGATGGCGGCCCTGGCGCGAGAAATTTCGTCTGTTGGTACAAGTAATATTATTATCTCTTTTTAATTTTATTTATATTTTCTTCAAATTCCAATATTTATTATATAATAATTTTATTTATATTTTCTTCAAATTCCAATATTTACTATATAATTTTCAATACCATATTCTTTCAACATGTCTCGTAAAGGAGGTGGTTCTTCCAAATCCAATTCGTAAAGGTGGTTCTTTCAACATGTCACTGTTCAGAGCATGTTATTAATTAACAGAACATTTATGTCAAGTTCTTAAGGGCTACTCGAGAAGTATCACGCCTTCGTTTGTACAACTCCAAGCTATATTTTTGTAACTTCAAACAAGAAATCCTCTCTCGAGTTCATTCCTACTTAACATCAATTTGACAGGGGTGATCAATCAATCATAAGAATTTCTTACTGAAAAATGTAAACAAAATCAAAATAAGGCAAATAAATAACATGTCTAGAAATCAAAATCAATATATACAATGTTTCGTTTCCTTATAAGAAAGTGTTACTTTCGTTACCAACATAGCATCAATAGAAAGAAGACAAGAAATCATAAATTATTGTAAACAAAAGACCTAAGAAAAATCCGAGTCGAAACTTCTCGCGAAGAACAATCGAAAAGCGAAGAAAAATTGAAGAGGAAGCTTCAAATGAATAGGCCCTTCTATTTATAGTGGAATGCAAAGCTTCTTGAGGAAACTTTTGAAAACTAAATAGTTGGTCTCGAAATTTGTGCCCAAATTGCTATCCGGATTGGGCTGATCGCGAACTGCATAGAAGTTATTTGCTACATTGACACAAGCTTAAAATGTCTCCATGTCTAAATCAAATTCAAATGAATGTTCCTTGATACGAGTATAAACTATCTACATGTCCAACCTCGTACACAAAATCAAAGCTTCTCGATACGAACATAAACTATCTATATATCGAAATTCAAGTCAAAGCTCCTCGATATGAGCATAAGCTACCTAAATGTTTTCTTTATATATAAGAAAAATAAGATGAAATAGTTAGTACTTTAATTCCTTATTTTCTCGGTCTTACAAATGTTATATTCCGACCAATTTCAATTTCACTATTTATTTACCAAAATAATAATAATATTATAATTAAGTTACATGTAGCATTATGTTAATCTTATAGTTGCTAAAGGTTGGCATAACTTGTTAAGATTAGGGTTAAATACACTTTGCACCCCTGAAGTATAGCTCATGTAACACTTACCCCCTTAAAGTATCATTTGTAACACTTACCCCCCTCAACATCAATTATTTTATATTTTAAAATTTTAAAATAATAAACATAACAATCTAATAATTAACGGTTCATAGAAAATTGAAAAGTAACTAAAATTAATTGTTGAAAAAAAAAATAAAAAGTAATATATATTGAGTACTAATGAATGAAAATATATTTAAAAAAATTAATGAACTAAAATAAATTTAAATACTTAATATTTATATTAATTATGTATTGATTTCTTAAAGTTATAAATCGATAGAGTATTTTTGATTAGTTGGTCCAACAACAATTAGATGTTATTTATTGAATAAGTATCCAATGCAAGATAATATTTTTCAATTTTTAAATATTGTATTTTTCAACAGATATTTTTAGTTGTATAATTTCATTATTCTTTTAGTTATTCCTTTCAATAAAATATTTTTTTAAGCTATTAACATTTAAAATACAAATTAAATTGTGCTTGAGGGGGGTAAGTGTTACAAATGATACTTTAAGGGGGTAAGTGTTACAGAGGGTATACTTTAGGGGTGCAAACTGTATTTCACCCTTAAGATTATACCAATATTGTGATTTGTTGTAGATTACGTATTTTTTAGTGGATTTCAATAAGTTTGTAGTTGTTTGTATATTTGTAGTTCTTTTTGTTATTCTTATACTTGAATTTATAGTGGACCAAATCTTGATGCATGGGTATCTCTATTACTGTCGGCAGAGGCAACGGCATTTTTTGGTGCCCACCATTCCATTTTTTTATAATAAAACAAATAAGTAATTCTATTAGAATTGTTTAAGTCGTAAGACGAAAAAAAAAAAAAAGAATCGTTAAAGTTGTTTTTATTTCTCCTTGTAAAGCATGTTTACAAAAGTTTCATATCCAAAAATATTAATTTAGTGGATTAAATAAATTTGTAGTGGTTTACGTTAAATTTATAGTGAATTATGTTAAATTTGTAGTGGATTACGTTAAATTTATAGTGAATTATGTTAAATTTGTAGTGGATTAACATTAATTTTATAGTGAATTTCACCAATCTATACTGTATTCGATAAGCGTGTAGTGGATTTCAAATTAATTAACTAGTTGGAAAAAAATTATTTAACAAAAACTGAAAAAACAAAGATATTTTTTTAATTGAAATTAAAAAAACGAAAAAAGTAAAAAAAAAACAAAAAAAAAAAAACCAAAAGAACTGAAAAAATATTCAAAAAAACATTTAAAAAACTAAAATAAAAATAAAACCATTTTTTTTAAGGTAATCAAAAGGAAAAGTGTTTTTTTTTACAAGTTCCTGACCATTTATTATTCTAGGTTAGGGGTTATATCTCTTTCGCCAATAATCTCATCAATTAATATGTATTATAAATAAAGGAAAAATTAATGTAAATGACAAAATTACCAGAAGGACAATTTGGGAAGAAAAAATGCCACATCATTCAAAGTCAAAGTTTTACCTTTAAATTCATTAATGAAGGGGGTAAGTGTTACATTTGTAAGTTTAAGGGGGTAAGTGTTACCACCCCTATACTTTAAGGGTGGAAACTGTATTTAGCCCTTTAGTTTTTACACACATATGGACAATGTGTGTACTTTTTTATAAAAGAGTTTTTTGTCTGGACCCATTTATGAATAAGTATGTCATGATGGGCTTATTTGTAATAGACCCACAGGCAAAAATCGAAAAATATAATTAAGATTTAAGAAAAACTAATTTAAAATAAAAAACTAAAAATAAAAATAATAATGAAACAAAATTAAAAAAATATAATTTTTTTTGGAGAAGGGTCACATCCATAATAATAAATCCCTTGGACTTGTTCGGAATGATAAATTTACAAGGAATTTCAAAATCCACACTCTTAGTTTTTAATTGTTTTTTAGCAATTGTGGTGAATTTCAAATAACTCCAATTGAAGTGATTTCAAATTCCTCCTCCAAATCCCTTCCCCAAATCAAATCAATTCTTCATCATCATCATCATCATCATCATCATCATCATCATCATCATCATCATCATCATCATCATCATCATCATCATCATCATCATCATTATCATCATCATCATCATCATCATCATCATCATCATCATCATCATCATCATCATCATCATCATCATCATCATCATCATCATCGCCGCCGCCGCCGATTTCAAAATTAGAAGAAAGAAATCATCAACTCAATAGGCTTTTCGTTACCATACAAATGGTAAGGGCAAAAGTGTAATTGCATAGTGTTTTTTAACACCATCAAAAATTCGAGCATTGGTTGTTAAAAATAGGGGAATTTTGTATTTTCTACCCTCAAGTTTGCACATTTTTTTTTATTTTTGGTTCCGCTGTCAACAAAATACACACTAATGTTGTCACATTTTAACATATTGAGTCCCTCTGTCTGTTTGACCGTCAAGAAGTAATAGGGTCAACTGTTGAATTATGGCTGAATTTGTAATTTTTCATTGAAAAAATTGCACTCAGACCCCTGCATTCTTTTAAAATATTCTAAAAACCCCTAAAATTATATTACACTCTAATTTAACCCAATTTCATCATTTAATCATTTTTGACAAACGACCCCTCATCGTCACCACGCTGCCGCCACACTATACCATCACTACCCCATTTCCATATTCCGACAATTTTAATTAGAAATAAAGTAAATCACAACCCGCACCACGAACCCAAACAAAATCACCACCAACAAAACTACCAAAACAAAGCCATCCAAACCCAATACAAGAAAAAGCAAGGACGCAACAGCGGGCGACGAAGAAGAAATCTCGCAAACTCGAGAAACTGTGGATAATGGGAACACTACTTGGGGTATTCGCGAGCGCGGGATCCTCAGCCTCGTCGTCGCCATGGTCTCCGCCGTGGATTTTCAGAAGTTGTTCGTGATTTAGGCCATGGTGGTGGCGGAGAGTGGAGATAGAGGTCTGAGATCTAAATATTGAGAAGAGAAGCGGAAGAAACAACACAAAGGGAAAAAAATGTTGGAAATGTAATAAAAAAATTAGGGTTAAAATAGTTATAATCAAATAAGGGTAATTTGGAATTATGATAATATTATTTGACTCGAATATTAGCTAAATGAGTTTTCTCTAATTATTTTTTGAAAAGGGGTTTTCTTTAACTTCATTTTAGGGTAAATTACACCCACACCCCAGAGGTATGCTTAAATAACTTTAAGGTCCCTGTGGTATCGATAATTACACTGACCCCCTTGAAACGTAGTTATAAACTCTAATGGAATAATGCATGGTTTCAGGAAGTGGTAGAGACAATAAAGAGTTATGAGTGATTTAAGAAATATTGGGGGAGCCATGTCACCCCATAACTCCCCATAACTCTATGTTATCTCCACTAGTAGTTAAAAGCAATGTTTTGAAAACCGGACCGGACATTGAACCGGCTAGTCAACTGGGTCACGGTCGAACCGGTTCAACCGGGGTCCAACCGGGTTTTTGAATATTTTTTATTTTGAATTATTTGTGAATAATTATAATATTATTATCTTTAAAAAAATATAATTTAATAAATTTATTCGTCATAAAAATTCAATACAATAATATTAAGCTAATTTTGAATTAATTTATTGAACATCTACAAAAAAGAAATAATTTAATTAACTAAATTTATTAATATATTTAAATAGTTTTTATTTATACCTATATTCTGTTTTTTTTTTCATATATGATTAATTCCTCTCTCTCTCAAAACAGACACATCACAAACTCCAAAGCACCCCAGCCACCTACCCCACGCCAAATTCTTTTTCTTTTCCTCCTCCATCTCGTCTTCTTCTTTCTTCAACCATTGTAGAACTTATATCCAGATCGGAGCAACAGCCCTTCGTCTATTTCAGCGGCAAACTTGACTGACTTTTCTTTTTTTCTTGTTTCTCTATCATCTTGCTAATCAGATCTATATACATTTTTTTTAAACTCAGTCAGATCTATAAATTAATTGTCTTAAAATTTCAGTTAGTGACGAAACCCGGGTTTTTTCCGGTTCGGGATATTCCGGTTCAACCGACGGTTTTCCGGGTCGTTCGCCTTCCGACCGGTTTTTTGGAGCATCCGAGTTTTCATGCTTAACCGGACCGGACTGGCTTCCGGTTCCCGGTTGAACCGGTCGGACCGGCCGGTCCGGTCCGGTTTTAAAAACATTGGTTAAAAGTAATAGTCCATTAGAACCCTATCAGAATAATGTATCCAAAGTATTATCCTATTAGAGTTTCTAACTACGTTTCAGGGGGTAAATGTAATTATCGATACTACAGAGACCTTAAAATTATTTAAGCATACATCAGGAATGTGGGTGTAATTTTCCTTTCATTTTATAGATTGGGGTTTCTTGCTAATTTTTCCATTAAGATATTCTTAACATTAAAGTTTAAACCCAACCTAACCCCTATAAAGAAAACTTAATTAATTATCTACTCAATATAATCCTAAATTTCTACTAATTCAAAATACAGTTAAACTTCTATAAATTAATACAGTTTGGACCATCAAAATTCCATTAATTTAGCGAAATATTAACTTATCGATAAATTAATAATTATTAATTTATACATTAATTAATAATTTATTAATTTATGAAATTATTTTTATTATTATTTTCAATAAATACATATTTTTTTAATTTTTTTACGTGTATATTATTCATTTACCATTAGTTCAATGCACTACAAAGCCCGTTTCACGAACAGAAGCTCTTTAAAGCAGCAATGGTGAACAATTTATGTTGAGCTATGAGAAGACTATATCGAAAGTTCTAACCATGTTAAGCAAAGTCAGGGACGAGATTGATGGTAATGTGAACTTCAACAAGAAACAAACGACAATTAAATTATATTGCATTAAGCATTTATAGATGTATAAAATATGTACTGTACCATGTAATTTAAGAATTATTTTTATGCATTATTAATTTATATATTATATGGGGCTTTTTAAATTTTTTGAATGTGTATTATCTTATAAATTTAGCGAATTATTAATTTAGCACGTTGTCCCCGAGTCGGGACCGGGTGGATAAAATTAAAAAAAAAATGAAGAAAACAATAAAATCTCTCAATCTAGTCCACACATCAAATTTCACCTAATTTCTCCCGACCACAACCTTTTAGATTCTCTTTTGCGCAATAAAAGGGCTCCTTTCATGAAAAGGAAAACGAATTTCACATTGATCCAAATTTTCATAATTGGGGATTTTTATTCTATACTACTTTTTTTTCGAATTGAAATCCCCGATTTGCGATTTCACCTTTTGTTTTGTTCTTCCCGTTGAAGTTTCCCCTTTCAGGAAAGGAAATCACGTTGACCCCAATTTTTCGTTTTAGTTTTTTTTTTTTGTTTGATTTCTACACAGTTCATACCAGAGGAGAAAAAGGAATACCTGAATTGGTTCATCTGCTGCTACCGATGTGATTCAGACTAGCTTTTAGCTTTTAGATGTAAATATACAGCATACCGTGTTGTTACAGATTGATAAATTCCTCCATAGTTGTGTGAATCTGTAATTTTAGATAGTTCGAGAGATGAAGCAAGCAAAGAAGAAGAACAAATCGAGGGTTTCTAGAAAGGGTAATACTGAAAATCACGCCCAAACCGCTGATCAGAAGGAGCAGAGGGCTTTGAAGAATTTGCTGGAGGTTTTCGTCACTTTGTCGGTGGAGGAAGTTTCTTCAGCATACAGAGAAGCCAAAGGGGACGAAAGCAAGGCTGCGGAGATACTTGCGAAGGTCGAAGCGATGGAGGATCTGAGCACGACTTGCTCGAGCTCTAGTGGGAATTACGATGTGGGTTCGAGCTCCAGTTCGAATGCGTCGGATGTGTTTGGTTACGAGTTTAAGCAGAAGAACAAGTCGAAGAAAGTCGTTGCGTCCGCGGGCACTGTGTCTGCGATGTTGGGGAAGGACTACGTGAGGTCTGTCTCGAAGAAGGGTTCGTCGAAACTGAAGGGTTTTCATGAGGAGAGTTGGAGCAAGGAGGAAGCTGAACAGTTCTTGTGCTCCATGCTTGGTGATGACTGTGAATTAAGCTTGGCTTTAGTTAGTGATGTATTGTGTACGTTGCCTCTTATCTTATTTTACGGTTTTCCATATCATTATTTGAGCTTGCTATTCTTGGATTTCTTTATTTATTTACTTGGGGGTGGGGTAGCTTTATGCATTTTCTAATATGAGATTCTTGATATAAACATTACAGTAAATTTAGATGGGTAAAGGTATTAAAAATTTGAGCCGAAGATATATAACGGAGGGTCTATGTTATTTTGGAAACAGGAATGTATTAAGTACCTTATTATATCCTAGGGTTGCTTCCATTGAATAATTACTAATTAAAGTGTAAAAAAGAAATCGACGATGTTTGATTAGAACGAAAAATGCACAATTTCACAGGGTTGTAGATGGTAAACTTGTATTGAATTCTATGTGGTGGATAGTTCTGGGCTTTTTGTGACTTGAGATCGTCTTTACTTTTTGCAGGTCAATGCGGATATAACATAGATAATGTAAGGGCACTAATATTTCTTCTTCCTTTTTATTTTAATTGTTATGTTGTAGAAACTACATGAGCTTTGGCGTGTTGCTAGTTTAAGGTTTTTATCTTGTGGCTGCTCGAACTCTTTCGAATGAATATTAGTATTATATCCATTCATCTAAGATTGTCAAAGCACACCATTTAAAATGATCAAGGTGTTTATAGAGCAATATGTGTTGTCCTTTTTCCTATCATTTATAGCTTCTGTTTGCATTGAAAGACCTTTAGTTTGCCAAATAAATAACACGAGAAGAGATTTTGACGAATACTGATAAAGATAAAAGCCTGGCTCTTGGGAAACTATACGTATGAGCGCATTATTAAGCTGTAATATGATCATGTGAGGAAAAAATAATCAAATGAAAAAAAATCCCCTAGACGAGACGGACGGCAACAGAGCTTAATTAACTGTAACTATTGATTATCCTATCAAAAGTACTGCTGCTACATTTACATTAATGGTTATATAAAATACTTAGTTTTATGTTCGCTCCTTTATGAGTGGGCTACGGCTGTTGATTGTTAGTGTGCCTGAACTCAAATTGGTTTTGATCATGGAAATTTTTCGTTTCACTTTAGGATTTTGTTTTATCAGTTTTTGATTTAGATTTCGGTTTATACTGAGTTATAGGTTCCTTGTTTAGGAGTAGCAATGATGAATTATTAACTAGAATTTGTGTTTTGCATGTTATGGGCGTAAAAAAAGTATTACAACTTGTATCTGCTATGTTTCATTTGTTAAAATATATGTTATATTAGTATTAAAGTGATGCATAGACTTTCTACAGTTTTGTTTTCCTTTTTTATGTTTCTCCTTTTTCTACAGTTCATAGAGATTAGAGAAACTACCGTGTTTTCCTTCTAAAGATGTTGGAAAGAGAGGACCTAAGTTTCAATTATTTATTTGGCTTTTGACGCATTTATTTTCCAGGCTTTAGATGCATTGCTTGAATTATCAGCTTCCTCAAAAGAGCAAGGCAGTGGCTATTTTGACTGTACTAGGAGAGAAGATGCTCAGTATCTTCGTGAATCAAATGACATGGTATGCTACATATAATGAGCTTAGATGTTTGCCAGTGTGTGATGGAATATCCTTAAAACCTTTTTAATTGTCTTTGCTATTGTTTTCGAGTTTTGTTGTGCTACTGGTCTAGTGTGCATACTATCTTGCTTCCTGGAGCATAACATGCCAATGGTCTGGATAGGTCACTATTGCATTATGAAACTGATATCTCTCGAAATCCAAAATGGGGAATATGATATTATAAATTGTAATTTTTAGAAATTAATACTATTATTGGAGCATCACTCACATCCCTCTGGCATCATGTGTTTTAAGCTCATTAGTTTGACTTTCAAATATTTTCCCTTGATAATTTTTTTAATGAATCCCATATTTTTATCTTAATTAGACCAAGAGTTTGGCATTTTTTGGATTGTCTTGTCGTACATGTGCAATTGTGGTTACTATTAGGAGTTGTATGTGGATGAAGTTATAGAACAATGTGGACCATTAGGCCCCTAGTGCCACATGTTGGTGATCTTAATCTTCGTTACTTGATGACAAAATCCCATCGTGTTTATTAGATATAACCACTGAACAAAGTATGTTAGAAGCATTAGGCTTTTTTGGCTGTAATCAGCTATCTCCATTTTTCATTTTTTTATCAACTTATTTTTCCGTTATTTATTCTTCACATGTTAGCTGTTCTTGAATTCAGCTTTGTGATTGGTACGCCAAAAGTTGATCTGAAACTACACCGTACGAGTTTTGGGGCATGTATTGGTACCATAGCACTTGATTGCTCTTTTCTCTTTTCCTGTTTTGGCTTCAAGGTGCATTTAGAAATAAACATGTAAATCAAAATGAAACGATTTTACTTTGAACTAGTGCTAATTATAATGGATTGTCGAAGCTAATTTCCTTCAGTAATAAATATCTTACTTATGTTATTGTTGTCTTGCAGCTTGTTGACAGAATATCTGACTCAAATTTTTGGTCGTCGGATGTCGAACTTCAAGACAATATATGGTTTACACGAAACAGGTAAGGTTCTCTTCTTGGTGATTCAGTCCTTCCTCTCAATGTGAAGCACACGTATAAAGCATCTTCTTGGTTTTCTAGGATGTCAAACAAAGAGATTGTTTGTTTTTTCCATTAAACCAAAAAAAACCATTAGCCTTATTCCCCTTTTCTATAGGAGAAAATGGAATGCACCCTTTCCTTAAGATAATACCCTTTCAACACCCCACATACTGAATATTTTTTTGCTCCACTGGTTTTAGAAGGAATGGGGAACAAAATTTAATTTATTCCAAGTTTATTAAAAATGGGTAACTTGATGTTTAGTAAATCGAGGACTAACAAAGTGGTTCAAGGGCACTCTGTGTTTATGAATAATGATAATGACTAAAAAATAATTAGAAAAATCTGCGAAAAAGGTCAATTTCTTCCCAATTGAGGCTAAGTGAAATATAGAAAGAATTTGGACTGTTAATGGTGGAATAGACCTTTCACTTCAGGTAAAATGTTTTTTGAAGATTTACCACGTTGTTTTAAAATATTCTGTGCTACTGACTGATTTGTACATGAGACTTCTACTGTATTATTGATACTTAATTTCGTAGATGGCCCTTCACTTCTTTTGGCTTATTTTCAGATAATACTTTGACTTTGTTGAAGAACGAAAATTGGTCTAAATTACAATTTTCGGCTGTTACTGAACAGAAACCAAAATAGGCTCATTGAACATACAATTATCACCAGAAAGCGGACAATATTTGTTTCATACGATTGTTTAATCTGATGCTTTCATAGTTAGTGTCATCAATTTGGTCAAGACAGGTTGCTGCTAAAATTTGGATATTGAATGATTTTATGAACACAATCCATCATTCCATCTAACTAAATAAGAAAAATGACAGAATGAAGTAAATATTTTCTATGATGTGTATGTTCAACTAATATACATTGAACATACTGTATATCTCAGTTTAAGTATACTGAAACTGAGAGGCACTCTAAGTTGTGATATTTGCAATACTGTATCTCTTACTCTAGGATACTATAGAATTGAAGTATACCCGAGAAATTTAAATAGATATATTGTTTTTATTGCTTCAGGAATCCTTCAAAAATTTCCGAATCCACTGAATCTCACCCATCGACAGAGACAGGGAACATGGAGTCAGAACTTCCTCACAAGGTGTTGGAATCCTTATTTAATATGCCTAGTCCCAAGTCTACTGAACATCAATCGAACACCATGAACTGGAAAAATGTCGTAAAAAAATTGACATCCCTGGGTCAAAGACTTGAACCTGATAACAATGGAAAAGGGCAGCTTAGTCATGGTACTTATTCTGATGTATCTTTACTTAACTTATTTTCTCTTGTGAAAACTTTAATTGTGCTGATTCCTATGTTGACACTTCAATCTTTGGTGCTTCTATTGCGTCAGTTTTACCTTCTGCCTCTATCTTGAACATTTAAGCTAATGACAGGCATGAGTTCATGCATGTAATTCAATATTTTCTGATAAAAGAGAACGCCAAGTCATAATTTCGTGTTTTGTGATATAGAATTTGAAGTTTTCATCTTAATCGAATGATCTTACAAATTGAAAACTGTCATTTTACTTCTGGAACGCGTCTAATAAACCCGTGCTTTGTACTTTTATGTTTCTGTGTAGAACATTTGCTGCTACTACAACTTTTTTTATTCTTCTAATGTTGGAACTGATACTGGGAGTTTGTTGGTTTAATGTGCGTGTGAATATTAGAAAACTGCCTCTATCTTAATTGAATCATATGAGCGTCATTTACAATGGTTCTCCTTGTAGTTTGTTTTTTATGCTTCTCGTTTCATCCACACCCAGTTTCTGGGCTTGTGTAATACGACGTGCCATATCTAACTGATTGTTTATTTAACTTATCTCAAATGTGTAGCTAATGGAGATGAATATCATGTGCTCAGAGGAGCTGCACAGCAGCACTGGGATTCAATGAAATCGTACTATCAGAAGGTAGTTTCTCTGCGAACGTTGTTTAGTTTGTAGACCAAGTATAAGATAATACTTTTGGTATTCCGTTGGGATATTGTAAGTCTGAATAAAGCTGATTTTTCTGCAGGCTTCGACAGCGTACACAACTGGTGAGAAAGAATATGCATCTTTCCTTTCTGAGCAGGTATTTTTCTAGAGATGAGTTCTCGAGTTTCTGTTATCTTCTATCACATGTTAAGTGATGTTATGAACGCATTCTATATTTATTCATGCGGTTCTGATATGTAAACCCAGGGCCTAGGGGTCGGGGTTGCAAATAATTCGTCCTTCTAATTTAAGATGCAAATTAGTTTTTTAATTCTGCACTGGTACAAACTTACAGCACATTCCTTCATCCACGTTTTGATGTTCCCAGATCGTCTCAGAAATGCCTTCAAATAATACTGTCTCCTAAATTAATTTATTATCAAACATACTTCTAGTTTTACTGGTTGGAATTCTCCCATACTTCAGATCAGAATCTATATTTGAGTTCTTTTGAATGGGAGAAAAAGACTCGGGGATATGTATAAGACAAGGAAATTATAATATTCCTTTTTGATGTCTGAAGGCGTGTTCGATCGTAATTTAGAGCCCAGGATTGTCTTAGATTGTAAATCTTTTATATAAAAAAATGGCTTCCCCAAAGATAGTTTACGTTGCTTGACTAAGTAAATGATGCTTTCCGTTGTTTTCTGTATTGTTTTTGTATTAACGACCCCGTGTAGGTAATTGTTACCCTTGTGATTTCTCTTGAAGAAATTTGTTTTCTGTGATTGTCTTAATTGCTGCATGCTTCTCTTACTTTCGGATTACCTTTTGTCTGATATAATATATTATATATTATCGCTCTCAGAAATCTTTGAGTTCACAAGACGGAACGAACATAATTACTCGGTTAAACTTAATTTGACGTAGCAATACTAATGACATAATCTCTGAATTGTTGCAGGGGAGGTTAAAGAGTAAAATGGCTCGAGAGGCAGACGAAAAGGCAAGCCAGAATATATTTACTGCTAGGTGGGTGTTGCATATTGAGAATTAACCGAAGCCAAATATAGTCAATAATCTTTTGTGCTCTCGCACCTATCTCTTAAACTGCAGAAACAAAAGTATAGAAAACATGATAACGATTGATCTCCATGGACAACATATTAAACAAGGAATGAAGCTATTGAAGCTCCATCTTCTCTTTGGAGCATTCGTGCAATGTAAGAATCTGTGCCATTTTCGACTGGATTTTATACTATTTCAGAATCTAATATATTTGAAGGATGTTTTCTTTTCTTGACGCGGAAAATGTAGCTGTGCGATCATTTAGGGTTATCACTGGATGTGGGAGCCATGGTGTTGGCAGGTCAAAGCTGAAAAACTCGGTAAGGTTTACTTTTTTTTTTTCCACCGTCACATTAGAATTGGTAATTTTTCTCCATGTATGAGTGCAAATGATGCTGGTGTCTAGAAGGATTCTTTTAGCACCTTGGCTCCCGTTTTTTATTTTTTTATTTTTTTTTATTTTTTTTTAATCTTTTCCAAACAATGAATTACAAATTTGATTATCTCTTGATTAGCCGTAATAGAGCTTCCTTGGATAAATTAATATAATAGGATTTCAAATCCTCCGCCGTCAATTTGAACTGGTTTTTAAGTTATTGTGGACTTGTGGTTGATTTGAAATTCGCTTGTTATGGTGTCATTTGAAATCATTCAATCCAAACACGGCCTAAACTTTAACTCGTTGAATTTCGTTTTAATAGACAAATTTGTTTCACAAATGCAGGTTATTAATCTTCTAAAGAAAGAAGGTATAGCGTATTCCGAAGAGAACAGTGGAACACTTCTCATACGTCTCGACGGACAGACGGATTTCAGCTTCTTAGATACTGGCAGTGACAGTGAATAATAGCCTTTTAGCGCAAAGAGTCGATTTACCCCTTTTTTTTGTCTTGCTGTAAGAATTTCGTGAAAGCATTTGTTATTAGCTGAAGATTGTAGCTGTAATAACATATCTTAGATTAATGCTGATCATTGGTAGGTTTCTAATTCCGACTTCTTGGCGGAAGGTAGACAAATTGTTGGCGGTAAAGGTAGAGAGCACAGTTACATACATGATGTATGTATGTATATTTATTTACAACTTGTAAGAGAGGAACTTGTTTCCTTATTATATGCCAACTGAGTTGATGGTTGTAAAGTTGTAAACAATCTTTTGATGTCTGGATAGATTTATGGGGTGTTTATTTCCATGGTTATTTAGTAGGGTAAATTACGAACACCTCCCGAGAGAAGGCTAAATTACAGAATAGCCCCTTTTGTTTTTGAAATTTTATTCACCCCTCTCAAACTCATGTTGTATCAGTTTTTTTTAAAGAGAACGAGTAAAATGTCTAAATTGCATGAGAAAAAAGGAAAGAGTTAAAAAATAGAAAATTTAAATTATGTACTCCCTAAAGCATGTCTAAATTTAAAAAAACCTTTTTTTGTTTGTAAAATTACATTTGCCCAATCAAACTAATAAACAGTAGAACCTTAATAAATTAATAACCTCGTTTAGATAATATATTTTTTCCGGTCCATGTTTAGGGACAACAATGCTTAATTGATAAGATAATACACATTTAAAAATTTTAAGAAGCCCCATTTAATGTATAAATTAATAATACATAAAAATAATTCTGAAATTACACAGTAATATACATATTTTATAGATCTATGAAGACTTAATAAAAAATGATTTAATTGTCGTTTGTTCTTTGTTGAAGTTCATATTACTATCAATCTCGTCTCTCACTTTTCTTAACATGGTTAGAACTTTTGATATAGTTTTTTCATAACCCCACAAAAAAATGTTCAATTGCCGCTTTAAGAGTTTCCGTTCAAGAAACGCGATCTATAGTACATTGAATTAATGGTACAATAAACAATATATACTGCTTTAAGAGCTCCCGTTTGAGAAACGCGCTCTATAGTACATTGAACTAATGGTACAATAAACAATATATATGTAAAAAAAATTAAAAAAAATGTATTCGTCGAAAAAAAAATCATAAAATTAAAATAAACTAATGTATAAACTAATAATTACTAATTTTCGATAAGTTATTATTTTGGCGAAATTAATAATTGATTTATAGATATTTGAATATCGTTAATTTTTTTTTTTGTAATTTAACTTTACTTGGAGGAGAGGAGGTGTCCTCAATTAACTAATAAAAAGAATAATAATATATAACAACTGAAATTTTCATATTAATGTTTAAAATTTTTAATTTTTAATTTTCAATAAATGCAACCGCCATCGGCCAAGGTGATGTTCACCGCCTATTTGAACGGATCTTGTACAGTTTCCTAATTAACCTTCCCCTTCGTCTCACAGTAGACAATGGAATCCTCCTCTCAGATCTCCGATGGCACCGCCGTAAATCCCAGCGAAATCCACGGCGGAGAAGAAGAAGAAGAAGAAGAAGAAACAGAGTCGATCTGCGACTCGGAGGCGTGGGAAATCCTGAGCAAGAGCTTTGCGGAGGTCCAATCGCTGCTTGATCGGAACCGCCGCCTGATCCGGCAGGTCAACGACAACCACCGCTCCAAAATCCCCCATAATTTGGCCGTCAACGTCAAATTGATCCGCGAGATTAACTCCAATATCTCCACACTCGCCGCCCTTTACTCCAACCTCTCCGCCAATTTCTCCACCGTCGTTCGCCGGCGGCTCTCTGCCGGAAAATGAACATCGAGTAATTAATTTCCTCCACTCTACTCTGTCTTAAAAATAAATTAGATTTCAGCCATTTGATTTTTCTAAATAAAAAAATAATTGAGTTTTGTTGTGTTGGTTGATTTGTTAGCTAGTGAATCTATTTATGTAAATTTACTGCATGAATTTTGAATATCGTCGTGTAGTTTAGTTCTACGTGTGCTTAGTGAATGTTTATTTAATTTCGAATGATGAAATTTTTACCATCAAATTTCTCAATTCACCATAAAAAATACATGAAATATTACAAACACTCTTTGATTTTTACTCCATCGCTCTTCCTTATAATTTATTTCTAACTTTTTTCAATGAAATATTTATTATAAGATATTTAAACTTGTATACAGTGGCGGAGCCAGGAATTCGAGACAGGGTAGGCTTAACATTAACGGGGGTTCGGGGGCAGCGCCCCCGATTTTTTTTTTTTTGATTCATTCACATAAAAATATAGCACAAAATAACTACAAATTTATAAACTTAAACTAATATAAGCTATATTAAATTACTTGGGTTGGTGGGTGGGCTTAACATTGACGGGGGTTCGGGGGCAGCGCCCCCGATTTTTTTTTTATTCATTAACATAAAATAGCATAAAATAACCACAAATTATAAACTTCAACTAATATAACATAAATTTTTTGATATATAAACTAAACTAAATTACTTGGGTGGGCTAAATTAAACTATTTGGGAGGCTAATTATATATAGATATAATATATAGTATAAACTTTTAAATAATGAGAGTGGGCTGGAGCCCACCCTTGCCAAAGGGTGGCTCCGCCACTGCTTGTATATCAAATGACCTGCAGGTTATGTAATTTCTTTTTTAGGAAACGAAATTATACTATTTCAAACTGGCCAATTATGGAGGAAGTTCAAGACCTTTCATAAAAGCACTCTTAAATTATTTTCCCAAGAACATGAATTCCTCCTGCTCTTTTGACATTCGAAGATGTTTTTATCTGACAAAAGTATTGTTCACTTAAGGTGGATAGGGTGGAATTTTGTGGTAAAAATGCCAATGAAAAGTTTTGAAGTTTTTTATAAATATTCTAGGGCAAATTACGGCAAACACCAAATTATGAAAAACCCCTCTTGTTTGGGTAGTTACAGCCACCCCTGATTTTAAATATTTTACATAAAATTTATCTAATTCAATTATTTAGCGAACCAAACCATATACGATATGAAATGTTGGCGTACCGAAATTTCGGTTTTGTTTTACCGATTTGACATTCCTAAATTTATCTCAGGAGGGGTCTTTTCGTAAGATTATTATAGTTGAGGGGTGGCTGTAATTACCCAAACAAAATGGTTTTTTTTGTAATTTGACCATAATTTAGGGGTGGCCGTAATTTGCCCAATATTCTAATTAGTTTAGTGTCGGATGGTTTATGAATTTGTACATAATATAGCAAGTTGGTCATCCCGTTATTTGTTTATCACATCTAATCTCCATCTCTCCACAAATCTCGCCACCAACTTTCCTAGTATCTCGAAAATCCATTTCATCGTTTTTCTCTTGATCTCCAAAAACTGCAACAATGGCTTCACGTTTAGTGTAAGAAAATTTGCATATTTTCGGACAAAAATTTCTTCTCGTCAGAGCAAACAACATACATATATTGGTTCAACGCATCACACAAGCTTTTACGGTAAAAAAATGACGAGTTTAGTGATTTTTCTCTATTCAGCCATTTTACTTACATCAATTAAGCTTTCGCCACACAACTAATACTGTATGCGCCATAGTAGATTTAATAAGTGAAAATGACAAAATCCAATTTGCATAATAGTTGATTTAGCAAAATGGAAATGTCAAAATCCACTAACCACAATAGTGGATTTACTAAAGAAAATGACAAAAACCACTCTAAGCAAAATAGTGGATTTAATAATGGAAATGTTAAAATCCACTATGTGCAATAGTGGATTTGACTTTGCCGTCATCAGCGACAACTCCGATACGGACGAGAGCAAGGTTGTAAAAAGTGATACTCGGGTCAGAGGCGGTTAGGCACCGACCCACGATTAATCGGTGCGGCGGTGATTAATCGTGATAAATCGGAAATAAATTGGTTTTTAAAATTTAATATTATATACTTTTAGATATAATTTATAAATACTCAAAACATATATAAAAAGATATTTAAACATAATTATGTCTCCATCATATATCTTATATATAAAAGAAGGAACGCTGGACAACCCTAAAAAAAACCCTAATGATATTTTTGTAATTATTTATTTTTTATATTTTTTCTCTACTAATTTTTAACTATAATTTTTAACAATTATCAAAATTAAAACTAACCCGTGAAGAATCCTACCTTATTGCTACTTATGTAATTATTTATTTTTAATATTTTTTCTGTACTAATTTTTTAACTATAATTTTCAACAATTATTGATCTCCTAATTTTCATCAATATATCTCAAATCTTAAGAGATAAAGCTAGAAATTCAATATGAATAATACTACTGTTAGAGAATATTATATTATAGAACTCTTGTAATATTAGGATTCTAGTATGATTGAGTTACCTAGATTAGTTAGGATTTAGTTACCTAGTTAAACTCTATTACCTTGCATTATTTCTCTATATATATTCCATGTAATCAACCCATAACATAATGGGGGGTTTCTATTATATCACGTATTATTATTTCTCTCTTTCTCCTATTCTATTCTTCTGGTATCAGAGCACCTGGTTTAGGTTTTTTAACCTAGCCGCCTTTCTCTTCTCCATGGCGGTGAAAACCTAGCCGCCTTTCTTCTCCATGGCGGTGACCACCCAATTTTCTCCCTCCCACGGTGGTGGTACTCTAATATTTTTTTCTTTTTCTATCTTTTCCATGCACATCACCCGAATTTTCTCCCTCCCCCGGTGGTGCATCTTCTTTATCTTTTCTGTTCTTCTTCTTCTCCATGGCCTATGGCCTAAAACCTAGCCGCCGCCTCTCTTCTTCTCCATGGCCGGCTACCACCGAACCATTTCTCTCCCTCTCGGCGGTGGTACTCTTCTCTCTATTTTTCTTTTTCTATCTTTTCTATGAACACCGTTTCGACTGCGGGGGCGTGTTAGAGAATATTATATTATAGAACTCTTGTAATATTAGGATTCTAGTATGATTGAGTTACCTAGATTAGTTAGGATTTAGTTACCTAGTTAAACTCTATTACCTTGCAACTACATTATTAAATTTTACTATGTTAGTATACTATATTTTCTTATTATGTATTAAATTGATTATTTATTTTTCACTATTTAAATAATATCCCGTGCATCGCACGGGGGAAAATGCTAGTATAACTTAATAACATAATAAAAGTTTAATATTAATAAGGTCATAATACATAAATTCCTTATAAATTATAAATAAAAAGGCAAGTTTTTTGAATTTGAATTTATTCTTAACATTCCTACATACATCATTATGTTATTTAATAATAAAAGTTAATATAAACAAAATAAATTATAAACTCATTTTTCTAAATTCCAACTTTTATTTTGAAAAAAAAAGCTGATTTTGATCGATTTTTGGCCGATTTTTGCCACCGAAGTTTGACCCGCCTTCAAGGTTTGACCACCTCATACCGCCTAAAACCGTCTCACACGCAAAATCCGATTTTTCAAACCTTTACACTAAAATTGTAAAGGTTTTGGACTGTCTCCACTTCAGAGACCGATTAATCAGCCGCATAGGTCTTTTTAGAACACTCATTGTGAGTACGAGATCCAAAACCCACGGACGAGGACGTTGATCACGAGTTTGTCTGCGGCGAGAGGGTAGCGCAGGTGCTATGGCGTAAAAGAGTGAGCTTTCTAGAGATGAAGATGAATATCAGAATTGAGAAATGAAAATCAGATTTGTGGAATATCAATGTTACGTTAAAAGTAAGATAATTAAAGAAAAGATAAAGAGTATTTAATTCTCAATTACACGTCTAACTACAAATTAAGGGTATAACAGTAAAGCCCAAAAAAAATATTAGTCAAATACGTTTTGAATTTTGCTTAAAAACTAAATAATTTTTTTTTTGTTTAATGAAGGAACCTGCAGCCAGCCAATCATATAGGTATACTGGGTAAACCTACACCCTTGTATAATAGGTTGCAAACCATACGAGAAACGTAAACCACACTAGACTAGCTTGCAAACCATACAAGAGATGTAAACCACACTACACTAATTGCGAAGCTCGACCTAGTGACCATCGGCAAGAGAACTTGAATTTTAATCAATTGACACAGAACCACTTACTCCAACCGTTAGGCCATCCCTTACCGGACACTAAATATTTTTTGGGGCCAACTATAACACCACCTTTCTAATGGGGGGTTTGACAAATTTTCCCCATAATAAATGGCTATTGATGAACGTATTTATACGATTAATAATTAACTATTTTTAACTCGTGATGTCTACACTCTACAGAATTACCCATTATTAACTCATTATACAATATACCATTTAGTATTTGAGGGCAAAATGGGTTGTATTTCATCTCTTCAACAAGTTTAATAATGAGGGTTATTTCTATGCTACACCAGGTGAAGGTTACACCGGGTGATTTTTCACCGTTGATCTACACACACCAATGTGGGTGTGTGTGTGTGTGTTTGTGTGTATATGAATGGTAAAGATTTACCCGGTGTATTTCACCCGGTGTAGCATAGTATAAGCCCGTAATGAGCATAAATGGCCCTATAGTTCCGATGTAGTATAAAAATATTAAGAAACGTAATACATTCATCCTTTTAAAGTAGGTGAGTTTAACGTGCCAAGCTTCTTAATTTCGGGTTCCTTCATGCTCAAATCTTTACGGGGGTTCATTCCCGACCCAATTACGAATCAAAAAAAATATTTCTTTTGACTTGTGAATCTCGAATTCGATCAAAATACTTCAATTGAACTTGTGAGGATAATCATTTCTGAATATAATTCTGGAGATGAAGATACACATCGTATACGAAAAATAGCTCTAGCTTAACTCATATCTATCATGTATCTTGCCATCCCATTACTACACTATTCCTTCATACCAATCAAACCAAATGAGTTCTTATATTTAAAAAAAAAAACACGTCAATGTCAAATTTGCGACACGATTCTCGACTGTTGAATTTGGCGACGTAATGTCAGTTTATAATTAAAAATCTCATCCTAGTTATGGTAATCAAGAAAAAAAGAGAGATTACTGAAGAACATGTAATAATGCGCTGAGGCGGATTACAAGGGGAGTTCGCCACTGTCAGAAATGACAACTTTGGATTTCGGTGTTCCGTTCTGTGTCCCTTCGGCTTCCATCTTATACACCACATCCATTCCAGACAATACCTTCCCGAATACGACATGACGCCCATCCAACCTGTACATACATCATCAACAACAAATCTCGTTTAAAAAAAAAAAAAACGATATGGTACAAGTTCATTGATATCGTCTTTTTATGAAGCAACAAACCAACTTCGGTTCTTGAATAAAAAATTCATCGATATTTAAAATTTACCAGCTGGTTGTCACAGTTGTGATGAAGAATTGGGAACCGTTTGTGTCGGGACCAGAATTTGCCATCGACAGAAGCCCTGAAAATTAGACACGCAGGTCGTTGACAAAAATAGCAACTCAGTTTTAATAGTCGGTTAAATTTAAACTTTAAAACTTAATTAGCTTCGATGAACAGAAAAATGTTCTCCTACTTCTCCTTTATTTTTACAATTTTCGTTTTATTTTTCGTCATATAAAGAAAATACGCATTGCCATTATTGACGTACCAGGTCCTGTGTGCTTGATCTTGAAATTTTCATCGGCAAATTTCTCCCCGTAAACAGATTCTCCGCCTCTTCCATCACCTAGAGTAAAGTCACCCCCTTGGATCATGAAGCTCGGTATAATCCTGTGGAATTTGCTACCCTTGTAATGCAGAGGTTTTCCTTGCCCTCCGATTCCATGCTCCCCTATATTTACGTACAATTATTATTGTGTAATTCAAACACGGAATGGTGGTTTAAAAAAGAAACACGGGAAAAAGTTCTATACCTGTGCACAGAGCTCTAAAATTTTCTGCAAGAAAATCAGTTATAAAAAAGTTAGTGGTTTAAAAGAGATGTGTGGATTGTATACCATTCATACCAGCTGTCTTAGGAACGGTTTTTCCAAATAGACCCATCGTAATGCGACCTAAAATAGACATATTCCCGTGTTAAGTGAAATGAAAAGAAAAATTAAAACAATTATCTAAGAGGGCAGAGGCGATGAGATAAAAATGTATAATAATTGTCGAGAGATTGAAATAACGAAATCATGATCACTCCCACTCGGATTTCAGGTTGTGTTAAAATATTACCAGCAGGTTTTCCATCAATCTCGACATCAAAGAAGACTTTGTGAGTCACTTCTTTTAAGTTTTCCTTTGATTTTTTCGCCTGCAGCAGGAGAAGGAATAACAATGGTCCTTTATTAAACACGAAAAATTCAATAAACCATCTATGCTGAAGGAGAGGCAGGCTATCAAATTTTACATCACAATTCACAGATCAAAACGCGAAAATGTAAAATAATAAATTAAGACCTCGTTTGGTTGCCAAAATAAGATTAACCAAAAATAATTTAATGAAATTCGATTGGAAGGTCCAATAAAAAAAATATGTCAAGTCGTGATAACATAATATTCGCCGGTCGACACGACAAGTTATTGGGATACCAAACATCAAACAAAGTCCGATTATTTAGTTAATCAAGGCTAATCTCCCCAAACCAAACGAGGCCTAAAGATCTGTAATTATCGGATCAGAAATAAGAAATACGACAATTCGGAAGGTGAAATTTCAAATTTTTTTTTTCCTATTTGCAGGTTCATCATGCTCACAACATTCATTACCCAGAAAAAATAAAAAAAAACAAAATTGATTATTTGTGAAATTAAATCGAATGAAATAACAAACGAGGATAATAATTAGATGAGAAGAAGAAACCTGATTGGGAACTATGGATAGAAGGAAGAGAGAGAGAATGAAAAGGAGATGCAGTCTGGTTATTGTCGCCATTTTCGTTTCTTCGACTGATGAATAATTATTATTTTGCTGAAAGTTTCGATCTTGAAAAGGGTTTGGGGTTTGTTTTTGTTGCTTTTTTTTTTTTCTATGATGGCCAATGGAGGGTTGACACGTAGTCATTTTGATGTAATTTTTGACCGAAAAACGAAAAAAGAAATTCCCTATTAACATAATGAGTTTTTGTATTATAATATTTAATATAGTTGATTAATAAATTAAATTTACTGGATTTTTGGATTATGGCTTTGAATTATATAATAAGGATTGGAGTGATAATAATTTGATTAAAAAGATTGAGAATTATTCGAATAGGGACACGATATTAATACCAATGTCATATTTAACTTTGATACTCATGTTTTAATTTCAATTTTTGTTTTTTTGTTTTTGTTTTTGTTTTTTGAGAGCAAATATTTGGAGATTTCATTACCGCAAAGAATTAATGTGTATAACTTGGAGAATAAAATTCGACAAGACTTTAAATAAAATTCTCGTTCATACGAAAGTCTAGCAATTTCATGAGCTGCTCGGTTTGACAAAAATTAAAAGATTCAAAAATTTGTGCTAATTCGTTCGTGAGCCCATCTCTCCCACTATAGAGGCAACAATTATGTTTGAATCACCTTCCAATACAACTTGATTTCAATCGTGGTCCCGAGTAAACTCTAATGCTTCATAAGCTGACACAACCACCGGCGAAGTTGTTTCTAGGAGACGAGAGCATCCATTAGAGAACAAACCAAGACAACTACCATCAGCAGACCTCGGTATACCTCCTAAATCACAACCATGTTCAGCCGAGTATAATTATGCATCGATTTTTATTTTAACCTCCTCTCATGAAGGGGCTTTCCATCTAGATTGTTACTTTCTCATAGAAAGACAAAGTTTCCAATGAAGAACCTCAGAGATAGACTCGCGCATATTTGTGATGAATTTCAATTATATTGACTAAAACATGATACATGCTAGTAGCTCAACTCGTGTGATGCAAAAAAAAAATATATTGTTATTTAAAATTTGAACTACAGTTTTATGTATTACTATAAAATACCCATGTAAAATTTGATGGAGAAGAAGGGAGAAATATCATCCGTACAATATTTAAAATAAGCTAACCAGAAAAATAATTAAATTCTATATCATCTAAAAATAGTGCAATTGACACCCTCCTAGTTGAAAAATAGTATGGAATTGTGGGTGAAAATTGATGAAACTTTTAAATAAATATTCGCAAAAGTATAGATTCATGTGTACGTTTACTGAATGCCGAATGGATAGTTATTATACAGATCTATGGTGCAAAATCACCCCATGTTTTTCACCAGATGTAGCATCTCATATACCATACATTAACAAGATAACCAAACAATCAAAAACTGGACAACACTTCATTTCACTCATAAATAACCTGCATTTAATTTTCTGTATATTATATAAACAAAGCACCAAACCCAAAACCAGGATTTAAATGCAAGAAAGAAAAATGGAAAGAAAAAAAAAAACACTCGTTCTCCCAAAGAAAGCCTGCAAGAACAAATCACAAAGCCTCTCCATCACAACCATAATTACTAAAACAGCAAGAATACAATATTATATATTCATAAAATCTCGAACCGCATAAGAAGCCTAACAGAATTCAGCTTCTCTCCTTTACGGTCAAAAAGAGGAACCGCACGTATTCCCGACTTCAACTCCGAAACGGGAAGGCATGTTTGGCCTGCAAAATCATCCTTTTCGGACATATCATACTCGTGCACTTCAATTCGTAATAAAGCCAACTCAGGCACAGTCAATGGGAATGTAAACTCTTCACCCCAAACAGGAGTCCAATCATCCTCTTTTTTCTTCGTCTTTTTCATTATTTCATCTGCCGGTGCACCAGCTATGCCAACCTGTATTCCACGAAAAAAAAAAATTAATTGTGATTTTTAGATCTTTTTAAATAACATTTATTACATCTTTGGGGTACAAAAGTAATTCAATCAAACTTACCCTCGTGTAGAAATCGGGCGGTGAATATGAATCGAAGTGAGTTTGCTTAAAAGCCATATGCCATCCGTCGCCCATGTATACTTTAACCTATAATACAATTAGTGATTTTTAGATGAGAAATACAATATTTGAAAGTACACATGATCAAAAGCCTTTTGTTGACACGGTTATTTACCTTTAGAGTTTTTTTGACTAGTGACTTCGTTTTAGGATCGAAGACTTTGTTATTTGAATCAATGTTCATAAGAAAATCGGGCTTCTTCACATAACCGCAGCCTCCGTTTGATCTGAACATTCCTTGCATCAACCACAGATATCTACCGTAACCCTATCATTTCCACCACCGCCAAGTAACGTTACTCGAAAACCAGAGAAATGGGATTACATGATTTACACTAAAAGTTCAAAAAACACACTCTGCTGTTGAATCTGAAATTCGAGATTTTTTTTCAAACCTGCATATTGAATGCAACCATTTGGGCTCCGTGCAACCAACCAACTTGCGGCTTGTAGTTTGACGAGTTAAACCGAGTTCCCTTAGGATATACTCTAAGAATATTCTTCTGTGTGAACCTATTGAAACAATTTTTCATTCATTAAAAATACCCCGTAAAAAGAAATATATATTTAAAAAAAAAAAACTAATTAGAGAAAGATACCTGACAATGTGTGTTCCGTGAGATTGAGCAGCCTTTTCAAGAGCTTGCTCACTAAGACTTAATCGCCTCACTTTATCTGGTTCTACTTTAAGAGCTTCCATAATCCCGCCTTTCGGTTTTCCCGCATGAATAGCTATAAGTCGTTTGTATTCAGGTGCTTCAGTATCAGAATCTTCTTCATTGTTTTCGTTCAGATCCGTAAGCTCATTATCCGACTGCAAAAAAACGATAAACGAGAGATTTACCACGCAAAAAACAGAGGTGTTTATAATACAGAAGAAGTTCATTTCATTTCATTTCATTTATACCGTACCGTTGTATCTTCGTCGTCTTGATCAGCAGTAAGGCTTGAAGGCTCGTTTCCCCACACATCTTCATTGAAGTCTTTCCGCTTTATATGAATATTCTCGGTATCCTTAATTGACTGGGCTTCGAGGTACTCCCTTGGAGGTTTTGTGGAAATAATTACGCGGTATTTCAACTCTTCCGGTGAAGGAAATTCTTTTAAGCAATCCGATTCGGGGTAGAAAAGCATCTTGCCAAATACTTGGGAGAGCATCTATAATAAAGAATACAAATGTGAATAATTTTAATTTATATAAAAAAAAAAAGATAGAACAGAGTCGTATAATGAAATTACCTGAGCGACTTTAGCTTGTAGGCCGGAGTTTAGGTGATCTTCGAGTGTTATTATGACAGGGTACGGAGAAGCGGAAAAGGCGTGCTCCTTTATTGATTTTAAGCATCTTATGAGTTCCACTGGTGTTGTCACAGTTCTGTGTTAATGAGTGATACAAAAGTCGAACAAAATCAATGAGCCAGCATTTTGTTTGAATAGTGATTCAAATGAACGAAAAAGGGCGAATCTCTATACGTAGGCCGATTTTGTTTTGTTCTTCTTACATGAAATGAATGTGGAAGCAAGTTTATTACAAACACTCTACCACCAGGCAACTAACTTCAGAAGAATGACACAATTCGAAAGTAAATTACAAGTTTACTAGGGACAATACAGTGGGGAAATTTCAGCTAGTTTTGTGCATCGTTTCGTCTATAACATTCTACCGTTTGAAACATAATTTTCTTTCGTTTTTGCTCAATCGTCCTAGTTATGCATAAATAGCTGATGAAATTTCAATGTTAAGCAGAAGAAATTGACTTGACAGCTACAAATGCAATTGTATTTGGATTTATAACGGGCAAACACGAGATCTCTGAACCCCTGTGTACCTGTAAATTGCTAAACAGACATTATGTACTGTGCTAAGTGCAACTTGCAAAATAACAACGGCCCTCAATTTCTTAGTTTGTGTAAACCTACACTGTATCAAAGTCTCGAATATGAAATCTCTAAAAATCAAGTTGCTATAGCCGAAACCCAAGCCAGAGGAAACACCTTCATCAAGTGGCTCCATATTTATAACTTCTGTGTTCATCGCTACTAACTTGTTCTGGCATTCAGGATTGACTCGTACATAGGTCCCAAAACGAACTCTAGTTAATCAAGATTGAGCCACAAAAACTTGTTTGAGCTCAACTTGTTGCTCATTACTTAATTATAAAAACCTACGTCAATTGATTACCGTAATAATAAACAATAAGCAAATGCGAAACGTCACAAATACTATTATAGCTCAAATCCCGTTCGCCTCACCTAAAACTTATTCATGCTCAACGAGTCGTCAGCAAATTCATGATATTTATCAAGCTCAATAGAAAACCCGAACCGAGTTTGTACCATGTGTAGTTACGCCTTCATTCAATTCATAAAAGCCCCTCACCACTCAGTAGATTTCAGATCATTCATTTGTGATACATGAATTCATTATAATCGAAGAAGAGACTAGAATTCAATTAAAACGTTGATAAATTTCGTGTACCTTCCATGAAGAACATGCACATCGTCCTTTGTAGAATTAGGCCAGATATCGAGCTCTATTACCCTCACTCCCTTCTTCAGTGCCTTTATAACCGGTACATCGCTGCAGTCGCTTGTAAGCTGATTTCCGGTCAGGTAAGAGTTATGCCCCGTGAATATGTAATAATGAGACAACGGAGCTTCCATATCTTGGTGAACCTGTAACCACACTACACTCGATTAGCTTTACCGATTTGAACATGTTGTTCTCGTAAATGTTTCACGGCATAGCATATTACCACGATTTACACACACACACACACACACACACACACACAATTAGTGTCTTCATCACAAAAAGACAGAGAAATTGTTTCACGATCCCCAAACAATTCAGTGTTCAGTCACTCGCAGCAAACTGTACAGGTGCACAGGGTAAACCTACACTCTCTTATAATAGCTTGTAAACCATACGAGAGACATAAACCACACTGGACTAACCATATGTTACAAGTTCCACCTAGCAACTGTTGGCAGGAGGATTCGATCACATGTTCACTTGCTCCAACCGCTAAGCCATCCCTTACGGGATTCAGTCACCTTTTTTTTTTCCGACTTTATCTTGTGTGGATTCAATAAAGCAAAAATATGACCATTTCTTTTTTTTCCATCAAAAATTAGAAATAGAAGAAACCAAACCAGAAAATTCTATTGAAAGAAATATCTAATTAAACCATCTCGAAAAAAAATATTAATTAATTAGTTTCCTGATAGTGTACCTTATAGTGGATTGGGGGATTAAGGTCGGCGGAGAAGAGGTAGTGGTGGAAATCTTCGAGGGTTAGCGCGTGGCGCGCAAACTTGGTAATGTGGTGTCGTTTCTGGAGGATCTGCTGCAACACGTCCTCCGCCGCGGCGGCGGCGGCGTCGTCCGATTCGCCCTGAGCCTCGACCAGGAACCTCCGCAGATGATCCGCCGTCATGTGGGTCCCACCGTCGGCGTACTTACCGAACGCCTCCTTCACGTCATCCGGCGGCTCCGCCTCCGTCACCCTGAACTTCCGCGTGAAGCACATACACACTCTGTAACTCCCCATAATTAGATCTCTCTCTCTCTCCTCTCTCTCTATCTCTCTCTCGTACACACACAGTGCAGTGTGTATATAGCAGTTGAGTGTATTTTTTTTTTGATATTGAAAAACAAAAAATGGATTTTAGTGTTTGTTTTTAAAAAAAGGTAGTGGGGGGTGGGGGGGCCGAGGTGTTGGTTTCAAATCGATCGCCATAACTTTTCTTTTCCATTTTTTCCGAAACGGCAAAACAGATTGAAACGGCTATGAAGAAACTTAAATGTAACAAGTCTTAGTACCGACGGAGCTGAAATTCGGAGAAGATCGTTTTCAGTATTAATGGAAGTATAGTCTGCAAATACAGATACGCACGTGTGTGTTTCATGTGTAGGTAAGCACGGAGTTGGACAAAAGCGTCACTCTTTTTCCTCTCGGAATTGCTTTTTGCGGTTTGAAAATTGCTATTTGCGGTTTCTAACAAAACCCTCCAAAAAAAACACTCTATTTCACTAAAACTCCAAAACTTTCCAAAAACACCCCCCAAAACGCGTAAACGCCCAACTTGGGCGCCCATTCATGCAGTGCACGCCCAAGTTGGGCGTGCAAGCTGCATTTGGGCGCCCGGGTTGGGCGTCCAGTGCAAAAATTTTTTTTTTTTTTTTTTTTTTTTTAAATGTTCGAACGCCCAAGATGGGCGCCCAAGGCGTGTACGAACGCCCGGAACGGGCGTTCGTACACGCCTTGGGCGCCCATCTTGGGTGTTCGAACATTTTTTTGCGAAAAAAAAAAAAACCCTACAAATTGATTTGTAGGGCTTTTTAACATGAAATTGGTTCCGTAATCGACCTACCCAATGCATGTTACACATAAAAGAGTCGAAATTACATCAAAAAATCGAAGCCCAACCCTTCTTCAAGCTTGATTTCGAATTTTCGATTTTTTTTTTTTTTGCTATTTGCAGTTTTAGGGGGTTTTTTGATATTTTTAAAAGTTTTGGGGGGTTTTGTTTTTTTTTTTTTTTGAGAGCGGGGGGTTTTGTTATAAACCGCGAATAGCAATTTTGTGACCGCAAATAGCATTTTCGTTTTCCGCTATGTTTGGAAATACTTTGAAAGCTCATTTGAGTTTTGTTTTTCGGAATTACACTTTTTTTAGAAAAGGAAAAAAATTTAGGACCATTAGATATGTTCCCCAAATAAATTTTTGTCATATCCTTTACTAATTTCATTCCCAAATTACCCCTAAATCCACTAAGGTTCAATTACAGAAAGGGGCGGCTATTTGAAATACCTTCATGAAGGTGGTGTTTGCAAATGCTTTTTGAAAGTGATTATGCGATTTTTTTTTTGCTCATAATCTGTTTTTAGGTGTTTGCAAAATCAACTTTTGCTTTTGTTTCTCTTATAATAATCTGCTTTAAGCTATTTTTTTTAAAAGCAGCCCTAATCCTGTTTTTTCAATTTTAGTTCATTTTCCGAAATATTTGCAAACACCCCAACTTTTAGAAATAAGCACTTAAAACTAACTTAAATCACAATCACTAACTTCTGCTTTTAAATAATCATTTGCAAACACCACCTAAGCATTCAATTACATAAAGAGGGACGGCTATTTGAAATACCAAATATTGATCGTTACAAGATTTTCTCAGTATTTTCTTAGTATAATACAAATATACCATATTTTTTTGTATTTTAATATTTAAGACAGTACAAAAATAAACCTCATCGAATATTCCACTTATTCAGATTTCAAACCATATATTTTTGCCTAATTTCGTAATGTGCAATATCGAGTCAAAAGAAAAAAAAAAACAAAACAAAAACCGATGGGAAGCACCAGCCCACTAACATCGCTGCTGGAGTTCAACCGCCACCGCCATCATCGCCGAGATCTCCAGCATTCTTGCCTTACCATCGCCGAAAGAGCACCATCGAACTACAAACATACAAAGATTTAAGTAATTTTTTTAAAGTTTTCTTTGAAATTATTTGAAATTGCTTCGAAAGTTTGTTAAATTAGGCAGTGTAGTATGATTATTCGATAAACACCTATGTTGAGCATTGAATGTTGGTTATTTTTTGGTTAGGTGCCCTTCATTTGGTCGATTTTGTGTTGAACTTTGTTGAATGTTGACACAAGCCTTTTTCGACGTCTAGATGATGAATCTTTTGAAAATTATAACATCTATATGTCGAAATTTGTGTAACTTTCGACATAATGGGGTCGATTTTTTTTCTTTTTTAAATCGACACAAAACTGTCATTTTTTGCATAAATTTGGACAGCTACAGCATCATTGTTCCTTTATTTATTAAATTTGTTTTATTCTCTTTTTTTTTTTTTTGCAATTGTGTATTTACTTATATATTTTTTTACTGTTTGCAGTGGAACCTCGCATACCACCGACCGTTTCCAACCGCAAGAAAAAGGCCATGGCCGAGAAGTGCAAGACCAATCCATCTGCCCATTTTATTATTTATAACCATAATTTAAAAGAAAAATATATATTTTTATTGAGTTATGTTCTTAACAAACATGTTAATGCATTTAGTTATTTTATTAGATTTTTCATTTAATAAGTGCATAAAATATAATTGATTCGATTAGAATAAGATGTCGAATCATGTGTTATTTATTCTTTTGAAGATTCGTATGTGTATTATCATTTTTTTTTTGAATTTGAGCAGCAAATTTACCAAGCAACACATTTTATTTTCATACACAGATGCAATTCAAAATACATAATTATTATTAGGCTGCGGCTATATGCAATACTAATTCCACTTGTGCAAGACCAAATTAATTTTTTCAATGTATAAATACTATAATACCCTTACTTGTTAAAAAAATAGAAAATTCCAAATGTGCAATACCAAAAACTCAAAAACAAGTAAAACTCTATCACAAAACCACAAGACATGCTTTCATCTTCTCCAACAAAACTTTTCTCATTCCTCATCTATAAATCCACAAAACCTAAACCTTCAAAATCATCAAAACTCAACAAATCTTACAAAGATGGTAAATATGGAGTCATAAGACTTCAAAATAGAAGAGTCTACGATGGAAAAACCCAAGAACGTATGCATTTATGTGTTTTTTTAGCTAGAATATCGTTTTTCCAAAAAATCCCGCGCAGACGCAGTCGACATGTACATGTCGAATTTTATAGGTAAAAATCGATATTGAGATGTCGATTTTTTAGTACAAAATCGACACCTTAGTGTCGAAATTTAACTATTAGCAAATTAGTCCAAATATACTAAATTTCGACATTAAGGTGTCGAATTTATGGACATATATTCGACACCTTAATGTCGAAATTTAGTTGTTTCATATTTAAAAAAAAAAAAAAATCCCACGCAGACACGGTCGACATGTACATGTCGAATTTTATAGGTAAAAATCGACATTGAGATGTCGATTTTGGAGTACAAAATCGACACCTTAGTGTCGAAATTTAACTATTAGCAAATTAGTCCAAATATACTAAATTTCGACATTAAGGTGCCGAATTTATGGACATATATTCGACACCTTAATGTCGAAATTTAGTTGTTTCATATTTTTTTTATTATTTGTTATTTGGTCTTGCATGAGCAAACAAAAGCCAATTTAATTTATGGGTGTATTTGTCATTTCATCTTAATAAAATGAAATCTTTTGGAATATTTCTTTAATTTGATATGCACAAGTGAAATTAGTATTGCATATAGCCGCAGCCTTATTATTAATACTAAAATTCATGAATGTCAATATAAACATCAACTAAATACGTTGCAAAACATATCAAATCATCTCCACGCTCGTATTAATATATGACCACAATTATGCAGAGATTAAAGTCTCTCTCTCTCTCTCTCTCTCTCTCTCTCTCTCTCTCTCTCTCTCTCTCTCTCTCTCTCTCTCTCTCTCTCTCTCTCTCTCTCTCTCTCTCTCTCTCTCTCTCTCTATATATATATATATATATATAATTTTCATTTTATCAAAGACGAAAATCATTAAAATTTGATGTTATGGTCATGATGTTGTATACATTTTATATTATAATTGAGCAATGTCGCAATTCCAATAATAACTCTTCTTTAATATTCTTGAAATAACTATTAGTATTTTGTGTGTCTATTTTTTTATTTTTCTTATTTTGTTGTCTAGCTCTTCTGACATCACTATTATATAGTTTATTAATTGAAAATTCAATTTTGTTTTATTAAATCATGATAAATTGGAAAAGCTAAAATAAATCCTCAACTAATGCATATACATAGTGAAAATAATTATTGAATTGGATTGAAGACATTTTAATTTTGATATAAAAAAAAAAAATTTAATGACAATCTTAAAATCAGTAACCTTATCCGGTGGTCTTGACCCCTCCCCCAAACGGCATTGTGCACGGACTCCATTCTCTGGTGGAGCGAGGAAGCAATTCACATAAAAGTTAGGCCGGTGGACGGCGAAGCACACGCAGTTCTTAAAGTAATTCTCAAAGCCTCGGCGAAAGGATGGTCATTCATTATTGTCGAAGGAGATTCGCTCCAAGTTATTACTGCAGTCCAAAAGAAGGATCATCTTCTCTCGTGGTTTTGATCCTACGTAGAAGATATTAGATCTTGTATGCGTTCTTTTCATAGTTGCCTGTTTTCTTTTGTGAAGCGTTCGTGTAATAAGTTAGCTCATGCTCTTGCGAGCTACTCATACATTGTTAACATGGAGGGTTCATCTCTTCCTCTTGATTTGGTTTCGACTGGATAAAATTCTATCTTGTTATCAAAAAAAAAAAAAATCATATAATTTTGAAATTGGAGTTCAATAAAAAAAATCATCAAATTTTCGTAACAACACCAATCATGCAATTGTAAAAAGGCAACATTTCGAATTGAATTTAACTAAATTCAAATTAAACCAACTATTGGTAAAATACTAAAATTAAATTCAAGAATAAATCTATTTAGAGTTTCCAAGAATAAAAAAAATTGTTTGAAGTTGTTTAGGTAATAAAACAAATGACATGAAAATAATTAAATATAAATGTAAGTGGTGATGACATGTTTTTTGATGATTTATTTCCACCAATCAATTTACTACATTGGATGAAATTGAGGACATGTCACCAATTAAAATTACCAAATGTCAAACAATTAGTTGTGGAATTCAACTTTATATATTATATAAATATAGATAGATAGATAGATAGATAAATATATATTATAATTTCTATTTACTTTGATCTTGCGAGTAAAGGAGTGCATTACTGTAATTATGAAAAACATGAAAATCTTATTAAACAAGTTAACAAACACGTATTTAAAATGGTTATATATATATATAGGGATAATTAGCAATACCCCCCTCATCTAGGTAAATGAGTTAAGAAAAACCCCCCTCCCAAAAATAATTAGAGAAAACCCCCTTACCTAATATTCTACCCAAATATTATTTAATAATTCCCAAACCACCCTTTCTCACTCTTATCTCTTCTCTCTCTTTCTCTCTCTCTCTCTCCCCTCTTTCTCTCGCACACATAAAAACACACACACACACACACACAAATTAGTGAGAAATCTCAACAGGAGAAAGCTCAACAGGAGAGTAAGGAGGATTCTGCCGCCGCCGCCGCCGCCGCCGTCGTCTCCGCGCACGCGTCAGCTGGAGTGAGATTTCGAGGACGTGGGATCGGAGCGCGTTGGGGCTGTCGCGCGTGACGATAATTGGGGGCTTGGGCTTGTTCTTGGATCCCGGAGGACGACCGCGCGGGCGGCGGTTGGCGGAGGGAGTACCCCCGGAGCTGGTGGTAGCGGCGGCGTCGTCGTCCTTGGAATTAGCAGACGGCTCGTGATGAATTTCAAGACGAGAAGAAGGCAACGGCGGCGGCCTCTGCTGCAAGTGGAGGTCCGTCGGTGGTGTGAGAAGCTGATGAACGTAGCGAGAAGAATTACCACCGCCGCCGGAGCCTTGCTGATGTTCGTAACCCGCCATTTCTATACATCAATCTCTCTCTCTCTCTCTCTCTCTCTCTCTAACTTTCTCTCTCTAGCAAATAGAAATGAAAACGAACACAGAAAATTAAAGTAGTAATAAAGAATGAATATAATCAGTTATATTCTCTATTCTGGTGTTGCTTTTGGGATTAAGTTAATTTAGGATTGGGATTAAATTAAATTAAATTAGTTTTCTTAATTGGTGGAGCTGAACATGCTCAAAATATGACGGGTTCGGCCATGGCAGAAGCTCTGGGTGGTGTGGGGACGATGTGGAGGCCGATTTTGGGTTTATTTGTGGCTGAAACCTTAATCGACTATGTACATGTTCATAGTCGATTAAGCTAATCGACTATGTTCTGGTATTCGATTAAGGTTGATCGACTCCAGTTTTTTTTATTTTTTTTGGATTTCTTGTTTATTGTTTCAATTGTATAAATCATTTATAACGTTTGTATATTTTTTTTTCTTTCTAAAATATAGTTGATTTTGCATTTTTTCGCAGTTGTAATTTGTTATGTTTAGTAGCAGATTCTTAATCGACTATGCTTCATCATAGTCGATTAATACACCTGATATAGAAAAAAAAAATTAAAAAAACAAAAAAAAAATTAAATAATTAAATAATTTCCTTAATCGACTATGAAGCATAGTCGATTAAGGCTTAATCGACTATGCTTCATAGTCGATTAAGAAAAAAAACGGAAAAAAAAAAAAAAAAAAAAAATTGCTGAGCGTGACCCAGTGATGATGTGGCGGGTGGGGACAAAGCTGGAAAGCATAATGGCTGAAAATGGGTGTGGACTTTTCTCAAATGGACTAAAATATTTTGGACCTCCCTCAATTAAAAAAAATAATGAGGGGGTTTTCTCAAAGAGCCCCATATATATATATATATATATATATATATATATATATATATATATATATATATATATATATACACACGTTACAAAAAAACAAGTTTTGGGGAAAATGCAAAATTTATTTAATTTTTCCAGTTTTGGTCCTACCTTTCACCATTAATAACAAATTACCACCCTCTTTTTTGCCCTTGTCCACTGATTTTCAACCCTCCTTTGTCTATATATATTCAATGCATAAGTGCTTTACCACTTAACAGTTCAGAAACAACTAGTTTTAAGGAAATAGAGTGTGTCATTTGTGTGAAGAAAATATAAGGAGAAAAAAAAAAAAAATCACAGGCTAAAATCAGAAGTAAAACTCGAAGATGGAAACACGAGGAAGATCAAACCAACAACACAATAACACCACAATCGAATCCACATCTGCAGGTAAACATTTGCAAAAAAAAAAAAAAAAAACCCTACCATTTTTATTTTGTAGATAAAAAAGTTATGAACAATGTACATTGAATTTTTTATCATGTCCCTTTTTCTTTTTTTTTGAAGTGATTTTCTTTTTCATATGTCTTGCTAGCATGCATGAAAAAAAAAAGATTTTTAACTCCATGGATCTTGGTGTTTGCTTTATTATATAATCAATGTGGTACGATTTCAGTCGCAGATCTTTTAGATGATTTCGTACCGTGAATCGAATAAAAAAAAAAAGCGATATTTTGTCGCTTCCGTCTTTCTATCAAGATTTCATTTATGTCCGACATCAACTTTTTTTTTCTAATTATGGTATATCTTTCTTGATTTATTAGCGATGCGGAACACGTGTTCGTTGTCGTAATTAGTTTATTTTGAGTTTTTCATTTTCATTAATATTTTTTCTTAATTTTTTTTTGGTCTTAGCTAGATGTTTTAAAAAATATTGATTTACTAACATGAATTTTTAGGACTCTAATCAAATCAATCAATTTTTCCAAGAAAATCCCTTTTTTTTATTTTTTTTTTCTTTCTAATTTTGTCATTAAAATTGTAAAAGGTGTCTCCATATATGTTTGTTTTCCTTCAAAACTCCATATATGTTTCATGTGGTGTAAACATGAGATTTGCTACTAATGATGCACAATTGATGTGATGAAGTCAAAATAGATGTTTTGCTTTAAAGAAGTATTGTATAAAACATGAGAATAAAGCAAGTTTGCCTTGCTTTTTTACATGGTGTGTTTAGCTACACGACAAAAAAAAAAAAAAAAAAAAAAAGCTTTCTTACCAATATATGGCATTTTGTATATGAAGTTAGCTATGTCAACTTGTCAACAATCAACAATACTAGCAATTAATATAAATCAATATTTTAAAATTTTCATTAAATTTTTTCATAAATGTATATTCAATTAGGAACTTATTTTTATTTGCTTGTACCATGTACCAAAAGTTGAAATCCTTCGCCAGATGAAATTATTTTTATTTGCTGAACGTAAATTCGCATGGTAATAATAAAAAATAAATATATATATTTTTGCTACCCTAGTTAATTAATATTTTCAGGCATAGTCATTGGAGAGGGAGAATCGAATCGGCCGCAACCGTCGATCAATCGAGAAGCTGACCGACACTTACCCGCGGCAAATATAATTCGAATCATGCGCGGCGTTCTCCCGCCGCACGCAAATATATCCGACGATGCAGCGGTGGCAGTGCAGGAGTGCGTCACCCGGTTCATTGGCCACGTCACCAAGGAGGCCAATAAGAGGTCAAACAGTGACTACCGCAAAACGGTCAACCCCGAGGACTTAATGGCGGCCATGGGGTCGTTAGGGTTCGCCGACTACGTCGGGCCCCTAAAAACTTACCTCAACAAATATCGAGCTCAGGAGTCCGGCCCGATGGATCGGTTGCCGGCGACGGTCAGGCGCCGCCGTGCGGAAGCCCAGCTACTGCCGTCACCTACTCGAGTGGCTCGATTGTCGCCGGGACCACTTCCACCACCACCGCCACCGCCAGCTGATGATATCCAAGCATTGGACCCCGATGAGTATATTGGGCTGCCGGAAATTATAAGGGAATATTTTCTAGGCAACAAGAGTGGTGGTGGTGGTAGTGGTGGTGGTGAAGGAGGCTCACAATTCTAGTAGAATAATATTATTATGGTTGAACTAATTAAAGAAAAGGAGAAAAACGTTTATTTCGTTGGAGTTTTTATGATGATTGATTTTGTAATTCGAGGAATACAATAATTAGTTATTTCAAACTTTGCAAGCAAATAGATAATTATTTTTAGGACAAAATGCACTTTGTCCTTTGGAAAATTGTTTTCGCACTTTCTCTTCTACAAATTGAAAAATGAGACTTTCCCTTTCCAAATTTTACTATAGTTGCACGTTGTCCCAAATGGGACTTTCCACTGTATTTCTATATATACAGCAGAAACATTATTAACATCTAGGTTAAATTACAAAAACCCCCTGAGGTATGGTTAATTTACGAAAAAAACCCTCTTGTTTGGATAATTACATCTACCTCCCCCAACTATGATTTCTAATTACACATCCACCCTTATGGTATCAAATTCAACATAATCATCTAGATTTCGTGGAATGTGCTCTAGTTTGTACTCATTTTGTGTAAAAATACAGTTTCTGATGCACCACAATCTGATGTATACAAGCCAAAAAACACATATTATGATCATCTTGCTTCAAAATGTAGAGTTCGAATGGGATAAAACGGGTACAAAAGTGATAATATTCCATATAATCTCGAAGATTCCACTAAATTTAAGGAGTTGAGGGGGTGATTGTAATTATCCAAACAAGAAATGGGTTTTCGTAATTTGACAATATCTCAGGGAGGTGGTTGTAATTTACCGTAACATCTATATGATGTTTATTGATAAAATAAAGCGTGAGATGATACACAAACTACAGTAGGGAGTCATAGTTATATGTATAAATATTTGTCAATATTCTTTTTGTTGTTAAACTAATTTATAAGTATAATAAATTGGGGGATTATTTTGCTCTTTAGATAGTGATGTTGTACGATTCCACGTCACGTTTTGCAATTATTCCCTCGCACTTCTTGATTCCTCGCGTACGATTTCACGTCACGTTTTGCAATTATTCCCTCGCACTTCTTGATTCCTCGCGTGGGCACTACCTGCATCACAAAAAGTCGTTAGGGCGCCGGGATTGGTCCCGGCGAAAACCCTCCGACGCTCAAGTCAGCTTTGTATGATAGAATAATTCAGAGAATTCAAGAGACTGCTCGGGAATTATGAATTGCGTACCTTTAATTGTGAGGTTTCCGGGTATTTATATGGAGATATATATTCTCATGGGCCTAAGCCACTTAATATGGGTCAACTTGGGCCTAACTGTTTAGATCATGCCAGTTTAGGCCTTAGCCGACTTGGGCTTGTACTATTATCTTTAGTCGATTTGGGCTTGGATTGTGTGCCTCTATGGGCTTGTAGATATGGGTCTTTGGGTGTGGACCCATCAGATAGTATGTTAGCTACTCGACAAAGGCCATCCATCAACTTCCACCAATATAATACATGGCCATTTATTCATGAATAATATAGAAGATGGTCAGAAAATGTGACCAACATTTTTTCCCTTTCAAAATATGCATACATAAAAAACATCACATTTTTTTATTTTATATTTGTCTTTTGAATTATATATGTTTCATACATTAAAAAATTTGGTAGAACACAAAGAGAATTTAAAGGGATTAGAAGCCATTAAATATGTCATGACAAAGGCCATCCTCATCCCGTTCACCCAAATATTACTTTGCATTTACTTTTATGTTCTTTAAATAGGGCTGCATCGATTAAATAGTGTTTTTTTTCTTTCTCTAATTTCTTTTTTCAGGCCCAGTCATTGGGCTATTGTAATAAAAAATAATATATTTTATTATAAAATATAATAATGACTTTCACCACTTTTATGAAAGTCATTAGATCACTATTTTGAAACTTTCAAAGTTATTATTCTCCTACATAAAACACTATAAATTCCTTTAATTTTATATTAAACAGATGTTTTATGAGGGTCATCTTATATACTATATAAAAGGGACATTGGGGCTTTGTAAATGTATGAGAAAAGATAATACAAGAGAAGATACAAAGAAATACTTTTCTTATATATTATATACGTATATTTTTGAGCTTTTGTTTTGTGTCGGGTGTAAGCTTCTGCTTCATTTGAACGTATTGTGTATATTATTGCAGCTAATTATCAACTGTGATAAGAGAGAGCAAATAGAGTACGAGCTTCAATCCGTCAATTTCGTGATCGTTCGTCAAAGTGCAACTGTGGTTCCTACACAGGGGCGGAACCAGGATTTTTCGATAGGGGGGCCGAAAAGTTTAGAGAATTAATAAAAATATGGCGGGGGTTCGGGGGCAGCGCCCCCGATTTTTTTTAGGGATATTTATGAAGAAAACCAACACAAATAAGTAATGAATAATAGATCTTTTTGTCAAAATAATATTCATAAACTTATATAAAATAAATTGCAATATAGTAACATTTAGTTGAATAAGTAAAAGTGTCTTAAAAACTAAAATCTTGAAATACATAGAAATTCGATAAAGTGAAAACTTTAAATATTGAAAAGAAAGAAAATAAATACTTTCTTTTTTATGTTATTTTTTTTTTATCATAAGCTTTAATAGAGATTAGGGTTTGAGATTGTAAAAAATATTTTATAGGATAAATTATAAAAGAAAATTAAATTTAAAAGGTGGAAATAATAATTTATTTTTTAATGTGGACCATATATAAATATTTGTAATAATAAATCAATATATAATAGTAGATAAAAGTTAATATACCAACCAATTACTAATTATTTGTGTATATATCTATCCAATATCTATAAATATTAGTATATATATATATAATAGTAGTAAAAAAAAATAAAAAATTATGGGGGGACAACAGCCCCCCTTGCCCTATTGTAGTTCCGCCAGTGTTCCTACAGGCGCCTTAACAGCCAACCTCTCTGCCGCAATTGCCGGTGATATGAATCAAGCGCCACCGCAAACCTTCAGATGCGAGCTGGCACTGTATGCCGATGGCCAATATAACTCAAATCATGCGCAGGGCACTCCCGCCACATGGAAAAACCGCGGACGATGCCAATGATACGATCAAGAGTGCGTCTTTGAGTTCATTGACTTCATAACCATTGAGGCAAATAAGTTTTCCCACCGCGACTACAGGGAAACTATCAACCCAGAGGATGTACTCGACTGACTGGGGTTCAATAACTACATCGAGCTATTTTTATGAACAAGTATCGGGCTGAGGACCCCAAGCGCGGCTCGATCGTTCAATTGCCACTTATTGTCAGGCGCGACGCCACCCACAGATCGTCGACTGCTCCAGTTGCTCCAACAGTTCCACTCTCACCTGCGTTGTTGCCGGGAATAATGAGTGATGGACTGGTGATAGTTGGTGATGATGAAGTAGTTTGTAACCTACAAATGGTTTTTATGAGTTTTATAACTTCGCCGAGTAAATGTATTATAACGGCCATATTTTGATACTGTATAAAAAGTAGAGGTCTTGCGATTTCAAATAGATGGGAAAGAAGAAGTGAAAATATACACTTTTCTAAGTTCTCTATTTCCCATTATAATATATAAAGTTTTTAATGGATGTCGGATGTAACTTCTACTTCATCAATAGTGCAGTATTGGTAGAAGACACTATCAGTGGGTGGGTTGTTGTATCCGATAGACGACACACTCGTTCCTTGCTGCACAAACATAATCGAAAGGATTCATGCGATTCGTCTTAAAGAGACCGAAATATATATTTGTGCCTCAACCACCAAACCTTGATTTATATATCTTCAAGATTGCAGCAAGGGTTTCCAACAAGCCCTGTATCTTGAATATGTCAATCGCAAACACCAGCAAAATCATGTATGAAAAAATAGACGAATACAGTATCAAGAGACAGTTGCATTGTCAACTTTCATGAAATTATATATAGATTTCTATAATTAAATGATCAAATATTTCAATTGAAAATCTTCTTATATCAAAGGGTACATGCTTTAAGTAACTTGTGTTGAAATTTTTTGCATGTACGATTGAATTCAGTATATGCAATTAGTACTATGATGAAACTATTTATGTCAACGACGTCGTATTAAGAGAAAGAGTACGTAGTGTTTATATTGTGCTTCTTAGATTCTATTTTTTTTTCTTTGCGAGTGCAGTTGCAGAAACAACTTGGTTAGTAACATATAAATATAGATACGACACTACTCCATGGGTTCCTACTATATCTGGGAGAAGTCCGACGAATTTCTTTTTCGACGAGAAATTAAACAAAAACAGTGGACATGTTTGCCCTTGTGGTCGAAGAAATTAGAATGTAAGAGATTCAAAAACCGAGTTGTACTATCTCATCATACTACAGTGTGTATTAATTAATTCATAGGATTGTTGTTTAGGGTCTTTCTTTCTACCGTGAAATCCCAAGAACACGACATATATGAGATACCCCTTCAGATTACGACACATGTCCCAAACAATGTTGTTAGAACCGGACCGGGCACAAAACCAGATAGGTATTCGATTCACGGTTGGACCGGTTCAACCGGGTTCGACCCGAGTTTTTTATTTTTTAATTATTTTATCAATTTTAATATTTTAAATCTATATTTTCTATATATGTTTTATTTTTTTATTTTACACACTCTCTTCTATTTACTATTAACTTTTTAAATATATAAGTTATTCCCTTTGTAATTTATCACACCCAATTTTTTCTTATATATTTTTTTCTCTTCTCTATCTTTTCTCCTCTCTCCACCTTCTCTCCTTTTATTACCTACCTCCCGTCTATCTCCACCTTTTTTTCCAGTTTTCTTCTTTTTTTTTTTTTTCCCATTTTCTTATTCTTCTTCTCTTTTATCACTTTTATCACTCCATATCCAACAACTCAATCTGTTACAGTCACCCACGACCCAAACTCGTCGAATTCCACCACCCACGGCAAGATCTATTGAATTACGGCCACCCACGGCCTACTCCACCCAGATCCGGCCACCTCCGGCGAATTTCGTGCAGATCCGGCCACTAATAATCACCGGTCGAAGCGGGTTTTTGACATTTGACCCGGGTTCTTGAATATCCCGGTTTTCGGCGTCAGATCGGACCGCTTTCGTGGCGGTTCGCGGTCGGACCGGTCCGACCGGCCGGTTCGGTCCGGTTCTTCTAACATTGCCAGCAACGCAACCTATTTTTTCCTCATTTATGTATTGTCGCAAATACCATTTATATAATTATTATTTTAAAAAAATCGGCAATTATAAATTATTAATGAAATGCCAATTTTACCCTCTCTATTTTAATGCAATTTTAAATCTATATTTATTGCTGAATTAAAATTTACAAAATTAATTATATCATTCTTCGTAAAATACATTAAACCACCCATCCAAAATTGCATCAACCTGAATTCAAACATGTGACATTTGAAAGCATACAAGAATACTTACCATTAAGACACAACACTTAATTGACATAAAATAACAATACGGATATATATCACAAAGCTACAATGTATAATGATTATAAAACTTATATAAATAATGCTAAATAAATTATTATTCTCATAAAATTGTTATTATATATTAAAAATATCTCATTCTAACAAATCTTTATATAATATATTTTAAAAATCTAAGGAAATGCTGATCAACTAGTGTAATTGAAAAATGAATTTCGAAAGAATTTAAATTAAAGTTTGAATTGAATCGTAAATTGTAAGATTTAATTAAATCGTAATATTTGAATCAATTAAACTCATGTGTTTTCAATTCAAAAACAATATTCAAAGATTTGATCGATTAAGCTCAACTCATTTCAATTCGTAGACAATATTCAAATATTTGAATCGGTTAAACTCAATAATTTACAATAGCGTATTAATCAAACTATGTATAGTTAAAGTTTAGTATTTTTTTTATTGAATTTTATCATAAAAAATAATAAAATTTAATTCGTAAAAATCGTAAGATTTAATTGTTCATGGTTAGATTCAATCTTATGATTTCCAATTTAATTCTTACTATTTTACGAATTAAATTATTATTTTTTTTGTTAAAATTGAATTAAAAGGATAGTAGACTTTAATTATAAATAGTTAACTCGATTAATACGTTCTTGTCAGTGGTTGAACTTAAACGAGTCAATTTTTTTAATAATATTTATAAATTAAAAGGACTTGCGATTAATTGATTCAAATCATACGCTTTAATTAATCTTATGATTTGATTCTTACGTAATTTATGAATTATTTTTTTATGATAAAATTGAATTAAAAATGTATTACACTTTAATTAATAATATTTAATTTGATTAAGACGTTCTTGTCAATAGTTGAACGCGCTTAATCGATTCAAATATTTGAATAATGTTTACAAATTGAAAGGACTTGAGCTTAATTGGTTCACATATTGCGCTTTGATAAAATATTACGGTTTACGATTATGTTTTTACATATGTTAGGAATTAAATTTATTATTTTTTATGAAAAAATTGAATTAAAAAGATATTAGGCATTACTTATAAATAGTTAAATCAATTATGTAACACGTTATGTCAATAGTTAAGCAATCGATTCAAATATTTGAATAATGGTTACTAATTGAAAGGATTTGAGCTTAATCGATTCAAATCTTACTATTTGATTAAATTAAATATTAAAAGAAAATTCACAATATAGTATTTGTAGTATATAATTTTATTTTAAAGTAAGAAAACTACTAATTGGAATGAGTTATAATTTTTTCTTCTTCTAAATAAGCATATTATTTTATTTTTTATTTGGATTTGTCACAATATCGATTTAATAACATAAGTGAGTTTGGATTAAGTTATGTATTTTTTTATATTTAATTGAACATTCTTTACATTTTTAAATGGTGGAGTGTATTAATATTTCTAATATTATATAATTAATGATTAATGTTTGGCGTATTGAACTGCAAATATTTAACAGTATTTATACAATTATGGTTTTGAAATTAGGCACATGACCCCCTTATGGTATGAAATTAGGCACATAACCCCTTTATGGTATTAATATTTTATTTAACAGTATTTATACAATTATGGTTAAATATATCATAATAAGTTAATGTGCTTGAATGGTTAGGAGCGATGAATATATATATATATATATATATATATATATATATATATATATATATATATATATATATATATATATATATATATTATAGTAGATTGCCTTGAATTTCTTATTCAGAAGAATTTGAATATAATCAAAATAAAAAATTAATGAAGAAATGGAAAAAATAAATAGAAAAATAATGTTTTAATGTTTGTTAATTATATTAAATTACGGTTGCATTAGTAAATTAATAAACTATTCAGGAACTGTGTAACTGTATACCTTTTCAGAACGAAGCCATTTCACTATGTAAAACATGCCTATTAAATAATGACAGTTAACATAAAAAAACTCAATGATGTTCAATTAGAAAAAAATCTCAATAGTTTGTAATATATTTACACTGACTTAAGAATAAAGAAAAAATGCTATAAAAATATGAAATTTGGAAATAACATAAACCGAATAACAAATAAATCAAATTAACTTTATTATTTTCTTGGTCAACTGAAAATTAAATGAGTTCATTGAATTTTGATAGCTGGCAAGTTAAAATTCATTGAATTTTGATAGTTGGCAAGTTAAAACAAAGAAAGTGAAAGGTTTTACAAATGGTAATTCAAATGAAGATAATGTGGACAATTTCACAGGATTCTTGAAAATGCTTTGGTGACGATATTTTGGGCTTCGGAGGGAGACAATATAATGGAATGATGGGTTTGCATAGAGACATTGAACGGAAATATGTTTTGTTAAAATGAAGTAAATGCAAATTATATATTACTCATTAGCAAAGCAATTAAAAAAATCTAAAAAGTGTGTGCCCATAGAGAGTGAAATGAATTTCAAAAAAGGTATAATAATAATATAATATTAATGATCATTTGTTCCTCTTTATGAATTGACCATCTTCAATTATTTGATTTTTTTTCTGTGTGCAGGGACTGGATCATGCGTAAGATGTAATCTAATTTTCTTACATATATATTTTTTGTTACGACAATCAAAATTATTTGTGGTACATGAGAAAAATAATCATAACTAATTATGTTGTACTGTGTAATCTTTTTTATTCTCCTTGTTGCTCAATCCATCTTGAAATGGTATAACCTATGTAAATAGTCATTTTTTCAAGTTTGTTAACAGTTAAAAGCTGACTAAGGGAAGTCAAAAGCTGACTAAGGGATTCGAGAGAAAAAGTTCACATCACATGGATTAATATATTATTTGTGCGTTGTATTTAAACTTTACATTCTTAGAGATGATCAAGTGCTTGTACGTGCTACATTTTTTCTTTCCATATATAAGAAATGCCTTTACATAAATTGACAACATTCAATATTAAATTTCTTAACGGGATATTTAGAGCAGTATCGTAGCTTCGATCTTCATACCTGATATAGCGGGCGGGATTTTTTGTCTTTATTTATTTTTTATTTTATTTTTTTATGTTTCTGATACTTTTTCCTTAAATATAAGGGGAAAACTAAGAAGGTCATTGTATTTCATAATTTCTTATGTTCTTAGTTTCTTTTATGTCATCCCCGATTTATTTAATTTACATCTCATGCTTCATCGTTTTATTTTCTATGTTCTCTGCTCAGCAAAATGTTTGTTTATTGACATATTGCTATTATTGTATGAGATTGAGGGATAACAATGGAAATCGTTGAGGATTAATCGGAGTTACTATCATGGACAATCATGGCACACGTAATTGGTGGAAAGTTTCAGCGGATGAAGTCTTACATATTCTGAAATTCCATCGGTGGCAATAGATATTACATTGTGGTATGAGATTTTCAATTTCTTCCTTGTTATATATATATTGGTAGCTAGATTAATTTTGGTCTGTAGTTTTTCAATTACATGTTTGATTGAGGTGAAAAGGATGATATTTCGAACTGGTGGCATTTACAACTTTGATTTGAATAACTACTATTTAAACATATATAATATAGTAGGAAACCAAAAAAATTATTCCTAATAATAACCATATACCTATCTATTATTAATATCATGCAATGACTGACTCTATGGTGACATTTGTATATGACTACCTCTATCTCGCAAATTTATTTTCTTCTTGCTCTTTTACTTTTGTTAATCTTCAAGGTAATAAACTGGTTCATTCTCTTGCTTCGTTGATTGTTAATGACTGTTTGATGGGATGTTCCCTTCCCCCGTTTTTGGCCTTGTGTACCTAATCTAATTCATACTATTTTCCCTAAAAAAACATCATGTATAGTAAATATAATACGACACGTGCAACACACGTGCACCTGCCTAGTACCAAAAAAAGATGGGTCCTTATCTTTGTTTGGAAGTCTTTGATTTTTCTCTCTCTTTTTTGTTGTATCTTGGTTCGGTTTTCCGTTGTTGCATATTAATTTTGCTAATTTCACAATGTCTTCTGATTAGTAATTGAATATTTGGGCACTAAGGTCTTTTAAATTTACCTTTTGTATCGACTAATCTAGTAGAATCGTTACTAATTAAAACCAGATAAACAAAAATGCAGGAAAATGGCAGCAGCTCTTGTCGATGTATTAGTTACACAACTTGGAACAATAATTGTTGAACCAATCAAGCCCCAGATCCAAAATCTATTCTATTTCAAAAGCAACATTGAGGGCATGACTAAGGAAGCCCAGAAGTTGAACGAAGAGAAAAATGGTCTTTTGATGCTAATTACTGATGTCGAGTACAATGGAAGAGTAATTATTGTTGGAAGTTAAGAGTTGGATCACAGATGTCGATAAGATCCAACTCAAAGTGAATGAGATTGAGACTGAGAATATCCCCAAATGTGGTTTTGGGACTATCAAATCCCGGTTTTTGGCAAACAAGAAATCCGTGAAAATGACTCAAAAAGTTAAGGAGCTTTTAGGCCGCTCTAAGTTCGACAACATACCTGCCTCTCAATCCCCGACAGCAGCTAGAGGGTTAATTCCACTACAATTGATCTCCGAATTTGATTCGAGAAAACAAACTAAAGATGACCTCATGACGACTTTGAAAGATAATGTGATCAATCTAGTTGGGATATGTGGTGTTGGTGGTGTGGGGAAGACGACTATGACTCTGCATATCATGAAAAGAGTGAGAGAAGAACATATGTTTGAGGAAGTGCTGATGGTGGTTGTCATCCAACAAAAATACATTAGGAAAATTCAGCTTGAAGTTGCGGAATCCCTCGGCATGAAGTTGAATGAAGAAACTTCAACATGTAGAGCACATGCTATTCGATCCAGATTAATCGACAACAAGAGAAATCTCGTTGTTCTACACGATGTGTGGGATAGGCTGAGATTAGAAGACATAGGAATACCACACGAAAGCGGTGCTAATGGGTGTACTATCATTCTGACATCCCGCAACATGAACGTCTTCAATGATATGAATGTTCAAAAGGTTTTTGAGTTGAAATTGCTTTCCGAAAGCGAAGCCGAGATCCTTTTCAAAGATAAAGTCGGCGATTGTGCAAACGATGTGAATTTGCTTCCCCTTGCGAAGCGTATTGTTGACGAGTACAAGGGTCTACCCATCACCCTCGTAACTATTATGAGGGCTCTAAGGGGTAAGAGAGCAAAATAAATTTGGGAAGATGCTCTCCGGCAATTAAGAAGTTCTAACCCCACAAGCTTGTGGAATTATTTGGAAGACGTTTATAAGCCCTTGAAGATAAGTTACAGTTTATTGGCGAATCCACATGCAAAGTCAATTTTTTTTTTTGTGTTGCATGTTCCCAGAAGACTACGATATCCCAATAGAATACCTAACATTGTGTGGGTGGGGTTACACATGTTTCCGGGATCAGAAACTTGGAAGAAGCAAGGAACAGTGCATGTGCACTGACAAATATTCTTAGAAGTTGTTTTTTGCTACTAGATGGTAAGGACGAACGTCATGTGAAAATGCATGATGTCGTTAGAGATATTGCTATCTTCATCGCTTCGGAGGAAGATTGTGTTAATTTGAGTATGAGATCGCGGGATTGTTGGATAGATGAGTCGTACGGTGATTCAAATTGGATTTCTCTGTTTCTGAAAGTAAGAACTGAGCTTGCCACTGAATATTTTTTCCTAATCTTCGTCTACTATTGATTAAAACCCCACCGACTAAACAAATTCAAATTCATAATCGTTTTTTTAGGGAACAAGCAGCCTTTATGTCTTCAATTTTTCATCGTATTCACTCAAATCACTGCCACAATCGATGCATCTCATGAAACATATCCACACATTCGTCTTAGATTCATGCACTAGGAGTACTATCAATGTTCTCGGTGAATTGTCGACTCTTGAAATTCTCAGGTGCCTCTATTGCGCCTTCGAAGAGTTAACCACGGAGTTTGAAAAACTAAGTCGCTGGAGATTGTTAGAGTTAGTGGGTTGTTACTTTTTCAGAACATTTGCACCAGGAGTAATTTCTCAGCTTGTTGAGTTTGATGAGTTGAAGATAGTAGGTTACTTTTAAAATTAGCACCAGGAGTAATTTCTCAGTTTGTTAAGTTTGAGGAGTTGAAGATAGTAGGTTGTTTTTCGAATTGGGATAGTGCAACCCTGAAAGAACTTGAGTCACTGCCGGATCTGACTTGGTTGGAGATTAAGATAGATGATTCTTCTTTGGTTGCTGAAGAGTTGCGCCTTTCAAGAAAAATAGTGAAATATAGTATCACTCTTGGTGAAAAAAATTCTCCTGTAGAACACGACTCTTTTTACGATTCTTTGGGCTGCAGATCTTACGAAAAGAATGTTTCTTTAGTTCCGGAACAAATTCCTTCAAGAAATTGGATTGACAAGTTTGTCAAAAACACTGAAGCCTTATTCTTGCGTGATTTCTACTTCAACAATTGGAATCCACTAGAACTTGGAACCTTGAAGTGGTTGTGTTTGAGTGAATGTTCGACATTGGAGAAACTGGTGAATACAACTACATCAAGTGATTTGAAACCCGGTGTTTTTCCTTTATTGGAGACTTTACTGCTAAACGATGATCACAACCTAGAAGAGATTTGTGATGTCCCGATTCCCGATGGTTCTAATTCGTTCAAGAATCTGAACAAATTAGTAGTTGGGAATATGAATAGACTAATGTGATCATGAATGAAATACGAAGAACGATACATGTCAAGTAGGTCAAAAAAAGGCGATGAACATCATTCGAGCTAAAAAACCAATATTGACAAGTACAATTATATATGTAAACCCTTAAAAACCTCCTTTTTGTTCTTACAAACCTCATTTTTATTATTACTAGGCAGGTGCACGTGCGTTGCACGTGTCTTATTATATTTACTATGCATGATATTTTTTAAGAGAAAAATATGAATTAGATTAGGTATACATGGCCAAAAAATGGGGAAGGGGACATCCCTTCAAACAATCATTAACAATCAACGAAGTAAGAGAATGAACCGGTTTATTAACTTGACGATTAACAAAAGTAAAAAAGTAAGAAGAAAATAAATTTGCGAGTCAGTCGTTGTTCCTACTATGCATGATATTAATAATAGATAGGTACATGGTTATTATTAGGATTAGGAATAATTTTTTTGCTTCCTACTAATTATATATGTTTAAATTGTTTAAATAGTAATTATTCAAATCAAAGATGTAAATGCCACCGATTCGAAATATCATCATTTTCACCTCAATCAAACATGTAATTGAAAACCTACATACCAAAATTAATCTATCAATCAATATATATATATATATATATATATATAATTTTAATTATTCAGACCCAAAGTGAGAAATAAATAAGAATGAAATTAACTTCGAATTAATGTATGAAAACAAAAATCAAATGATAATTACATTCGATCTTGTAATAAGTTTTTGTTTGTTTTATTTGGATCAAAAGTTAAAGATGAAATAACTTTGAATCTTGATTATATTTTGAATTAATATATCAAAAAAAAATTTAGCAACGTTTGTTATATTTAAATACTAATAATGAATTGACTTTGTGGGATTAATGAAGTAACATTACTTTGTTGCCCCTCAAAATCTTGTTGATTAAAGGGTTTATTTTTTGAAGAAAAAAACAAAAAAATCATTTTCACAGAGTCCTGTGAAATTGTCCAACCTTTTCTTCATTGGGATTACCATTTTAAAATCCTTTCATTTTCTTTATTTTAACTTATCAGCTATAGAAATTCAATGAACTCAATTAATTTTTAGTTGACCAAAAGAATAATAAAGTTGATTTTGTTTATTTGTTATTCGATTGATGTTATTTCATAATTTCATATTTTTATAGCATTTTTTCTTATTCTTAAGTTATTGTAAATATATTACAATTATTGAGATTTTTTTTAATGAACACCATTGAGTTTCTTATGTTAAGGGTCATTATTTAATACACATATTTTGCATAGTGAAATGGCTTCCTTCCAAAGAGGTGTACAGTTACACAGTTTCTGAATAGTGCATTAATATACTAATGAATCAGTAGTTTAATATAATTAACAAACATTAAAACATTATTTTTTTTATGTTTTTTTTTTCATTTCATCATTTTTTTTTCATTATATTCAAATTCTTGTGAATAAGAAATTCAAGGAAATCTACTACAATAGTATACATATGTAGTTGATATGTACATATATATTTTTTTTAAATTGCCCTCTAACATAGTTAATTTTTGATATATTTTTTCTCTGAGAACATAAATAAAAAGCAATATTTTTTTTATCTAATTGATGAAATACAAACATATGACATTATTATTATAAATAATAGTTTTAATTATTCAGACCATAAGTACGAGAAATAAACAAAAATGAAATTAACTTTGAATCTGGATTATATTTTGAATTGATGTATTAAAACAAAAGGCAAATGATGATTACGTTCAATCTTGTAATTTTTTTTTTGTTTCATTTGGATCAAAATTCAGAAATGAAATAAAATAGCAAAACAAAATATTAGTAAGGTTCGATGTATTTAAATACTAATGAATTAAAGCTGTAATGAATGAAGTAACATTACTTTGTTGCCCCTCAAATCTTGTTTATTAAATGGCTATTTTTGGAGTCACAAAAAACGGAAGAAACCACTAACCACATTCCTTCTTAATTAAGTAATTATAGAGTATAGATATAGGTGGTGTTTGCAAATGCTTTTTGAAAGTGATTATGCGGTTTTTTTTGCTCATAATCTGTTTTTAGGTGTTTGCAAAATCAACTTTTGCTTTTGCTTCTCTTAAAATAATCTACTTTAAGCTATTTTTTTAAAAGCACTCATAATCCTGCTTTTTCAATTTTAGTTCATTTTCCGAAATATTTGCAAACACCCCCAACTTTTAGAAATAAGCACTTAAAACTAACTTAAATCACAATCACTAACTTCTGCTTTTAAATAATCATTTGCAAACACTACCATAGATTAGTATAGTACAATTTCCCTTTTGATTATTTCGGTCACTTAATACCACCACCTTGGAGTATTAGAAACTGACTGTAATATGTAAACCCTTAAAAACTTTCTTTTTGTTCTTAAAAACTTATGTCCCATTTCCACATTGAGTTGAATCTTGATCACAACTAAGGGTTTAAACAAATAAAGTCAAACATATAACACATGTGTGTTGAAGCTAATTATTTGATTTTTTCTTTACCTAATTTTCAAAATCGTGTTTAAGGTTAGTTATTAATAGTCGAATCGAGCTCGAATGAGCTTAATACCACGAATCAGGTTCGAATAGTTTATTATTTCTACTTTTTTTTTGGGAAATTATATTTTTCGTCCTTATATTTTACCCACTTTTTAAAAACTATCCCTAAATATTTTGGAGTTTCAATATTAGTCCTTAATCTTGCCATTTTTTGACAAAATTACTACGTTGTTTATTTTTCACTCTAAACTAAAAGCATGAAATATAAAAATATAGAACAACTCGCGAGCAAATGCTCAACATTAGCTCGATTATAGTCTATATGAACACGTATTAGTGTACTTTCTTAGCGCTAACAATGGGGTTAAATTTGACATAAAAGATTACGTATTTTGCACGTGTCACCCATTTCAAACCCACTTCTTATCTACTTTTCTAACTCTGCCCCAAATTCATTTACTCTATAAGTTTTTTTCAAAAATTTCCCTTAAATCCCTAATTTATTTTCCGCAAATTTCTAATTTCAAACCTTCGACCCACATGAATCACTCGTTAAGGCTTATTAATGTTGCTAAAAAAGATGCTACATCCTTTTTGGGCAACTTGATCGAACATTTTTTTCTAGTGCAAATTGTTATAACTCAGTCCCCTTTGTGAAATCAAGAATTTGGACAACACAATTTAGGGTTGCCGAGAACTTCCGACAAAATTATGGATTAATTGAATGTGGATAAAAACAAAAGCTAGAGGCAAGAATGTATGAGGTTGAAATGGGTGACACGTCCAAAACACGTAATTTGTGTTGTTGAATTTAACAAAAAAAGTAAGACCGCAGAAGAAAACTGTAAAAAAAATTTGGTAACATTAAGGACTAAAACTGCAATCTCAATTTTAGGGCTGAAAATCGAATAGTCGTATAATATGAGGAAAAATACATTATTCTTCCTCAAACTTCATCCATCATTTTAAAACAATCCCTAAATATTTTGTAGTTATAATAGTAGTCCTTCTATTTCTTTGCATGCCTTCTATTTTCATTTTCAACTAGACACGGCCACGGTCCGGTTTAGACCCGACCCGACGACCGACCCGCCCCGCCCCCGTTGATCCGGAACCGGACCCACCAATGTATGAGTCGGTTTCGAGCCCCCAATTTCAAGCTCACGTCTCGAGCATCCGACTCGAATTCATAACATATTTCAATTCGATGTGTTTATACTTATTCGATTCAAGAACAAGCTATAAGCCCTTGAATTAGCTAGGCGAGATGCCCAAATATTGTAATCCACTCTTGTTTTGATTAATAAATTGTATTTGTTCCAATTTACTTTCTTGTCTTGTAATTAATTTCTATAAAAATAAAATTAGAAAAATAAAAAATATATAAAAAATAAAAATAATGATAATTAAAAAAACAGCTGATGAGGTAGCCGCATAGCAGATGATAGTACAGATGAGGAGGTGATTGAAAAAATAACTACCTGAAATTATGAATGGACTTTTCTGAAATGGTGATAAATAGTTTGGGGAGAAATCAGTATTGGGGTTATATCAAAGAACCCTCGATAAAATACTATAACTATAAAGAGCATAAAAATAAATAAATAACTATAGTTTAAAGTTTTTTTTGTGACATCTATATATAATATAAAAAGAGAATCTATGCCCTCAATGAATGACATGTGGCAAATGATGATGTCATTTGTCAAAATTGCTTAGTTGGAGTTCAATTGATGAGGTGGATTCTTCAATTGATTATGTGTCATTTTTATTTAGGTATGTTTTTAAGTTCTTTCCTATTTCACATTTACACAATCATTTAATAATTACCACATATTTATATATAATATTTCAGGAATTTAATTTCCTATCATTTCTAAAAATATTATATTTTTTATAGTTTTAATTTTTTGAACTATATTTTTCGTCTGTTCTTTTTTTTTTTAAAATTCAGAACACTCAATTTTTTAACGAATATTCGATTTTTTATATCATATTTTACACACTATTTTTTTATAGCGAAATAATTATTATTATATTTAATTATCTATACACGGTTGATTAATTGTTTTTATCTCACGTTTTTAATTTAATTTTCCGAAATATATTTTTCGAATGTCTTTTTTTTTTAAAATAGAACACTCATTTTTTATGATATATATTTTGGAATTTAGTTTTTTTAATAATAATATTCGAAAATAATAATAATAATAATACTAATAATTATTATTTTTACAAATCATTAATAATTATTAATCACTATACATGGATTTTTTTTGTTTAAATATTTCGCCAACTTAATGTATATGTATTAATTTAATTTTATAAATATTAATAACTAAACAACATTTAAAATTTGAAATTAAAATTTTTGTATTCCAAATTTTGAATTTCAAATATTTTTTTACTATAAATTATCAATCATTCCCCAATTTTATGTCATATAATTTGATTTCTTACCTATTTAAGTTGATTGGTTTTGATTCATATGGTTAATTCATGGAAAATATCTAATCAAATAATTGGTAAGATTATAACATTAAATGTGTATTTCCATAAGAACTTATTATTTATTTTTTTATTATATAAAATTCAAGTATAAATACCCCTCATTCCAATCCATTTCACTCACTCATACTCTCCACCCGAATTTTACACTCGCATAAAAATAAAAAAAATAGGTCAGCCCGAAATGGCTGCAAAGAGGAAATATTGTATTTTTTTGTTGTTAATATATTCATAGTTTTACATGTTCTTAATTTCATTATTTTGATATAATGTATGTGTCTAATGGTTATTTACACATATACATGTATTTAGTCTAACATGTTATTTGTTGTTTGTTTATGTTATTTTTGTAGATATTATGGATAATATCGACATATGGGCTATGTGTGACGACATTGGTTGCGTCAAAGGAATAGAAAGAATTTCGTGAATCTCATATGAATTGTGCGAGAAAAAATACTCATTTTTTTTCAATCCTTAAAAGACCGTCATCGAAGTGATAAATGTAAAACATTATATGCAATTATCAATTTTCTATTCTTTATATATGTCTGTAATTATTTTTAATATTGTTTCATCAAGCTCATTTAGTATATGGTTATATATGCAATTTCGCTATTTAAAATTTTATATATTTCATTTTTTAATTCGTGTAAAGTTGGATCATCTGTCGTTTTTGTTTTTGGAAACTTATTGTTTTCGTCTTTTTTTCTCGATTTGTTTCACTTAACTACATTGAAATGTTGAGTGCTAATATATTATCACTAATTCATTATATAGTAATTTTTTTTTTATAATTGTACATTAATTTAGTTTATTAGTGCATTATTATATTAATGGAATGGTAATATGTCAATTAATGGAATAAAATATTGTATCGAGTTGTCCTTTTTATATACTCAATCTTAGGAAATTATAATATATTAATTGAATAGTAATATGTCAATTAATGGAATGAAATATATTTAAATTGTCATAAATAATTTAATAAATGGTATATATAAGTAACATATTTCAATATTATTCCATTAAATATTTAATGAAGTAATAAAACGCATTATTAACTAGATTTTTATTTTTTATTACATTTATTACGAATTAATTATTTTAATAATTTTTAATTATATAAATTACTTTATTTATTTAATTTTCCTAGCATTTTCATTATGATTTTTTTTTTGTATTTTCGATAATGTTGTAACATAAGTATTTGTAATGATTATTTTGCATATCAACTTATACTTTAGAGAAGAAAAAAAATAATGTCTAACATTAGCATAAAATAATAATTTGATTTGATTTGTTTGATATTCTTATTAAAAGTATTGATTTTAAGGATAAGATTAATGACTTGATTTCATTTGTTTGATATTCTTATTTAAAGTATGAATTTTAAGGATATGATTGATCACTGATTTTATTTGTTTATTTATTTTTTGTTATGTTTGTCTTTGTTATATACAAATTGATATTATTTAGGTTTCTATTTATTACTGTATCAAATCAATGTGTGTATTATACTAAATAAATTACGAGCATAATATTTTATACCTAATAAACACGTAAAAGTGGTAATATTTTAAAAGCCATGTTATATTAAAATTGGTTACTTTTGTTATGTTTCCTTGGTTATGTTATTTCTGATTCTGATTAATTCATTACTATTTAATGTTATTATCAAATCAATACATGTGATTTGAATAATTTTTTTAGTAACCCCTAACAATCGCATTTATTTATTATGCATCTCAATAATTTCGGATTCTTATTAATTCTAATTGTTTGAATTTGTTTGATTTGTTCTAACCGAGTAACACAAAAAATAATAAAATATATTGTTTGCTTAAAGTTATTTTATTAACTTATTTAGTATGTGAAAATGAAGTATAAAGACCATCAACACAAACTGATCATTTATCTCATTCTTTCTCAACACGTTTTGTTATGATCATGCTAAACCAAGGTCCTCACCTTAAAACTTTTTCTTCTTCATATTTATGTTTTGTAATTTCATAATGCGATCAGTATTGTGCGATGTGCATGCTCGCTTTGAGCATTTTATTTATCGCCAAGTGTTTATTACGTTATACGTTTATTATGTATGCGTATGTATAATAATCTAACAAATCATTGTTTTGCTTTCCTTTTAATTTTCAGATCCATGGATAACATCGTGTGTGCTATATGCGGCGACGTCCGCAAGGGAGAAGCATTGTGGCGTTGCGTAGAATACAAATATATGATTTAGATATATTATATGGATGGGTTTTAAAAACTTTTACTTCTGGTTTTCCATCTTTGATTATACATTCAATAATTGTAAGTTTAGTTTCGATGAAGAAGTTGAGTTTAATGAAGGTGATAATGTAATAAAAAAATACTAAAGTAACTCATGTATGTATTTCGTTATTTGTAATAGAGATTCTTATATAATTTGTTGAACATATTTAAATAAATCTTCTTTAGTGTTTATATTTTTATGTTACAATATTAATTTGTACGTATCGTAATAATTCTTTTATTTTTATCATTTTTTAATATTTATGTAAAATATTATTAGTTTGTACGTTCATAATTTTTTTTTTGCTGTTAATCTTTTGAATCTTTATGTACATACATGACATTAGATTCACCCTTCTTCATTCACTGTAATTCCAATATTATGATATATTAGAAACATTGTCCCTAGATGTATTTGTGACAATATTTGATTTTGTATGTTTTGAAATAGGAATAATTATTTATGCAAGCATATTAGGATTTAGAAGTAATGTTTTTGCAGAAAAACCTATACTAACTAGAGAAATATATAAATTATATAGCATTCTACATTGATCAGGGAAGGAAAAAAACACATTAAAAATAATGTGTGAAATATATAGTAAAATATACATATGTGAAAATCGATGTTGTCAATCCAACGAGGACATTATGTGTGTGTATTCTTTGGATCATTAAAAACATTTTAGAGAAATTATCTCTTTCCCTAAAACAAAATGGTTTGATATTCCAATGAAAAGAAATCGACGTACAATATTACGAGATTGATTTTTATGAAGTAGGTCTCGATTACGGATTTGTTGAGATTGCAAACTGAAATTTGAGGAAGATCTCTATGAGTATGAGTATTAATATTAGTATTAGTAGTAGTATTAGTATTAATATTAGTATTAGTATTAATATTATTATTAGTTTTAGTATTAGTATTAGTATTAGTATTAGTATTAGTATTAGTATTAGTATTAGCATTAGTATTAGTATTAGTATTAGTATTAGTATTAGTATTAGTATTAGTATTAGTATTAGTATTAGTATTAGTATTAGTATTAATATCAATATCAATATCAATATTAGTATCAGTATTAATAACAGTATCAATATCACTATGAGTATGAGTATGCATGAGTATGAGTATGAGTATGAGTATGAGTATGAGTATGAGTATGAGTACGAGTATAAGTATGGGTATAAATATCAGTATCAGTATTCGTATCAGTATTAATATCAGTATAATTATCAGTATAATATCAGTAGCAGTATCATCAATAATATCAATATCAATATCAATATCAGTATAAGTATTAATATCAATATCAATATCAATATCAATATCAATATCAATATCAGTATCAATATTAGTATTAGTATTAGTATTAGTATTAGTATTAGTATTAGTATTAGTATTAGTATTAGTATTAGTATTAGTATTAGTATTAGTATTAGTATTAGTATTAGTATTAGTATTAGTATTAGTATTAGTATTAGTATTAGTATTAGTATTAGTATTAGTATTAGTATTAGTATTAGTATTAGTATTAGTATTAGTATTAGTATTAGTATTAGTATTAGTATGAGTATCAGTATCAATATCAGTATCAGTATCAATATCAGTATCAGTATTAGTATCAATATTAGTATCAGTATCACTATCAGTATTAGTATTTATCAATAACAACATCAGTATAAGTATGAGTATGAGTATCCATATCAGTATCAATATATGTATCAATATCTATATCTATATGAGTATTGGTATGATTATTGGTATGAATATTAGTATCGGTATTAGTATTGGTATAAGTATTAATAATAATATTAGTATCAGTATCGGTATCGGTATCAGTATCAATATGTGTATGTGTATGTGTATCAGTATGTGTATTAATATTCGTATCAAATTAATATCAGTATCAGTATCAATACCAATATCAATATTATTATCATTATTAGTATTATTATTAGTATTCAAATTCATATTAGTCTTGGCCTATTAGCATTAACATTAGCATTAGCATTAGTATTAGTATTAGTTTTCTTATTAGTATTGGCTTATTAGTTTAAACATTAAATATTCATATTAGAAGTGGCGTATTATTATTAATATTAGTGTTGATATTAATATTAGTATTAGACTATTAGTATTAATCATCGTATTAATATTAAAATTAGTATTAATATTAGTATTATTAGTGTTGATTTTAGTATTAATATTAGTATTGGTATTAGTATTATCAATGTTGGTTTTAGTATTAGTAGTAGTAGTTGTTAGTGGAATATTAGTGTTAATATTAGGGTGGATAGGCAATTGTACACCGCAATGTCCAGAGATAAAAGTAGATTTGAGATAAAAAATAATTATCAATTCAGAATCGGGCGATATAACTAAAATTACGAGCAATGTTGTGTGACAAAAGATTTTCAGCGAATATGAAGGTAAATCACAAACAAATGAATATTTTGTATTATTTACATGTATGTCAACTGTTCAAAGTTTTCGTTCGTTTTATTTTATCCAAAATATTTTTTTTGAAAAAATTGATCTCGTGCATCGCACGGGTGAATTACTAGTTAAAGTAAATATTAAAATAAATACGTTCAAAAATAGAGAATCTGACTTTTTCTTCAACGGTGTTGTGTGCAACGGCCGTACTTGGATTTGTTCGACCCTACACTCGGTGAAAAACACCGGATGGGTCTTCTGCTGCCACGTGTCTCTTTTTTGTATTTTATAATATATTCCCCGCTAGGGTTTACCTTTAGGGGTTTTAGAAAAATAAAAAAAGGGACACGTGGCAGCAGAAGACCCACCCGGTGTTTATCACCGGGTGTAGGGTCGAAGGAGCCGCGGTACTTGCAAGGGGAGGGGGGCTTTTGACCCCCAAGAAAAAAAAATTAGGTATTTGGTATTGTATTTTTTGAATATTATTTTTGGCCCACCAATTTTTTTTGTAAATATGTGTCTTAACCCATTATTTTTTTTTGTTTTTTCTCCATAATATCTTATATAAATTATAGATGAATATATCATATTTAATATAAAATATAAAATATAAAATAAGATGGTTAAAAATTGTATTATTTTAAATAAAATTTATGAATATTACTTATTTTTGAATTTTTTTATCAATGCCTTTAAAAAGATAAGATGAGATCGTGCCATGAATCTCCGATATATTAAGTGCAATACATTATTAGAATAATTTGAATTAGTTTAGAATTTTTTGTGATGATTAAAATATGATATAATTATAATATATATGATATTTTAATTAAAAATTAGTAATATATTTTTTGCAATGTTTTGTAAACCTAATTTGTTTTTCGGAGCGCTCGAACCCTAAAATTTTAGTTGACCCCTTACAATTTGATCTTGGTTCCGCCCCTGATTCTGTGGAAGAGAGAAGGACCTATTGTAATAAAATACAGTTTTTCTATTGTAATGACCTCTTGCTGTTTTAAAACTCCTCTCTTTAGAACTAAACTAAAATCAAGAAAATAATGTATATTATTAACTAATCAAATACAATTTACTTAAAAAATGAGGGTTTTGAATTTTTTTTTTCTTGGTGGTAGCAGGCTAGCAGATTGTGAAGAATAGTGCATGGGGACTAGCTAGCTAGGTTAATATGTAAAGGCTTATAAGAGCATCTCCGACCGGACACCATAACACCATTTTTTCATCTAATTTAAGTGTTTTTAGCCTCTCACCCAAAATTTCTATCACCATTACACCTAAAATTATAGAGATTTGGTTTTAGCCTCCCACCGTGGTCAACCCCCATATCACCAAATACTCAAATCCTATTTTTCCACCAAATTTTTTGGTGAAGGAATTTTCATCTCCCACCGGTCCACCATTTTCCTATTTTTTCCACCAAATCCTATTTTTCCTACCAAATATAGAGATAAAAATAGGATTTGGCGTAATTAGCACAATTTTATTAAGTACCATATAAAATGACTATTTTAACTAATTGCACCCGCTTACCAACTTATTAGCATATTTATCGTAAATACATTGGTATTAATTATTAAATTAGTTTTTAAAATATAAATACATTTGTTATTATTAACAAAACATTAATTCTAAAACTATAAATATGCTTATTTTTAATTAATTTGTTTATTTTGTTGGTATCAATGTTTATTAGTTCATTTCTTTACTTTACTAATACGCTAAGATGTGGAACGGACATTTGGAGTTCTTCAAGCTCGATTTGCAATTATTAGAGGAGCGGCTCGATTCTGGAAGAAAGAAGACTTACAAGAAGTCATGTTTGCATGCATTATTCTGTACAATATGATAGTTGAGGAAGAACGCAGTGGATATAGAAATGCTTATATTTTTGATGATACTCAATTTCCCACAAACCTTGACTATGAAAGTTTGTCCTCTATCCCGCCTGTTGAGCTTTTGAGAGATTTTAATAATACGGCATATGTTAGTTTTCTTGGTCGACATCGAAATCTGATAAATCAAGGAATACACAATGAATTAAGAAGGAGACTGGTAGCACACTTGTGGGATAAACGTGCTCAAATCGGTGATGTTGAAGATTATGATGGTGATGATGATGATAATAATGGTGAATGAGATTTTTTTATGATTTCAAATTGATTTATGTTGTAATATTTTATTTATGCAATAATTTATGATATTATTGTTTATGTATGATTTTATTATATTTAAAATAATTTGAGTTCATGTTATTTCATGTTTAGACAATTTTTTAAAATTAATAACATAATTTTTAAATTATTTAGTTAAGAAAATTTATTACTTAGCATTGGATCTATAATTAATATTTAGGAAATAAAATATTATAAAATTACGATTAACATTAGATTTATAGTTTTGGGGTATATATGGTGAAATGCCATTGGAGACCAAACCAAATTCCATTTCCTATAAGTGGTGAAATGGTGAAATATTATTATTTTAATATTTGGTCTAAATTTTGGTGATACCCATTGGAGACCAAAACCACCATTTTTCCACTAAAAATGGTGGAAGAGTAAAATGGTGTGCTACCGGTGGGAGATGAACCCATTTTTTCACCAACATAAATGGGATTTGGTGAAAAAATGGTGAAACCGGTTGGAGATGCTCTAAGATCTTATACCTGGTGAAATACAACATGTGGTTTTAAATCGTAGATTAGGGGCGAGTCCATTCTTGGGCAAGGGTACGGTGGACTCAAGTCCACCCTCATTTTTTAATTTGCCCCCTTAATTATACCATATTTCTATTTAGTCCACCCAAATTTTATTAACAAGCCCACCCAAAATTTCAATTAATGCAAAAAAAGCCCCATATTTTATTAATTAGCCTACTCAAAATTCAAATTAATACAAAAAAGTCCCAAATTTTATTAATTAGCCCACCCAAAATCCAAATTAATTAAAAAAAACTCTAAAATTTGTTTTTTTCTTTCTTTTTTTTTCGTTTCTCCTTTTCCTATTTTCAAAAAAATCCTAAAAAAATCTCCGAACCCCCGAAAATTGAAGCCTCCCCTGTACCGAATTCCTGGACTCGCCACTGTCGTAGATCAACATAAATAACTATATAGTAAGTACACATACAAATGGGTGTATGTGTTATTATGTGTCGATTAATGGTGTAAAATTACATGGGGTATTTCACCAGATATAGAGTCTACAACAAAATATGTAAATAACAAATTTCTTATATATATATATATATATATATATATATATATATATATATATATATATATATATATATATATATATATATATATATATATATATATATATATATATATATATATATATATATATATAAAGAAGCATATAAAATTTTTGGGGAACCCCTGGTTTATGAGATCCTACACCTGGTGAAATACACCATCTAGTTTTAAACCGTAGATTTATATAAATAACTATTCATTAAGCACACATACACATCAATGCGTGTGTTATTATGTATAGATCAATGGTGTAAAACTGATATTTGACCTGGTGTAGGTTCTGCAAAACCGACATCCCCTTGGCCTTTGTGTCTTCAAGTTCCTCAAATCTCTTCGTAAGGGAAGTAAAAAATACTATCCATCACCTTCCATTCCTTTTATTCGAATCACAATCTTATTTTCCGACAAAAGATTGGCGGCTCAAAACAACAAATGCGTGACATATACGAAATATAAGATCGATGCACGAGTTTGAAATAAGATGATCGATCGAATGCGTAAGAAAGTGACAATGGTTTTGTTACCACCTGATTAAGCAACAAATCAATAACCAAAACAAACATGGATGACAATTAATAAGTAATAACGAGACCAAAACATTACACGAAACCAAAAACGTGTAAGTATACGTGTATCTATTCGAGCAAACCAAACATCAAACTAAGACTATGAAATGCTAACTATTAATATATATTCTATTGTAAAGAATTCCGCTTCCTCTTTGACCTCGATTTCTCGATAGGGAAAAACGCAGTATCCAAATACGGAACCAATCCAATTCCAAAAGCCTTCGTCTCCTTCAATTCCTTAAACCTCTTCTTAGAAGTATTGTACACTACCAATCCCTTATCGTACTGTACTCGAATCACAATCTTATTTCCGACGAAACATTGCGGCTCAAACAGCTTAATCGACGTCTCGACATTCCTAATAGTTACCAACTTCTTCCAGGAATTATTGTCAATGCCCTTTTCCTTTGCCCAAATCGTAACCCTAGTCGCGTCTCTCCCGTTGCAATAAAGGCACAAGCTGCCTCCCAAATCAACCAAGTAAATCGACTTGCTGACGTCATCATCTGCAATATTCTTCGGCTTCTGCAGAATCTTGAACTTGTCGTCTCTCGGATCGAAGTACATAATTCTTTTCGATTTTTCGAGAACCCAATAGCTGGCACCGTCAACGCATACCCCGGGACAACCGTCCATTATAGAAGTATAACTGTAATAAAAGAACTCGATGCACTCGTATTTCATCTTCTTCTTCCATGAATTATTCTTGCATGAATAAACCGTGTAGTAACGGTAAGACAGGATGACAACCTTGAAATCGTCCGTGATCGGGTCTCGACAAACCCCGTAGCTCGAACCGTAACACGTGTAGGGGAGAGAAATCTTTTCTATTGTTCGAGTGGATGGATTCCACAATGCGATTGCGCCGCTTAAAAAGCGGCTTACGAGAAGGAGGCCGTCGCAGAAGCATAAGACGTGATCACAGCCGTAAGGTGCGTCCAATGCCTGTACAGTTTTCAGTTTTCTGCCGTTAAATTTAACCAGAGAAAACCCTTCTCCGTTAGAAGAAGTATTTGAGTTTTTGAGTAGAAAAAGATTTGATGTATTATTATCAGCCATGGTTTTTGGGGTTGTTGACAGCGTGATTTTGGAGTTCTTGTGTAGAAACAAGGTTATAGGCTATGGCCTACGACTCAACTACTTTTACCAAAACACTAAAACCACCATAAAACCCTAAATATATATACTTATAGGTATGGCTGGGCATGGGCCGGTTTTATCGGCTAATCGACCCACTTTTGATTGCCAATTACAGATATTTAACCGACCCGTGTTTAAATGTTTCGATCGATGGTTTTCAATTTACTCCAAAGTCGGTTGGCCGGTAATTACTTAAAAAAAAAAGTATGATTTTTTTAATTTCGATTTTAAAACAAATTATTACTTTTATTTTATTTCAGTTTTTTTATTTTTTCCACCAGGTCTAAAAAATATAGTTTTTAACGCCCAATTTTATTTTAATTTTTTGTTTTGTTTTGTTTTTTTTTTAATTTCTTCACCAGGGTTATGGAAATTAAAATCCACTATATCCTTATCGGAAACTACTAAAAATTAAGCAGAGGATGGCGCGGGTAGAGAAATTCGCGCAGGCTGGACCCTTAATCGATTACACACGTGTTCAATAGTGATTAAGGCTTAATCTATGTTCAGTAGTCGATTAAGGTTAATCAACTCCAAATTCTAATTTTTCTTGATTTTTTGTTTATTCATCCCAATTGTATAAATCAATTATAATGTTTCTATATTTTTTGTTTTTGTAAAATATAGTTGATTTTGCCATTTTTTGTAGTTGTGATTTGTTATTTTAGTATTCAGGTTCTTAATCGACTATGCTTTACATACGATTAATATACGTGATAGAGAAAAAAAGTAAAACGATTTTTTTTTAAAGAATTTCCTTAATCGACTATGTTTCATAGTCGATTTTATAAAACTCATACAGTAAAAAAAAAGTAAAAAAAAAAAAGGGTGGAAATGAGTGACCCGGGAAGTCCTTGTTTTGCACCCTCACCCCACATCTTTTTGTCCTCCATAGGATGACCTAGCAGTTGGAGTAAGTTGGTTCAAGTCCCGTTGCCAACAGTTGCTAGGTCGAACTCGTCACACATGATTAACATAGTGTAATTTACATTTCTCGTATGATTTCCAATTATCATACGAGAATGTAAATTCACCCAGTGTACCCATATAGTTGGCTGCTAGTTTTTTTTTTAAAAGGTTTTCCTCAAGAGCCCATAGTTTTTAATTATTCTGTTAAAAGTATTTTAACTCGTAAATAAAAAAAAAAAAAAAAAAAAGAAAAAAGGAGAGAAGAAGTAAAGGTAAAATCTGATCTAAGGTAACAGAGACATGTGTAGTGAGTAGTTCTTGGATGGATAATCCTAATATTATATTAATATTAATAAATAATAGATTCGTTATAGGGCCCTACCCCCTCCCTACTCTCCATGGCCACCATCAGAACCAGAACCAGAACCAGAATCCACATCCTAAAAGCAACACAGCATATCCTTCTTCTTCTTCTTCTTCTTCTTCTTCTTCCTCCCCCACCACCAAGCTACTCTATTATTCCATTTCCATTCTTATCCCCTTTCAATCAATCCCCCACATTCTCATGACTACTTAGTTTGCTGTTAATCCAAAAAAAAAGAAAAAATGGGCACCGGTGCATCGAAGAACCCCGACAGCAGCTCCCATGGCAGCGACGACCGAGAAGACCAAGCCGGCGGCCAACTCTACGTCTCTCTCAAAATGGAGAATTACAACCCTAAAGGCGACCTCATCCCCCATGTCTACGGCTCCGTCCCCCTCGTCGGCTCCTGGGATTCCTCCCGAGCCGTACGTTTCCGTTTTTTTAATTTTTAATTTCTAAATAATTCATTTGCAAAAGTGATGAAAATCGATTCGCATACTCTTCTCCCTCCAATTTTTTTGTTTGGGTAATTAATTGCTGATGAACTACTTATACTGTGAACTCAATTCAGCTCTCCATGGAACGGGAATCGGCTTCTATGTGGGAATTAAGCTTTGTTGTACCCCCTAATCATGGTAATTACCTCCATTATTTTATAATCTGTACCCTCAATTTGTTGTGTCTATGTATTTTTCAAATTCTAATAATAATCTCCGTCTCGTTTATTTAAATAGAGACGTTGGATTTCAAGTTTCTGTTGAAACCAAAATACGGCAATATCCCTTGTATTTTGGAGGAAGGTTCGAACAGGCAATTGACGGGGGGTGCGTTGGGAGGTGACAGGAGGTCGGCCATGTTTAAGTTCAGCAGTGACGATGTTCTTGAGTACAAAGTATTCATTAAAGCGGATAGAGTTTCGCCGTTCGATCTTGCTGCTAGTTGGAGAACATATCAGGACAATTTCCAGCCTTCCTCTGTTCGCGGGATACCAGACGTCAGTATGAATTCAGCGGCCGATGCCAGTAATGAGGTATGCGTGGAACTTGCCGTATAATGGGAAATGTTCTCAACCTCTTAAATATTTAATGCCTTATCGAGTTCGTATAATGATGTTAATGCTTTAATTTCATTAGATAATTAATAGCTAGTTGCTTGTGTGATCTCTTATTTTTTTTTCTCTATATCTGACTTGCGAGGATTTGGATTTTGGATTGTGTTATCTGAATTGTTTACAAATTTAATTGGCTGGAGATATAGATATAGGGCCAAATATATTGGTGCCAAAATTTAATTCAGAATTTAAAGTGGTTGGAAATATGGATCTCGGTCCGAATGTGTCGGCACAAAAAAACTGTTCATATTCATTTTGCCTTTTTGGTTCACATTTGTGGAAAAAGGGCCTCTAAAAGTTTTGAATTCTTATGTTTGTGCTTTTGTTAGTTAATTTCTAATGAGGTATCAGATGAACACATCTAAAATGAGTGGTTGGTTAGTGTCTAAAAGTTCGTTATTCCACTAGCAGGCTAATTTTGTTGGTGGTTGATTGAATTGGTTTTAGTAGAAACTCTAAATTAGCAGCTCTTATAGTTCCACACAAATTTCTGAAAATGTTCAGACTAGAGTATATTTTGGAAAACTGCCACCTAGTTATATACAATTTTATGAATATACTGCCCCTCTCTTTTAATTTTCTTAATTTTGTTGCTCTACACTTCAGGATTTTGTGTGCAAATAATTTTCTGTTCTTTTTTGGCCTTTATAAGTTTTTATGTTTGAAGTTCTCTTCAAATGGTTTTCATTGATATTATCTACCACTTCATTTTTTTGTCACCTTCCTTTACAGAATGAATCTTCGGCAAGCTTGGAGCTTGATATTGAGCACTACGTTGTTCCAGCTCCAGCAACATCTGCAAATTCAGGTCTGGTGTATGCAGCTAACATGACAGAAACTCCTAGGTCACTGAGTCGTGTTGGGGTATTTTCCAAGACTGATGGCTCTAGTGGAGCATTACATCACCAGAAGGATGCTGGTGTTGACAGACCTGATTTGACGGTGTTGTTCTTTTCCTTATCTGTCATTCATTTATAATTTATTTAAATGCCATAACTTTTTTTGTAGCAGTATGGCGTTAAGATATAGTTAGTTCTTTTATATGTGGTCTGCTGGTCTTCCTTGGTATGGAGATAGTGGTTTTTAGGTGTCCTTGGTATGCATATCTTGGTTTTTAGGTTTTCTTTTTTTTTTTTTTTTAGTTTTTTTTTTTGGGTTTTAAGGTTAATCTTTGATAACTAAAATCTTTTACTTGCAACTGCAACACCACCAGATTGCGATTTTGGGTAGAATGTGAACCTGTCCAGGAAATTGCTATTTCTTTCCAATACAACAGAATGATCACCCGGTTAATCCAGTTGTTGATATGGAGGAAGGAAATTGTCTGCTTTTCAAATAAAAACAGGACTTAGAAGTTATATATATATGTGTGATTTTTGTATTGGTCATTTATAGTGGTACTGTTGTGAACATACATCTTGCAGTCTTGGAACGTACTTATTTATCAGTTAACAGAACTTGGTTCCGTACTTTCTCTTGCCTTTCATATACTCACAACTGTTATATAACTCTTCCTTTATTTGGACTGATCATCATTAACTTTCTACCAGGGGATGCAAGTCATTGTCCCAGACACAGCAAAGTATTCCTTGGCACCTGGCTTGGTTGAATCAAAGTCGTTTGGAGCCTTTTCATCTATGCAGAAACAAGAAGGTCACAGAGGACTCTTTGTGGATAGGGGTGTAGGATCTCCTAGACTAATGAAATCAGCTAGTTCTTTTACTGTTGATCTCAAACTTGATTCAGAATCCAAGGTTTGTGGGAATGCACACTGTTAACTCTGAAGAATGCCGAAAATATATACCTCAAAACTTGTTTTTTTTATTCTTTTTTTTTTCTCTTAAAATTACCTCTAACCTATTACTCATCGATTATTTTTAGAACTCTATGCCAGCCGCTGCAGGAGCTGTTGCAGCTGGCGCTGTTGCAGATCAGATGCTGGGACCCAAGGAGGATAGACATTTGGCAATTGTCTTGGTACTTTCTCTATACACTGGCTTATGCTTGATACAAGTTTCATTTTCTCTTACCGATGCTTGTCAGAAGTTATGATTGCATATTATATAAAGAGCCCCTCAAATATTGTTATAAATTATTTGACTCCATGTCAATTTCTGACCGAATTTACGCTTACTACAGGTTGGCTTGCCTGCTCGTGGCAAAACTTTCACTGCAGCTAAACTTACGCGGTATCTTCGTTGGTTAGGTCATGATACCAAACACTTCAATGTTGGGAAGGTAATTGTTCTCGCATTGTTATTTCTTGTTATTCTTCATATGGGATTAGAAAAACATAAAGAATCATTGATTTCTATTTCTGTTGCAGTATCGGAGGTTAAAGCATGGAGTTAACCAGGTACTATCAGTTGGTGACATCTCTTCTTCATGTTTTGTTGGATTGTCTCATTAAGCACTATTAATTAAGTGGTATCAATTTCATTGTCCCTGTCTATTTGGAATATTTAATTTGCCAAATGTACCCCTCACCAACCACTATTATTAAAATGAAAAAGGAGAAAAAAAAGAGCAACGGCATAGAAATATGACTAAGAAATTCCTCTTTTTTGTGTAAGTTTGATTCGTTGGATATGCATGTGCATGTGCTTTTCTTTATTTTTTTGAGGAATAATAATCACCTGATCTGTTCAGATAGAGGTTCCCCCAGATCTAAAGATAAGCATTTTAGTATAACTAAATTTATGGTACCATGATCATATAGAACTACAAAGAGTGTGTGATACACATGCTTAGGCCTTCAGTCAATAACTGTCACCATATGGAACTTGTTGCATTGTGTTGGCGTATTAGTCTCTCTACATTCCTTTATAAAACCGAGGTTACTTGTTGCGTTTGGATCTTCTTTTTATATTACATAATTCTTGATGCAGTCAGCTGATTTTTTCCGAGGTGACAACCCGGAAGGCTTGGAAGCACGAAATGAGGTAACATTCCCATTGGACAATTATTAGAACTGAACAATTTTATTAATGTATTAATGGTTTTATGTGTAGAATACAACTAAATTTCGTCATGAATATTCATTGTCTTGAATGAGCTATATAATTTTCTTTGCTTAATACACTAGTGATAGTTGAAAGATTATTTTTTAGAAATTGACACTTGCTGAGACTCCCTTTCTACACTTGTTTCATAACTCCCATTTTGGGACACCCAAAGTGTAATTTTCAGTCCAAAGAGTCATTTTTATTTTATATTTTTTCCATACCACCTTTCTCTTAAAAATAAAGTTGAGGAACAAGTACTACGACTGTCTTCCCCCCCTCAGCCCTCCTTGTTGTTGCTGTCTTCCTACCCTGTCTGCATCACATGATATAACAAAAGTAGGGAAATCGAATTTGGAGGTTAAAAATAACCTTGAGATTGGACCTAGTTACGAAATAAACCAACTTATAAAATTACAAATACTTGATGTATTAGAAATAGCGCCTTGAGGTTTGTCTTTGTTTTACGAACCCCACCTTTCAATAGGCCGTTCAATCCACAATGTAGAACAAGATTTTCTTGCTTTTTTTTTGTCGTAATATACAAACTTACTCGACTTTTTTTCTTTTGAATAGGCCAAACTGCAAGGGTAATAATGTATATAATTTACCATGAAATGGATGATGTCTCTTCTAAATTTTCAAATCTGTCCAATAAGATTTTTATAAGTGCTATCATTTGCGCATTTACCCCATGCCATTAATTTCACAACCCTCGGGGCATGAATACTTTTAAACAAATTCCCATCCAATATTTTCAGAAATATACGTTTCTTCTCATTATATGCAAGGGATGGAACACACATATGTTTATAAGCGTCTTATCTTATAGCATGCAACCCAGGAAAGTATAGAAGCCTCGGCTCAATGATTGTAGTGGTAAAAAAGTCTACTCCATTCTATGACAGCAAGCAGCACTATTTCTTCTCTGTAAAGCGTACTTGAGGGTTCTGGAAAGAGTATAAAAGGCCTCCCGAGCATCAAAAATATATAGTTAAAAAATATTCTATATTGAGATATTACGGTGAAAAATTTCATGTTGTTATTTTTTATTTTTCTGCATGCCAACAGATTAATATGTTATACTATCAAAAGATATGCTTTTGCTTGATTTTGATCTCCCCTTCTATATCTAGTTATGTCAAAACCCGCTTATATTCTTCAAACTGGAGTTATGCAATTATAAAATCCATCCGAACTTGTTTCCCATGCATTGATTTTTCTACACTAACAGTTATACATTTATTAACCTTTTTCCTTGCACATAGTTTTAATTCATGCCGTGCTACTAGGTAGCAGCACTTGCAATGGAGGATATGATATCTTGGATGCAAGAGGGTGGTCAGGTAAGTCATTTTTACTCTGTTAGTGTGTACAAGTATCTGATCCTTTCATAATGCAATTCGTAATTATGTTTAGGTTGGGATATTTGATGCTACGAATAGCACCAGGGTAAGAAGGAATATGCTTATGAAAATGGCTGAAGGCAGATGCAAGGTAATATTATTGAGTGTTGTTTGCTGTATTCCTAATGAATTATTATGCATTGATACTTATTGATTGTATATCCTTTTTGAGTCTCGTTTAATAAATTTTGTTGCGTATGCTTTGATATGGTTTATGTGCCTGGCATGAAAGGATAAAGATGGTTGTATCGAAGCTACTTGTTCACCAAGGCACAAAATCATAAACGAGTTGAAATAACTTGCAAGAGAATGATACCTAACTGTTGAGGGGGTCTGTAATCTTTGTAGAGCAATGTTATGGTTTTCGACTATCCCACTGTGTGAGGATCACGTAGGAAGAAACGGAGGAAACTTCTTATTTTCGTCTTTCCTTTTCTCTTCTCTTCTGGGAAATCTGTGGCAGAGGGAGAGACAATTAAGGCACAAGAAAATAATTAGCAATGGGTAGCTACAGATATTTTGATTGTTTTAGTTATGGGGTGCAGATGAAGTTAGATTAGAACATAGATCTTGACTTAGGCATGTTAAGTAAGATGGCTAAGAGTTAGAGTCAGTGGAGCAGTTCAAAATAATTCTACTGCTTTTTACTTGTCTTTGACATATTTTGCACCATGCATGCTAGTACAGCCTATATGTAAAATAGATATTGCTTGATCTTTTCTAGTGAAAATATGTGGCCATGTTGCCCCACCTTAAGGATCTCAAGTTGCCACCGCTCTCCTCTCGTTGTCCCCTCTGTTCTACCATCCGTATGCTGATTTTGGGGTGTCTTTTGTGCTGTTTTTACAATTATATATCTTGTAAATGGTATATTTCTAATTTGTGGACAAATATTGAAGAATGTCACATGCTCAAGAAATACATTTTGTCCTGGAATTAATATGATCAAGTTGTCCCTAAAGTTTACAAAGAATTAGTGGGTCCAGATGATACTCCTAAAATTTTAATTAAGTATAAAAATACAATATGATTTAATTTGGTAAATATTAAAGAACTTAAATATTCAATCTAGTATTTATGCTATTGATATACGGTCAGGTTTAAGCAAGACTTATGCTTTATACATAGTTTCTTGTTTCTAAAGGAATTTTTGGGCATGGCCACTTACTGTTTAAGGGGGATATGTCCAGGAAATTTGTATGACTTTTGATGTTTTACAAGTTTGGACGAAGTTTTCAATTTGGATTGCCATGTTATTCTTGCCCTCTGATTACCTATTTCACATTTGTTTTACATGTCTGTCTGTGGCTAATCATGGTCAACACGTGCACTATGAGTTGTGTTGGATAATATTCACTAGATCTCTGACTGATACATGATTGATATTTTTTACTCGCAGATTATCTTTTTAGAGACATTATGCAATGACCGGAAAATAATTGAAAGGAATATACGCCTCAAAGTTCAACAAAGCCCAGATTACGCAGAAGAGTAAGATGCAAGAAGATTTCCTAGTTATTTTTGTACACTATACTTTACATTGTGATTTGTGGTATCTTTCAGACCCGATTTTGAAGCAGGGTATCATGACTTTAAAGTCCGACTCGAGAATTATGAAAAGGTAGATCTCCTTGGACATACTTTTGGCTAGTAAACATTAGTTGTGTATGATGAATGTTTTACGGGTACTATTTCTTTGTGATTCAGTTCTATGAGCCAGTTGAAGAAGGCTCTTATATCAAGATGATCGATATGGTCAGTGGCCACGGTGGACAAATACAAGTAAACCCCCTTTCCCTTGGTATTGCAGATCACATGAATTTATTTGAATTGCCTTATCTATATATTTGACTTAATATTTGAATTTATCCATGTGCCTCCATTCTTGAACTTATGTGGTTGCAGAACCCCCCTCCCCCCCCACCCACCCACCCACACCACCACCACCACACACACACACTCAAAAGGAGAAAAAAACAAGAAAAAAGAAAAAAAGAAAAGGAGGAAAACAAGAAAATTTGGAATGAGCTGAGATGTAATATCTTACAAGTGTGATGGCATTTCATGAAACAGGTGAACAACATTAGTGGCTACCTTCCGGGGCGGATAGTATTCTTCCTGGTATGTTGTACTTTTCTTGTATAGGGATATGGCTTGCCTTTCCTTGCAGAACAGAACACTGAATATTTCCTTTTTTTTTTGTTTACTTTTATATTTTTTTCCCCCTCATTTTCCCCTTAGTTTTCCCTTTGGGAAAGGGGGAGGGGTCAACCTTATTTGTGATATGTGATGTGACTTCTAATGGTGTTGCCTGTTATTTGGCAGGTGAATACACATCTGACTCCTCGTCCAATTTTGCTTACGAGGCATGGAGAGAGCCGAGACAATGTCAGAGGTCGAATTGGCGGTGATAGTATGATAAGGTTTCTCATATGTGCAACATGAAAATGTTGTTTAACCTGTTTTGCTTGCATTCACAATTGACCATAGCTAAATCTGATTTGATATCTGAACTATGAATCCTTTATAGCCAAGCCTCAGTTTACCATTTCTGATGGTAAACATTCCTTTTCAGGACAGTCCTCCAATAAACGTGAGAGCTATTTTGCCTATTATCCCCTCTTGAAATGTTTTGTATAAGTAATTATCTATGTTGCATCTAGTTGTGTGAAAAACTTAGAGAAATGGAGAGAGAGATACATTTTGTGCAATTATGCTTCATGTAGAAAAGAAGTGTTCTCATGGTCTATTAAGGCAGAATAGGTGGTTGAGCCCTTCCATCAAGAGCTTTATATCATGTTCAATTCTAGAATATGACGTTCCGTTAGTGTGAACTAAAAGTTGCCATTAGTAACGACAAAGTTTTCCTTGTTTTTACTTTTTTATTCGAGTTACATATGTATAGTATTATGATCTCATTACTTAACATAATCAATGTGCTTACTGTATAATTGTTAATTTAGGATGTAAATTTTTTTTGCAGTGATTCTGGTGAGCTTTACTCAAAGAAACTTGCAAATTTTGTTGAGAAACGTCTGAAAAATGAAAAGGCTGCTTCAGTAAGTTTCTCCATCTTAATAGATCTGGGTTTTGGGATTTTAATAATATATTAATGTAAATAAATGCTTCTATAGAGTTCTGGAACTTGATTTGAACTTATTTTGTCTCTCAATCAGATGATCTGTTTCATATACCTGTGCTTATTCTAATAGAAAGATACAAATCAATTATGCATAAATATGGGGAATTTTTTCATGAATAATATGAAATATATTTTACATGGGCTGCAGTCTATTATGCATAAAATATTCTGATGAAGTTCAATATTTTTCTGATTCTGTTTCCCCTTTGGCTTAGATATGGACTAGCACATTGCAGAGAACGGTTTTAACAGCAAGCCCAATAGCTGGATTCCCTAAGGTTGTTTAATAATTTCTATAATTTATTTCAAATTACAAAGTCTAATCGATGGCTGTTGCAAGCTTACTTTGAACTGATAAGTGATATCGGATCTGATCCATTATGTTATATTCTTTTTTAGATACAATGGCGTGCCCTTGATGAAATTAATGCTGGTGTATGTGATGGGATGTCATATGAAGAAATAAAGAAAAATATGCCCGAGGAATACCAGTATGCTTCAGTTCTCATGACTTACTTTCGTGATTATTTTTCATCTATCTTTACGTGTTAAGAATTAAGAGTCATTATATTTTAAGTGACACCATCTCTAAAAGATTCACAAAAATGAAAATCAACTGCACTTGAGGGATGGATTAGAGCTATTTAATAGTAAATGACAAACATCTTTAAAATCGTAAGGTTTCAGATGAGGTAGTAATTCAAACATTAGATATTGTAATACTTTCTGACCTGAAAATGATATATTGCATATCACGCGCATCTAGTACCGTTATTTGTTTTCATCATTGTTCAGTAGACAAGATTAGACTATCATCTTAAGATGCTTGAGCTTCATGTTTGTCACTTGACAGCAACCAAACCTACAATGGCTATTAAATAAATGGCCGACCGACCCTTTTATAGTACTTATTTATCTTAACGACTAGAAGATTCTGTCCTACTAGTGCAAACCCAAGCTGCATTTAATTAGTTAAGCAAATGGGTAATTAAACATAGGTTTGGACACTATGAGAATATTTTAAGGATCTATAGTTTGATAGCTTTTAGTACACCTTTAATTGTTTTATTGGAGTTTATCTAAAAACGAGACTTGATATGAAGTTTTCACACAAGTCTGCTCTGTCCGTAGGCTTGGTATTGTTAATGGCGCATTATGCTGCTAGCTTCCTGGAGATTCAGTGCATTTAACACTTAGTAAATTATAAATATTGAGAAGGAATATATCCAGTCCCACCCTTATAAGCCATATTCCATGTTGAAGGAAGTATGTCAGAAATCGACTTGTCTCAATAGATTTGTTAGGTGATTTGGCACAATACCTACACTGAAAATTTATCTACTTAACGTTGGAAGAATGGAGTTCAGCAAACATTTTACACAGTAATCTATTATATTTAGTCATTCTTTTAAGGGATAACTTGAAAAGCAAATTATTTAAATTTTAGTAAATCATAACTTTTGTGAATCTCTTGTCATAAACAGTTGGAAGGTCTTAGTCTTCAGTCCATTTTTCATCAACATTAATCCCATTCTATGGTGTTAATAGTCATACTACTTAGGTTAATCTTATGATAAAAAAAATAATAATGGAATTTTACGGTCATTGCATTTAATGCTTATAAATTATGTGAAACTATTTTACTAAATCACGTCTGCCTTTTCTTTTCCTTTTTTCAAATATGTTATTCTTTCACTCATCTTGTATTCTATATATGTCACAGATCACGTAAAAAGGACAAACTGAGGTACAGATATCCTCGTGGGGAGTCTTATCTTGATGTTATACAAAGGTTTGTGTTCTGCAGTTCTAGTGAACGTAAAAATATTTGTTATTGAAGAAAAAGCTTAAGCTCTACTGATCGTAATGTGTTTACCGTTCTTCTCTTTCAGGCTGGAGCCCGTGATTATTGAGCTTGAACGACAAAGAGCTCCTGTCGTGGTTATATCTCACCAGGTTTTACATTTGAAAATATCAATTTATTTTTCTTGTCAAAATGGATCGTGCTTCAGATGGCAAATGATTTGTTTCGAATATTCCAGGCTGTGTTGAGGGCTTTGTATGCTTATTTTGCCGATAGGCCGTTGAAAGAGATCCCCCATATCGAGGTAATTTTTTCATGCTTACTTGTACTTGTAATAGTGAAATTATTTCTATGTAGGCATGATAGAAAACATTGATAGATTATTTTTTTAATAATTAGATACTATGATACCTGTTCTTTGGGATTGAAATGTTCATGACATCAAAATACCATTCTACCCTGGAATATTTGTTAGAATATATTATGTGTCCCTTCTAGTGGCATTTTAGATAATTTGAGATGCAAAGAAGATACATAAAGAACCTTTGACCTCACGATCTGTGTAGGACAAATGTCTCTTTGTTTGTAACCTAGACACATCTAGTTGCACCCAATTAGAATCATTTAGGAATATAATTATAGTTGGAAATAATCCCGTTTGCAGCATAAAGGAATGTAGGTAAAACTCGAATTGCATGACAAAAGTAAATTTATTGCTCTGTTTTATAATCTGATTGAAATTTCACTTCAATGTTTTATTATTATTATTATAAATTTTCATTGCATTTCGTTACAGAAGCTGACATGTAGTATAATTCGGAACCGATGCTAAACTTTTTATTTTGTTTCCTCTTACATACAAACTAACTGGCTTCAATGATTGTAAAATGCAGATGCCTCTTCACACAATAATAGAGATACAAATGGGAGTTACTGGCCTCCAAGAGAAAAGATACAAGCTTATGTGATACAGCACCATCAATCAATTTGTCCAAGTAATAACACAAAATGTACTACTTCTTCTACTACACAATTTGTATGCCATACTTGCATTTAGGCATATGATAAAATAAAATTTACAGGTAACTTAGAAGAGTACTACTCCGTATCCGAAACAATCAATAAAGCCGTGCTCTTTTTCTTGGGATTTTCGTCGCCCTATTTCGCTTGTATAGTATTACGTACTTCTGATTCTTCTTGCCATAGATTTTGTGACACTTTAGCTAGTGTACAAGATGAAAATATCTTGCTCCACCAACTAAGCCACCTTCCTTTGCAGATCATTTATTTTCTTCTTTGAAATCTTAAGACGAACGTTATCATAGAATTTTTATTCAAGGGTATTTTCGGAAGAAAAAATAAGTAAAGTGTGAAAGTAAAAATTATGTGTGTTCAAAATTGAAAAGTAGGATCTAAAAATAATAATTATTATTATTATAGAAAATATATATATACACACACATACTCTTGAACACTTTAAATGACTACTTATTGCTAGCCCCTTTTTTATTGACGAATCCAGGTCATGTAAATGGAGTGTCCCTAGGCAATATATACATAAATATATACACACACACACACACTCTTTAACACTTTCCTACACACAAACTTTATTCATTCTATACATAAGAAAAACACAGCACACACGCCCATGCATGCAGCTCTCACACACAGTATACCTACTCGATTACTGCGTAAATGAATTTATGCCATTGTATTAATGGATATCGGCGCTATCATATACATTGCGATTTTCTTCTTGTTTTTTATCGCAATTGTATTTTGGTATCTCAAATATTGGTGCGAGGTATCGGCTAATAAAGGTCTCCATTCTTCTGTCATTTCTTCCATACCTAGATTTGTTTTCAGGCATAATAATCATCACACTAATAATAATAGTAATAGTAATAGTAATAGTAATAATGGATTATTATTGGAATGTGCTGTATGTTTGAGCTCATTTGAAGATGGAGACGAGTGCAGGAAACTAGGGTTGTGCGGACACGAATTCCATGTCGAGTGCATCGATCGGTGGCTTCGCTCCCACGACACTTGCCCTATTTGTCGTGCTCGACCGGATGTTTCTATTGCAATATTGTCTCACTAAAACCTTTGAAAATTCGAGCAGATCGATAATGTCAAGTTAACTAGATCAATCCGTCCATCTAATATTATTTAATTTATTGTCGACGAATTCGGCAATTGATGACATGTTCGATCTTTGTACTCTTATATTAGAACCTAAGAAAAATTAGAGCACAAAGAACATGTCATCAAATGCCGAATTTGTCGACGAAAAATAATATTAGATGGACGGATTGACCTAATTAATTTGACATATACATACATGTATATACATTTTATTTTTACCTTAGTATAAAATGGAAAATCAACATTGAATTACTAGATTTCAAGTTATGTCTTGTACACAATTTGAATTTAGCATAACCTTTGATTTTGAAATAATCGAAGTTCCAAAGTTTGAGAAGAGTTCACAAGACTTTACAGATTTTGAATTAGAACTGAAAGTAAAATATAAATTAGTGGATATTATTACAAATAAGCCTAAGATGGACAACTTATTTCAATCTATGTCCATCCCCAAATTTCTTTTACAAAAATGTTCAGATTATAAAGTCCAAATTAGACCCCAATAATTTCATTGATTATTCAATTATGACCTCTAACCCAATTTTGACTCCAATTTTGATCGTCGCCGTCGTTGACTTTTTTTTTTTTTCGAAAACTTTTCTTTCCGCCACTGTTGACCGCCGACGGAAAGAAGCAGAAAAATTGTTAAACGTCACACGTGTAGTTAATGGTGTTCGGTATTTTTTTTTTAATTTTTAATTTGTCTTATAAGAGGCTCCTGGTACCACTAGGCTAAAGCTTAGTTGGTACCCTCATTTTCTAAATGACCACTTTTTTAGTCCTTTTATCGACTAATTTACGTTCACGTAAATGCAGTGTACCCTATGCATGCAATGCATACTTGGACACTGTCCTACACGCAAAAAACTTCTTCCATTCTCTGCACTAGAAAAACACACCACCATGAACACACACACACACACGCGCGCGCGAACGTACCTCTATATATTAGTCCGTCATCACTTCAACTATTTTTCCTACTAATGAATTCAATATTTATGGACACTCTACTCTCGAAAATCATGCTTATCACAATCGTATCCTTGTTTCTAGTAATTTGGTTTGGCGCAATATTTCTTTGCTATACCAAATGGTTCCTAGCTCAAGGTGCCATGTCATCATCATCATCACCACCACCGCCGATCTTAGTACCTCCGACTATGGTGTTCGGTTTGCCCATGATTAGTCTCGAAAACTTGTTTACCATAAATAGTAGAATAAGTACCAACGATAACTTATATGTTCGTTATCGTCGCTCTCGTTTGATCACTAATAAGGGCCTCGACTCTTCTGCCATTTCTTCGATTCCTCAGTTTGTTTTCAAATCAGAAGAACATAGTCAAAGTAATAATAATGGAAATTATAATGGATTGTTACTATTGGAATGTGTTATATGTTTGAGCTTATTTGAAGATGGAGACAAGTGCCGGAAACTAGGGTTGTGCGAACACGCCTTCCATGTGGAGTGCGTTGATATGTGGCTTCGCTCTCACAAGACTTGCCCCGTTTGTCGTGCTCGTGCAGATGTTCGTGCAGTTCGTACCAATCATGGAACTAATAGTAATAGTAATAGTAATAATAATAATAATAATAATAATGTAATCAATAGTGAAGAATTTTGTGAGATGAGGGTAGTGAGGGTGGAGGAACCTAGTAGGTTGGATATTGTTGTCGAGATTCCACATATTCAAAATAATATTGGATCAATGGATGCATGAAGCAGTCCAAGTAATTAGGAGATTATTTAGTATTATTAATATTATAATTATTATTATCATTGTTGTAATTATGAATTTAATATAATAATTAAAGTAGCAATGGATGAGTATCGGAGAAGTACTCAAATGTGGACAATTACAATGTAAATTTCGACTAAAGAAATGTGTATAAAACGTGACATATTTTTCATCATTCGATCTATATGCATCAAACTGATAAAATTATAAATTGGTGTTTACAAAATTGGGCATGCATGAAAAACCACAAACTTAACAATCTCGATCTTGACCAAATATATACGCCTGGCCTACAAAAAAAGAGTTAAGAAGTTGTTTTGGAATCGCCCAACGAAAACTCGATTGAATGATGGAATTGGATGTGTAACTACGTACTTTGCCATTAAAGCTAGATTATATTGGGATGAATAAAAAGTGGTACGGTGTAGCCAAGGTAGTATTTATACATGATTCAGGAGTGGGGTGGTAGGATCGGACCATCGTCTGACTTTGGTCATTACCACACGTGAGTGTGATGTGACATGTCTATTGAGAGCGAGCTGAGCCAGTACAGACGAGGAGGGATATATAGATCACGTACTTGTGTACCCGCCTCTCTTATTTTAGATGCCAATTAGTGGATCTTTCTTCGTTCCTGCACGTTAAACTGCAATTGTATGCTCCACGTGTTTATACCCGACCCCATATCAAGAAGCGAAGCTACACTTCCCAAAATGCATGGATTAGGTATTCATGTATATACTATATTGGTATCAAATGGTGTCTCAAGTTAATGGTTCAAGAGAGAATTAAGAAGATTGATGCGATTTGTACGTTGCGCTAGTTATTAGCAGTTTCCCAACAACTTCAATTCATTCTCTCGAAAATTAGTATCAAAGCAAGTGGTTTGATAAAGTATCTAGCTAGTAGTTCACCGTCTCGTCCACATCAAGGTTCAATAGTTATCGAAGAAATCGTCGACTTTTATTCACTAACAGATCGAGTACAAGATCAACACACATGTACAACAACTATTATATAAGTATTTATCTCTTTTGATACTTAGCTTCTCTTTCTTTGTTTCTCTCTAAATCTGATCTCACGCAATTAATTATGTTGCTCTCTCTCTCTCTATCAGGATTACTGTCTTTTTATACTCCAACAATGCATCTTCCCAATTGCACAACTGCAAACAACTTTCCAGAAGTTAGTTATGTAATTAACTTCCCCTCCGGTTGCTTTGTGTGCAATTGCCTCTAATTGCTTCATGGATTCCCTGACACTACCTACATTAACACTTCACGAAATCTGAATATTTCATGCTAATCACCACGAAGCACTGTTGAATAGCATGAAAAAACAATTTGAAAACTTCGTACGTGTTGTTTAGCACGGAGTTATCAAAAATTTCACACTAGTTCGTGCTAAGAGCACGAAATGTTCAAAGAAGTTGAGCACGGAAATTTAAGTATTACAAGGGATTTCGGGCTCTTTGTCACGAATCTCCTACCATTTTTCGAGCTAAAACATCTCAAAATTGTCAAAAAAATTTATAAGCTGATCGAAGAGGCCAAAACGACATCGTCTTCCTTATTCTCAATCTTCTCCACTTGAGACATAATTTACGATTTGTTCTTCCTCTTCTTCTTCAATCCCCAATCTAACTCCTTCGGATACATGGCAAAGAGCATCATATATATAGCAGTCAATTAATGTATAAGTTGCTAGGGTTAATATTGCGTCAGAGATTTGAATATAGGCTACCGCCAACATCGTTTCATTGTTGATGTTCGTCTTTTTTCTTTGAAAATTCTTTTTTGGAACCCCATTCTCAGTTCTTAATTTCCTTACTTTGAGTTTTTTGTTGACTTCCTTTGTTGGAGGCTGATTTTTGTTCAATCAATAGCAGAATGGATGTCGTTTGTTGAAATTGTGTTGGTGTTATATATTTACATAAATATAGTTGTTGTCGTTACTGTTGTAGTTGATTTCATTAGTAACTAGTTGTTTTCAATATTTTTAAGTTGATTATATAGTTGGTTTATATTTTTATAGTTGATTTTGTTAATTTCTAGTTATTTTTATTTTCGGTAAACATGCTATTTGTGAAAAAAAATAGTTGTCTTCAGTAATTTTGTAGTTTATTATGAATAAAAGAAAAAAAAAATTGAAAATTAGAATAAATAAGCAAAAATGGAAAAACAATGCAATGAAAAATGGGCGAATGACAAATAGACCCATGACAAGAGACTTAAATGCACATAGGTCCAGATAAAAACAGTCTTGCAAATAAACTCATTCTTACGTCTTTTGTCTAAAATACCCACCATAATATATTTTTAATCAATTCCATTCATTGCACTATAACTTCATCAATATTACACATTGTCCTCAGATTTGAACAAATATGTCACATAAACCCCCATTTTCATAATTTTTTGATTTTTTTTTTTTTCAGAAATTTTTTTCCCGGCCAAATTCCGGTGTTGACCGGGCGGTTCTCCAGCGTTAATTTTTTATTTTTGTATTTCTTTTTCCGGCCGGTCAACCACCGGTCTCTGGCGTCGATTTAAAAAAAATCTATCTAAATCATTGTGTTAACAACAAAATTAATTTCTCAGATAGTAATAGTGAATACCAAAGCAGTAATATTGCTACTATTACTGTCCAAAACAGTAATATTACTGTCTCAAACAGTAATATTACTATCCCGAATACTAATATTACTGTCCCGAATAGTAATATTATGAATATTACTTTCCCGAACAGTAATATTACTAATTAGTACTGTCCTAAACAATAATACTATTACATGAGACAGTAATATTACGGTCGGAAACAGTAATAATACGATCGAAGACAGCAAAATTGCAGGCCAAGACGATAAAATTAATTAATACAGTAAGAGTATTGTCTCATACAGTAATATTACTATCTAAGACAGTTAAATAACTGTCTCCGACAGTTAAATTACTGTTGGACAGTAATTTAGTAGCAAAAACAATAATATTAATTAAAATATTTCTTTTTAAGAAAAAAAAGTTTTCAAAAAAAAAAAGTTCAACGTCGGAGACCGGCGGTTGAGCTGCCGCAAAAAAAAATTTAAGAAAAAAATGTTTTCAAAAGAAAAAGTGAAAGCAAGAGACCGGTGGCGAGTCAAAATTGGAATCATGGTCAAAATTGGTTAATTGGTGAAATTGGGCTAAATTGGGGTATAAATCATGAAATTGAGTTGAATTAAGGTTTCAAGGAATTTGGTGTAATTTTGGTATATATAAAATGGTCCGTCTTATTTGGAAATAAGTTTGAATGAACTTGATTTATTTCGAAGACAAAAAAATTGGATGTCCTTTTTTTTTTTTTTTTTTTAATTAAGTACCCTTATCATAGATTTATTTGTCATTTACCCATTTAAAAAATGATGGAGGGGTTCTCAGTTTTCACTAATAGTCCCTATTTTAATTTGGATATAATTACAATTCTTAGACCAATATATACTAAAATAGTTTAACTGGACGATTTGAATTTTTTTTAATAATATTTTGTAGGTCGACTGGATAAACCTAAACTCTCGTATAATAATTTCCAAACCTTACGTGAGATCGAAACAATACTAGATTAATCATATGTGACAAACTCCACCTAACAACCGTTGACAAGTAGATTGAAACTTGGGTCAATTGACAAAAATAAGAGCGTACCAATAAGTATGCCTGGGGTGGCCCCCGGCCCCATAATTTTTGTAACAATATTTATTTGTTATTTATGTATTAGTTAATGCACTTTCGCCCTCCCCTTCAAACTTCCAATTTTATATACTTTAGTCCGTAAATATTAAAAAATAAAAATCTTCTCTTAAATCACCTCATATTCTAGCTCCCAAGAAAAATCCCCTGAATCGCCCTCCGAACATAAGCTCACTTGCTCCAACCACTAGGCCCAATGACGGTACTTATAAGGGGAAGGGGGGGCCGTGGACCCCCAAGATTTTCCTTTTTTCTTTTATTTTTTTAAGTTTTTTGGCATTGTATTTTTTTAATATTACTTTTGCCCCCCAAAAGATTTTGTAAATATATGTCCTAAGCCTTACTTTTTATTATTTCTTCTCCATAATCTATATAAATTTTTAAATAAATATATCATATTTAATGTAAAAATATAAAATAAAATGGTTAAAATTTGTATTATTATTTTAAATAAAATTTATGAATATTTACTTATTTTTCAATTTTTTTTATTAATGACTCTAAAAAATAATATGAGATGATGCCATGAATCTTCAAAATATTAAGTTCAATATATTATTAGAATAATTTGAATTAATTTAGAATTTTTTTATCAATATAAACTTATTTTTGTAATGTCTTGTGAACCTATTTATTTTTTTTCGGAACCACTACCCCGAACTTTGAAATTTTAGTTGGCCCCCTAAATTTTATTTTGGTTCTGCTTCTGACTAGGCCATTCCTTTAATTATATATATACGAAAAAATATAGAGGTTCTAGGAATTTGATATCTAAGAAAAAGATAATTATGGAAATTAAAACCAAGCATTGTATTGTCCGCCGAAAAAGTTGGACAAGGGTTTGCTGCAATAATCTCTCTCACCAAACAAAAACTTAAATTTATTATTAAAAACATATAATATGACAAAGTAGTACAAGTTGATGAGTGGGGGTGGGGCACATATCTATCACATGCAGAGTATATATATTATATTATATGATATGTGTACCTAATCAATGCAACGATGAACAAAATAGACCACAAATAGACCACGCAAAGCATTGATATTTCACATGCATGCATCGTCACAAAATATACTAACTTTAAATCAAACCCAATTAATTTATATGGACCGCATATATATCTTTTCTGTATTTATTTTTCTTCACTATTATTAAACGTCTGGTTCACGGTATATATATATGGTCCATGAATCATGATTCGTATAAACTGTTTGAGATAATGGGCGGTGAATTTAGCATTATGGTCCAAATATTGTTTCATTTAACTAAATACATTGCATTATATTAATTTATTTATCTAGGAGAACTAAATTTTTCCGACAATTTCATGTGAATGAAAATAATTTGAGGGGCTCTTAGCATATTACCCCTAAATAAAAATATATAACAAAAATAAAATAATAGTTATTTACCTTTTCTAATTGTGTAAGACCCCTTGGGGTATTTATGTCTTTTCTTTTATTTGGGAGGTATATTTCAAAATGAATATTTGGATACAAATTTAGGACGGAAAAGAAGTCAAGACAAGAATTATATTCCGTACTTGGGGTATTTATGTCTTTTCATTTATTTGGGAGGTATATTTCGAAATGAATATTTGGATAAAAAATTAGGACGGAAAAGAAGTCAAAACAAGAATTATATTTCGTACTTGGGGTATTTATGTCTTTTCTTTTATTTGGGAGGTATATTTCGAAATGAATATTTGGATAAAAATTTAGGACGGAAAAGAAGTCAACAAAAGAATTATATTCCGTAAATTGGCTTAGAAAATTTAATTTTTTTTTTTGGCCCAAAATAGGTCAAACTCCAAACCAAACATTCTCAAAGTCCAAAAGCCTAACAACCTATAAGACTCGGAAGCGGGCAGGCAGTGGTGCGCGTGTGGCTTTGCACTTAAGCTCACACTTCTTATTAATTATACTATGAGCTCTTCGCATTCCACTATTTAAAGTGTTCTCATCAAGATTATTTTTCCAATGAGGAATACTGACTTTTCACCTTCTCATTTCCCATAAATCAATCTTATTTAAGTGTCCATCTTAATGCATTAATTTCCCATTCATACAAAGTCGGTTTTGAGAAATTAACTACATTAGATTCATCTACTCGAAACGTAGATTATGAATTTAAATTCTATTTTCGTTTTCGATAAATGAAACTCACTTAAATATTTTATTAAAATTGGGTTTACACCCAAATTTTCCAACATTTTCATGATCGAAGAATGGGTAAAATGATATTGGATACCGTGTGCAATCCAAAATATTTGATAGGGGTTGTTTGCCATTTTTTGTAAAGTAAGGACTTTTTTTAAACACACTAGTAAAAAAATGGCTTTTTACTATGAATTTTTTTGCTACGGTAAAAATTCGTAACAAAAGGTACCTTTTACTACGAGACAGTTTTGGAGTCGTAGTAATTAAATGCTACGATTTACCGTATCCAATAAGTATTTGCTACGGCCATATACCGTGGCAAAGTTTTTGTCACGCCCGTATATGCTACGAGGCAAAATTGTAGCAAATGCGTAGCAAAAACGTTTTTATTACGAATTTGGTACATTTTACTACGGTTAATGGTCGTAGTAAAAAACCAATTTTTCTGCTAGTGACAGTTTGAAATACTGCATGGGTCTTATTTCATTTTACTGAAAAAGAAATCTCAATTTCAGCCTTAATTCGACCGTTTACGGTTTGTTGTTAACGGTCGAACAAATGGAGCGACGCAGACAATATCCCTTCAACACAATTGAGCACTAATTGTTTGGTTCTCATAGTTCCATCTATTTCGGCCTTGCAACAAGATCTCATAAGAGAAACTCTGGTTCGGCCGCCTAAAAACGTACACCGTAACAATTGCAATGTTGGCTGTGCTTTTTCTCGTGAGCTTTTTTCTCCGCTTATGGGACCTGCGTGGAATCAATCATACACGTTTGTTTACGGGTGTTATAGAGAATGAATGAAGTGTGGCCAAAAACTCGGTTTGTGATTCAACATGTATTTGTTTGTTGGAAGGTGCGGGAGAGGAGAAATCGGGCGATGCATGGAGATGATTATTAAACTAGAGGAGGTTGTTGGTTGTTGCAACTCATATCTTAATTAGGTCTTTCAACGAAGCATAACTCTGAGTCTTAAATTGTCTCGAAACGTGAACATCTCGATAATTTTTATGAACAAATTTTGAGATAATTTTATGAGGGATTTATTCTCCTTTGATATTTTTGGCAAAAGAAAATCGGGATTTTGCCAAGTGGATTCTTGGATTTATTCTTTATGCTACAATACTAGTTTTTGGTTCTTTATAACCACGCAGGGTCTTCCATCCTGATAATAATAGTTTCTAGTTATTTATAGCTACCGTGACATTATTCTCTGTTCCGCTAACCTTTAAACCCTATTTTTGTAGGTTCCGTTCCTACTTTCGTGAAAATTCCACGAAAGATATTTGTGTCTCGTAACAAGTTCTACGGCGTTAGTATCATTCATCCTCGAGCAGAGACAAATATAGGTAAACATAATTGTTAGGGATTTTACACACATGCGCGCAAGTGCACGTACCATAACAAGTAATAAAGTAGACTCGTGAGAGTTGTGATATCGAATCCACGTGGAACAATGCGTATTTTCTACTTATAAGTACCTAAATTGTACAACTTTTTTTTATCCAAACAAAGGAATATGGTTTTGGTTCATTATATCTAATTATTAACTAATATATATATATATATATATATATATATATATATATATATATATATATATATATATATATATATATATATATATATATATATATATACCTAGGGTTTGAGAAACCCTTGTCCCATAGGATTCTAAGTCCATGTTTATGTTACACCAGATAGATTCCTAATAATTATATACACACAAACACGCACCACCAATGTTGGTGTGTATAAATCAACAGTAAAAATTTGCCCCAGTATAACTTTTACTGGTTGTAGCATAAAAATAACCTAATTTGTATTTATTGTTTTCAAAAACTGCGGTCACAAAATTGCTATTCACGGTTTATAACAAAACCCCCCAAAACTTTTAAAAATATCAAAAAACCCCCCAAAACTGCAAATAGCAAAAAAAAAAAAAAAAATCGAAAATTCGAAATCAAGCTTGAATAAGGGTTGGGCTTCGATTTTTTGATGTAATTTCGACTCTTTTATGTGTAACATGCATTGGGTAGGTCGATTACGGAACCAATTTCATGTTAAAAAGCCCTACAAATCAATTTGTAGGGCTTTTTTTCGCAAAAAAAATGTTCGAACGCCCAAGATGGGCGCCCAAGGCGTGTACGAACGCCCGTTCCGGGCGTTCGTACACGCCTTGGGCGCCCGGGTGTTCGTACACGCCTTGGGCGCCCATCTTGGGCGTTCAAACATTTAAAAGAAAAAAAAAAAAAAAATTTTTTTTGCACTGGACGCCCAACTTGGGCGCCCAAATGCAGCTTGCACGCCCAACTTGGGCGTGCACTGCATGAATGGGCGCCCAAGTTGGGCGTTTACGCGTTTTGGGGGGTGTTTTTAGATTTTTTTGGAAAGTTTTGGGATTTTAGTGAAATAAAGTGTTTTTTTGGTGGGTTTTGTTAGAAACCGCAAATAGCAATTTTCAAACCGCAAAAAGCAATTCCCTTTCAAAAACCTATAGACATTATTTCATAACTACATACATGTATTAGAAATTTTCTAATAGTTTTACTATTGAAAATATAAATATTTAATATTAAATGGGCCTAAATAATCTGTCCGTCAGATCTGAATCTAGATTGGGTGAATTGACTACTCTGTCCTTGGAAGTACAAACTCCGACCATGTGAGCATTTAATAGTAATTTTTTTGTCCTGAACTTTGGGAAGGGACCAACTAGTTTTTAGGGAGGACCAATTTACCAGATATTATTTAAATTGGGGACCAACAGTAACTTTCATGGTTGGGGTGAAACTGGAATATTAGTAAAATTAAGGGACCATAAAGATGCTATCAGATTAAATAGTACATTTGTCGGGGTGGAATCAAATCCAAAATCAGTAAATATCTCTCCAACAATGTAAAATTTAGCACATATTGTTGGCTAAAGTTTAAAACTTAAAATCTAATTTTATATGGGTCTATGAAATGTTACACCTGATGAAATATATTCAGTAATTTGTACTATAAATTTGTACACATAATTACCCACTAAATATATATAATAAATAATTTCAGAGATGTTTACTGACGAATAAATAATTAAGAGTATCATGATAACTGATAAAGGCGATAAAGTTGAATATGACACTATAACGCCCGTTTCCCGTTGAAGTTTTTAGAGCAACAACGATACTGAACAATTTATGGTTGAACTTGAACCCTATGATAAAAGTACACCCATTTTTTAACTATAGTAACAAAAGTGAGGGATGGATTTTAATATCATATTGTCAACTTTGACAAGAAACAAAAGAAAATCAAATCTCTAACATACCATGTATTTGAAGAGTCATATATATATATAATATTAATTATATATTAAATGGGGTCTATAAGAATTTTAAAATATTTGTTATCTTATAAATTTAATGAATTATGAAGTCTGTACGCATTGTCCGCGAGTCGGTCCAAATCAGGACCAGAAAAAAAAAACATGTAAGCGAAAAATTTATCGGATATTAATTTTATCAAGGTTCCATTGTATATAATTTACAATAATTTACAAGTCCCAATCTCTATTATCAATCCACAAATTATATGTCGGGCAGAGAGATATGTTTATTAAGTATAGGACAAACATCTATAAAAATAAATATTACAACATCATTAGAAGTGAAAGAAATATTAATTTTTTTTCTTCAAACATAGACAATAATGAGTCTTATTTAAAACATGTTTTTGATTATTTTGGGTGGAAACATTGATGAATAGCCGACGGAGGCGGAATTGTGTGGGGTCAAACTTTTCCAAACTGGAGCGGCTAGGGGAACTAAACACACTGTTATGTTGTGAAATGCAATGTTTTTGCTTAGGTCCTCAAAACGATGTTTTTGTCGTTTTAGGAAAATTTTAAATAATTCATAATTAATTCTAGAAAATTCAGATTTGAAATCATTTGGGTTATTTCTAATTTTCGGTATTCTATTATATTTAGGAGCTATATCATTTTTCCCCTTTTTGATATTTTTTCGTTTTCCTAGTTTAATTAAGGTTTTCCTTTTTTGATTAGTATAAATAGTTGCTATAGAGTTTATTTTTAAGCATTTTTTTATTATCAGTCAGGGTTCATTTGGATGGAGGAATTTAGACTGAGGATTTGATTTAAGGTATTTGAAATAACACCAATTTGGAGTCATTTGAAATTCACAACTACTGCTCAAAAAACAACTAAAAAAGAGGGGCATGGATTTAAAATTCCTTGTCAAATCCCTCAATTCAAACAAGTGCAAGAGATTTGTTATTATGGATTTCAAACCCCCCTTTAAATCCCTCCATCCAAATGAACCCTAAAACTTATGAGTTTTCACTCAATTTTCTGGTGGATTCCAGAGCTCTTGTGTTCTTTCGAATTGATTTGTTACAATTATTTTTTTACTGTGCTTCCGTTATGCATCATACATGTTTTCTTTTTTCCATTATTACTTAAAATATACTCGAACCATGTGCGCACTTTATAAACACGACCCTGAAACATTTAGAACACGTGTCATTGCGTTTCAATTTACGAGACATACCGAAAATGTTGAAATGCATGCGTCTATACTCTATACAAAATCTTTCGTTTAATTACTAAAATACCTTTATTATTTTTTGAATGTGGAGGATCATCCAATTGTGGGGCCCTAAGTAGGTGCTAGTACTTGTGGCTTATGTAGCACGAAAACTTCAACTTCTTAATGTATTCGCATTTGAGATATGTTTCGTGTCTGTTAAGTGTATATTTTTACACTTTATCGTATCTTTTTATTTGAGCTTTTGGTGTGTTTTAACGATAATTGGTGCTTAAGAAGTTGATTTATTGTATTTTAGGTACAAATTGAAGAATTGGAAAAGTATGGGGTCAAAACTGCAATTTTGGAGAAAATATGGGCCAAAAGTGAAAAAAGCAGAATTCTGGAGAATAGACCGCGCGGCCGTGCGGATTTTAGGCATAAATCTCACACGGCCGTCCGGATGGGCGAGTTGGCGCAGTGAAGGAATCTTAATTGTACAAGGAAACTGCCTTCTTCCCCAAGTTTTTCACCCTATATAAGACCAAGCCAAGCACACAATTAGGAATCCATCTTTTTACGCAATTTCAAGAGCAACAAAGCAATAACGAAGAATTCGAAGACTCCAAGCAAAGATTTATCGTCTATGATTTATTTTATTTGCGTTTTTGATTTAATTATGAGTAGCTAAACTACTTATTTCTAGGATTTTATTTGGAACCCTATGTGGGATTTATGAACCCAATTCTATGATTTTATGCAAGTTTTAATTCCGGATTATTTCTTCTACTTGTTTTATTAAGTGCATGAACTTGATCAACTTATGTGCTTTTATGTTATTGTTAATCGCATGAATCGGAAGATCGGGTTAATAATTAGAACTGTGGTAGAAGAGTCTTTGTGGTATTAACATAGGAATATAGTTAATCTCTTAGGTAGCCATTATTGAGATTTGTGCTTAATGCTGTGTTCTAGAATTAATTGCATAGGAATATAGTAATTGAATCTAGAGTATTAGAATCGTAATACACGCGGAAGCGGGTTATGATTATTTTAGCATCTCAGGTTAATAATCCGGGTTAATTGCTTGCATAATTGAAGGAATTGGGGGAGTAATAATCACATAGGGGGAAGAATAAAATCCTAGGCTTGCTTATCTTGATTAAATCTTCGTTTTAAATTGCTTTCTTGTTTTTGCTTGCTATTAATTTAGTTTAATTTAGTTAATTTTCTCTAAAATTCGACTGTGTAGGGTGGGCTTGATAATAATTGGTAGAATTTAGCGTCTAGGATTAAGTAATTAAATATTCCCTGTGGGTTCGATATCCGGACTTAATAGTTCACTATATTACTTGTACGATACGTGCACTTGCGTGTAGGTTTTCGCCCAACAAGTTTTTGGCGCCGTTGCCGGGGAATATTTTAATTATTTATTTTATTCTAGCTCTATATTTGAACAATTTTCACGATTCACCCATTTAATTTTCGTTTTATTTTATTTTTGTTTTAGGTACTGTGTATGCGCAGAAGACTCGATCTAGCTAGAGAACCGTTTGATCCCGAAATCGAACGAACTTTTCGAGCCGCTAGGAGACGACAACGCGCAAACAATATAATGGAGGACGAAGAACGCAGGGCAGCGGGTAATTTACTCAATGCCAACGGAAACCAAGTCCAAGACCCTCCCCTTCAACTTCCAGCACAGCCAGCAGTTCGTCCACGGGCACTTCAAGACTACATAATCCCAACGCTAGACGGATTCCGCCCGAGCATCCAATATCCACCCATTGAGGCGCATAATTTTGAGATCAAACAAGGCCTTTTGACGATGCTCCAAAATAACGGGCTCTTTAGTGGGTTGGCAGGTGAAGATCCCCATCTGCACATTGTCAATTTTCTAGATACCTGTAACTCCCACCGTCAAAACGGCGTTTCCCAAGAGGCGCTTCAATTAATTCTCTTCAAGCACTCCCTACAAGGAAGAGCTCGCCAGTGGTTGATGTCCCAAGCCCCCCACTCTATCTCGTCGTGGCCTCAACTCCTCAACCTTTTCATGAAAGTCTATAGCTCACCCGAGAAGGACGAGAGAATCCGGCGAGAAATTCACAATTTTGTCCAAGAGCAAGGCGAGCAATTATACGAGGCATGGGAGAGATTTAAAACTCTTTTGCGGCAATGTCCAACACATGGAGTCGAACAATGGCGGCAAATCCACATCTTCTACCAAGGGATTAACGAGAATGCGCGAACGGTCTTAGATGCATCCACCGGGGGAAATTTTATGAGTCAATCGATACCGGATGCTTTCATCATGTTGGATCAAATTGCTCAAAATCGGTTTGCCAAGTCAAGCGAGAGGACGGTTAGTGGAGCCAAGAAAGTTCCCGGAGTGTTGGAGTTAGATGCAATTACGGCCCTTCAAGCTCAAGTGACCCAAATTGCTCAACAAAATCAACTCCTTCTGCAGCACATCAAAGCAAGTCCACCACAACAAGTCAAAGCAATTGAATCTCCATGTTGTGAAATTTGCAGTGGAAATCACTACACGCTCCAATGCCAACAAGATGTGGAGTCGCTCAACTACGTCAACAATGCGCCTCGCCAATTCCAAAATCAAGGGTGGAGATCACAAGGGCAATATGGAGGAAATCAACAAGGCCAAGGATATCAAAGACCTCAAGGTCAATTCCAAAATCAAGCCCCTCCTCAACAAAGCTATCAAGGCAACAATCCACCGGCCCAAAAATCAAACACGGATGAGATATTGGCCCAATTCATGAACGCTACCCAAGCCTCGTTGCGAAATTTGGAGAATCAACTCGCTCAATTAGCTTTGAAGCAAGAGAACCGCCCGCCGGGAGCATTGCCATCGAATACGGAAGATCCTCGAAATCAAAAGTTCGAGACGTGCCAAGCTATCGATGTCAAGAGCGAAAAAAGGGAAGAAATTCAAATCAAGCCGCAAGTCACTGTAGCCGAATGGGTCGAGCCGATCCCATATCCACAAAGATTGCTAACGAAAAAGATCGAGGTCGAGACATGCCAAGCAGTCACCTTGAAGAACGGTAAGCAATTGGAGGAAGCCCCACGAAAAGAGAAGAGAAGCACGGTAATCGAGAAGCCGAAAAAGAATGAGGAAAAAGAATCATCTCATGACGAGCCACCATCGACGGTGCCTTCACAAGTCCCTCCTATTCCTTATCCTCAAAAGTTTATAAAGAAGAAGCTCGATGCCGAATATCAAAGATTTTTGGACAAGTTGAAGGAAATTCGCATAAATATTCCTTTCATTGAAGCACTACAAAAGATGCCAAAGTGGGTGAAGTTCCTCAAGGACCTCGTGAAGAAAAGTAAGAAATTGCAAGGGAACGAGATGATCCAACTCACGGAGCAAATTAGTGCAATTCTTACTCGGCCTCTTCCACAAAAACTCGGCGATCCAGGTAAGTTTACTATTCCTTGTACTATAGGAGGTAAAAATTTTAGATCGCTCATTGATTTAGGCGCTAGCATTAATCTTATGCCGTACTCTACTTTTAAAAATCTTGGGTTAGGAGAAATTGAACCGACGGCTATAACTCTTCAATTAGCCGATAGATCTTTAGTTTACCCAAAAGGTATTTTAGAGAATGTGCTAGTGAAAGTCAATAAATTTATCTTCCCTGTTGATTTCGTGATACTAGATATAGATGAGGATAGGGAGATACCTCTTATCGTAGGGAGACCGTTTTTAGCCACGTCGAAAACTCTCATTGATTGTGCTAGTGGTGATCTTACAATGACTGTGCATGATCAAACAATCAAATTCAATGTTTTTAGTGCTAATAAAAATCCATGTGATAATAATGATTGTTTTGCTATTGAGCTTATGGATTTTACAAATAATGAAAAATTTGATGTTTTGCACTTGGACAATGGGAAAGCATCTTTGAGTGCAGGAGATGATGGCGGAAACGGGAATCGGAAGGAGCAAGTTTACTTTATGGACTCAATTTTAAATCCTCCGAGAGAAAATCATACGAGTCGAGGTCTTAACGACGATGAGAATGCAAGGAAGATGTTGCCACCCAAAAGCTCGAGCAAGTCACGAGAGAAGGATGAGTCAAGCTATTGTGGTCGTAAGGAGAAAATCAAAAAGGAATTGCACAAAGGACAATTGGTGTTATTGTGCAAATCCCGTCTTTGGTTACTTCCAAGGAGGTGCAAATTAAAGTGGTCGCGGCCGTTTATTGTCCAAGAAACTCTTCCGCACGAGGTGGTCAAAATAAAGGAGCGCGATTCAAATCGTACGTTCAACGTAAAACGGAGCCGGCTCAAACCGTATTAGGAAGCGAGTGAAGATTGCCAAGTGACTTCGGTCACTTTTGCTTGAAATTAAAGAAGCAACGTCCGGCTGAAGACTTTAAACTTAGCGCTTCTCGGGAGGCAACCCGAGCCTTATTGTTTTTCGTATTTTTTCTTTCATTTTTCGTTTCGTTTTTAGTATCATAAGCATGCATTCTAATTTATTATTTGAATTTTATTTTTCAGGGCCGAAAACGTGAGTCGAGAGTCGAGTCGAGCGGCCACGAAAAAAAAAAAAAAAAAAAAAAAAAAAAAAAAAAAATTATTATTTAAAAAGTTTCAGGGTCACTAATAACAAGTTTTTATTTTTCAGGGCCTTAAAATGCAATTATTGAAACTTTTCACACGGCCGTGCGGAAAAAGACTTGGAATCTCGCACGGCCGTCTGAGAAGCGGACGATGCTACTGCCCAAATTGGCCAATTGGTGCGGCCGTGCGGATTTCTTCACAAAATCCCGCACGGCCGTCCGAAGGGAAAACCGGCTTCTGCCCAATTTCGGGAAACGGTGCGGCCGTCCGAGAAAATTGGCTGCAAAATGGGACGGCCGTCCGAACTCAACAGGGGATGTTTTAAATTTTCGAAAATTCGATTTTCTCCCCCATTTTTTTTTCTTAAACCCTCCTCTTTCCTTCTTTCTATCTCCCACACACAAATTTTCGAATTTTTTTTGAATTTCTCTTCCAAAAATTCTTCGATTCCACACACATAATTCACTCACACACTCTCCGATTCTTATTTTGTGTTGGTATTGACAGGGAGGCTAGAGAGTCGAATCAACTTCCTCAAAATCTCATCTTTCAAGGCACGCCCGAGTGCATCGAGCCGGCATCCGCCGGCACCCATTCTTGAGCCCGTGTCCGAGCCGCCGATGAAGATGAGCGTGAGAGAGCGAGGGAGGAGCACCCCGATCACATCGACCCCGACTAAATCAGGTGTTTTCTATCCTTAAACTTTGTGCTAATTTCGTTGAGGGCAACGAAAATTATAAGTTTGGGGGTGAAAAACATGTTATTTTTGTGCTTAATTGTTTTAGTTTGCATGCATTAGGTTTTATTCGTTTTTATTGTTTTTCTCGTTTTTCCGGAATATAAAAAAAAAAAAAAAAAAAAAAAAAAAAAAAAAAAAATTGCTTGAGTCGAATGCATCGATGATTTATGATGATGAGAGATGATCAATGTTTGATGATGAGATTGCTTGTTTTGTGTGATAAGGATTTGATGTTTGTTTAGCTTTCGATTCAATGGGACTTAGAAGCGAATGATTGCTAGGAATCACATTTTGTGCATTGCTTTGGTTGAATGTTTTGTATTTTAAATTTGGAATTAATTTGTGCTATATCATGCTATGTTCGGTTTTAGAACTCACCCTAGGAAATATATGATACGAAGTATTGAGTAGTGAGTGATTTGGGATATGATTTGGGCCTTCTTTGAACCGTTTGAGCCTTTCAAGCCGACCTTTTTATCGAAATTATCCTTAGAACCTTGATTTGAGCCTCGGAGAAAAGGTGTTCTTTCTTTTAGCCAATGTGTAAGGTAGAATAGGTGGAGATTCTTGAAAATTACCCCTTGGAAGTTCAGTCGAAATTTTTCTTAAGGTCCTTCTTCTTCTTCGAAAAAAAAAAAAAAAATTAAAAAAAAAAAAAAAAAAAAAAAAAAAAAAGACAAATATCTATGCTTCTATATATATATATATAAAAAAAAAAAAAAGAAAAAAAAAAAAAAAAAAAAAAAAAAAAAAAAGAAGAAGAAGAAGAGACTAGAAGGGAGAAATAAGGACTAGTTGTTGAATTATTTTTGAAAACTCGATCCATTGCCTCAAAAGCAAAAGTGGAGACTTTTGAACTTTTGAGAATCGAGTTTATTAAAGTCCGTATAGGTGAATTCATTGTTTCAAACGCCTGTCTTTCAAATTTTGGCGTAATCACCTAAATTCAAGAAGAATAGCCACACATACCCATATTTCCTACCTCGAACCAAAGAGCCTAACAATTGAAAGCCACAAAGCCCCAATGATCCCAATAGCTTAATGTTCGATATTAGTAGAGTAGAATAATTTGGTGAGTATTTGGAGTCAAGCATATGCATGTAAGTATAAATTTTCTCTATTTTTAACTTGCAAATATGGGATACTTGAAGCAATTGTATGATTTGTGGTTTTTTGTAATGGTGAGTGACTAAGTGTTGTTGAATTTTGAGCTTGCGAATGTCTAAGGAATTGTCATTATAATTACAAGTTCTGAAAACGTGAAGTTGATCATTGATCTATGTGATGAGATGTTATCGTTGAGTTATTTGCTTATTGGTAGATTTTTGCTTGAGGACAAGCAAAAGTTCAAGTTTGGGGGTGTGTTAAGTGTATATTTTTACACTTTATCGTATCTTTTTATTTGAGCTTTTGGTGTGTTTTAACGATAATTGGTGCTTAAGAAGTTGATTTATTGTATTTTAGGTACAAATTGAAGAATTGGAAAAGTATGGGGTCAAAACTGCAATTTTGGAGAAAATATGGGCCAAAAGTGAAAAAAGCAGAATTCTGGAGAATAGACCGCGCGGCCGTGCGGATTTTAGGCATAAATCTCACACGGCCGTCCGGATGGGCGAGTTGGCGCAGTGAAGGAATCTTAATTGTACAAGGAAACTGCCTTCTTCCCCAAGTTTTTCACCCTATATAAGACCAAGCCAAGCACACAATTAGGAATCCATCTTTTTACGCAATTTCAAGAGCAACAAAGCAATAACGAAGAATTCGAAGACTCCAAGCAAAGATTTATCGTCTATGATTTATTTTATTTGCGTTTTTGATTTAATTATGAGTAGCTAAACTACTTATTTCTAGGATTTTATTTGGAACCCTATGTGGGATTTATGAACCCAATTCTATGATTTTATGCAAGTTTTAATTCCGGATTATTTCTTCTACTTGTTTTATTAAGTGCATGAACTTGATCAACTTATGTGCTTTTATGTTATTGTTAATCGCATGAATCGGAAGATCGGGTTAATAATTAGAACTGTGGTAGAAGAGTCTTTGTGGTATTAACATAGGAATATAGTTAATCTCTTAGGTAGCCATTATTGAGATTTGTGCTTAATGCTGTGTTCTAGAATTAATTGCATAGGAATATAGTAATTGAATCTAGAGTATTAGAATCGTAATACACGCGGAAGCGGGTTATGATTATTTTAGCATCTCAGGTTAATAATCCGGGTTAATTGCTTGCATAATTGAAGGAATTGGGGGAGTAATAATCACATAGGGGGAAGAATAAAATCCTAGGCTTGCTTATCTTGATTAAATCTTCGTTTTAAATTGCTTTCTTGTTTTTGCTTGCTATTAATTTAGTTTAATTTAGTTAATTTTCTCTAAAATTCGACTGTGTAGGGTGGGCTTGATAATAATTGGTAGAATTTAGCGTCTAGGATTAAGTAATTAAATATTCCCTGTGGGTTCGATATCCGGACTTAATAGTTCACTATATTACTTGTACGATACGTGCACTTGCGTGTAGGTTTTCGCCCAACAGTGTCCGACACTCAAGGTCAGTTGTCGGGCATCTTATGGGTCATTTTGCAATTTCTACAAGTTAGAAACATGTTTGAATAGCGAATTTTCAAATACTTTTGTTGCTTCCCTAATTATTTACATGATATAATGATTAATTGTCAACTGATAGTTGGTAATATTATTTATTTTTTATATATTTATATGGAAATAAAAAAAAATGTATACATAAAGAAAATGTTATATATGTTATATAACATATTTATATATATATACACCCTATAATTTTAAAATTTACACATTTCCCCTAAGTTCCCTTATCTCCAGTTTTTGGACATAATTAAACTCTATATGCAAACTCTCCATTAAAACTACTTCAAATGCAAATGTCTTTGCTAAGCTCTCTAATTAAACATTAATTTCTATCAATGCTTTTCTTTAAAGTTAATTGTAATTTGTTAATTAAGCTTTTTGTATAAACTCTCATATTAGTGTAGATGATTGTGTAACTTGTTTTTTTATTTGTATACGTGTGTGCAAGCACTAGCAGCCTAAAGAGGGGCGAGGGGGCCGTGGTTGTGGGCCCCAACATAAAAAAATGTTTTTTTTTTCCCATAATATTCTGTAAATTTAGATGTTAGCCCCATATGTTTTTGTAAATATGTGTTTTGACCCCTACAATTTTTTTTTTTTTTTTTTCTACGCACTTCGATGTAAATTTATATATTTGTCCATATTTCCTTAGAATATAAAATATTATGGTTAAAATTTATTCTATTTTAAATAATTCTACAAATATTTTACTTACCCACCCGTTGGGTTGTATATTTGTGTGCCCGGCCACGTGTGCACATAAGCACATTATGTAGTATATGAGTGACACTATATATTTTGTGTGTGAGAGAGAGTGTCTTTGTATATGTATTTTTTGTATTTGTGCACATAAATTTGTGCTTGTCAGTCTGTATCTGAGACTGATTGTGTGTGTGTGTGTCTCTATTTATATGTGATTCTTTTTCATTACGTGTGACTGAAAATTTCAGAAAGTGTAGTGTATTTTAGTGATTTTTTTAATTTTGTTTTTTAGTGTGTGTGTGCGTGTGTTTTTGTATGTGTATGTTACTATACATATGTATGCGTGTATTTTGTGAGTATATATATATATGTATATATATATATATATATATATTTGTTTATTATATGGAGCTGATTAGTGGTTTTGCGCGGTGTTCACGTGAAATAAGAAGATACATAAAACAAGGAGGACTTATATCAAACAAACAAAAATGTTGTCCTTGTAGCAATATAATAGAATCCGTAGTGGGGGGACACATGCGAAATTTATTCTCATATTTTATTTTATGCATTCATATAATAAAATAGAGCATTGTTACATTCCTCCACAAAAAAATATGTCGGACCAAAGGAAGGGATTACGAGAAATTTCACTTTTTGGTGCAAGCTGGAAAAAGAAAACCTAACCTAAGTTAACCAGAGCTTAGGGTAGTATTGATCACACGTCACATTGTACAAATTAGGATTCCCCAATCATCATTAGAGGCGTAAACGAGTTGAGTTGGCTCGAGCCTAAATTTACTTATTTCTGGGCTCGCGAGCTTTTTAATTATTATTTATTTAAATACAAATAGTGAATAAAATATATAAAAATGCATTGTAACGTATTTATTTTCAGTTCTTTTTTATTTATATTTATTAATAATAATATAACATCAATAATATCAATGTAGAAATATACAAAAAAAAAAAAGTTAAATAAACCAAAATGAGCTCGATAAATTAAAGCATGATGAGCTCAAGTTGGAGATCGCCGAATCTGTCAAGCTCGACTCGAGGTTGGCCTACTTTACATCCCTTATCATCACCTTTACATATACATCACTCTCCTCGATCGGTTTACATGAAAATTTATAAAATTTCATCGTTTCTATACATGGTATTTGCCTTTAATATCATATTATAATCGTCTGGTATGCGATGACGTACGCTCTACCAATCAATCACAAAGGTCGAGAATTAAACCACATTTTGAGTTAATTGATTTTCAATTCGAAGATCATTCGAACTACTATTTAAGTGATCCCGCATCATAAATGATAATTCAATCACAATTTGATTATCAGATACAATTATAATATGAAATATTTTTCAAGAATTAAAAATCATAAGTGAAAATGTGGTTACTCATTCCTGTAAAAGAAATGGTTATATGAGCACCAACTGAAAATTGTATCCTTATTTAATGTATTCTACATTATTTTCTTGTTTTATCCCTGATTAATTACTGTAGGAAAATTGAAAAGGAAGAAACCCAGAAAAATGACTTTTATTCTTTAGTGGAAAGAGTATATTCCTTTGGCCATTGGCACGAATTCCTACACGACCTAAAGTACACGTCTAATGACTATTTTACCCTTGTCTCCCCACTACTGTAGTTCTGCACCTACGGAGAGAGAAAATATCACTCACTAAATATCACAATTCTAAAATTCGGCCGAGGCGGCCGATTAATCGGTCTTCGAGGGGAGACGGTCCAAAACCTTTACAATTATAGTATAAATGTTTGAAAAATCGGTTTTTTTCCTGTGAGACAGTTTTAGGTGGTCCGAGGTGGTCAAACCTTTAAGGCGGATCAAACCCGGTGGCAAAAATTGGCCAAAAATCGGTTGTTTACAATTCAAAATAAAACTTCGGATTTTAATAAAAAAAAATATGAGTTTATGCTTTATTTTGTTTATGTTAACTGTTATTGTTAAATAACTAATGATGTATGACAGGAATGTTCAAGAATAAATGTAAATTCAAAAAAATTGTCATTTGATTTTATAAGAATATTTACGAATTATGATGTTATTATTATTATTATTATTATTATTATTATTATTATTATTATTATTATTATTATTATTATTATTATTATTATTATTATTATTATTATTATTATTATTAAACTTTTATTATGTTATTAGGATATATACATGATGGAGATATAACTATGTTTAAATATCTTTTTATATATGTTTTGAGTATTTATAAATAATATTTAGAAATATATTATATTAAATTTTAAAAACCGATTTATTTTCGATTTATCACCGATTATCACCGCCGCACCGATTAATCGTGAGTCGGTCCCTGACCGCCTCCGACCCGATTACCGCTTTTTACAACCTTGCTAAATATAACTATTGAACATATTAATATTAAAAGATACATTTCACTATCAGCTTAAACTTTTAGTTGAGATGATTATTCAACATGGCATTAGAGTCAAACTAAATGAAAATGTCTTGAGTTCGAATTCCACAACCACTCGTTTCAAATATTTCTAGTGCAAGACTTCAAATGTAATTCGATGGTTATTCAACAATAACAAATAGGATTCTTCAAAAACAAAATAATATTAATTATAAATAGAAGAAAGATCGATACAGTCTACCAACTTATATTAAAGGAGAGGTTGATTATATGTAAGTAGGAAAGTGTGCCATTTTAATTTTGGCCGACAAAATTGTGAGAGATGCAAAATCGAGTCGTTGTAGACTCATCCAAATGAATTTTTGGAATGATTCATAGGGTGTTTGGTTAATTCAATTTAAATATCTGATAAGTTTTTATATTTGATAAGATACTTTAAAAGGTGATAAGTTGAAATTAAATTTTAGAATTGTTTGAATAACAAGCTTATAAGTTATTTTTACTGATTCGAATATTTTAAACAAAAAATGATAAGGTATATGTATTTTTTTTTTAAATCTTGTAACTTATAAGCCCTCCAACACCTTATTTTTTGAATTTCTAATTTAGAAAAAAATAAATATTAAACACTTTTACAGATATATATATATATATATATATATATATATATATATATATATATATATATATATATATATATATATATATATAAGATACTATGCAAATAAATTATTACTAACTAAAATTAGTTATCTTTTTTTTTGCTATCGCAACCTATTTTGAATGTATTCATTAGTGATGATGTAACTCGTATTAAGAAACATTATTCTCTAACTTAATTTTATGAACAATTCATGTTAGGTAAGATATTAACATAAATATTGATAGCATTTTTGCCATAATATTATTTGTTGGACATTTAAAATTATTTTATAATTTATTCATTAATGTCGACAAAAATAGAAATCCACCATAAATTGCTAATAATTAATACAAGGTGGTTAAATACACTAATGATAATGAATTTCGCAATACCACATGGGTGTAGCTCAACTGGTTCCGGGGTGGTAAGTTGGTCTGCAGTGTGGGAATTTCAACTCCAATGAGGGTTGGTTCCTTATGGGCATCAAGTTCGGGTCCGCTACCTTAATGGGCCGTTGAGTTACCTTAATTTACATTCCTCCATCAAATACTTGTCGGGCCAAGGGATGGGGGCCCTGGGGGCGAGAGATTTCGTTTTTTGGTAAAATAATGATAATGAATTTCGCCAACCATACAGGTGTATTGGGTAAATGTATACTCGTGAATTGCAAACTATACAAGAGATATTGTGTAAAGGGAATTCGAACATAATGCAATTGACACATAATTACTTGTATGTTTACCAAATACACCTATATGGTTAGCTGCGTAATCCTTCGTCAAACGAATATATAGATAGCATGGTTGGAGTTAAGTGTTTAAAATAGTTTGATAAAATACTATTAATTTTAGGAAGCCATTTTTTATATGGCATGGTTGGAGATGCTCTAATAGTTTATAAAAAAAAGTATATAAAAATAAAATTGCATTGGATCCATTTGTTGGGGTGATTCGCTGGTCCCTATGCCACACTTTCGATCTTCCTCGTCGAGGTCTTGCCCCTTCATGCACTTCAACTTATAATGTATGTGTGTAGCAATGGAGAGATATAAGTACATTAAATTTTATCTTATTATATAATATAGATAATACTTAATATGTTCCTTATTAAGTGTCGTTTTTAGTTTCGCACAAGTATTAGCATTCTCAATAAATGTGTTGATTTTAGAAAAAAAAAACATTAGAAAGACTAAAATAACCTTGATTATTTAATGATGTGATAAAAGAGAGTTTATACTTATAGTTAAATTAATGAGGCTAAAACAGGAAAAAAATGCATTTAATGTAGTATTGGAAATTTGAAATGACAGGTAATATGGAACATAATATTTTTTAAAAACTACAGTTATTATGAAACAAATGGAGTAATAATATTTGCGACTTTGCCAAAAGTTTTTATGAATGTACTAGTTATATCATTGTATTCAAATTCTTCCGGTGTACCATTTTTTAATTGATAGATGTCTAATCCCTAAAAACATCTTTCAAAACAAGATAAGGTAGTCTGTTGGTAAACACTTTGCACCTAGGAAATGTTTGGTCACCAGTTTGAGTCACCTTGCAGGGAACAATAACTATCCTCATTAAAAAAATCTTTCTTCCGTATATTTTACAAAATAATGGTTAAAGCATCAGTTACATATACGATAAAATATTGGGCAAGTGACAAAAAACGCAAGACATGAAACCCTACTTAATTTAAAATGGAACATTCAACTTTTTTGTTTTGCGATAAACTCATCTGTCCAATGTAACAAAACTAAGTGCACCATATGTAACAAAACTAACTCTAACCCTTTTAAACATCCCAAATTCGCAATGAGGGCGTCAGGTCAAAATTTGGTAAAAATGGGGTCAATATACAATATTTATTAAAATTGAGGTCAATGTAAAGTAGTGATTAAATTAGGTTTGAAATTGGACAAGTTATATTTTAAGGGGTACTTTAGGCTTTGATAGTGTTGATTTCCCTTTTGGTAGACGATATTTTAGAGTTGGCGTATTTGCGAATAAGTACCGTTCCATGGACTTAAATTGCGACTTACCCAAAAAATATTATTCTTCTACGAAAGTATTGGATACATTTTTAATAAAAATGATAGACATGTGAAATATGGAAGAAATTATTATCTTTATAATTTTTGAAAAAAAAAATTATATTGAATAATATTTTATCACTAAAATAATCATATAATTTTTATAGGAATTATAGGTTTAACACTTATGCAGTGCTATTAAACTAAGTGAAAACCTAAGAATAAAAACATAAATATTACTAAGGAACGATAATAATTGTATAAAAAAATATATTAGTAGTTAATTTTTTTTCCTTGAAAATGTGGTACAATATGTAGCCATTTTGTTACTTATGAAACAACAAAGAATGTTACACAAGTTTTTTTATTCAACCCACTCAAGTTAACTTTTCTTGTACAAAAATAAATAGAGGTTCATGAAATCTAGTCATTTTTTCGTTTGTATGAAGGGAAAATTAGTAGCACCCATCTCATTTGGGAAAATTACCCATTTTATTTGGGAAAATTATGTGAGGTTGATTCTTCTCCAAATAATAATTTGAAAAAATCCCTTTGCCTTATATAACATTTTTCACACATTTAAATTGCCCAATATACCCTCTTAAATCATACTCATTATTCTTTTATATCTCCTTATTTCTTCCCTCTTCTCTTTTCTCCTTTTTTTTCCTCTCTTCTCTCTTTTCTCACACCGCCAAAATACGGCGCCGGAACACCCGACGAATCTGAAGGTGTCGGCCGAGGGGGCGATTGTAGACGGCGTCTTTCCATATATTTGCGGGTTTTGGCAGTGGCGTAGGCGATGGTCTAGATGAGAGTGAATACTTTTGGAGGAAATAGTGGTGGTAGTGGTGGTGACACTCATGGTGGTGCAGGTGCGGGACCGAGTGGTATTAACAAGGCTGATGGTGGAGTAAATGGTGGTAGATCTAGGATTTTTGGCTAGATTGAGTTGGGGCCATTGTCAATGAAGGTGGGGATGGTGATGGTGTGGTGTGGGCACGATGGGGAGTAGATCTAGGGTTTTTTGGATATACATGGCGGAGAACGACGTTGGTAGAGAAAATTTGTGCAGGTTGGACTCGTAATCGACTACGTTCAGTAGTCGATTAATGTTTGATCAACTATGTGCAGTAGTCGATTAATGTTAATCGATACTTTTTTTTAATACAGTTTTTGATATTGATTACCTATTTTGCCACATGTAGTTGGACTTGGGGTATAGCGGTGGTGTGTTTTTGTTCTGTCACTGTCAATCCATCATCCAATTTGTATAAATTAATACAATTTTGTATATTCGTTGTTTTGCAAAAAAATAGCTGTTTTTCGTTTTTTGTAGTTGGTTTTGTTATTTGTTTCAGTTGGTTATTGTGTGGATTTTTTTGTTGAATTGTGTTGGGTTTCTTTGACGGCATTACAGTTGTTTTTGTTACTTTTAATAGTCAATTCATTATTCAACCATAATTTTAGCAATTAGTTCGTTAATTGATAATGCCCTTAGTCAATTAATATCGTAGTTGATTAATATACCTCACATAGAGGAAAAAAATGTTAAAAAAAGAAGATTTTTTTTTTATTTTGAAAATCAATAAAAAAATTATATAAAAGAAATAGGAAAAATGAATATAAGGCTGGGTGAGTGGGAAGAAAATAGTGAAATGACAATTTTAAAATTATTAAGAAAGGGAAATAAGCATGGATTTATATTAAAGAATGAAATATGAATTGAAGGGATAATTACACTTTTGGTCCCTCATGTTTGGGCCGATTCCACTTTTGGTCCCCCTTGTTCCAAAGTGAACAAAGTTCACCTCCATGTTTTCATTTTGTACACTTTTGGTCCACTCCGTCACATGGACGTTAGAAACTAACAGAAAACACTATTTATGGGGTAAAAATGAAATTTAATATTGTTTTGGGGCTACAAAACAATTATAAATTTGAAGTACTATTTGTAAATATTTTTTTTATAATATTAAGTATAAAAAAACTGAATAATATTTAATTTTCACAAACCAAAATGCAAAAAAAAAAAGGAAATATATATATATATATATATATATATATATATATATATATATATATATATATATATATATATATATATATATATATATATATATATATAATACATTAAAAAACGATGTTCCAGAACAATTACTGTTCCGGATTGGTCAAGCATTTTGGCGAATTCTAGCCGTTGATATGTGCTCGAGCAATCTTGACCGCAGATTTCCAGGAATCTGCCTCAGCCTCAACTTCATCGTCTCCAGCTGGGAAATTTTGAGAATTTTCACAGCGTCCTTCACCGTCAAACTCCCCTGACGGCGGCGACGCCTCCGCCGGTGTCAGACTGTCGAGCCTGAACCTGTCTCTGGCAATGTCCATCTCTCGGAGCTTCTCCAAAAGCTTTTCTCCGGTGGGGAGGAACCGCCTCCCGGGCGGCGGGCCGCCGATGAGTTGTGGTGGAGGTGTCGCCGGAATATTCCGTCGTCTCCGGGGTCGGGGGCGAGTTTTTAAATGTATTATATATATATATATATATATATATATATATATATATATATATATATATATATATATATATTTTCTTTTGTTTGTGAAAATTAAATATTATTCAACTTTTCTTATACTCAGGGCTCGTTCGGTTACTGCTATAAGGTGCTACTGACTAAATAGTAGGGGCTAATAACACGTTCGGTTGACAAGATTCACACTTTTTTAAACCCGCTACTAAAATCAAAGCCCGCTATTAGATGCTACTATTGCATTAAATTAGTAGCACCCCTCCCCCAGAGATTAATTTAATAGAGGGTGATTAGAAAGGAAAAGGACAATTTTATCCTTAAAATCATATCGTATTATTTTAAACTAAGTGGTTTTATAGACAATTCATATATAGTAACTAAATTTAACAAATTTAATAGAAGATCTAATCTAAGATACCGAACATGCTATTGACTAAATAATTAATTAGTCAGTAGGGGGTTAATCCAATCTCATCTAATCCAATCTAATCCAATATAGGTAACCGAACGAGCCCTCAATATTATAAAAAAAATTACAACTTGTACTTTAAAGTTATAATTGTTTTGTAGCCCCAAAACAATATTAAATTTCATTTTTACCCCAGAAATAGTGTTTTCTGTTAGTTTCTAACGTCCATGTGACGGAGTGGACGAAAAGTGTACAAAATGGAAACATGGAGGTGAACTTTGTTCACTTTGGAACAAGGGGGACCAAAAGTGAAATCGGCCCAAACATGAAAAACCAAAAATGTAATTATCCCTGAATTGAACGTATAGCTATTAATAAATTTTTTGGGAGTTATCAAAGAGCCCTTGTATAATATCTTTAAAATCCATTAATAGATGATGAATGTGATACATTATAATACAACCTATAGATCATATCATAATTGAAAGTACAAGTATACCGAAAATAATTCCCAAAAATCTGAAAATAAGTCCAAAAATTCCAACTTGTTTTCCGAATATTTCACTTTTAATATCAATATTATAATTTACAGTTAAAAAATTACTCAAAAAAAAATTACAGTTAAACTTCTATAAATTAATATAGTCTAGAGGGAAATTTTATTAATTTAGCGAATTATTAATTATCGAGTTAATAATTTAATACGTCTTCACCGAGTCAGGATTGAGAGAAACTATTATTTAATCGAGGTTATTAATATTATCGAGTATTAATTTATCGAGGGTGTACTGTATTTGTATTTCCGGTGACTAAAAATTGAAATTTTCGAATACGGTCGACTCTAATACAAAAATTGGCACTTTTGAAAATCAATATAGATTTTTCACTTCCGGAAATAATATATATATATATATATATATATATATATATATATATATATATATATATATATATATATATATATATATATATATATATATATATATATATATATATATATATATATATATATATATATACACGTTTAGAGTATATTATATTATTAGATATTATAGGATATCAGGATTTTATTATGATTCGATTACCTAGATTAGTTATGATTTAGTTACCTAGTCAAACTCTATTACCTCGTATTATTTCTCTAGTTATATTCCATGTAAATCAACCCGTAATACGATGGGGGTTTCTATTACTTATTATTATTTTTCTCCTTCTCCAATTCTATTCTTCCTATATGGTATCAGAGCACCTGGTTTTGTAACCTAGCCGCAATTCTTCTCCATGGCGGTGAAAACCTAGCCGCCTTTCTTTTCGATGGCGGCGACCACCAAACCAATTCTCTCCTTCCCAGTGGTGGTACTCTTCTCTCTATCCATGAACACCACCCGAATTTTCTCCCTCTTCTCTATTTTTTTCCGTTCTTCTTCCTCTTTTCTTTTCCATGGCTTAAATCTAGCCGAAAACCTAGTCGCCGCCTCTCTTCTTCTCCATGGCCGACGATCACCAAACCAATTATCTCCCTCCCGGTGATGGTACTCTATAAGTCTTTTTCTATGAGATCCATGAACACCATCCAAATTTCCTCCCCCAGTGGTGGTACTCTTCTCTTTTAAGTTATATTATTTTCCGACATCTTCTTCTTCTTAGTCGGTTAATCTCTTTACTCTCTTTTGATCTCTATCCTTCTTTAATTATTCTTCATCTCTCTTTCGATTCAAAAAAAAAAAAAAAATCTCTCCATGTTATAATTATTATTTTATTTCTATTAATTTGGCAGATATTTTCACCAAGGATTTCACCACTGATGGATTTCGCGGTTTCTGTCCCGTCTTCACTTTTGAAGTTTATTCGTTCTGACTGCGGAAGCGTGTTAGCAAGTGATTGTCCAGTCTTCACGTTCGTCACATTTCGACTGCCGGGGCGTGTTAGAGTATATTATATTATTATATATTATAGCTAGGATTCTATTATGATTCGGTTACCTAGATTAGTTGGGATTTAGTTACATAGTCAAACTTTATTACCTCGTATTATTTCCCTATATATATACTATGTAAATCAACCCAGTGGCGGATTTACCAAGGGGGGGGGGGGCAGCCGCCTCCCAAAAAAAATATTCCAACTTTTTTTTATTACTTTTTGACATACTATTATACAAATATATGTTTTTGCCCCCCCTATTTTTATTTTCTTCTTTATTCTTTTATGTAATTATAGATATTCTTTCTCCATTTGTTATTACAATATAAAATACAACTACTAAAATATATATTTTTACTTCAAAATTATAAATATATACTTATTTTAGCAATATTTTGTGAATAACCCGAAAAAACATTTGGGGCGCTGCCCCAGAAATCCCCAAAATTATTTTTTCCTATAAAATTCGCCCCTCCTTAAAATGTTGTCTAGATCCGCCACTGAATCAACCCATTTTATATTTGTCTTGCTATCTACGTTTTCTAACTTTGAAAAATTGAGGCCCTAGTGTACGAATTTGTATTAGTTATAAATATTGGATCCAATAGCCTAAGAAACGAAAGAACTTATTATGTACAGATTGTACATAAATTTTAATGCATGAAATTGCCTAGTGAATGAATTTGCATAAATTTTACAAATATTAGATCCAATAGGCCTTTTAAGGGCTTCAACAAAAAATTAAATATCAAAGTTTAAAAAAGAAATTAACTTGTTAAGATGGTGTTCGCAAAAGTTTATTTAAAAGTAAAAGTTATAGATTATGAGTTAAGTTGGTTTTAAGTGCTTATTTCTAAAAGTTGGGGGTGTTTGCAAATTTGATGGAAAATTAACTTAAATAGAAAAAACATGGTCATGGGTGCTTAACAAAATATAACTGAAGTTGCATATTTAAGAGAAGCAAAAGCAAAAGTTCATTTTACAAACACTTAAAAATAGATTATGAGCAAAAAAAAATTCATAATATATTTGTAAAAGATTTTGCAAACACCATCTAAGTACTGAGTGTATATAAATTTCAAAGCAGTGCAAGTGAGTATTTTTTGCCAATTGAAGTACACGCAGTTATCGAAGAGTTTTGTATTTACATCTAGGGTAAATTCCACTTTTCCCCTAATACTTTGATTCGGTATCATTTTACCTATTTTACTCTAGATTGCATCGATTTGTCCCCACACTTGAAAATTTGTCTCAATGTTGCCCTTGCTGTTAGTTGTCAAACATTTGACCTTAACACCGTTTAGTCTAAACGCTGAAATTACAAAACCGTCACCCCTCACCGTTTAAATAATTATTAAAAATAAATAAATAATAAAAAATCCAAGACAATGAGAAAGCATAGTCAACGATAGCAGCCACAATTTTATTATTTATTTATTTTTTATTTTTTAATAATTATTTAAATTAGGAGGGGTGACTTTTTTTGTTGAAATCTGAAAACTAACGGCAATGGCCACATTGAGACAATTTTTCAATTACAAGAGGGCAAATCGATGCAAACGAGAGTAGAAAGGTGTAAAGTGATATCGAAACATAGTAAAGGGGGAAGGGTGAAAGTTACCCTTGTATCTATATACAAATATAATTGGAGCCTCCAGAAAAATTCGATTTTTCGGAGGCCCAAAGTCACTTGCCTGCCTTAAGCTTGGGACGACCCTGAATACAAAGCTACGGAAAATACTATCGAAGCACTAAACAACTTGAAGGCCAAACTACGCAAGGCATAAATCTTCAAACGTGATAATACAAGAGATCTTGAGCGAGCACGAAAGGTTGAAGAAGGGGCTTCAACCACAAGGTTTATTTAATGCTACATCTGATGAAATACATTTGATGATTATTAATCGTTGATCTGCACGTAACCATACACACCCTCACGTGTATGTGTGTTTAGTGATAACTTATTTCACCGCATCAACAGTTACAAATCTCCCCATGTAACATCTCAATGACCCACAACACAACTCTACTAAAGACAAGTATATATAGATTATCGTCAATGGATTACATTATAAATTTAGCTAATTATCAATTTGCCACGTTGTCCAAGTCGAGAACCCACCAAAATTATTATTTAAGCAAGATTTTTAATTAATCGAGTATTAAACTAACGATGTTTTATCGTATGTGTATAGTATATAAACAGAAATAAAAATTCTACATCAATTATTATTGATATTATTTTTTCCCAAATATTTTATATTTTGTAACTTTATTTACTAAAAGAATTAAGGGTAAATTATGGCCACCCCTAAGGTAAGGTCAAATTACGAAACCCCCTCATATTTGAGTAATTATAACCACCCCTCAACTATGAATCTTCTTACATGTCCGTCATTGCAATGTCAAATTTAGTGGAATCTTCTAGATTATGTGCAATATTTTCCAATGTGTACTCGTTTTAGCCCATTCGAACTCCATATTTTGAAACTAAATGATCATAAAATGTATTTTTTGACTTATAAATATCAGTTAGAATCTGTATTTTTACACAAAATGGGTACAAACTACAAAATATTTCACAGAATCTAGAAGATTATATTTAATTTAAAACCATAATGATTTACGTTTAAGAAAATTTATAGTTGATGGATGCTTGTAATAGTCCAAACAGGAACAAAATTTTCGAAATTTGACCTTACATCAGATATCGTGAAAGAAATTTACCCATGAATTAAAAATGAGAGCCACCTCGTGTAAAACTTAAAAAGAAAAAAAAATGTAAAAAAAGGGCAAAAAGCAGTCAAGTTTGAATTGTTTTTTGTTTTTTGTTTTTTTTTTTTTTTTCATTGAGAATGTAAAGTTTGAAATGTACACGTATTAAACTACACAAAGAATAGGTGTTAAAAATGAATTGCCAGCCGTCGATAAAAAACTCACTCCATCCCTTCTATAAAAAAGCGCACTTCTCAACTCAACAAACAAGCCACTCTTCCTCCATTCATTTCCTCTCCACAAATCTGAATCCCTCTCTCTCCTCTTTCTCTCTCTCTCTCTCTCTCTCTCTCTCTCTCTCTCTCTCTCTCTATATATATATATATATGTACGCCTCTCTCTCTAACTGAAAACATTTGTCGGTTGTTGAATCACACAAAAATCGATGGCCGTGTTTTCAGGTCTACGCCATTTTTCCATCTCGAACAGTGACGCAGCTGCTGAGGCCAATGCCGACGGAGAGGGATTGAAAACCCTTCAGAAGGGGGCGGTTCCGGCGGAGAACGGCGGAGATGAGGGTTTCGATCCGGCGGCGCCGCCTCCGTTCAGGATCTCCGACATACGGGCCGCCATTCCGGCGCATTGCTGGGTGAAGAATCCGTGGTGGTCCTGCTCGTACGTCGTTAAGGATGTGGTCATCGTCCTCGGGCTTCTCGCCGCCGCCGCGTACCTGGATAATTGGGCTTTTTGGCCCGTTTATTGGTTTGCTCAGGGGACCATGTTTTGGGCCTTGTTCGTTCTCGGCCATGACTGGTAATTTTTATTTTTTTATTTTTTTAATTGCATTTTCCTGATTTTTCGGGCCGTTGATTTATTCAATTTATTTTAATTAGCATTTATTGTGATAATGGTGTTTTCCGGTGGTTAGAATCTATTGCTTTAAATGTGATGGGTAATATTTGATTTATTCAATTACATTTAATAATTTTCTCTCTCTCCTTTTATTCATATTTACATGATTTTTGTAAATTCAATTTTGTTACTGTTTTTTTTTTGGCAAAATTACGGTTGCCACCCTGAATTAAGATCAAATTACGAAAATACCCTTCATATTTTGATAATTATAATCAGGCCCTCGGCTACGTATTGTAATTATCGAAATAAAAGAGGTTTTTTTTGTAATTTGTTATATCTCAAGGGTAGTGACCGTAATTTTTCCATTTGCTTTTTTAATAAAGTGAATTTTTGATATTAAAAGTTGAAATAGCAATATGAACCACTAGAATTAGGTTTACTTTTTTTTCGTTAAAGTACAAAAATGAATTAATGAAACAATAATGTGTGGGGCAGGGGCCGTTACCCCCCTTTTGTGAATACCAAGAAAGGGAAAATAATTTATAAAAAAAAAAGAATAAAAAATTGATACCCCGGATCTTGAAAATATCATAGTAATTAAAAAAAAAAAAGAATTTTTTTTTTTGATGTATTTGCAATTTTGCATGGCTGAAATTGGCTTCCAATAAAACAAATGAAAGCATTAAGAAACAATCATTTGCATTAAATATGAAAAAATGGGGTTGTTTTGTTAAGGATGTATTTTAATGTGACAGTGGACTTATTACAGCAAGAATCTATTCCGTTAATTGTGTTAAATAAAGTTTTATTTAATAAAATAATTTTAATATATATATTTAATTTACCTTAAATATAATCTGAATTTCTTGGTGAAATTGCAGTGGCCATGGGAGTTTCTCTGACAGCACTACGCTGAATAATGTGATGGGACACTTCCTCCATTCTTCAATTCTTGTACCTTTTCATGGATGGTTAGTTTAGTTCGTACAAATTTAATTAATTTGTATTTATAAAAAATATTATTATTCAAGAAAATATAAATAAATTAATTTAACTAATAATTTGATTTAATGTGTATTACAGGCGAATCAGCCACAGGACACACCACCAGAACCATGGCCACGTCGAGAATGACGAGTCATGGGTACCGGTATGCTTCTTCCACGTCATATTTTTTTCTGATTTATAATAATTATTTTTGAGTCATTTAATTTGATTTTAATTTTATTTTTAATTTGGTTGAATTAATGTTAATTGCAGTTGCCAGAGAAGATATACAAGAAATTGGGCTACTCTACCAAATTCTTGAGATACAAAGTCCCATTCCCCTTGTTTGCCTACCCAATATATTTGGTATGATTTTTATTTTTATTTTTTAATTGAATCAATCAATTAAATTAATATGAATATATATAAATATTTAATAATTATTTCATGTGGTAAATACAGTGGTACAGAAGCCCAGGAAAGAGTGGATCGCACTTCGACCCAAACAGCACTTTGTTTAAGCCGAGCGAGAGGAAAATGGTGATGACGTCGACCACGTGCTGGTTTGCCATGCTCGGTTTTCTCTTGTGTGCTTCCTTCTTTGTGGGCCCACTTTTGGTCTTCAAGCTTTACGGAATTCCCTACTTGGTATGGAGTAATAAATTAACATTATTATTATTTCTCTCTATTTTTTTTCATTTTTTTAATTTAAATTAATTAATTTATTAATATAATAATGTGGAGCAGATATTTGTGGCGTGGTTGGATGCGGTTACATATCTGCACCATCACGGTCACGAGAAGAAGCTACCCTGGTACCGCGGCGAGGTATGTATATATATATATAATAATAATAAAAAAATAATAATAAAATAAAATAAAATAAAATGAAGATATTTGTTTTTGAAGGGGAATAAAAAAAGTGAATAAATGCAAATAATGCAGGAATGGAGCTATTTGAGGGGAGGGCTGACAACAGTGGATCGAGATTATGGGTTGTTTAATAAAATACATCATGACATTGGGACCCACGTCATTCACCACCTCTTCCCTCAGATTCCGCACTACCACTTGGTGGAGGCGGTGAGCCCCCCCTCCCTCTCTCTCTCCTCTTTCTCTCTCTAAAACTCTATTCACGTGATCTTTATTAATTTATTTATTATAATAATAATAATAATACAGCTCTATTTTCGAGATCAGTATAGTATAGTAGTTACATTTAATACAAGAGTGTTAGTGGTAGGCGGAGTAGTTGAATATGACTTATGTCAGGGGGGCCGCCGCCCCGAGACTATTTGTCTAATCGCCCCTAAATTAAATACAAATTTGGGCTTACCTATATTTTCCTTTTCTCTATTAAATAATAGAATCTCTAATATATTTTTTTCCTTTTCAATAGTTTTGAAAACTTTGACTTTTCAAATATATTTTTATTTCATATTAGATTTCAATACTGTAGTAAATATAATATTTTCTTATTTTAATTTTATTAATTCAACTTATAAAATTATTCTTGACAGTTTTTATATATATATATATATATTTTTCTAAAATTAATTTACATTTATTGAGTTTCTTTATACTTGTACAAATGTACAAAAGTAAAAAGAGACAATTCTTTATGAAAAGAGAGTATTATTTATTTATTTTTACAGCCAAATCACATAAATAAATTTAAAAGCCTCTCTTTTTGTTTTAATAGTCTCCCAAAGAGGTTGCACTAGGGGTGGAAATAAATTTCCGATTTCCGCCATTCCAACTCAAATATTCTTCATTAGAACTTTCGAAAATGCTAATTTCGATCTGATATAATATCAATTATTACAATCAATTGATTTGCATGATTATTTTTGCAGACTCGGGTAGCGAAAAGTGTACTAGGGGAATATTACAGAGAGCCGAAGAAATCGGGACCGATCCCAATTCACTTGGTACAAAGCTTGGTCGATAGCATCCAGCACGACCATTACGTCAGCGATACCGGTGACGTTGTCTTCTATCAGACCGATGACAAGCAGTTCTCCTCTACAAAAATGGAGTGACGTCACTCACTCAGTCACTACTTATTGATATGGAGATATCAATAATTTATCAATTACTATTATGCATCTTCCCATGTTCTAGGGTTATAATAGTCTTTTCGCATGCAGTTGTTTCTTTCAGTTAAGTCGATGTTCTGTTATAGAGACTAGAGTAATGTTGTTTGTCTTTGCACAAACCAATCAGAGGAAAAAAAAAAAGTAATAAATAACAATAAAGTTTATTGTTTTTTTTTTTTTTTTTTTTGTAGAATGGGATTATGTTTTAATAATGTGTACCGTGTTGTAATGCTTTTGAGTTTGTTGTTCCTTTTTGGCAAGAAGAATATTTCATTTGGGCTTAATTGTGTTTATTTTAGTGTTAATTATATTGCCTAGACAAAAATTTATTATCAATATGATGTGGTTTTATTGCATCTATTTATGTTTTCTTCTTCTATCAAACACACTAAAATAAATAATTTAGTGACAACACTAATTTTCATACGAAAAATATTGTCACTATGGTTATAACTAATAGGACATCACTAATCCCATATAGTTATGATAACTAATGCCATATAGTTATGGTAACAAAGAATTGTCGCTTCTATTAGTGACAATAAAAAATGATTAAGTAACATCAAATAGAATTATTAATGACAACCTAGAAATGTTGTCACTTAATATATACATATTTAGTGACAATTTTTAGAAGTTCTAAAAAAACTATGAGAACATTATAAGGGAGCACTTGGATTGAACGATTTGAAATGAGTGGTTGTGAAATGAATTTAATTGATGAGAATTGTAAATGACTACAATTAGGAAGAGATTTGAAATCCAACACAACTGATAAAAGACAACCAAAAATTACAACTATGGATTTTAATTCCATCATCGAATTCATCTATCAAACAAGTTTATTGATGTAATAAGTTTATGTACTATTTCAAAACGATATTCGATCTGAAAACTTACTCTTTCAATTTCTAATTAACTTTCATTTTTCAGCTTTGCACAAGTATTAAGAACGTCAATAGACGTGTTTTGATTTTTTAGGAAACACACATTGAAAAAGCAAAAATAACCTTGATTATTTAATAATGTACTCCCTCCGTCCCATATTATATGTCATTTTGGGTGGTTGCGTGCATATTAAGAAACTCAATAAATATGCATAAATTATATTAAAAACAACATAGTAAATACTAAAATACCCTTGTCATTAATTATTTTTCAATTAACTAGTTATTAGTGATAAGGGGCAAAATTGATAAAAATGCAATTAATGCTTTATTGGAACTCTAAAATGTCAAATAATTTGTGATAAAAAAAAAACACCACAAAAAGACATATAATATGGGACAAATGGAGTAATTATAAATAGTTAATACTTAGATTTGCATTAATAAGGTCAAAACATGAAAATATCCATTTAACGTCCTCTTGAAAATCCAAAGTGATAGATAATATAGAACAAAAATTCGTATTTCTAAAAAAGAATAATTATCACGGAACAGAAGAAGTATTAAGTAATAGAATGTATTAAGAAATGCACGAACATGCATGCTCCATTCAGGCCCGTTTCTGAGATTTTGGTGGCCCTAGGCGAGATTTGAAGGCGGTAAAAAAACTGGCCGTTATAAATTTTTTAGGGCCCTTCGAATTCTTAAAATAATTCGGGACCCTAAGCAAATAACTACTTTGCCTCCCCTTAGAACCGGCGGCCCTGACTCCATTATTAGTGGATATGCAATAATGCATAAGAGTTAGGTGGTGTCTAATATTGGTAATGTCATGTTCTCTTACTTATACGCAAGTGCACTTGATAAGTTATATCGGTAATGTCGTGTTGTCTTTACTTATGATGAGATCATACATTAATTAATTAATTAATCAATCAATGTAATAATATTGTCATATTATCTTTGACTTTATTTGTGACCATAATACTTATACACTAATCAATGGAAGGAACGTATGTGGGCATGATACTCGTAAAGAAACAAATTGACACCATTACTTCATCAATTAATTAGGCTAGCTAGACTCTTAGTTCAAATGAAGGGTCAATTAGCAAAAGATTCCTTGTTTTATCTATTATTTTAAGATTCATTACCTTATTTTAGATACAACTTATTTTTTTGTGGTTTCTAGACTCTTATGCAATTCGAATTTTGCAAACCGTAAAACGTGAAAATTGTACGTAACACCACTCATCAGCTTTTCAAGTAAACTTGAATAGCTTAGCGGTTGGAGCAAGTGAGCGTGTGTCAACTGACCCAGGTTTATTTCCAATTGCCAACGGTCGCTAGGTCGAACTTACCACACATGGACATGATCAGCCTAGTGTAGTTTACATCTCTCGTATGGTTTGCAAGTTATTATACAAGAGTGTATGTTTATCCAGTGCACCTATATAGCTAACTGCAGGTTTTTTCATTACCCAAAAAGAAGTAAACTGGAATAAGTGTAATAGAAGTTCGTAAGAGAGAATTTCGATAATATATTTTACTAGCATTAGTCATGATATGATGGATCTTCAAATAAAATTCAAGCACGAGAACTTTTGAATTCAAAGTCTTTGCCTCGACCGCGGCCCAAAGTATGCCAGGGGCCTGCCCCAACAAGAATTATTGTGTTATTTATCTGTTAGATTATGTACTTTATCCTCTCATAGTTAAAATTTTATACATCTTAGCCCATAAAAATATTTCTAGCCTCCCATCCAGAATCTCCTAAAGCCGTCCCTGGCCTCGGCTCAAATATTTGAGAGAAAGTTCTCTATTTTTTTGCGTCGCTGGTACCTCTATTTTTCTCTTCTAACTTGCGTGCTACCACTAACAGCTTCGCTTCATTCTCTGCAAAATTAACAAAATAATATGGAAAATAAAAATAATCGACAAAGGTTGAAAACACTGTGCACGTAATTAAGTATTTTAATGGAAAAATCTTAAGAAACATAATAGAAATACTAGTAGAATGGCTTTTTTTAGGGAAGAATGGCTTTGTACTATAATATTATTTCGCAGTCTAAGATACCAAATTCGTAGTAAAATGTTTTCTGGTCTGATTTTACTATAAATTTTCCCCATAACGAATACGGGATTGACAAAAGCGTTGTTACGGTAAATAACAATAGCAAATAACTTTTTGCTACGTGATGGTGCTAAAATATAGCTCACCTAGGGGGTATAGAAAATGAATTGGAAGAGCAAAGCAAATCAGTAGCTTAATAACTTGACGATCCTGAGGTCCCTGCGAAATGAGCACACGTGAACTAAGCCGGGGGTTGATCCGGCGGAAACCCCTCCGACGCTCAAGTCAAATGTACGGATCGTAGAGATAGTAGAGAGAATAAACTCGTAGTTGATTATCAATAATCAGAACGTACCTTTACAAATGAATAAAACCTCTATTTATATGTCGTTGATTGGGTTGGGCTTACATTGTTGGGCCCAAGCCTTGCTTTGAAGGTGTTTGGGTTTTCGTGTAGTGGGCCTAATTAGTAGATAAATTTGAGGGCCCATTGGGCCGGCCCATTTAGGTATATCACTACGGTAATTAAATCCCACCATCTATTACGACTTCCAAATTATCGTGTAGTAAAAGGTATATCTTTTCTAAGGGGCTATATGCCAAACACCCTTGATTGGAATTTTAATTCTTGATAAATTCTTTATTTATAAATAATATTTGAGATAAATTCAACGGGCCTGAAAAACCATATATGTCCCCAATAATTATTAATTAGTATAACTATTTAATTTTTAAAAAATTATACCCATAATCTACACTCAAATCTTCTCAAAAAATTATTCCACTCATCCCACCAATTCAGTTTTTTTTTTCCTTTTCCTTTTTTTTTTTTATTTTATTTTGTTTAATAGTTTTCTTTATTTCGATTTAAAAGAAAATTTTGTAATTATATTATTTTTTTAATTTTTTTCATTTTCGGTTTTTTATTTAAATATTTTTTTTGTTATTTATATTTTTCATGTGTTTTATTTTAATTTAAAAAAATGATTTTATTTTTATTTTTATTTTTTTCATGGTTTTTCTTTTTTCTTAATTTCGATTTTTTTTAGAAAATGGTTTATTTATTTATTTTATTTCCAGTTTTTTAAAATAAAAACCACTCTATATAAACAACTATGTAAACTTGAAAACCACTCTGTATAACAACTATGTCAATATAAAAACCACTCTGTATATACAGTTATATAAAAATATGTACAAAAATTATTGAAAACCTCTATAATTTTTGTACATATTTTTATTAGTGGTTTATGTAAAAATATTGAAAACCACTATAAAAATATGTACATAATTATTGAAAACCACTATAAAACAAAAGGAAGATGCAAGTCGTGAGAATTGGAAAATGGCCGAGAGAATCAACATCTGGCAGGTAAATCTCCCCCACAGCACTGTCCAGAACCCCAAAATCGAGAAACCCGTCATCTACACCACCACCAACTACCATGAATCTTCCTTCAACCGCTTCCATATATATATCAAGAAGAGCCTCTCAATGAGAAGAAATCTATAAATGACAGCGCAGCAGAAGTGGCTTTCGTTTGATTGTCGTCCTCGGCTTTCTGATCGACTTCTTATTTTTCTTCAACTTCGGTTTTTTTAGGGGGGGGAGAGAGAGAGAGAGAGAGAGAGAGAGAGAGAGAGAGAGAGAGAGAGAGAGAGAGAGAGCATGAATGAATTGAATAGAGGAGATAATATGGTTATTAAATGGGTAACTAATTCCCTAATTATTAGGACCATTTAACGGAAAATATATTTAAATCTTTTAATATCAAAATTAAATATACATTATTTCTTAATTAGGGGTATAATGGTGATAATTAATTTTTTTAATTAATAAAAACTGTTTTGGATTCATCTTAAAAATTTAAAATAAAATTGGACTCATTGTATTAACACTTGTGTAATGAGGGAGTTTTGTCAAATTATCCCCTTTTCTAATGGCTTTTTAATATAGACAAAAAAATCATAGTAAAAAACCATTTTTCTACTTGTGAAAATTAATTGTGTGTTCCGACCTTAGTTACAAAGAATTAGTATTAATGGAATACTATACGTTCCTTTAGGGGTGTGCACGGGTCGGTACGGCTCGGTTTTTGCTATAAACCAGATACGTATCGATAATACCGGTTTTTCATATTTTAAGAACCGAATATGTCGGTTTTTTTTCGGTTTGGTGTTGATCGGGTTTTCGGTTTTCGATTAACGGTTAACGGTTTTGGTATCAATTCGGTTTATTTTCAATTTCGGTTTCATCTATCAGTTCGAATCGGTTCGGCATAAAACCGATATTTGATTAACAATGAATTTGGACTTTCATTACATTTGTTTGAGAAAATCAACAAATAACAATCTAAAATTAACTAATAAACAACATGTCACAGCCCAAAATTAACTAATAAAAAACATGTCACATTGAGGCGTCCGAAGGATAAAGGCGCACTAGGGAAATATGGTAAATATTTAAACTATATATCAAAACGACGTCGTTTTATAAAAATCGGTTCGGTTCGGGTATTCGGTTCGGTAATTTTTTTATTCTCCATACACAAATCGATATTTTCGGGTTTTCAAAAAAAGAAAATTACCGTGTATGAAGCTTTAAATTGAGAAAGTGTATATCGGCTCGATTCGATTTTCGGTTCGATTTTTCGATTTCTCGGTTTTTTTCTATCCCCTATGTTCCTTAAGAAGCTAATGAATCGCATACAATGAACACAAGTTGCAATGGCCAATCTTGTATTTATATTATAATAATAGTTTAATTATGTTCTTAAAACATTTGTAATGATTAAAATAATTTGATTAATTAATAATTTTATTAATAAAAGTAAGGTTGCTCCTGGAAAACTCTAGAATTTTTTTTTCGCTCATTTGATAGTTATAAATGTTATTTATTTATTTAATTAATTTTATTATTTATTATATTGAATATAATCAAGCTTAATAAATCCGTTAAGTATTCAAAGTTTTTTGCCGCAAATCTACGTATCTTTTCCCACTAAAATTGTCGTTTTACTTAATATTAATTTTACGGATAACTTATTTAATTGTTTAGAAAATATTTGATTCTTATCTTATTAACAAAAGTAAAGTTGCTCCTGAAAAACTCTTGAGATTTAATGGCATCATTGATTTACAATAAATTTACTGAGGCATCTTATGAGTGATGAGGAAGAAGATTCGTCAAACTTCTACATTGACTGAGGTAAGATAAATATACAACCATATTACATCAAAAACATAAAATTAAATTAATATGGCAAAAAAAGTTTATGAATGGGAGATTACCATCAATGCATATAGCAAACCATCAAAATGAATTGAAACTTCAGTTTTGTCGTTTAAACTGAAATTTACTTTGTATTAATTTTACTTCAATCCCGTGCATCGCACGGACCAAAAATCTAATACCGATTACATCAATTAAACATAACTGTTGGAGTAATATATTAGTTATAATAAGTTAACAAGTGTGTTGATTCTTTAAGAAATATTAGTCATGAAAAAAGAAAAATAGTACAACTAATTATTAAATTTTGACTTAGTCAATGCATATGATTAGAGTCAAAATGAGCTTCTCGTATTTAAAATTGAATTATTAATTTATGTATTCAATTAGATTGGATAGGAAGATCTGTTTACAAAGCATGTAATTTGAAGTTCTCATGTCTCTAGAGTGGTTTGTATGTTATAATAAAAGAATATGGATTCACTGGTAGACCTATATGTTGACTGTCAGTTCCTTCATAACTATTTCCTTTTTTTTTTAATAAAAAAATAATAATTGAATGATGATATTAGAATTAGATCACCTGATGTAGTTGAAGTAGAATGAGTTGGAAGAGCAAAGTGGATCACTGTCTCACGAGCTTGATGACCTTGAGATACCTGCGATAAGAGAATACGTAAATTAAGCCAGGGGTTGATCCGACGGAAACCCCTCCGAGGTTCAAGTCAGTAATATGGATTGTAAAGTTGTAGAGAGCACTTGGGGAGTTGTATAGTTCAAATATTGAAAGTACATTAACAAATGAATTGTAATATTTATTTATACCGAGTTGGTTGGGTTGAAGTTACTTGATTGTAATTGTCGGGCCCAAACTTTATTTAACGGTGATTGGACATCGATTGTAGTGATCTTCGATATTGTGTTCGTGGCCCAATAAGTTAAGAAATCGTAGACTCATTGGACAGGCCGAATTAGACATATCATTGAAGTATTAAATTTGTAGATGGATCATCAAAAGAAAAATGAATGTATTCGCCCGCATGGGTATAGCTCAACTGGTTCCGGAGGTGGTAAGTTGGTACGAGGTCCTAAGATCGAATCTCGACAGCCGCAGTGTGGGAATTTCAATTCCAATGAAAGTTAGTTCCTTGTGGGCACCAACCTCCACTGTGCATTTCAATTCCAATGAAGGTTGGTATCTTGTGGACACCAATTTTCACTGTGCCAGAATAACCGCAAATTTTGCGCCATCGAGGAATAAACTTCTCAAGTCCGATAAACCGTACACTTAATTCTTCTCAATGTCATGTGACAAGAATGCAAAAGATATGTATTAGTATTATCTATTAATTTTGTAAGTGCAATCCATCAAGTTTTGCGCCATCGAGGAATATACTTCTCAAGTTCATACACTTAATTCTTCTCAATGTCATGTTTCAAAAATGCAAAAGATATGTATTAGTATTATCTATTAATTTTGTAAGTGTAATCCATCAATAGTACATACGAGAATAAATGCAAAAGTTTGATGGATAGGGAATGGGCAAAAATAATATCGATTACCTCATCTAATTCAAGATTCAGCTGATGGCAATTATACACATCTATCATTTCCTGCAATTTTTATTGTTTTTATCTTCGTTCATGCACCATAAATATGTTTCAAGAATTATTTTATATTTTGGATTCTCCTGTCTCGAATGATCAAATTTTCTTCGGCTTTATGTAACGTTTGGTCAATAAACCATCTTACGCCATTCAATTAAAATGGAACATGTCTTTGCCCCACAGTGTTGATTATCGGAATCCAACATAGCTCTCTTCAATTGTCCTCTACAGTATCTCTCAGATGATCTATTTTGTCGTCGAAACGCAAATGCATATCGTCATTAGCAGCAGCTGACTTCGCAACCCATTCAATTAATTCATCCCCTACAATCATTTTTTTTAGCAAAAAAATGATTGTAGCCCACAAATCCAAATGTTGGCACGAAATTTCCGTTAGTGAAGATTGAAGAAATCCGCCATACGTGGAAATTAAAGATTGGCAAAGATTTGTTTTCCATGTTTATTTTGGAATTAATTAGAGTCCTATTCTTGTAATATTATTATTAGGACTTAGATTTATTTCCATGTATTAGATTCTAGTTAGGTATCTTTTGTACTTATCTAGAATAGAAGTAGAAATCGACTAGGATTCTATTACCTAGTTAAATCGATTTCTTAGGGCCCAAGTTAGGTTTAGGGTGGTGATTTTGTGCCTATATAAGACCCTCAACCTCATATGAGTCCGACGGATCTTTACAAAGAAAAATCCCAGCATAAAGGCTTTGAAGGGTGCAGCCCGTGCTGCAGCCCTGTCTGCACGACAGGTGTGGCAACAGAACAGGTTTTTTCTACCAGGCCATAAAGAAGATCGGCGTTTCGGGAGAAGTGCTTAAAAGATCTCGGGAGAGGTCGATCCGCCGTTTGAAGGAAGTTCAACATTGGAGGAAGTCCAAGAGTGCGGATGGAGGAATTGCTTTGATTATCAACAAGTTCGAGTCGTGTGCAAGAACGGCGTATCACATAAAGAGGGAGTCTTAGTATTTTATTAAGTCCTATTAATGTACACATAAATCTGAACTAGTTTTGCAAGTCATCGTGGATGTAGGGTACGTTTGTATCCGAACCACATTAAATTGTTGTGTTCTTTATTCTGCTTTTCGTAGATTTATTATTGTGACAACACAACAATTCTGTTACGTCACCTAATGTCGTAACACGTAGTCTGTCTCATCAGAGTAGTAGACTTCCATAGGCATTCAAAATTCAACAATTGGCATCAGAACGGGTCACTAGATATACTTAGTATCCGATTTTGGGTTTTGATTTGTTTGCTTTGCTTATTGGATGACGTGTGTTCACAAGGAAGGTTGAGACGGAAGTCTGTTACGGCATTCACCCAATTCCGCTGCGTTGTAACGTGCCCCGTGATGGGACACTCTGATAGAAGACCAAGAGGGGTGAAGAAAAGTGGCATCTCTGTTGCAGGGGGAGTAAATCTCATCTGCAGGGGGAGTTCTTGTTAAACATGGATTTTAACCAATCTATGCCAAAGGGGGAGATTGTTGGCACGAAATTTCCGTTAGTGAAGATTGAAGAAATCCGCCATACGTGGAAATTAAAGATTGGCAAAGATTTGTTTTCCATGTTTATTTTGGAATTAATTAGAGTCCTATTCTTGTAATATTTTTATTAGGACTTATATTTATTTCCATGTATTATATTCTAGTTAGGTATCTTTTGTACTTATCTAGAATAGAAGTAGAAATCGACTAGGATTCTATTACCTAGTTAAATCGATTTCTTAGGGCCCAAGTCAGGTTTAGGGTGGTGATTTCGTGCCTATATAAGGCCCTCAACCTCATATGAGTCCGACGGAGCTTTACAAAGAAAAATCCCAGCATAAAGGCTTTGAAGGGTGCAGCCCGTGTTGCAGCCCTGTCTGCACGACAGGTGTGGCAACAGAACAGGTTTCTTCTACCAGGCCATAAAGAAGATCGGCGTTTCGGGAGAAGTGCTTAAAAGATCTCGGGAGAGGTCGATCCGCCGTTTGAAGGAAGTTCAACATTGGAGGAAGTCCAAGAGTGCAGATGGAGGAATTGATTTGATTATCAACAAGTTCGAGTCGTGTGCAAGAACGGCGTATCACATAAAGAGGGAGTCTTTAGTGTTTTATTAAGTCCTATTAATGTACACATAAATCTGAACTAGTTTTGCAAGTCCTCGTGGATGTAGGGTACGTTTGTATCCGAACCACATTAAATTGTTGTGTTCTTTATTCTGCTTTTCGTAGATTTATTACTGTGACAACACAACAATTCTGTTACGTCATCTAATGTCGTAACACGTAGTCTGTCTCATCAGAGTAGTAGACTTCCATAGGCATTCAAAATTCAACACCAAACATCTTAAAATGAACTTGTTTTTGTTCATACATAAATCAAATAAGTTAGAGTACATAATTAATGAATGTTAACATAAAAAATAACATAAACTAACCCCGCGTTTCAAAAATATGCGTTCGAGGTTTGATAAAATGTACATAAAACGGAACTTCAAAATATAGAATCTTCATATTTTTTACGCATAGAGACTATTTGAGAAGTTTCTGTAAGTTTAAAAACTTATGTTGAAAATGTTAGAAATTTGTCATAAACACGTACAAATTCACAAGAACCAACATGCTTGAATCAACGAAAATTAATAATAAACATAAACATAGAAGCGTACCTTACTTCATGGAATTGAATCTTCGAATTTCCATCAAATTTGGGACATAATACGCATTTCCTTAATAATCTCTCTAACGATGGATTTTAGAACAAATGTAATTTTCTTTAAGAACCTTGACCCTTTATAAAACTGTAGAGTTCAATTTTATTACAATTGTAATTCAACTCCATCAATAAATGACAAATGAACTATAATTATTTCTACACATTAGATCCATAATTATAGTTCAATACCCACAAATCCAACTCTAAGTCTGGTCTCTCTCCAACTATTTGAGGCTCGACAAATTATAGAAACCATATATAGCCATGGTAGTTACTCTCGCGATATACCGCGATATATATCGTGATACGGTACGGTTCCAATCAAAACGATACAACTAAGGTTATGTATCGCGTATTGATAAATATCGTTAAATGCCGCGAGATATCGTATCGTATCTTCGTATCACGATACGATACGCTATTTACGATATTAGTTGACAATTAAAAAAAAACGAAAAATAAAGAAGAAACACGATCAGCTGCTCTGAAAAATGGATTTGAACAAATTTCTTCAATATCTCAACCTTAATTCACATTTTTCTCTTCAATCTCTTCACCAATCCTTACAATATCGCAACCCTTGCGATGCGATTTTAATTTATGCGATTCAAGACCGATTCAAGGCGTTTTTTGACTGCATTTTGCGATTGATAATGATGAAGGCAATCGTTTAAAATTGGTGGATGAGGACGATTTAAGTGACATTGATCTTTAAAATTACGAGTGATCGAATATTTTTACAAATTAGGTATTCGAGTTTGAACTTAGGGCTCATTTCGTTAAAGTTTATTTTAAACAGCTGATAAACTTTTACATCATCTGATAAGCTATTTTAAGCATTGATAAGTTATTACGTTTTATTTTTAGAATTGATTTTTTCAAGTGTTTAGATAATAATCTTACAAGATATTTTTACTCATTATGAGATCTTAACTACATAGGCGGGGTAAATGTATTTTTTCAAAAACTCCACCAACTTATATTTTTAATTTTTAAGATCTTTTTTAAAAAACTAGCATTTTTTCCCCGTGCGATGCACGGGATCTTATTTTAAAATTGAAAAAAAAGAATCAATTTAATACATAGTAAGAAAATATAGTACACTAAGATAGTAAAATTTAATAATGTAATATTATTCATATTTTATATAATATTAGTTTTTTTTGAAATCTTACATATTAAGATTTATAATTCAAATTAGAGAAAAAAAATTAAAAATAAATAAATACTGAAATACCATTAGGGTAGGATTCTTCACGGTTTAGTTTCAATTTTGATAATTGTTAAAAATTATAGTTAGAAATTTAGTAGAGAAAAAATATCAAAAATAAATAATTACAAAAATATCATTAGGGTTTTTTTAGGGTTTCCCAGCGTTTCTTTCTTTTATATATAAGATTACCTAACACATTGGAAGAGCTTATAAGCTCTTAAACATCTTATAAGCCTAGACAAACACCACCTTAGATGATGTTATTTGATGAACAATTATATTTTTTTTTTCATATTTTATAATAAGATGTTGAAACTTGAATTTATATCTATTTTGAAATGAGTAGTTTAACTTAAAAATAATAAATTTTATATGTTTATAATATTTTTATAATGTAGATATATATTTTTTACTATTTTAATAGTTGGTTAAATATCTTACGATACGATAATGATACGGTACGAGACGTGGAGCAAAACGATACGAGATATTTTTACGATTCGATAACCATGTATATAGCTACCAAATATTGCTTGATAATAAAAAGATTTCATCAACTTAACTTTTGCAGCCAAATCAAATTTTGTGGTTAAATATATACATTTATCAACCATTATATTGTGGTCGATGAAAATTTAGTGGCTAAAACCATGTCTATTGGATCGGAAATATCATATGTATCGTTTGTTCCACATCTTGTATTGTGTCATTAATCGTATTGTATTGTAAGATATTAACCAACTATTAAAATAGTAAAAAAACATATATCTACATAATAAAAACTAGCATTTTTTACCCGTGCAATGCACGGATATTATTTCAAAAGTGAAAAGAAATCAATTTAATACAAAAAAGAAAATATCGTACTCTAACATAGTAAAATTTAATCTTGTAGTATTATTCATATTTTATATAACATTGGTTTTTTTTTTTTTTTTAAATCTGACATATTAAGTTTTATAACCAAATATATAGATTAATATTTTAAAAAATCATATTGATGAAAAATCGGAGATTGATAATTGTTAAAAATTATAGTTAGAAATTAGTAGAGAAAAAATATTAAAAATAAATGATTACATAAATACATTAGGGTTTTTTAGGGTTGCCCAACATTTCTTTCTTTTATATATAAGATTATTAGTATTTTAAATTTTAAAATAATCAATAAAGGAAAAAAAAATTTTGACATAAATCCTCAACCAATTTCTTTATGCCCAATCTTAAACAAAAAGTATGCAGAACTCCACTAAATATCTTGTGCATGTCTGAAATTACTTTAAATTTCCTAATTATATTTTTTCGTTAACTTGTTATTAATTATTTTGAACTGATAAATGATGATCGCACCGTGGCATTACGCAAAATGTGGATATTTTTACTCCAAAATTTGAATTTTATTTAAGTGAACTAGGTGGCGGGTATAAACCATCAACCGATCCATTCTGGAACCAAATATTCGGTTTGCCAGCCATCAACAGACTCACAAAGGTTGGGTCGACAACAGTTTTTAAATTTGAGCAAAAATGGTTTAACGGATGGATCGATTTTTAAGATAGTAATCGACCGATCCAACAATTCTCAGCCCTAGTTACAACGAATAACATTTACCCTTTATATATTAAGATCGCTCCTTAATTGAAGGACAATATCTATTTAATTTAACAACGTATAATGAACTTCTAGTGAATGCCTATTCTAGAAGGTCAAATTACAAATAAGTTTGTTATGGAATACTTATTCATAAAGAGATTCAGAATAAAAAATTATTTTATAAAAAAATCCAACATTGGTTTTTAAAAGTTTAAAATAGCCCCTCACATTTTAATATGTTCAAATTTCATCCATTAATTTAAATTAACTTCAATTTGACCCCAAATTTCACAAATTATTCAATTTTGAGTACAATTTCGCCCTTTGCCGCTGTTGACCGCCGGTCCCCAGCGGTGACTTTTTTGTTTTTTTTTTCTTTTTCCTGATTTATCCGTCGGTTTCCGGCGTTGACTTTTTCAATTTTTTTTTTTCTGCTTCTACCGCCACTGACCGGCGTTGACTTTTTTTTTCTTTTTCTTTAACATCTTTTTTCGCGTTTAAACATCAATATTGATGTGGTTTACAGTGATTTTAACTATACTATAGTTTAACAATAATATTTTTATATTAATCTCTAGCACAATAATATTAACACAACAAAAGTCATTATTATTATGTAATATGGTAATATTACTATGTTGACCGTTCAACAAAGGTCAACATAATAAAAAGACAAAAGAATTAATATTGATGTGGTTGACAATATTATTACTGTCATCCACAGTAATATTACTCTATCAATAGTAATACTACCGTCAACCACTGTAATATTATTATGTTTATAGTAATATTACAATAATGGATAGTAATATTATTACGTTATTCCGTCAACCACTCAAACAAAAAAAAAAAAAACCCAAACAATAATAATATGATGTGGTTGACAGTAATACTATTGTGTTTACAGTAATATAACAATATTAGACAGTAATCTTATTACGTTAATCCATCAATAACTCAAACAAAACAAAAAACCCAAAAAATAATAATATTGATGTGGTTGACGGGAATATTATTGTGTTTACAGTTATTTTACCGTCAACGACAGTAATATAATTACGTTGACTTGTCAACATATCAAACAAAAAAAAAACAAAAAAATAATAATATTGTCGTCGACTCTATATGTACTGTCAACGACAGTACAATTACTTTAATGTACTATAAGTGACAGTACAATTACTGTTATGACCGTACAGTTACGGTCAACGTTTTAGCGGCGAGGGTAAAAAAATGGATAAAAATTATAGCAAAAAAAATCACTGAAAAAAATCAATGCCGGAAACCGGCGGCGGAAAAAAGCAGACATAAATAAAAATTCGAAAAAGTCAACGCAAGAAACCGGCGGAAAAAAAATTGTTTCAGAAAAAAAAAATCAAAATTGGATTTTTGTGGTCAAATTGATTAAATTGTAGTCATAATTAAGAATTGAGTGTAAAAGATTGGGAGTAATTTTGTCATATACATCATTTTTTCCTTTATTTATAATACATATTAAAGGGATGAATTTATTGACGAAAGAGATATAACCCGTGAACCTAGAATAATAAAAATGGTTAGTAATGGACTTATGCACAAAAACCCTATCCTCGAAAATAGAAAAGATTGGTAAGTTTATGGGATTGATAAGATTGATCGAATTTGATAAATTACATCCAAATGAGGACCTAGAGGTGTAAATATTAAATAAGTTGAGTTGACTTGTGAGTTTGATGAGTTGGCTCGACAAAAGCTCGAATTTTAACTTGAACTTGAATTTTTTGAGCTCGATCTCCTCCTTCTGACGAGCCGAGCTCGATGTCTTCTTAGTTGTTCTTGAGCTCACGAGTCAACTCGCGACCCTTCGGTTTTTTTTAATTTATTTATCAAGATATTCTTTTTAATTGAAATATAATATATTAAAAAAAACATTAATTGCAGTTCATTATTATTTGATAATCTTTTATTATCATGTAAATATTTTATAATAATAATAATAATAATAATAGTAATATATAAATAAAAAAAAAAATGAGTTTGGGCTCGAGCTCGAGCTCGTCAAAATCGACTCGATATCGAGCCCAAGTGACAAAACTCGAAGAGCTCGAACTAGATCTGACCGTCGGTTCGGTTAGAACCGGAACCGAAATGGAACCGGGGTCGGAACTGGAACCGGAACCGAAAAAACCTGTTCGGTTCCGGTTCCTCATTTTTGGAACCAAGAACCGACGGTTAGAACCGCGCATCTAACCGTTTGAACCGGTTTTAAAAAAAATATATAGAAATATTAATTTCCCATATATATATATATATATATATATATATATATATATATATATATATATATATATATATATATATATATATATATATATATATAATAATAATAATAATAATAACAAAAAATATTATTAAGAACCGGACGGTTCTACCGGTTCTAACCGGGAACCGAACCGGAACCGGTTAGGAACCGAACATCAAGGAACCGGAATTTTTTGTTGTTCCTCCAAAATCGGAACCGGAACCGGCAGTTCGGAACCGAAACCGGAACTGAACTGAACCGTATCCGGGTCTAGCTCGAACTCGTCAATGAGAACTTGAGCTCGTCAAAACAGCCACGCTCGACCCATTTACACCCCTAGGTTGACCTAAAGTTTTTTCATAATAATACAATGGTGAGTAGGTTAAAAATCTCGGGGGATGCCCTTGATTTTTAGAGGAATTCATTAAAAATGGAAAAATAATAAAATATTTATAGATGTTATTAAAATAGTTTAAATTTAAATAATAATATTTTATATTCTAACAATAAATATTAAAAAAGAAAATATTCAAATTTAAATAAGAGCATAGAGAAAAAATAAAGGTATATTATAAATAATCCAGACAATATCCAGAGATGTGTAAAAAACTATAATGCCTTCTCACATTTTAATGTGCTCCCATTTCATCATTTAATTTCATTAACCATAACTTGACTCTAAATTTCATCAATTATTCAATTTTCACTCTTAACCAAATTTTAACTACAATTTCATCCGTCACCGCTGTTAACCGCCGGTCTCCGGCATGATTTTTTTTTTTTTTTGCCGGTTTCCGGCGTTGGTTTTTTTTGATTTTTTTTCTTTTTTCTGCCGCAGCTGACCGGCCCCGTTGACTTTTTTTCAGGCCGATTTGATGTTGTGGTTGACAGTCAAATTAACTTTACTAATGTTTAACAGAGTAATATTCATATAGACCCTCTAGCACAATAATATTAGCACAACAAAAATTACTATTATTGTAAATAGAGTAATATTAATATGTTGAACGTTCAACAAAGACAAACATAATAAACAGCCAGAAGAATAAATATTGATTTGGTTGACATTTAAATATTAATGTCAACCTCAGTAGTATTACTATAACGATAGTAATGTTACTGTCAAACAGAGTAAATATTATTGTGTTTACGTAATATTGCAATAGTAGAGAATAATATCATTACGTTAATCAACAAATCAAACAAAATAAAAAGGTCAAACTAAAATAATTGATGTGGTTGACAGTAATATTATTGTATTTACAATAATTTTACCGTCAACGACAATAATATTATTATCTTGACTTGTCAACAAATCAAAAAAAATTAAAAAAAGCCAAAAAAATAAATAATATTGATGTGTTTGATAGTATTATTATTGTGTTTACAATAATTGTACTGTCAACGATAGTACAATTTATGTCAGTTGACAGTATGATTACGGTCAATGTTCAGTGCCAAGCATAAAAAAAGAATGGATAAAAAAATTTGGAGAAAAAAAGATAAAAAAAAAAAAAAAAAAAAAAGTAATTGCCGGAAACTGATAGCAAAAAAAATTTTAAAAAAAAAAGTTAAAAATTGAATTTTTGTGGTCAAAATTGATAAAATGAAGTTGGGGTTATAATTAGGAATTGAGTTTAAAGGGTTTGGGGTAATTTTGTCATAGAAATTAATATCGCCTTTATTTATGATACATATTAAATGAATAAGCTTATTGACGAAAGAGATATATCAACTTTATAAAAATAGTTGACCAGAGAGAGACTTATGATTAAAAAACCTCCAAAAAAAATGAAGGGCCAAAATTTATATTCACTGAAACTTAGTGGGTGTGGGGCTGGGAGTTCATTTTTATAAAATAGTACTTACAAATACCTTAGAAAATATTTTATTCATCAAAAAAAAAATACCTTAGAAAATATTTTAAATCTTGGGGGCACAACCACCCTCCTCCTCTATAGGTCCGCCACTAATTGTAATCCTATCCAAATCAATTCACCATGACAATCCAACACGATGCCTCTGAGGTATGTCTAAATTATAAAAATCCTCATCTTACTTTCAAATTCATTCGATTTCTTTGGATATAGACCCGGATCGGTCTAATCTATACTACACAAAGGTGAAATACGCCGAGTACATTTTTACTATTCATATACATACAAACCCACTGACCTTAGTGTGTTTAGATCATCAACAGTAAAAAAAAAAAAAAAAAAAAAACACTGGGTGTATCATAGAAATAGCCAACCCATACAGGGGACCCAAGTTACAGCAGTTGATTGAGATCCCTAGACCACCACCATGGTCCAAAGATTTGCATTACAAGATCCACAAAAACTACTAGATTTGGACCCCCATTAAAAGATCATATAGACAAAATTATTCTCAGTTTGCTTTATTGCAAGAAAAAAGGTAATAATAATATGAGAGAGAGAGAGGACGACAAACAGCACAAAAATTGACCATTGAGAATAGGCGTGGCAAACAAACACTAACAACCCCTTTTTTCTTCTTCTCTCTGTCCCTCCCACTCCCATTAATTCAAACTCAAAACAAAACCCCGCCACCTTTATTCTTCCTCCTTTTTTCAAAAATCTCTCTCTCTCTCTCTCTCTCTCTCTCTCTCTCTCTCTCTCTCTCTCTCTCTCTCTCTCTCTCTCTCTCTCTCTCTCTCTCTCTCTCTCTCTCTCTCTCTCTCTCTCTCTCTCTCTCTCTCCATTTCAAAATTCAACACTTCTTTTAATTCCCTTTTTCTTTTTCTTTTCACACTTTTCTTCTAGTTATTCCTGATCCCCAATCATTAGTCTTTCAAAAATTTCTCTCTTCCATCAAAACAAGATAATGAAGCCCTCTTCTTCTTCATCTTGTATATCGAAGATTTTGCGACGCATACTTTGTTTTAGCACTAGTTTTTCTTCTTCTTCTTCGTTCGATACTCAAATCAAAGAAGAGAGAGAAACGAGTTCACTAGTTGGCGGTGCATTTAACAATCCCGGTATTGTGGCTAGGTTAATGGGACTAAATACGCTTCCGTTACGTATCGAGCCTATTGATGGAAGCCCTTCGATTAGTTCTTCGGATTCGGTGATCAAGAAATCGGGATCGCCTCAAGTGAGGCGTCGTAGGAATAATATTGTTAATCTAGCCTACAAAGAGCTCGAAGACGAGAATTACTTCATTCTCAGCTTCGAACACGAATCGAAGGTCGAACGGAAGAAATTACGCAAGAAGAAGAGTAACCGCGTGAAGAGAAGGGAGAGTTTGCATGAAAATAATAATAAAGAAAACGAAGGAGGAGTGAATTCGGATTTTCGTGTTGAGAATTCAAGCGATGTGCTTCGTCCTTTGATGAATTCGTGTGGAGAGTCGGAAAAAACAAGAAAGAAGAAGGGGAGTGGAGATTATAGCTTCGAAACAGAAGTTTACTCGGAAAAATCGAGCCCGAATTCTGTTCTTGAATTTCCCAATGATCAAGAAAGTGCTTCTTCAGGTTAATTTTCTTTTCCTTTTGTGGCCCAGTATTTTTATTCTTGATTATTCTTTTATAGTTTATTTATTTTTCGTCACAAAATTATTGTCATTTTTTTTTATATGAATCAACAAAAATTCAAAAAATATTTAAAATTTGCCACATTTTATAATTCTCAGCTATGATTGAGTTGTGGCCTTACATCAAATCAAATTCGTGTCACAGGCGATACTTCAAGATTGTTGAATTCGAAAATGAGGAGGACATTGTCCGAAGAGCTCGACAGCTGCGGAAATTCGAAGGAGAAAAAAGTAATTAACAATGGATTTTGTGAAGAAGAAGAAAAGTTGAGGAACAGAGACAAGAATTATGCAGAAAAATGGGAAGAGTTAGGAAAAGTGGCTGCAATTGAAATAATAAAACTAAGTTGGGTGCAAAATGAAATATCAAAAGATGAGAATATTGTGAAGGAGATTGGGAATGATCTTGCATCCACAATTCTTGATCAGCTGTTAGATGAGCTTCTGATTATTAGCATCCCTTAGAAAATTATTTAAATTTTGACTCTTGACTTTACTTTCGAACCAATACTTTATTTTTATTTCTTTTCTTTTTGCCTTTGGCATCTCTCTTTGTAAAGTTGTAATTTGATAGTTTATTATAATAATAAAACAATTTATCAAAGTAGATTTTGTGTCATGCTTTTGATTTTTTTACTAGAAATGGCTTAATTTCATTTTACACCCTTGAAATGCAGCATTTTGGTACTATGCACCCTTCAAAAAGAATTGACAACACTTGGCGCCCTTGAAATGCAATGAATCATTAACAATGCATCGAGGGGTGGACCCAAGGGGTTTTTCTTGAGGGGTGGGTGGCTAGAATATGGGGTGATTTAAGAGAAGATTTTTATTTTCTTTTTATGGACTAAAATGTATATAATTAGAAGTTTGAGGACAACAGTAAATCAACTAATACATAAATAATAAACAAATAAAATAAAATAAAATATTAAAAAAAAATCTTGGGGGCAGGGGCCACACCCAGTCTACTCCTAAGTATGTCCCTGAGTGCACCCTTAATTGGATGTTGAAGACTTAATAAGCGTAATTCATATTTTGTTGGGCTCTTTTTTTTTTTCGTTATCGGGTGCAAAATAATAAATTAAATTGTTATTTATTTCTACCTCCAACCTAATTTTAAGTGTACAAAGTGCAGTAAAACACAAATCACATTCTATTGCTGAAAAAGCTATTTTTGCTTACGAACAAAAAATAAAATAAAACTTTCTCACCCAATTATTTGTAGGATGGATCTTTTATCGTAATTGATGAAAATATTTAGTATAAATATTTAGAAGAAAACATAATTCAAATAATTTGATAACCAAATCGTCAAACGGATTTCATGAAATATCTTTTTGTGATAAAACATATAATTCCATGAAACATATTTTTTCTCCACTTTGTACGTTCGAAAGGATTGATGAATATACAATTTTTTTGATTTGATATTTGACATCCTAAAAAAATATCATTAAAAATATTAAATTACATTTATTAGTTTTAAAAATATATTCGGGATGCACTATGCATGGTTTATTATGGTTCGAGCGTACAAAGTGCTATTAATCTTTTTTAGAGTGCAAAAGGGAATTAAGCAATTAAGAAATTATCAATTCCTTTATCTTTGTACTCCGTCCGATACTCAACATATTGGTTGTAGTCAATTAATTGTCATTTATTTTATATAAATATAAACCAAACAATATTAACCACTAGCCAAAATTTTATAATATTGGTTGACAGTACAATTAGAGTCAACGACAATATTTTTTTTTTTCATTTTGTTTGATTTGTTGACAAGTCAACGTAATTATATTACTGTCGTTGACAGTAAAATAACTGTAAACACAATAATATTACTGTCAACCACATCAACATTATTATTTTTTTGGGGTTTTTTGTTTTGTTTGAGTTGTTGACGGAGTAACGTAATAATATTACTGTCTACTATTGTAATATTACTGTAAACACAATGATATTACTGTGATTGACGGTAATATTACTGTTGTTTCAGTAATATTACTTTTAACCACAATAATATTAATTATGTTGGAGTTTTATTAGGTTTACCTTTATTGAAAGGTCAACATATTAATATTACTCTATTACGCAATAATAATGGCTTTTGTTGTATTGAATATTAATATTACTGTGTTAAACTATAGTATAGTTAATTTAACTGTGTTTAACAGCAATATAGTTAATATTATTGCCAACCACAACAATATTGATGTTTAGTGGGGTGGGGTGGGTGGGGGTGTTAAAGAAGAAAAAAATTCAAAAGAAAAATCGAAAAGGTCAACGCCGGAGATAGGCGGCAAAAAAATAAAATCGTGTTTTGGATCAAAATTGAATAATTTACGAAATTTAGTGTCAAATTGAGATTAAATTAATTAAAAGATGAAATTTGAGCATATTTAAATTTTAAGGAGACTATTTTAGTCTTTTACAAACCTCTGGATAATGTATGAATTTTTCTGTAAAAAAATTTTTTTATCTGAACACATATAAATAAGTACCCATTGATTGACTTATTTGTAAAGTGGCCTTCATAATATTTGTTGCTAGATAAGTTGTTACGCGTTACACAATTCTTTTCATTCCAATAATATAACAAGTTAATATTGAAAATAATCAAATTATAGCAACCAAACACATGTATGAATGATGGGCCTACGTAAAAAAATATTGCTTACTCCCAAGCTCAAACCTGAGGTTACTTGCTCCATTCCCATATATTTTCATTTTATTCAAGAAAAGGCCCAATTTATGAAATTTAATTTAAATTTAGGCCTTTCAGCCCACAAATAAGTTCATCATAAACAATAAATAACATAATCGTTATTACTTATTAGTAGGGGTAGAAATTGGACGGAATGGATCGGAAATGCCTCTTTCGGAAATTTTCCAATTTTTTTTTGGAAGTGAAAAATAGTTTCCAATTTTCGTTCCAAAAAAATCGGAATTTCAAAATCTATTCCAATTTTGGAATACCTCAGAATCGGCGGAATTTCGGAATTTTCGGAAATTGCATTAATTCTTAATTTTTTGTTCCAAAATCGGAAATAATGGTAATTTTTAGTATTTTTTTTTTTATATTTCGTAATTTTCTGGCAAAAGGCAAGAATCCAAAGCAAAGGTCAACAAGATGAAATGTAAACACTTGTAAAAACAAGATAATCGGTGTAACAAAGCAACCATAGTTCTTGCAAAACATGAATAGAAAAATAATTCAAAAATAATATATATATATATATATATATATATATATATATATATATATATATATATATATATATATATATATATATATATATATATATATATTATTTCGGAAATACAATATGATCGGAAATCAGAATTTCCAATAATTTTATATGTAAACCAATTCCGTTCAAAAAATAATCGGAAAAATCGGAAATTGGATTGAAAAAAAACGTTTCAAATTCGGATATTTTCGGATCGAAATTGGCGGAATTCGAAAATTCCGTTCCAATTTCCACCCCTAGACCAACATAATTATATTAATTTAGCAATAATTTAATTATCAGTAAATAAATAATTAATAATTTATATATTAACTAATAACTTATTAATTTATAAAATTATTATTATTATTATTTTCAATAAATATTAAAAAAAATATGAACGAACCGTCAGATGGTGAAATTATCCAAGTACTACAAAATCTACTCAATGAGTTGAATTGTCATAACAAAATGGATGTTGGATATCCTTTAAACTACCTTGAACAAAACAATGTTACTTCTGTTGACTGATGAATAAATAATTTAGAGCATCATGGGAAATGAGAAAGAAGAAGAAACTAAAAAAGATACTATGAAGCCCGTTTCTTGGACGGAAGCTCTTAGAACAACATTATTAAACAATGACAAAAGTACACCGGAAGTTATTACTGTATTAAGAAAATTGAGGAATTAGATTGTATATGATACCGTCAACTTTAAAAAAAATCAAATTATGTATTGTAAGTCTTTGTAGATTTGTCATAAATGTAAACTATCATGTATTTCAAAACTTAATCTATATATTATTAATTTATATATTAGATGGTGTCTATAAGAATATTAACCTATGTATTATTTTATAGGGATTATTAGTGACAACTCTCACTAGCATTATTTTATTAAATATGTGTTCAGCCTCTCTTCTTTTATTAGTGAGAGACGTCTTCCTTTATTCCCAAATTTACCATCCATTTATTCATTACCCACTACTTTGTCTTTTTCCTTTTTTTTTCCAATTTTTTTTGTTAATTAATTTATTTATTTAAAAATACTAGAAAAATATTTTAAAAATAATAATAATCTTTTTTTTTTTTCAAAAAACATATTTTAATTCATTTTTTTCAGTTTTTTTTTCTTCAGAATCAACTACAAAATTTCTGAAATCCACTATAATATTTATAAAATCTAACTATAATATTTCCAAAATCAACTACAGTTTAGTTTCTTTTCTCTTTTTTTTTTTTTTTTTTTTTTTAATTTCAGTTTGTTCTTACTTTCCGCTTTTTCAAAATAAACTTTTTTTTTTTCATTTTTTCCCTAGAATCAACTATAAGAAAATTGTAAAACAACTAACAAAAATAGTTGTTTTCAAAACAGCAGGTTTACTAAATATAAAATCAATTACAAATTAACAAAAAACAAACTATAACAAATTGTCGAAATCAACTACAAATTTATCGAAACCAATTATAAAAAATCGAAATCAACTAAAAATTATAAAACAAAAACCCCCATTCCGAGAACCTATAGTAATCAAGACTGGGGGATTTAAATGATATGTCAAGGAAGGTGGTAAGGATCTCTGTCGCGACTTTCACGGCGGTGGACATGCCGGAAACTATGAGGACGTTGCAGTTGACGATGGATTTGGCGTTTAGGGTGTCGCTGGTGGTGAGGGTTGGTGTAGACATCGGTGCGGCGGGCGACGAGGCCACAAATTTCGACGAAGGAGTCAATTTACGCTGCTTTGTTGACGTGACGGCCGATTTCTTCGCCAACGGAGTAGTATTGGTGGTGTCGAGGTCTTCGACTTCAATGTTGAGGGAATGGAGCTTCTCCACGAGCGCGTTCTTAAGGCTGTTCCCAAAGTCGCCGGCCCCTGCTATGATTTTTAGGGGTGGATGGTGGCAGCAATGGTGGATGGTAGTTCTTGCTCCGCCATGGATTTTAGTCAACAAGACAGAGAGAAAAAAGAAGAAATGGGCGATGGAGAGAATGCCAGAAAATTTGAGAAAAGAGAAGGTGGGTTGTGTATGAATGGCGAAAGATAATTAGGCCTGATGCGGTTGGGTTTTTCCGTTTCGGGGAATCTCGAATCTTCAAATCCGTTCCATATTAGGCATGTTCGTCGCGGACCTACAAAAGGGACGGGGAGAGGTGCTCCCGGCGTTAGCACTCCGACGCCGAAGTTAGAACACCTCAAAGATTCGGAGATAATTATATTCGAGAAAATGATGTGTCGAGATCAAGAATACTTACCTTGAGGTTTATGAACCCTCTATTTATAGGAGAGGCTTTCCGGATCCCATTGCTTTCATCCAATTCGATCAAGGAATTGTTTCAAGTCCATGACAATAAGTCTTAGTGGTTAAGTTATAAAGATACTTTCTATTCTTAGTGTCTAAGTATGAGGTGGCATTTTCAGCTCGTCGGCTCGTCTCTCGGGATTCGTGACCCGGTGCTCAGCGTTCGGTGCCTGTCGGCTCGTCGACTCGATCGAAGCTCGGCCCTCGTTGGCTCGTCGCTCGGGGCTCGGCACTTGGCACTTGGCACTCATGAGCTATCTTTAGCTCGTTTAGAGATCTCCAACTCGTCGAAGAGTTAGGTCTCCAGCTCATCGAGGGTCTCGTAGTTCGTCTCTACTGACAATGCATTATATTCTTTCTTTGGGCCTTAGATTTGTGGGCTCAATGTTTTGGGCCATTTATAAAGATCCGATGAAATAGGCAAATAAGCCCGGGTCCCATGTGGTCTTATTTCCTTCTTCGGACGTGGGCCAACTCTGTTGGGCTTTGCTTTATTGGGCCATGTAAATCTGTCCTGATCAAAGCCAAATCTCGAAATAATATAGCATTAATGACAAATTATGTATATTGCATAGCACCTTTAAGAAAATTGATTTGATTGAATGATTAAGGGGGTTTCACTAATATTTAAAAAGGGGTTTTATCCATGGTAGTATTCCCAAATCAATGTGTTGTATGGTTCTCACTAATAATTCCTATAAATTTAACAAATCATTAACTTAGCACATTGTCCCAAGTCGAGTTCGAAAAAAAATATTATTTAAAAGAGATTATTTATTTATTGATGTTAAATATTTTAAGAGTGCAAATCTAGACCAGATGTCCTGTTTTAATAGGAAAATCGAATGTCATAGAATAATTAACACGTGGATAGTTTAAATAAAAATATAATTAAGATTCTAGTAATTGAAAAAAAAAAAACTCAGCATAAATCATAACCCCCTTTAACCTAAACCACGAAATAGCTTCAGATGACCTGCCTTGATGAATGCATGAATACATATTTTCCTAATAAATATCAACAATTATTTATATTATTAAAAATAAAAAATAATCAGGAGAATCTCTAATTAATCATTGCTAATAACATTTTAAACCGACGTTGCCACTTTCAGCCTTGCAAATCTTGTTTTGTTTTTTTGCACCTTGGTGGTAGCACTTTAGCCATGAAAAATCCAATAAAGGTCATCACATAAATAAAATTCCTAAACAAAAATCATCACACATACATAGCAAGTATTTTTATGGCAATAATAAATAATTTTTTTCCAAAATAAATAAAGGTTAAATTACAAAAACCCTCCAAACCTTAGGCTAAATTAAAAAAAAGACCCCCACCTGAGGTTTGTTTACGTCTTACACCAACCCATTACAGTGCGACTTTTCACACATATATATATATTTTTTTAAGATGTTCCATTTTATTTATCACCTATTTAATAGAAGGTATAATAGAATGTACACATTTTCTGTTAAAAAAACTCGATGAACAATCAATCAGAGGGGGATTTTAGTTATTACGGATAGGTGGGGGGCGTATTTCGTTATGTATCCTAAAGTTCATGGGCATTTTCGTAATTTACTCATAAATAAATAAAGAAAAAATAAAAATAGTAAGGGTTGTATTGCCTTAGCCACTTGAGTCACAATCTCCACCTCCTCACTCGCCCCTTACTTAACCCTTCACTCCCACCCATTCTTCCCCTATCCCTTCCTCTCTCTCTCTCTCTCTCTCTCTCTCTCTACAATTTCCCATTTTCTCTCTCTAACCCACTCTCCAGAAATCATCAATCAGTTAATCACAAAAAATAATGGCCGGAAGTGGAGTCGTCACCGTGTACGGCAACGGCGCAATCACCGAGACCACGAAGCAATCCCCCTTCTCCGTCAAGGTCGGCCTAGCCCAGATGCTCCGCGGCGGCGTAATCATGGACGTCGTCAACGCCGAGCAGGCCCGAATCGCCGAGGAGGCCGGCGCGTGCGCCGTCATGGCCCTGGAGCGCGTCCCTGCCGACATCCGCGCGCAGGGCGGGGTGGCCCGCATGTCCGACCCGCAGCTCATCAAGGAAATCAAGCAGGCGGTGACCATACCGGTGATGGCGAAGGCCCGAATCGGCCACTTCGTGGAGGCCCAAATCCTGGAGGCCATCGGAATCGACTACGTCGACGAGTCGGAGGTGCTGACCCTCGCCGACGACGAGAACCACATCAACAAGCACAACTTCCGCATCCCCTTCGTCTGCGGCTGCCGCAACCTCGGGGAGGCGCTCCGCCGCATCCGGGAGGGCGCCGCCATGATCCGGACCAAGGGGGAGGCCGGCACCGGGAACATCATCGAGGCGGTGCGCCACGTCAGGTCGGTGATGGGCGACATCCGGGTCCTCCGGAACATGGACGACGACGAGGTGTTCACCTTCGCGAAGAAGATCCAGGCGCCGTACGATCTGGTGATGCAGACGAAGCAGCTCGGGAGGCTCCCGGTGGTCCACTTCGCCGCCGGAGGGGTGGCGACGCCGGCCGACGCGGCGCTGATGATGCAGCTGGGCTGCGACGGCGTGTTCGTCGGGTCGGGTGTTTTCAAGAGCGGCGACCCGGCCCGACGGGCCCGGGCCATAGTCCAGGCTGTGACCCACTACAGTGACCCGCAGGTGCTGGTTGACGTGAGCTGCGGCCTCGGGGAAGCCATGGTTGGAATCAATCTGAACGATGCGAAGGTGGAGAGGTATGCGAATAGGTCAGAGTGAAAGTCGGGGAAACGAAAACGGGTCGGGTATTTGGATCCGTTTAGGTTATATTTCGGGTTTGGGTTTTGGGGTTGATATTGTGTTGTTTGTTTCTTTTAAATTTTTATTATTATAAATTGGGTCATAATTTTAGATACATATTTCATCAATCCCTATGTTGAACTTTTTTTTTTTTTGATAGGCCCTATGTTGAACTTGAAATCAATCTTATTTACTTGAAAAAGACTTTTCCTTATTTTTGCATTGGAATTTTGAATCTCTCTCTCTCTCATTATTATGAGTAGGGGTGGTGGCATCTGCATGGCAATTGGCAGTAGGTGTGAATTGTGATGTTGCTTATTATTATTATTATTATTATTATTTTATTTTTATTATTATTATATTGTTATTATTATAATAATAATTACTAATTTGGATTTTGGATGGAATTGTGATGTGATGATTATCTCTTGATATGCTAAAATTGCATTTGTTTGGATGATATTCGTCATGTGGATTTTCTTGATATGTATTTGTGGTTGTGTTTTTCTAAACAAGTTGTGCCCCCAATCATTCTTAAAAATATAGTATTTTATGTAGAGATTATGTAAAAATTTGTATGGTCCTAGTAAACTTTTATTATATATTCGAGAACACTGCATTATTGCCGTAAGTAAGTTTCGCTAATAGGGTTTTATACTATGCTGCACCGGATGAAATGAAAAATCAAAGTAGATGTTTACTATTCATAAGCACGCGAACATACACACGCTCATACTGGTGTATAGATTAATGTTAAAAATTCACGTGGTGCAACTTTACTGGATGTAGTATAGAAATGGCGCGCTAGTAGATGTTCATCCCAAGCAAACATGTACGGACATTAAAACAACCTTAAAATGTGTCACTCATGAGGTACCACAACACATTTAACAAAAAGACACGTTTTGGGTAAGGTGGCTTTTCATCAAACAAGCACCCAAAAGAGACTTTATTTCATCTCCCATAACACCTAAATTATACATGGCGCATACCCAATAATGGTTTGGTTTTCAAATTGGTTTTTGCTTCTTTATAAGAACAAATATCAATTAAGTCCTAACTAAAAATTACACCCAAAAAGATTCAAAAACTATTGCTTTTGGTGAATATCACATCAATTTATTTTGGATTGATCCGCTAATCAATATAATTAATTTTGTGGGTCGACTGTAAATTATCGAAGCCTATCATATATTATCAAAGAGAGTGGCTATTTGGACTTCACATTTTTCTTCGTTACACCCAATGTTTTTAGAACCGGACTGGCTATAGAACCGGACGACCATTATAGGGTCGAACCGGTTCAATCGGGTCTTTGATTTTTTTAATATGCCATTATTTTATTAATGTCTTAAAAATATTATTTTATGTATATTTTTAAACTCTCACTTAACATTCTCACTTTTATCTACTTCACCTCACTTTTTACTATATTTTTTTACTATATTTTATTGCTTATACTCTATATTTTTTTCATTTTTTATTCTTCAAATCCGGCAATCGACCACCCCTATTCGATCACCCATGATCATATCCGACAATCCTTCGACCACTCATGACTAGATCCGACCACTCACTACTAAGTTTGTGAAGGTTTGCTCAAATCTAGCCACAAATAACCAACTCAGCGGTGAATCGAGACGTTTTGACCGAAAGCCGGGTTTCTTGACTAACTCGTCGATTCTCGGGTTTTACCCGGTCGAACCGGATTTTGATCATTTGACCCCAGTTTTTTATTTTTCCGGTTTTAGATGTCAGATCGGATCACTTAATTTATTGCCGGGTCAAGGTCGAACCGGTCCGACCGGCCGGTTCAATCCGGTTCTAACAACATTGGTTACAACCCACCACTCTTTTTACACCATCAAATTAAATATATATATTGTTAGTTCAAAAAAAATTAATATATATATTGTCTTTTTTACTTTACTCAATTTTTCAAAACACCTCGTAAAAATAAAAAAATAAACACAAATCTTCTCCACACTCCAACTCCCCAAATTATGTCCCACCCATACCCTCTTTCCCCGCCAAAATTTTGTCCCGCAAAAGAAAGAAAAATGGATGGGAGAAAATAGCAGTACACCTTCTCCCCGAAGTATTTTCGCCCTCGAAAGGTCATTAACTTGCCGTATTTGTCATTTACCTTCTCGCCATTGAAAGCCCACGGTAAACAATCAAAAAACGTACACGGTCAAGATTTCGACACATAAAATGTCCCTAAATCTCGGTACAAAAATTTTGAAAAAGTTTCAGTACAGAAAATTTAGCAAATTATCGGTGCATAAATTTTGGTAACGTTTCGGTACCGAAAAGTTTCACAAGTTTTGGTATGTAATTGCAAAAAATCACACTGCGTGAAAACAATGGTGTTTTTTTTAAACTCGAAGTTCAAACTCATAAACAAGAACAAAAAGGGGACATTGACTCCTAAAATATTCGTCTCTCTTGCATTATCTTGAGAAGAATCCTCAAAATCATTGTCTCTTAATTCCACATTGCATTATTTGGTATATTTCTTAAATTTGTAGGGTTTATTGAAGCAAAAAAAAAAAAATTAAGAAAAAAAAATTCTCTCTCAAACTCAAAAAACATTTTGTAAGGTATGTTGTAGTGTTGATGCAGTGGGTTTAGGAGTATTCAAAATGTATTATTTTTATTTTATTTTTCTAAAGGTAAAAGAGCAAATTAGCCTTTTAACTAAAAGAAGAAAATTGGTGAAGTATAGTGAGGAAAAAAAGTGGAGTCCAAATAGCCAACCCCATTATCAAATTGAATTTTAAACTTGTATAGTATGAATAATATAAGGCTAATCAAGTCTATCAAAACAGGCTTAAGAGCATCTCCAATGCTAAACTCAATCTCTAATACTTAGAATGTCACACAGGATATTTTGAATTTTTTATTAAAAAATCATCTCCTATGCAAATTTAACGAAAAATCTCCAAATGATGTGCCAATGGGGTGGCACTTATGATTTTAGAGATTCTTAAGATGACACTCTGGAATTGGAGTGTCATCTTGAGGATCTCTAAAGTGTCAACTCGTCATTTACTTTTCTTTAACTTTTTATTAAAAAATTAAAAAAATTAAATTATCTTCAAACCGATAATAGATTTCACCATAACTCTACTCTTATTCCATCTTCTTCTACACTATTTTATTAGAGTTATATGTTTCTCTGAAGATTCGACTTTCAGGTAAAAATAGACACGGCCCCGGGTCGGGTCGGGTCCGGGTCCGAGTTTTGGAGGACCCGAAACCGACCCGCGAGGAGGCGGGTCCGGGTCCGGGGCGGGTCCACTCGGGTCCACCCGGGTCCGGGTCGGTTCCGGGTCGGGCCGGGTCCGAACCGGATTTTGAAACTTTTTCCAAAATATGCTTCAAATGGGGTTCGAACCTAGGTTGTAACGCACTTGAAAAGGAATCCGAACCACTGTGACAAGATAAATATTTGGCAAATTACTTGCAAGAAATATAAATATACCATATAAACACAGTATAAAATGATTTAATAAATAATGTTAAATGGATTGTTAATTATCATATTCATAATTATTAAATAATTTTAATTACATTATTAACAAATATAATATCAAAATTAAAAGGACTTTAGATTAATCCATTTAAATCTTACGATTCGATTCGATTCTAATATTTGAATAAAATGTAAATGTAAAAAAAAAAAGATTAAATCATATGATCTACGATTTAATTCTTACGATTTTTACAAACTAAACCAATTATTTAAAGAGAAATCACATTATAATATTTTGATTATACTAGTCATATATAATGTTATTTTTAAAGTAAGAATATTAATTGAATGAGATATAATCTATTTTTGTTAAAACAAACATCATTTATATTTTTAAATAATTATCTTATAATAAAATCCTCAATAATATTAATAAGTTCTTGTCAATAATTGAGGTAAATCGATTTAAATTAATTGAAATGAGTTATAATCTATTTTTTTAAATAAACATATTATTTTATTTTTCAATCGATTTTTTCACACTATCGATTTTAATAACATAAGTTAATTTGTAATAAGTCAACGCATTTGTTTATATATTGAATTGATTCAATACTTTATATTTTTCAATAGTGGAGATTATATTGATATAGTAATTAATAATAGATGTTTTGATGTATTGAACCGTGATTCTATATATTTTTTTAAAAGTTTCTTATATTGCATTTGTTAATTATTTAATTAAAATTATTTAATAATAATTAATATGAGAAATGTTTCATAATTTCAAAACTAAAAAAATTTTCAAAATTCAATCTTTCTTTTAAATTAAATCGTAATTATTTATATATGCATTTGTTATTAGGGGAGATTTTTAAATATATATGTATTTGTTATTAGGTGAGATTTTTAATATTAAAGATAACGAACCAGACAATTAATAATTTATTAACATTAGTTATTCAATTGGTATAATTATTTTATAGTATTATTTATAATTATATATTTATAGTTAAGATTAATATTGCAATAAGTTACTTTGCCCGAGTGGTTAGTGCTCACTAATCCACTCGGGTTACCCGGGTTCGAAACCCAGAAGCTCCTTTTTGGTGATTATTTCATCAGAAATCCGGGTGGACCCAACGGGTCCTCGGGCCGGGCCCTCGGGTCCGGGTCTTCGGGTCCACCCGCCGGGTAGACCCGGCGGGTCTCGGGTCCAAGAAGTCGTGACCCGAAACCGACCCATACTTGGCCGGGTCCGGGTCCGGGTCCATGGTCAACGGGTCGGGGCCGGGGCGGGGCGGGGCAGTCAATGGGTCGGGTCCGGGCCGGGTCCGGGTCAGACCCGACCCGTGGCCATGTCTAGGTAAAAACACTAATTAATTACTTAATTTGTTTTAACAATAAATTTCTCAAACTTTAATCAATTGAAGTCATGTGATTCCTCTAACCTAAAATAAATGAACCATACTCGTGATCTACAAAAAATTCTAGTTTGTATACAATATATATTCATTGTTTAACAAAAAGGAAAAATGTCAATTTAAAATATGTTCGTTAAAATATTTAACTAATGAATGTTCACAAAAAGACCTATCCACTTCTTTTTTCTCTCTCTGCTGAAATAAATCTGAATAAACCCTACTAGTATTAAACCAGAAACGAATAAGTGTTTTTTTTAATACATTAATAGTTTTAATTTTAATTTTAAAAACCAATACTAAATTAAACCTAAGAATTTTTTTTTTTGAGTTTCGAGCATTGCAGAGAAGACTTTGCAGTAGAAAATCTCAATCTTGCCGAATAGGATATAGATAAATTTTAAGATTTACATCTGGTCTTAACACCTAGAATTTTTTAAGATTATTTTTTTAAATTTAGGAGATGCTCTCTAAAAATCTTAGGTGTTAAGTACCAAATGAATTGTATTTTACGTTATCAAAATAATTGGTGTCGCAATATGGCGAAACCCTAATTTGAAATCACATGGTCTAAGGGCCAACACTTATTCTTTTCTGTGTCACTCATTTCACCCCAATTCACATGGGTTCAATATTTGATATAATTTGCCATTTTTAGGTCACAAGGTGAGAGTTGAGAACTCCGATAGCTATTTTTTTTTTCTTTTTCTTTTTTTCCTTTAAAATTTTATTTTTCATATAGTTCCTCTCGGACACGTCTCGGATAAGTATAGCGAACTCTAATTAATGTGGAAACCGCTATCGTCAACACTAGTTGAGTTTGTCACACATAGCTTATAATATAGTTTACATATCTCATATAGTTTGCAAACTACTGCATGATTTCCTCTTTAAAAAAACAAAAACAAAAATATGCCTAGCTCTTGCTTACTGTTATTGTTATTAGGTTGTCTAGGGGTGTAAATTATAATGGAATTTTCGAATTCCGCCAACTTCGATCCGAAAATATCTGAGTTTGAAACCGTATTTTTCATTTCGATTTTCGATTCTTCCGAATTTATTTGAAACGGAATTGTAATGGTTATATAAAATCACCGGAAATTCTGATTTCCGATCCGATTTTAGTTCTAAATATTTCTATGGTTTTTCGAAATATATATGATATATTTTGTAATTCCATAATATAATTTATGTTAATTTTTATATGAAACTTTTTCTAGTAAATTAAAACCTTATAAAAAATTAATTGGTATCATAAACTTGATGTTGCATTTATTGTTCCTACATGTGTTTTTATTTATGCCGTTTTGTCGAACTTTCTTTTGAATTTTCTTGCATTTTCTTGCAAAATTTAAGAGAAAAAAATAGAAAAACATTGTGAAAATTTCCATTATGAATCTGGAACAAGAGATTATAAATTAATGTAATTTCGGAAATTTCCGAAATTCAGCCGATTCTGAAGCATTCCGTAATCGGAATGAATTTTCGCACGATTCTTTTGGAACGAAAATTGGAAACCATTCTTTACTTCCGAAACATTTTGAAAAATTTCCGAAAAAGTCATTTTCGATCCATTCAGTCCGATTTCCACCCCTAGTGTTGTTGTTATTATAAATTATTATTATTATTTATTTATTTTATTATATATATATTGGCTCTTTCCTCTTTCCACTAGCCCATAGGCTTTCAAAAAAAAAAAAGTTCTCTTCTTTTTCATTTTGTTCTTTTATGGTATGCTTTTTGGTACTAGAGTTAGCAGAAGTCACATTCTGAACTCCCATCCGAAAAATAAAAAGGTTACTAATTAATTTGGGAAAAATATAATTAAATTGATTTTCTGCGGCTGAAGTTGATTGTGGATAAAAAGGCATTTGTTTTGGGTTTTGAGTTTGAATGGTGCTCATATATGTCTGCGTGTGTATTCTCTACGCCTGAAAAACAAAATCCTTTTTCCTTTTTGTGCTTTAATTTTAATTTTTTTAGAAGCTTTTTATTTTTTTATTTTTCTATTTAAGAATTTTTTTTGCCCGTAAATTTGCAAACACCCTCAACTTTTATAAATAAGCACTTAAAACTAACTTAATTCACAATCCATAAGTTATGTTTTTAAATAAGTTTTTGTGAACACCACCTGAGTGATCGATGGTCAACGGCTTTTTGAAGATATTTATAGTAAACGTAACCTAAGAGTGCGTTTGGATGGAAGGATTTGGGGAGGGATTTGATTTGGGGAAGGGATTTGAAATGACTCCAATTTTGGAGTCATTTGAAATCCACCTCAATTGCTCAAAACATAACTAAAAAGAAGGGGTGTGGATTTGAAATCCATCCTCAAATCCCTCAATCCAAACAAGTCCAAGGGATTTGTTATTATGGATTTGAAATCCCTTCCCCAAATCCTTCCATCCAAATGGACCCTAAGAGTATTCTCTTTTATCAAGTACTAAAATCTAGTCTCCATTTCGATGAAAGAAGTTAGATTTAGGACGTATATTTTAAATTCATAATCACTTTTTTTTTTTTTGATAGAGTGATTTTGTAACGGTGCAAGCCGGAACGAAATTTGTGAACTCCGTCGATTTTGATTCGAACTTTTCCAACATTAGAACAAGTATCTTCATTCCGGAATTTTTAATTTTTCTGAATTTGTTTGGATTGGAATAGGAATTATAATTTATATATACACTGGCGGTGCCACTAAGGGGCAGGGGGGCAGTTGACCCTCCAAGAATTTTTTTTTTTTTTTTTTTTAACTATTTTGACATTATATTTTTTAAATATTACTTTTGCTCTCCATTTCGTAAATATATGTCTTAACCCTTAAATTTTTTTGTTTATTCTCCATAATTTTATATAAATTATAGATATATATCATATTTATTATAAAAATATAAAATAAAATGATTAAAACTTGTACTATTTTAAATAAAATTTATGAATATTTACTTATCGATCTTTGATTTTTTTATATCAATGTCTCTAAAAAATAATATGAGACGGTGCCATGAATCCCATTAAGTGCAATATATAATTAGAATAATTTAATTTTTTTTGTCATGCTTGAAATATGATAAAATTACATATATATATATATATATATATATATATATATATATATATATATATATATATATATATATATATATATATATATATATATGTGTGTGTGTGTGTGTGTGTGTGTGTGTGTTATTTTAATTAAAAATTCGCAATATAAACCTATTTTTGCAATGTTTTGTGAACCTAAAATTAATTAATTAAATAAATGATAATTATAATTTATAACTATCAAATGAGCGGGAATAATTTCCTAGGGTTTAGCAGGAGCAACCTTACTTTTATTAATAGGATATATATATATATATATATATATATATATATATATATATATATTTGTCACTTTTTTTCATTTCCAAGTGTTCCAATAAAATTTTGGATATTTCCAATTAAATTTCCGAAAATTGTTCCAATTGTGCCTTGTTTTTTTTCTTTTTTTCCAATTTAAATTTTTTTCGTAAGAGTCGGAAATGTTGCTTGATTCTAAAAAAAAAATGGATTTTTTTTCGAAATACATTTGTTGGGTGCATGTTTTGCACCAGATTTCATTACTTTTAGAATTTTACATGTGTTTGTTTCTTTGCTATTTTATTGATTTCATGTTCTTTTGGTATTCTTATTTATTTAGTAGATTAACGGAGATAAAAGGTTGTATGTTGAGTAAAAATTACAAATTTGGAAGGAAAATCAAGTTCGGAATAAGGAATCCTACTACACCGTTGGCAGTGTGCCTGATTTTGATCATAACTCACTCATGTGATGTCCAATGAACTTGAATCAATCGGCATCGAAATCCAACTTAAAGGGCTACAACTTTCACGTTTTAGTTGTCCAGATTCCGACGGGAAAAAGGATAACATTGGGATTGAGCTGGACGTTGACGCATGTGCGCAGATTTTACTGCTCGAGCGAAATCTACCGTGTGGGAAACTTTTGCCCAATTTCCATCGGGCAAGAAGCGAGATTCACAAAGATAGGGATGTTGGCATCATCGCCTAGGTTTCAGATTCTTCACACTCTTCATCCACATCGATACGAACCAATTGCCTTAAAGGCCCGTTAAGTACAAAACACTCAAGCCCTAGACAAGACAGGCCAATCCCAAGCTCCCTACATGCGGAGCAGGTGGTAGTTGACTGATAAGACATTAACGTCTTTGAAATCCTCGCATCCTCCGCACAGTACAAAGTAGTTAAAGGACATTAACGTCTTTTGCACCAACAACATTCTTACAAGAGACTCACTCTTCAGCACTCAACAACACGTGCTTACAAAAATTTTCGATTCAAGCACTTACAAGAAACTCACTCTTTAGCTTCAGAAACTTCACAGCACACGGAGAATGTTCTCTAAAGAGATTACAACTCTCTTCTTAAAATTCCAACAATATAACACAAGGGAAAGACCAAGAAGAGATTTTCGAATATAGCAAGAGAATGAAAAACTCAATGGGTGCTTTTCTTTGCTTGACTTGGTGATGAGCATATGAATGAACACTCCACTATAAAATAGTTGAAACTTTGGAAAGTAGGAATCAGGTAGAATCTTATTCTTTTGTTAATCCAACAACTGATTCAATCAAAGATGATCATGTTAAGTATGGATGATATGCAAAGATTTTCGTCCAATCAAATCCTTAGAGATTGAAAATCATTTGAATTTTATTTTCTTGCGTATTTTACGGCTCTTAAAGCTCTCATATTTCTTCTCATGTGAAAATCGACTATAGACCCTGCAAATAACAATATGTACTCACTTATTGTGCCAAGAGATTTTGCATGTCGGCCCGCATTATAATTCCGTATTGGTCTTTCCGCGTCAACGCCCATGTTTGCACAAATTTTAGTAGCTTCATGCATAGAAGATTCAACTTCACGCCTCGGCTTGACCATATTACTATTCAAATCTCATAAAACCAAACACATGAGAATATGAGTTGGTTTTCTAATACAACTTGAATCATCTCAACTGAAGTTCAGATGACGTGTTTATTGTCACTAAAGCAAATAGCAACAAACCTGTCACTAAATTTCTTCTTCAAGCATTGGTTTTACTTTTGAACTTGATGTAATAAAAATAGTTAGAGTGTAAAATAGAACAAACAAGAGTGTAAAATAGAACAAACAAGAATCAATACTTGAAGTAATGGAATTAAGTCCATAACATGCACTCGATCGCACCCACAAAATTATATTTACCACTTTCACAGAAAATACGATTGCATGTAGCACATGCTCCTCGGGTGTACGAATTATACTCCCATGAGGGTCTGCAAAAATATAGGCACAAAAATCTTAAAATCCCAAGACATAATAACTAGACATCAAGTATGAAAAAACTAACCATACTTCCATATTGAAGAGCTTGAATTTCAAACATAATCTACACCCATACACTACGCTATGTTACTTCAATTTTGAATAATAAATTGTTGAGTTATACGGTAATCTCCCGAACTTCAATCAGAAGTCGCCTATGATAAAAAGAAAAGCGAACAAGAGGAAGAAGTACTCCATGTCTAAGTGACTAGGAAGATATTTGATTCCACTATTGATTGAGATTTCCCACTTGAAAGAAATCAAGAAAGGTGAAACAAAGAGAAGTTTAAGAAAAATCAAGAATGGAAATAAAAAATGTAAATAATGTACTTGTGTTCACGAGTCGAACAAGGAGTTGCTTGAGCTCGGCTAGGGAACTATCAACGAACGTGAGATTTTATTTTTAGGCACTCGGGTTGAATAGAAATCAAATTGAGCTTCCATCGAGCCTAATTCGAGTTATGATCGATCTATACACATTAAGCATAGTTAACTATTTCTAGCCATCATTCATTTCTTCCGTTGATTTTGAGTCCATTTAATAAAACTTAACCTGCAATAATCTGATTTCAAATTTGGATTAAAAGAAGCAAAAAGACAAAAAGGAGATTAGCCGACACTCTTAAAACGCAAGCTCTGCCAATAAATAGGACAGTGATTATACCGAGAGATACGAAGAAACTTAGAACACGCCGTTTTTCTATACATTAAATTAAAAAACAAATCCTGCTCGACATTGAAAATCAGCAGGATCAGTGTGTACATTAGCCAGTCATCTGTGCATAAAACTAACATAAGCTTTCGAGTATCACTCAGCTGATTCCCAAAATTACGTAATTTACATGGAATATAGCTTGGAGTTTCTGGATGACAAAAGACCTCATATTAGAAACGGAGCTATGATCCCTATCGCCTGAATAAATTACCAAATTACCCTCAACAAGCTGATACTCTCCTTCGCTTGTAGCATTTGAGAACCGCCCTACCATTGTTTTCTTGTCCGACATTGCTAATTACTACTGGGTGTTGAAGCGAAATATCGGTCCGGCCAGGTAAGCAATTGGACGGTGTATATCCATCAACCTGTACACATAATTCACAATAAAAATTTCCGAAAAATGTGCTTGAATTTTATAAGATCGATATATCTAATTCAAATTGTTCGGCCGATATCAAGTACCTCAATAGCCGATTGAGATGAGCAGTTGCCGTTTTCATTTTCCGCAACTGTTGCAGTGCTGAAAAATAAAACCGCAATGATTAGCTGACTAATTACTCTTTTTTATATGTAAGGACTAATATTCTAGAGAATTTAGGAGCCAAGAAGGAAAAATCGGGAAAAATGTAATCATCGAACAATTAGAATTCTAAAATAATAAATAATATAGAACCAAAAAAATTCTCCGAATGTACCGTTAATTTGAAACGAAGGAGCAACATACATACAAGCACATTAAATCGATATGAAAACTAGCAACATATATTTCTCGTTTTAATATTGCATTACCATGTAATAGAAGATAATTCATCTACAATGTTGATAATGTCCTCTGCTTGTCCGATTTGAACGACTTCAGAAACTGCACTGTTTCCATCCACCTCCATATTGGCATTTTCCTTCACAAGTTCGCAACTTTTCGCCTGTTTTTCTGCCGAAATTGAAATTCTCTTGAGAGACGTTGCATAATTTTTCTTGAAAAATAGAGAATCGAGAAGTAGATTGATTATTATCGCTTGTTACTAGTTTTGAGCGTTTAATGTACCTGTGAATGGGCTTGATGGAGAGAAAGAAGGATTGCTGGTTAAGTTTTTCTGGCAAAGAACTGTGCCCTGGAAATCGAGGAAGGTATAGTCGAGAAATTTTAATCTCTCAGATTCATTCACAACCGAGAAGCCAAATGCAGTTGTCCAAGTGTGAAGTACGGTCGGCACAGCTGGCAGAACAAGCCTCTCTACTCCCAATTCCGCCAGTTTCTGTAAACCAAAATCGATTTAAACATATTAGTCAGTAACAGCAGTTGTTATTTCGTCTTCATCGTATATTAATCAGATGGTATGAACACTAATCACATCTAAATGCCCTCGGAAAAAAAAAAAGAAAAAAAAAACAGGTTTACCGCACCTTCTCAAGTTCATTCATCAAAATCCGACACATGCCAAGCCGACGATATTGAAACCGTGTAGCAACAAGAGGGACTTCTGCTACTGTTTTGCCGTAAATCCTGGAATTAACAACATGGGATTTTCTAGTTACTCTGAAAGAAAATAATATAATCTAATATAATATAATCAAACACGTGCAAATTTGAGAATGTTAAAGCATAATAAGATACCTCACTGTTGCAGCTGATATCAGTTCTTCGTTCTTCTCCAATAGTACTGTATAAAACCCTTGGAAGTTCAACCGGTTTAGCTCTGACCTGAAAAAGAAATTCATATTATAATTAGTACGCCTTTCCTGTGTTTGATTGAGAGCAATAGAAAGACGAAATTGCTATTTCGTTTCAGTTTTCATTTTTCGTTTTTAATTTTTATTCTCAAAATAAAACCAAGCGTCCCCTGCATATTCTCCAATGTATACAAAAAACCCGATCAAATGTAGGACTAAACTACAAGAACAAAAAACGCTAGTACGCATTAAAAAGGGAAGATGTAATAAGCTCCAACTCTTAAATAGTAATCAACCATACAAAAATACTTTAATAAAAACGCAGATATACGCGAGAGATCTTACCATCTATTAAATATAACATCTTCAACCAGATCCCTCCCAGTGCCGGGTTCTTTGACAGGTTCGAAACATTCATGCATCACACTCAGAGCAACATTAAGCTTGCTGTAATTCTCCACTAAACCCTCGTTATCAGACGTATTATTATGATCATGCGACTCCGATTTTTTATATTTCACTAAAGTCCATGACAAGTCATCAGCCCCCAGAGGAAATGATTTTCCAAGAATGTTATGCAGACCACTAAATATCTGCAAAAGTAATATATCATCGTATTAAAACACAACACACAACAAGCATCTCGATATTATTATATTATCACAATCGTAAAAGGAAATAAAGCTAAGGTACCTGTTGACAACTATCTTGGCAAAACCAATACCCTTCGGGATCACAATTTAATACTCCTTTATTTCTGAGGCACTCCGCATGATCTACATAAAGTAGTTAACAAATTAGAGCATGATATAAAGATTGCATTTAAATTTAGCTCATGTATTAGACGTCCAACAAACACGGGAAAAAGACATATAGGAAACTTACATCGATGCTCACACTGACCACAAACAACTGCAGAAGAAGAATCTTTGGCTTGTTCGTTTTCTTCACCAAATCCGCTGTGCCCACAAATTTTACAACAGCACGACGGGCAGAACCAATCGCCAGATGGGATTTCCTGTAGAGTAAAACAACACAATCAGCAAACAGAATATTTTTCCAAGATTCCACTCAACAGTTACCTAATACTAACAATCAAGAAAAAAAGGAATACCTTTAAACCAAGGCACTGGATATGAAACGAAGAGGGACATCGGTCGCACAGAACTAATTCACCTCCAAAGTGACACACAGAACAAATGTAATCGTTTCTATTACCACTTTCGCCTCCCTTCGTTTTTTTGCTCGATCGTGAATTCGAACATTTGTTGCTCTTATGCTGTCTCAATTCCAGCTGGCACTCGAGCAAAGACCTGCCATCATTAAGAAAAATATTCGCACACGGCCTGTGGTTTTTGCTGCCAGCATGCGCTTCGAATTTACAAAGCGTAAAGATTTCTCCACAGCAAGAACATTTAATCCCTTCACGTGATATTCTTCCTTCTGCCATTGGAAGACCGCTTCGAGCTCGATAATGAACTTTTGCTCTAGGCAAAACCACATTATTGTCGATCAACCAAGACAAGATTGTCCGAGGAGTTTGCTGAGTGGAAGAATTTATCATGTCACGAACCCTTTTACTCGATCGCCTCTCATGGGTTGACGAATCATCGTCCGTATTATCTTCTCTTACTTTATTCGATAAACGGGACTTTTTTTTCCTTCCACTCTTGGCCAATGATGAATCTTCAATATCTTCACTACAACGTAATTTATCGTGCTTTCTCTTCTTCCTCGAAATTCTTGTTTTGTAAATTTCACCTTCAGTCGATTGAGCTGGTCCCTTTGACTCATTTGGTAGATTCTTGAATTTTTCGTTTGGTGGAGGTAAATTTACGGATGATGATTCCACAGCAAGCAATGGAAGATGAGACTGATTCTCGAAATCCGTTAAATTATTTGGATTTTGTACACACCATTTGCAGACTGAAAGAAGGGAGTAAAATAACATTCCAGCCGGTGAGAGGTACCGCAATTCCCTACCGGATCCTTTGACTTTGTAATAAAAAGACCAGCCAGTAGCAGACAAGTGCTTCTTCGCTTTCAATGATTTTGTTTTCCCCTCCTTATTTTGGGATCCTAATTTTTTCTTAGTTACGCCATATAAATAATAATCACTCACCGCTTCAGGGCAATACTCAGGTTCAACGATGACCCAATCATCTGTGTCCAACTTGGCCAGCTCACTCGAAGCTTTCGGCTTTTCAGCAAATGGAGGCGTAATGATTTCTTTAGTATAAGTCACTGGAATTTCCAACTCGTGATTTGACTGGTCAAGCTTCAAACAAATCTGACGAATGGAATAAAAACATTCCCCATTGGGAGAAAGGTAACGAAATCTAAGTACCCCCTTATCGACTGTGAACTCCACTTTCCAGCCCAAATGCAACAGATGTTTACGAACACTCATAATTACTGTAGGTGAGGGTCTTTTCGTCAATATAAACTGCTGGTTATATTCATCAATGGAGTTTGGACAAAACTCCGCACCGGAAATCAATTTAGGTACAACTGACTGCCACACTAGTCTATTTTTCTTCGTTTGTGGGAATTCAAAACTCGAAACAGGAGCTTCAGCATGATCATTAGAATCTCGATCAAGATTACGGGATAAAATAGCTCGAGTTTGTTTGTTCTTTTCTTGGACCTCAACATGACTTTGATCATTCAACTCAGTTGGGGCAGTAGCTTCAACGGGCACCATTGCAAGAGAATTACTAAAAAGTCCCTCATTTTTCATAACAAAGTCGAAAGCCGATTCATTAAATTCCACCAGAGATTGTCCCGAATTCCAAGATGAATTCAATTCGACAAAGATCTGCTTAACGGTTATCTTTAAATTATCGATCAAAACCTGCGAAACCAACTCTCTCCAAACACGAGCACCAGAACAAGTCCACTCCCTTAGCTTCTCAAATCCATTCTTCATCCTCACTTCGTACCAAATCTGCTTAATAGAAACGGGCAAAGGCCATTCTTGTTCGACTTCCTCAATCAATTCGAGAAAAACCCAATTCCCACGAACTTCCCATTCTCCGGTAAACTCATCCCAATCTTTACTCAGCCTCAAATTATCAATTCTCCCTTCCATTTCATCGCCCATGTCGGGAAAGAATATTCTCCGATGCTCACATCCATCTTCGTGGTCGATTACCACACCTTCCCACCAAGCCTCCTCGTAGAATAAGTCAACGCATTGACCGTAGTGTAGGAACCATGGACCAGGAACAGGGGAAGGCTGCAGAGGCCTTATTAAGCCACGGTGATTCTGTGGTGGGCCAGTGGGGGCAATTCCATCAATTGTGGGGCCCACTTTTACCTCTTCGGTCAGATTGTAAGAGCCGTCTTCGCTGAGAAAGTGATCGTAACGAATTAAACGAATCGAATCTTGACAGGTGATTACTGTGCCGGCGTGCCATGAACCAAGCAACCCATCTTCGAGACTCCTCACCTAGTACAAATTTCGGAAAAAAATAAAATTAAGCCGGAATTTACGGAAATGACGTAAATAGAAACAAATAAGTGTATACAGAATTTAAAAATAGTATATTTCACATAACTAGAAAGGGAGTAAAGGTTATATATATATACAGAATCTGAAAAAAAGGAGATACAAATACAATTGATGTAATCCATACACAGATTCACACCCGGAATTAAATTTTTGCATGTCGGCATAAACCGAATAAAGAAAATCCCAATTGCCCGGTGCATGAAAAATCAGAGAAAAATCGACATGCAAATACAAGAAATACAACCTTTTAACCCAGAGAGAGAGAGAGTAATGCAAGTAAAATTAAGAAACAAAAATCGGAAAATTGACGTTACAGCACATAAACAATTCAATGTAGATGAAAAAAACTCACACAGAGAGAAGAAAAAGGAAAAAAAAAACCCCAAGATCAAAACCTTTTTACTAATTTAAAAAAAAAATAAAAAAAAAATTAAAAAATAGAGCCCAACAAAAATTGGCACAGGAGATGATTTTATACAGAATCCGTAGAGAGAGAGAAGGACGTGTGAAAAATAAAAAAAAAAATACCTCAACTTTATCATCAGGAAGCAGCTTTCGACGTGTTGTTACGGCCGCCATTGGAGATCAAGTTATTTCCTTTGGGGTTTTTGAGTCGGAGTTGTGATGGTGCATTGGGGTTTTGTGATTCTTTTTTATTATTTGCTGAAACCCCTCTTTTAATAATTAATTCCCTTTATTAATTTCCTTTAACAGATCTGCTTAATCTCTCTCTCTCTCTCTCTCCTCTCTCTCTCTCTCTCTAAAGTAATTTATTAAATAAAAACAAAGAAAAAAATAAGTTTATTTACCAAGTATATCTATTGGATTTAAGGTAGGAAACGATTTAATAATGTTAAAATTATATATTGTATCTAAGCACGTGTCTGATTTTTTATTTTTTTATATTAATAATATATGTGTGTTATGTGTGTATTTATGCGCACGTACATATCAAATAAATTTGGTAAGTTAAAAAGTATTAATTAAATGAGATGATCGTGCAAGGAAAATAAATTAGAATAATGACATATTATAATAATAGGAAAAAGATTGTTACACAATTCTAGGGATTAGTACTCTTTTTTTTTTTTCCATTTAAATATATGAGAGTTTGACTATTTAATTTGCTTCGATTATTATTGTACATTCTCCTTTCCTTGCTCCCCAAGTTTTTGCTAGTGTGTAGTATTGTTGGTGCCAACTCATGTATTTATTAATTATCCAAAATAATATTCTTCTTTTCTTACGTTGGGCAAAATTACGGTCAGCCCTAAGGTAAGCGGTAAGCCTAAATTATTAAAAATAAATCATCGTGTTTTAATAATTACAATTACTCCTCAATTACGTATTGTCTTATGTAAAATCCCTCATTCAACGGGTAATTTTAAGCCGTAAAGGTAGACGTGTAAGGTAGTACATAGTTGAAGGGTGATTGTAATTACTGAAATATAATGGGCGTTTTCGTAATTTGAACATACATTAGGGGTGGCCATAATTTGTCCTTATTATACATCGGGGAGGCCATAATTTGTCGGGACTATTAGCGAAACAACCCCCCACCATTTTGTTTAGTAACGATGGGTTCAGCCACTTTTCACTTATTAGTAATAGATTCATCCATTCATTTATTTTCAAATTTACTCTTCATGTATTCACTACTCATTACCCATCATTGTAGTGTATTTTTCTTTTCTTTTTTAATTTTGTTCGTTTATTTATTTTAATGATTTGAAAGAAAATCAGGTTTTCTTTTTTAACAATTAACCAAAAAAATATGAAATCAACTGCAATTTTTTTCCAAAATCAACTAAAATTTAATTTTTTTTCATTTTTTTGTATTTCAAATTTTTCCAGAATCAACTATAAAAGCATTTTAAACAGCTACAAAATTGTGGTGTTCAACAACAAGTTTACCAAAATTGAAATGAACAGTAAAATTACTATAGACAACTAATTTTTTTGTTCATTTTATCCCAAAGTAACTATAAAAAAACTGTAAAACAACTACGAAAAGTATTTGTTTTCAATAGCAAGTTTACCAAAAATAACAACTAAAAACTAACGAAAGCAACTACAAAAAATCTAAATCAACTATAAAATTGCCGAAATCAACTATAAAAATTTGAAAACTACAAAGTTATCGAAAACAACTACAAAGGTATTGAAACTACAAGAAAAAAAAAACACCCTCGATTCCAGTAAAACTTCAATAAAACTAAGCAAATACAACTACAAAAAATACAATCTTCTCCAATTCACCTTCTTTATGTCCTGCTCTTCAACACGGCACAATTCTTTATAAATCACGTCTTTATAATTGATTTCACCAATTGAACTTCGGAAACACCGCAAAAATCACCTACGAAAATCACAAATTCAAGTGAAAAAACATCAATTCAACTAGAAAAACCACCAATTCAGCTACAAAAATATTAAACACATTAGAAGATTCATAGAATTGGGAAAAAAAAGGCAATAAGCTTAAAGCATAATTTCAAGTCGGTAAATCATTAACATAATTAAAAGAATTCATAACAAACTCAACCGTAAAATCTAAAATTAGCATGCTTCTAGTCTAAAGTAATATTCCTAATGCGATTTCATCAAACTAAAAAAATGCAAAATTTTCGTACTAGTAAATCGCATACACAACAGATTTCCGTCCAAGTTGGATCCTGAAAACCTGGGGCGCAAAATACTCTACAGCCCGCGTTCTACCTTGACAGCTGCAAATTGCACTCTGATCGTCGGTGTGCATGGAGGTGGAGGGGACATACGGCGACGACAACAGATTGATGACGGCGGTGAGGAGGTGGAAGAGTATATGGGTGGGTAAGGAACGGTTGAATTTGATATTTGATTAACCAAATCTAGGTTTAGTGTTAACACAAGGGTAATATTGGCATCACGCATATTAATTGTTAAAATATTATACGTAAAAATTCATTTGACTTTTAAGACTTTTGCCCAAACTCAAAATCCAATCTTAATTAGTGAAACTCCCTCAACAAATGTGATAAGCCGAAACTACCCTTATAGGTAGTTTTTTTTAAATAATTGCAATATTTACTTTCCATAACCTCTCACGTGATTGTAAGATTACATTAATTCTCTCTTTATGTCTGCATCTCTCTCTCTTTTGTTCTCTCTCTCGTTCTCTCATAAAAAAATCACGCTCCTTCCTCCAGATTATATCTATATTGTCGTACCTTTTCAACATCTCTTTTGAGAACTCAATCTGTAGAAACTTGAGCCAATTAATTATGAGCAACCATGGCGACCCTGAACTTTTGCAAACGGAGCAAGATCTTCTATTTACACATCCCTCTTCGACAATCCCAGAGATGCAAATGTGAAATCTTGAGGAATTGAAATTGAGAAGAAGGTTGAGTTTCTCGAGTGCTTGGCTGGAACAGTGTATATATATATATATATATATATATATATATATATATATATATATATATATATATATATATATATATATATATATATATATATATATGTGTGTGTGTGTGTGTGTGTGTGTGTGTGTGTGTGTGTGTGTTTTCTCATGATTTAAGATTCAAACTTTGTTTATTTTTATCAGGTGAAGTATTCAAGAGAACCCGACAATATTACCAAATGTAATTCATTCTTCTTCTTAATTCCATTTTATTTGTTCTAGATGCAAGCCACAGCCGCCGCCTAAATACTCCAAACACTCTTGCCTCCGCCTCTTCACCACTAACCCGTACCGGATTGATGCAATTAAAACAACGCCGACAAGATTTGAGGAACTCATAACGCAATTAGGATTGTAGTCACATTGGAGTCGCTGTTATTGAAGAAATACAGACATAATATGACTAAAGTCACGGTTAATTGATATTTTTTTTTTTCTCGAACTAGTTGTCTAAAAGCAGACTAATTGGAGATAATCAGCTATGTAGTCATATGTAGTCGTATATAGTCATATATAAGATCTGTAGGTTTTTTTTCTAATTAATAATGATGATGATGGTTGTTTTTAGTTGAAGAATTGATACGCGTGATTTTTTTTGATGTATTTGTGTGGCTACAAGTTGACTTGTAATAATAAGATTCAAAATTGCGATTTTTTTGTGTGGATATTGATTGGATTTTTTCGTAAATAATAGGCGACCTTTGTTTCTTTAGATAATTTGGTAAACATGACTGTACTACGTTATATAATCAGGTATTTAAAGTTGAAAATGCAAAAATTGCAAAATAAAGAAAAAAATATGACTACAGTTGATATAGTCACATACAATCATATTAGACTATAGTCATATTTAACTATAGTCATATTCGGCTTAGTACACTTGTCGGGGAAAAAAAATCAATTTTTTGTTTAAAAGAATTTAAGAAAATATGACTATAGTCATATTCAATTATAGTCATATTCGGCGCAGGGAGGGCTAGCTAAAAATTTGAAGTTCGGGGCAACGGCCCGAAAAGAAATTTAGGTTCACAAGACATTGCAAAAATAAGTTTATATTGATATGTTTTAATCAAAATGTCATTATATATTATAATTTTATCGTATTTTAAGCATGACAAAAAAATCTAAATTAATTCAAATTATTCTAATAATGTATCTTATTTAGTATGTTGGGGATTCATTGCATCGTTTCATATTAATTTTTAGAGTTATTGATAAAAAAAAATTCAAAAATATGTAAATATTCATAAATTTTATTTCAAATAATACTAGTTTTCACCATTTTATTTTATATTTTTATATTAAATTGAGATATATATATGTATATATATATATATATATATATATATATGGAGAAGAAAAAAAATTAAGGATTAAGATACATATTTGCAAAAACTTTAGGGGTCAAAAGTAATATTCAAAAAATACAGTGCCAGAATTTTTTTTTTAATCTTGGGGGGTTAACAGCCCCCCTACCCCTTGTAAATTCCACCTATGATTCGGGCGTAGTAAATTTGTCGGGAAAAAAATCAATTTTTTCGTTTAAAAGAATTGAAGAAAATATTAGAAAAATATTAAAAAATAATAATAATAATTAAAAAAAAAAAATTTACGTCTGCAAGTTGGTTTAGATTTTGTATGTGAAGCAATTTTTTTTTTTTATTTGTTGGCTGATTTTATGGAGTATATTAAGCTGATTTTTTTATTTTTTTTAATTAGTTGGCTGATTTTAAGGAACTGGGATATTGAGTTGAAAAAAAATCGCTAATATTTAGGCATTATTTAAGAAAAGCGAGAAACGTGGATCATTGGGTAGGAGATTTTATAATTTCAGAAGGGTAGTATAGGAATTAATATTTATATGGGTTATCACAAAGAAATATTTAAAGGTTGTACGTATCACCATTTATTATCCATCCAAGAAATTTATTGCTAAAGGCCCCTAATGAAAAATGTGTGGATCCGTTCTAATTTAACCCTAATGAGTGAGGAGTTTTTCACTAATAAAGCAATAATCTCTAATTTGTCCTTATTATGTATGTTGACAACGTTTTGTCGATATGCTATTTTATTATTGGAACAATGCTTTAGCAAGTAATTTTTACTTTCTAGCTCTCATATATTATACCATTTTATTATTGGGAAAATGGTACATATGCTCATAACAAGGGACTTACGTGTACATATGTCCAAATAAAAAGCAGGTTTGCAAATAAACTCATCCCTATGTCTTTTGTCTCAAATTCCCTTCATAATATAATTTTCATCAATTTCATCCATTATACTCTAACTTCATCAATATTGCACATTGACATTGGATTTGAACAAATATATCACATTAACCCCCATTTTCATAATTTAAAAAGAAAATCAATTTTTTTTTCCGGCCAGATTCCGGCATTGACCACACGGTTCTCCGGCGTTGATTTTTTTCTTTTTCTTTTTTCTTTTTTGAATTTTTTTTTTTCTAAATTTATTTTTCCAACCGGTCTCTAGCGTTGACTTTTTTTCTCTCTTTAAATTACTGTGTTAACAACAAAATTATTATTGAGATAGTAATATTGAATACCAAAACAGAGCATCTATGCGAGTTTTATTCACAAAATTATGTTATTCAGAAAGCACTAGAAAGTCTCTCTCGTAGGTGCTCAACCATCGAAAACCAGCTTCAATTGAGCGAAACAACAATGATGGACCTTAATATTCACGACTCAACCAATATTTTACGACTCAAAGTTTACCTTCTTTTATGTTAAAACTAAAATATAATTTAGCATCTTATATGAAATGAATGCAAATAAACAATAACAATTATGAAAAACTAGTAAAAAAAGATAATCAATTTAATACATAATAAATTTAAATAGTAAAGAATAAATCAATTTAATACATAATAAGAAAATATACTACACTAATATAATAAAATTTAATAATGTAGTATTATTCATATTGAATTTCTAGCTTTATCTCTTAATATTTGAGATATATTGATGAAAATTAGGAGATCAATAATTGTTGAAATTATAGTTAAAAAATTAGTACAGAAAAATATTAAAAATAAATAATTACATAAGTAGCAATAAGGTAGGATTTTTCATGGGTTAGTTTTAATTTTGATAATTATTAAAAAGTATAGTGAGAAATTAGTAGAGGAAAAATATTAAAAATAAACAATTAAAGAAATATTATTAGAGTTTTTTATGGTTGCCCATCGTTTCTTTCTTTTATATATAAAATAGATCCAATAATGAAGGCGATTCTTCATTTTAAATTCATTTTATCTTTACTCTCAAATCCTTCTATCCAAACGCACCCATTCAAACTAAAAAACTAATGATAAGGAGTCGAAATCAAACAAATCAAACACCAAACAATAGTTCAGGTCGGATTTTTCGAAAATAGGTAAAAAACAATTGAATCGACGAGTATACCACAAAACAAATTAACACCATACATTTCCGAATAACATATATTTCCGAATATACACATATCCTGAAAAAGGGAGATGCAACGGTTCAAGTTCACCCAGAAAAAAGACACACAAACGCTCGGTTTTTTTTCGAATAAACTCGAAAAAGACACCAAAAAAAACATCGCAAAAATCTAGTACTGACCCACAAGTACTAAACAGAGCTCTTTATTTCAGCTTCATTATATTACATCCTACAAATTAATGCCACATATATATATATATATATATATATATATATATAGATAGATACACTAGCTCCGAATGGTGAGTCCAGGAGGGGCCACACCATTCATGAGTGGACCAGAGTCAACGATCTTAGGTGTCAAATTCCCATTGGCCAAATGCTTCTCATACCCGGAATTGTGGACCCCAACGGCGGCCCTTCCGGAAGGATCTAGATTCTTCGACCAAGAAGCATCCCACGCGACAGCTGTAGCGGTGCTGCATGCTACACTCGCTCCACCCGGAACACTCAGCATCGCCGAATTCTACAAATCACCGAAATCGACAACTGTATTTAGCAAAAAAGCTGAATTTTTTTTTTGTAACTGAGAATTGTATTTAGTAAAAGCGTACCTGCGGAAAGAATCTCTCGAATATCACTCTGTAATGGTAGGCCTCCTTTGTGGTGGGGGTATTATGGGGGAAAATATGTGCAGCGTTACGCATCATTTTGTCGGTAACCTATTAATTTTGATTGATCACAACATAAGACGTTTAATTCATACGAAGAAAAGAAAACGAAGGGTAGTAATTTTAGTGAAAATAGAAAAAAATACATGGAGTTCTGCATGAGCTTTAAGCCCATCAATCCAACTATAGCCGACTCCGTCACTGAATTGTTCTTTTTGCCTATACAAAATATGCTGCGCGCCAGACGAGGTAATCCAAAAAGTATGTTTAAGACAAAATAATTATCAAGAATTACTAGTGGTGCGATATTATTACGAAAACCCGTAATTGAATGAATATATACCTTTGGAAGATACGGTTTCTCCTCATCATCGAAAGCCTTTCTTAAAATCCATTTCTCCATTCTCCCTTGGTCGGGTTTTATCTGCGAATTTAAAAAAAAATATTAAAAAAATAAAACATTAGGTTGAAATTAAATAGGAGGTCAATAAATTAAAATGAAATAAATAAGTACCATTTTCCACTCGGGGTCAATGTTCATTGCAACATCGATAAACTCCTTATCAAGAAACGGAACTCGAGCTTCTAATCCCCATGCAGAAGTTGCCTTATTCGCTCGAAGACAGTCATATTGATGAAGGGCTTTTATCTGCACGATTCATAATTATTTCGATTTTTTCTTTTTTTTTTTTCCCACGTATTGAACTTCGGAAGATAAGATGGTTATTAGTTGCTTTACCTTTCGGCAAGTTTCACGATGAAGTTCTTCCTTGTTAGGCGCCTTATGGAAGTAAAGATAACCGCCGAAAATCTCGTCGGATCCCTCACCGGATATTACCATTTTTACCCCTAGCGATTTTATCTTACGTGACATGAGGAACATGGGAGTGCTTGCTCTTATTGTCGTTACATCGTATGTCTCGATGTGATAAATGACATCCTCGATCGCATCAATTCCATCCTTCATTGTAATAAAATTAGCGTATATAAACTCTTTCGGTAATAATTTATTCAAGAACAAATAAAAAATAAAAAATAAATACAGAGCATTACAGAGTGGGAAGAAGCTGCTTACCTGAACACTGAAATGAAATTCATGATGAACGGTGCCCAAATAATCGGCAACTTCTTTTCCAGCTTTTAAATCAGGTGATCCCTACATAATAACAAGTGTAGCGAAATCTGTTAGCAGTGTATTAATGATTAAAATTTAAAAAAAAAAAATTAATACCGAAACTGACCTCAAGGCCAACACAGAAAGAATGGAGCTGTGGGCCCCATCTCTTGGCCGCTTTTGTACCCGCAAGGTAACGGGCGGTAACAGATGCAACTAACGAAGAATCGAGCCCTCCCGATAAAAGAACGCCGAAGGGCACATCGGTCATTAGCCTCTTAATTACAGCCTGAAATTGATTTTTTTTTTCACCCAAACATTTTTTTTTAATTAGGAAGCTATAATTTTTTCGATATATTAATCTAGAATTAAATTTACGAAAAAACCTCACATTTTCGAAAGAACGCCTCAAGAGTAAAGGGTCGTACGGAGTTGAAGGAATGGATTCGGAAAACCACGGGGGGTTGTACCATCTTCTAAGAGCTCCGTTTTTGCTCGAGTACAAATGCCCCGGTGGGAACGCTTCAAACGTCTCGCATTCATCATTCAACCCTTTTAGCTCCGACGAAATCCAAATCGAGCCTAAATATATAACCAAGAAAAATTTATATTTAAATTTAAATTGATTCGATTTTTTCATAAATAGACATAGATGATTGTGAAAAATTACCATCAAGTCCCCAACCGATGTACAAAGAAGTAATTCCGATTGCGTCACGAGCCACAAGAAAGCTGTTGTCACGAGCATCAAGCAGCACGAACGAGAACATTCCGTCGAGCATTTCCACAAATTTCTCTCCGTACTCTTCATACTAAAAAAAAAAAATTATCAAATAATTAAATTTTACGTTCATCGGTTTATATTTCGATAAAAAAAAAAAGTAATTAAAAAATACTAACGAGATGTGCGATGACATCACAATCGCTTCCGGTACGGAACTTGTGGTTGGGCAATAGCTGACGAAGCTGCTCGTGGTTGTAGATTTCGCCGTTCACCTAAAAATTCAAATGTAAATATATAACATCAATGAATAATGAATTTTTGTCGTGTATTTCAATATCTAAGCACACGATTTTTTGTCGTGTGTATAAATTCACGTACCGTAACGACAATCTTTTTGTCTTCGTTGTAGAGGGGCTGATCGCCGGAGGCGGGATCGACAATCGCAAGCCTTTGGTGCGCGAGATAACAATCTCCATGCTGATATAATCCACTCCAATCAGGACCCCTATGCTTCAATCTATTTATTTAATCACCACAACAGCAGATAAAAAGTTCAATTCATGTTGGAAAACTAAATTAATTAATCACTATTGTCAAAACAACCAAAATATAGTAAAATTTTTGGAGCTGTAATTCGTCATCTTCTTGCGAATTTCAATTAAGTAATTATACAATTTGAGGCCTCTGTTTGGGAATGCTGATGAGATTGATAAGATTAATTTGACGTGAAAGGATTACATATGATTGTGATAACAGGGGTCGTGGCAGTCGGGCCAGTATAGGGTCAAAGGGGGAAATGACCCCTCAGCATTTCTCAAATCACTACTAATTTAATACAGAAATATAAAAAGAATTGTATACAATAGCATTAACGGGTCTCCCCTAATAATTTTTTTAATGCATTCAGCCCACTCGAACTTAAAATCATGGCGGAGCCAGGGGGTCGAGTTTGGATCCAATATCATTCTAATTAAAATTCGGGCTCGTTTTTAATCACGTTTGCTTCAAACCTAACTAATTAATGCGAAGAAAAAGAAAAAAAAAAAACAATAATAAGAAATAAATTATGTCAATATCGGAGAGTCTCAGTCATCAACTTCTACAAGTTTCCGCATAAGAAAAAAATCAAGTTAGCTAATTAATAATAATAATTAAAAAAAAAAAAAAAAAAGAATCTTTTGAAAAAGAAGACTTGGATTCCGGGATTTCAACATACGAATTTTTCAATTTCAAATTAACAAAAATGAAGGGTAAATTAAATTGAATAAAAAGTAAATAAAGAAGAAAAAATTACCTGCGAGAAAGCTCGAGAACGCGAACCCGTTTAGCCTGAGAATCATCCGAACAACCCAGAACCGCGAGTATTCCACACATGCTGAAATCTAGCTCTATATATATATCTGTGTGTATATATATATATATATATATATATATATATATATATAAGAGAAATACAAATTAACAGTAACAATGCCTTGGATCAATCCTTTAATTTCAAGCTTATACAAAACTGCTCTCTAACAACAAAAAATGAAGAGAGAGAGAGAGAGAGAGAGAGAAGAGAGAGAAAGAGGAGAGAGGGAAATGTGGGGGCAAATTGTATGGGAGAGATGTACACGTTAGCAGTTAATGCTCAATAATCTGAGTTTTCTGTTTATTGTTTTTCCTTTTATTTTCTGTATTGCACCGCTTCCACCGATATTTATAGGAGTGAGTTCTGGAAGAGGCCGTGTTTTTGCTTGCGTGGCCGTTAATTAAAATATACTATTTTCTTTTTTAATTAACGTAACAAAAATAACAAATTAGTTTCTCAATATTGCAAGTTTTGCATGGGAGGTTAGAGAGAGAGAGAGAATATTTTTTCAACGTATAAAAATGGGGTTTTGTAGATGCTAATTAATTGTTATATTTGGCGGTTGTATATATTTAGTGGTTGGAGCTAGTATAAGGTCAGAAGGGGCCATGCCCCCCTCCAAACAATTCTTCAATTCTTATGTAAATGATGATGTCAAAATTAAATCACATTAAGTAGTTGAGATTAAAGGATCTAGAAGAGGAAAGTGAATCATTGTTCACGTGCTAAATGGTACTGAGATACTTCTGAACAGAGAACACGTGAACTAGGTCGGGGGTTGATACGGCGAAACCATCTCCGATGCTCAAGTCAGATGTCCTATTATCTGAGCAATGCTGCAATTCGTATTCTCTCAACTATTTCTACTATCCGCACGTCTGACTTAAGCGTCGGAAAGGTTTCCGCCGGATCACCTCCCGGCCTAGTTCATGTATTCTCTGTTCACAGATATCTCAGGACCATTAATTAGCACTTGAGCCGTGAACAACTTTGCTCTCCTAGTTCCTTTAATCTCAACTACTTAATGTGATTTAATTCTACAATTATCAGTAAAAATTTAAAAATATTCATGTATTACTAGCCTATTCAACTCCTTTACAAAATATTTAATGTATTCAACTCTAACAAACTTAAAATTATGACTCAAGCATGGTTATATGTAATTGTAAACTATACTGTATATAGTACATTGCCATAAGCTTATAGAATCATGAATCATTAGTTCGTTACATATTTACACATATATATAGCTGTGAATGTAGGAAACGTGTATTGGTCATATATATTTATGCTCAATCTCACTTTGCACCCTTAGAATGTACTATTTTGCCACTTTGCACCCTTGAAAATAATTTATGGTACTTTACATCCTTCAAATATGTTTAATCGTTTAAATTGCACCCTAGTTTATAATTTTTCAGCCAGAATTATCATCATTGACCTAATTTCTGATAGTTAACAGAGTCATTTTTGCTCGAAAATACATTAGCAATTCACATCCCTAAAGAAAAAAATCAACTGAATAGACAAAAATGACCATGTTTGAGTATCAAAAACTAAGTAAACGATAGAAAATTATGTCCAGAAAATAGACTAGGGAGCACTTTGAATAATGAAACATGTTTTGAGGGTGCAAAGTGTCATAAGTTATTATATATATATATATATATATATATATATATATATATATATATATATATATATATATATATATATATATATATATATGCATAAGCAATTGAGTTATTAATTTATTAATTGTTGAAGTTTATCGAATATAAATCATATAAAATGAGTTACTAAGATTTGAATGCACGGATTTTAAATTAAAGATTTCAAATAAATAACAACAAATTCATTAAAATTCAATGGATTAATCCAAATACTGAATTCCCGAATTCTTCTTCCAAAATTTTCTTGTGAAATATAATGTTTAATCCAAACGTAAATAAATAATATGAAAAGAGTTATTGGAAATGTTAACATAGAAGATTACGTAAGAAAAAAAATTAGCCAATTCCAATTGGCAAGGTTAGTACCTAATTTTTCTATCAGGGAAAATGTTACGTATAAAATTGAACTTCTAAATAGGAATAAAATTGAGAATCAAAATTGCTTATTCTTTTTATTTTTTTTCTTTTTCTTTGAAAAAAAAAAATTGCTTATTAAAGTCATTGATAGCTACTTTTAAGCGGCGGCGTTTTTCTACTTATAAAAAGTTAAAACAAGGTTCAAATCTATTTAAATTTTATTAATATTACTGTGGAGAGAGAGACCGCCACGTGCAAATCATTTTCTCCTCTTACAGTATAACCTCGATAAATTAATTTCACTTAAACGATAGTTTCTTATGATCCAACTCGATAAAAGCCTATTATATTATTAGTTCGATAAATTAATATTTCATTAAATTAATAGAATTTGCTAGTCTCGACTGTACTAATTGATTGAGGTTCAACCGTATATTTATTTGTCTTTTTTATTTTTTTTAAAATTACGTGTCCAAAGCAAAGTGAAATAGAAAATGTAATTTCTTTTTATACTTTTGCAATTCTCATCTGACTTATAATGCTAAAATCTTATATATAAAAGAAAGAAACGCTGGGCAACCCTAAAAAACCCTAATGGTATTTCTGTAATTATTTATTTTTAATATTTTTCTCTACTAATTTCTAACTATAATTTTTAACAATTATTAATCTCCTATTTTTCATCAATATATCTCAAATCTTAATTGATAAAGCTACAAATTCGATTTGTTAAATCTTAGTAAATTTATTTGTATTATAAATCTTAATAGGTAAGATTTAAAAAAAACTAATATTATATAAATATGAATAATACTACATTTTTAAAATTTTACTATATTAGTGTACTATATTTTCTTATTATGTATTAAATTGATTCTTTTTTTTCACTATTTAAATAATAACCCGTGCATCGCACGGGAGAAAAATGCTAGTGTAGAATAATAATTAGAAAAAAGAAAAAAAGAAAACAAAAAGTTACTCAATGGACCATTTTCCTCTCAAAGCACATATACATACATTATTGGTTATTGTTTATCCATTCCCCCATTGTAGAGAGGCTGAGTCAGCATTACGCAATCCAAAATCTTCGTAGTCTATAATTTTATCCATCTATCTATCCAGAACTTTTGGAGATAGTCGATAAAGCTGGGTATTGAAGATATTAATATTAAATGATACATTTTACTAATAGCTTCAGTTTTTGGTTGAGATGGTCATTTAATATGGTATCAGAGCCAGGCCAAATGAAAATGTTCTGAGTTCGAATTCCACCGCCACGCATTTAAAATATTTCAAGTGCGCAAGACTTCAAATCTAACCTTTTTGTCGAATGATAGCTGACAACCGAATATTTAGTTTTAAAATGGGTCGGCTGATAGGTATATATTCGTATGGTTGTACCCATACCATTAATATTTGTTGTTACTTGTTAGTTAGCTTCTACAAAATCACTTGATCTACTACATTCACGAAATATCAACTCCATATTGCAATTTTACTGCTCTTATTTGATTAGGTGCAATAAATCATATACCGAGTCATACACACGTGTGTATTTATAAATTAATACAGTTGGAACTTGAAATCCACATCATCCTATTAATTTAGTAAGATATTAAATTATCTATAAACTAATAATTATTAAATTTACATGAATTAATAACTTACTGATTTATGAAATTCCAAGAACTGAAAAATTAAAAAAATGAGTTGAATTATTATGACAAAATGGATGTTGGATATATCTTAAACCCTTGAAGAAAACAACTAATTTCAGAGATGTTGACTGATGAATATATAATTGAGAGTATTACGGGAACTCATAATAGAATGAAGTTATTGATACTATAAAACTTATTTCTCGAACGAAAGCTCCTAGAGCAACAAGATTACTGAATAGTTTCTTGTTGAATTATGGCAAGAGTAATACCAAAAATATTTACCACATTAAAAAAAAAGTGAAAGATGAGATTTAATAAGATATTTTCAACAAGAAACAAAAGAAACATGCAACTCCAAGAATATCTGACAAAATAAATTTGGACCAGATTCATGTTTATCTTCTTGGATGAATCATGAATGACTGGATAAACAAGTTGACTGTTTGACTTTGTGGTTTTCTACTTTGAATTCATGTACGTCATTTTAATTTCTAAAGATATTTGTTATCAAGAAATATAATTTTCTGATTATAACTTTTAGGGTAAATAATAAGACAAAATAATTTACAAATTCTTGTAGTATTTGGTAATTAAAAAATACCACTTGAAACAAGCAGTTCATTACAAACTCTAGCTATCGGCATATCATGAATTGTTTAAATTATCATTTTTATACAAGCAAATTAACCATGGATAAATTACCAGTATCTACGAGGCAAGACAAAATATTATATTTACTCTTGGTGGTAAATTAAAAAATTCAGAACGAATATTCTTTGGAATCTCAAGATTTTGATACTCATAACTTCATAACGGAGTAACTGTAAAAATCAATACCACGGGGTTTGTAAATTGTTATATTTTATCTCAATAGTTGTCGATAATTTACCCTAATTTTTAATAGGTAATTTATTTTTTGAACAAGAAAAAACGATATTATATTAAGAACTTAGAACCATGGTACGATTACAAGGAGTAGATGTAACACGGAAAAAAGATCCCGATACATATGATAATCTAAAAATTGGGGCAACTATCATATAACAAAATTTCATCCGTATCTAAGGATGAGCTAATACATCCACTATGCTGTTAAGTTTCAGTTAAGTTTCAGATAGCAAAAGTAAACCACCACTTCTGAGAATTTAGTGCAAATGCCATTACAAATGCCCCTATACTATCTTGTATTATACCACCTTGCCAACTTTTTCGGGATTTGCGAGAGCTGAATCATCGATGTTCAGTTTATACCAATTAACTGTTGAAGGCTGCCATCGAATACCAAGTGTAGTTTTGTTAGGTTTAGGTGATATATTGGGGACGAAACTGTTCTTTAAAAGATACCAAATTTGATTTATATTTATTGGAATATTATTGAAAATAATGTTATTACAACCTTTCCAGATAAATCAAAAAAGTGTGTAAAGTTGATAAAGAGAGGACTAGTGTTTTTTTCCGAAAGGATATAAGAAAGACTTTAGAAATGGGATTTAGTTTAAGAGGAAACATACGGAATTCTGCGAATAAGAGGTTGGAGTGTATGGCATTGCAAGAAAAGATGCTCGATGGTTTCCGGAGAGGTTCCACATAGCAGACATGTATTTATGCTCAGAGCTTTTCTTCTAAAAAGGAATTCAGATGTAGGCAGACAATTATGAGAGAGTTGCCATACGAATAATTTAATACGCAGACTGACCGTAGATTTCCAAATAGTTTGCCATGGCAGAGAATGAGAAATATTTGAATATTGTTTCCCAAATAACCAGAGATATGCACTTTTGAGTGTAAAAATATGCCATCTTTTGTAAAAGCACATTTAAACACATAAGAAATTTGTTATTACAAATTTGAAGAGGGGATGTAATAAGGCAAACCTTATTCTTATTACCATTATATGAATATAAACAGCACCACATAACAACAGGCACATACTTCAGTCCCCAAAATTACACACCATCTTGCAAGATTCTTTATTCTATACAAACATCCTATTTTATTATACACACATGATACATCTATATATATAATATATATATAAGCTCCCTCCAACAAAAAAACTCAAAGCATTTTAATAACCCAAAGCTTATGTTTCCTCATATGAACATAAACAAGAGCCGGACCGATCAAACCCGCATCCGAAAGACGCTTACAAAGCGTCAAATATGTATCAACATTCCCCTGCAACTGAATCCTCCTACTCAGCCCCTGCATAACCGCAACCCGATCCAAAAGCTCCGGAAAAAAACCCAAGTCCAGCATCTTAACAACAGTCTCGGCAGCTTTCTTGAAATGGCCCCCCTTAACATAACCCCTCAAAAGCCACGAAAGTGTTTTCTTCCTCCGCAATGCGCCCACGCAGTCCACGCGCGCCATCAGCCGTCCGATCGAACCCGTCTCCCCCTGCGAAGCGCAGATGGCGAGCACGATGTCGTACAGGTCAGCGTCGGCTTCTTTCCCGACTAGCTTCATCTCCCACAGCTGCCGCTCCGCCTCGCTGCCTCGCCCGGCGCAGATGTACATGGCGAGGAGGCGCTCGTGGACCACGCCGTGGAACTGCGGGCCCCACTCCTGGAGGATGCAGTTGGAGAGATGGAGGCCGTCGGAGAGGAGGTCGTTTTGGTAATCTTGGACGAGGTGGAGGCTTTCCGGGTCGAGGTGGGCGACTAGGTTGGCTTTTGTGAAGGACTTTAGCTTGCGGAGGGATTTTGCGAATTCGTTGAGCTCTTTGACGACAGCTGTCATTGCGATCAGGTAGCTGTACACGTCTGGCTTTAATCCGCACTCTTTGAGATGAATCACTAATTTGGCAGCGTCTCTGTATCTTCCTTCCTCCTGAAACAGCAAAAAAAGTCTTGACCGTGAGAATTGACCAACTCTTCAAACAAATATAAACGGAGAATTGTTAATAAATGCTTAAAGATTAGTCAAATGAAGAAGTTCTAGTGGGATAACTATAGTATGTTTCAGCCAATTGTTCCATTTTAAGGAATACTACGATAATATAGATCGATAAATTTAAATAATAATATTAACTAATAGTAAGAATAAAACAAAGAAAATCATAATCACTTCAATAAACCGGGTAGTAGGGAAGATTTTTGGAGAGGATTTCCCAGACCCTCGTTTTATGGCCAAAAGAAGAAAAACCGAACATCTTTTGTCAACTAAAACATAGTTTGTACCTAAAGGCATAGCTACGATAAGTTGCACTCTTCTCCGGTTCTTTCCCTTTAGCTACTATCGAGTTTCGTCCAACTAAAAATTATATTACTTGACACTTTATACCCCATTTTTAGTCCCAACTATTGTTTTAAGTTTATTAATTAGTTTTGTTATTTTGTATTTATTAAATGCAGTTCAGTCATCTCAATTATAACCATGGCACCTCGATATATATAGTCCTCATGTTGAGGGTAGTAAGTTAATTTCTCATTTTCTTATAAAAAAAAAGAAAAAAAAGAAGTTAATTTCTATTCATGGATTCTTCAGATATGGAGAAGGTCAAAAGAGTTATTACTGCTTTAACCCTATTAGTAAAAAAATGGGTAAATTACGGCCACCCGCTGAGGTAAGGTCAAATTACGAAGAAACCCCTTCCTGTTTGGGTAATTGCAACCATCCATCGACTATGAATCTTCTTACACGTGCACCCTTATGGTGTCAAATTCAACAAAATGTTATAATTTTGTGAAATGTTCTCTAATTTGTACTCGTTTTGTGCAAAAAGAGAGTTTCAAACGCACCACAATACAGACGCACCACAATACTCATATTTACAAGCCAAGTGACACATCTTATGATCATTTCAAAATGTGGGGCTGGAATGGGGTAAAATGGGTACAAACTGGAAAGTATTCCATATAATCTAGAAAATTCCACTAATTTTGAAACTGCAAATGTAAACGTGTAAGAAGATTCATACTTGAGGGGAGGTTGTAATTACCCAAACAATAGTGATTTTTTCGTAATTTGACCTTACATCAGGGGAGGCCGTAATCTACCCTCAAAAAATATATATTTTCTTCCTTAAGAATATTCCTTTCTTCTCCATTCCTATTAATTCTCATAATATGTTTAACTAACTCCGAACTTGTTCATGTTTAGCTTTTTGTCTCCGATGCTACTACTAGTTAGTCTCGTCCTTGACCACCCTAAACACCTTCTTTAACCGTGGATCCTACCGCTCACTATTCTCATCTTACCCGTAAGTGAACTTAATTACCAAATTTCATCTACTCATTTTCTCTTATCTTTACATCATTTCTTGATTCTTCTTCTTTAATCGATTGTGTATTGTGTTGTCACTAATCTATCACGCCAACCATGTTTCATCCAAAAGAAGGGCGCACAAGTCAGCAAACATAAAAGTCGAACACAACCCTTGTCTAGTACATTACTAACTAACAAAGCAACAACATTAACAATTAGAATCCGTCTATCGGAGCCATTCGCAACGAGCTACACAAACACAAACAATTAGCACTAAACACTCAACGGACAAAAAAATCAAGCGAGAGTGAGTGATTCGCTACATACCATCATTTTCCAAGCAAGGTATCCGGCGGGCCCACCCTTTTTCCCCTCGTCACCATCCAAACGCATCGATATCCCTCTCCTCAAAACCTCCTTCACGAACAACACGGTCCCGTCTCTCTCCCCCGCCTCCCAGTACAGCGAAATCACCTTCTCCACCATACTAAAGCTCGTCTTCAAACCGACGCAATCCATATCAACTAAGAGATCAACGACATCCTCCACTTCGTTCTTCCCCTCGATCAACTTCTTCACCCACGTGCACATTATCGACACCATCAATTCCATAGTCTCCTTATCGACCCTATTCTCCTTCTTCAGCCACTCAAACACCTCCAACGCGCACCACGAATCCCTCCCTTCCTGCGCGAAATAAACGAGCACTAGCTGGAGTTCGCGGGCCGATAACTTGTCGTTCATTTCTTCGAGCACGTCCGAGGGCTCCCGGGCCATACGCTCCAGCTCCTCGATCGCCTCGAAAAACCCTTCCCCCATTTCGTCCTCGTCCTCGCTTGTGATGTACGCCGCGTCCAATTGAACTGAATTACGGGCTCCTAAATTACGACGGCGGATTATTTTGCTGCTGATTCTTCTCTCGAGTACGGAGTAGTAATAATTTGGGTTGTCGCGAATTGAAATTCCTGTGTGGGATGATGATGGGTTTCTGGGTTTAAGGGTTGCGAGAAAAATGCACTGCTTCGAAGACGAACACTTGGTCAACCACAAGTTGCCGACGGCGGCAATTCCACCGATTGAAGCCATTTTTTTTTTTTTTTTTTTTTTAAGATATGCTCGGCTGACCTAGGAATTTTATTTGGGGGAAAAGGAAAATAGAGTGGTGATTACTCTCAGAAGAACTCGGATATTTGATTCCTCTTATCGAATTTTATTAGGGCAGAGAAGAAACTATCATTTGGGGAGAGCATAGACGAAGTTAGAGAGAGAGAGAAAAGGGATGAACATATGTTGTTGGATAAAGTTGTCACAGAAATTCTCTGTGATGGAGTGAAGAGAAAGCGACCTAAATAAATGAACAAAGTTCTGGTGGCGAAGAAGATAAACCCGCTGCTAAATTTTCAGACACGATTCAAGGTTTTCAAGCCGATATTTTAACAATTCGATAGCTCATAATTCATTGGCAATTATTTAAATACATGAAAATCAAAATTATAATAAATAATATATTCATAATGGTGAAATTATAATTCAAGTGATGGGGATTTTTCAAAAATAACAGCTTTTTTTTTTTTTTTTTTTTTTTTTTTGGAGACCCCTAATTTCGAAAATATATTTGACTAACTATCATGTTGTTTACATCCTACTGTAACTCTCTCTATTTGGATAATAATTTGACATATACTCTAACCCACGCTAAAGTACCCAGAATACCCTTTTAAATCAGTTTTAAATCATAGTCAACTCATATCGGTCCATATCTTCCTCTCTCAACTCCCAAATCCAAATCTCGCCCCCCCAAGGTCTCTAACCGACGATATTGCTTCCCGAAGTCATAACGCTCTCTTTGGTGGTCGGAATTCGATGGTTCAACTATCGTTTCCTCTAGTCGAACTCTTTCTTTTGGTGGTGATTTCATTTAGTTTGGAGTGTTGGATCTATTACTGCAATCTTTTTTCAGTCGGCGTATTTCGACGACGGTCTTTCCAGAGCTGTAATTTGTGATTCGCCAGTCGGAATTTGACAGGCTACCCACCGTTGGATTCCTCTCCTCGAGATCTATATTTTGATGGCAATTTTATTCATTTTTATATTGTCAGATTTATTTCTATATTTTTTGCATTTGTGAGCGCAAAACCTTAGGTGGTTAGCGGCAGCTAGGGTTTTGGTAGGAGGCGCTTGAGGTGAGTAGTCATTGACGGTTTGATCTAAAATTCGCATTTATGCCCCCCCCTCTCTCTCTTAATGTTTGTTGATTTTTGAGTATTTTGATGTTTGTTGATTTAAACTAAAATATTTTTTGTTTTGATTTTGCAATTGCAGCTTAATGAAGGCCATTGATCATTTCCTTGAAAGTGTCGATGTGAAGTTACATCTGCTTTGTTCAATTGACTGTATACATTCCTGTACATTAGTAGTTACATATAAGTAACATGCAGTTACATATGCATATTTTTGTGTATTTTCGATTTGTATTTTATTGGTTTTGAGGTGATTTATAATATAAATATTGAAATTTGTAAGTTTTTGTTGTTGGTTTATAATTTTTTTTGTATAAGTCAGTATTCGTGTGTGTATATAATTATCGACTAAAAATATGGGGTAAATAAAAAGAACAGAACGACAAAATAATATAGTTTACTATAGTTACATGTAGTTATATGTAATTATTTTCAGTACGGTAAACATATTAATTTAAAAAAAATTAAAAAATTAAAAAAAATTAAAAAAATAAAAATAAAAATAAATAAATATATAAATTATTGTAATATTCATGGTTATCGAATCGGAAAAATATTGGCGTATCGTTTTCCTTCGTGTATCGTATCGTATCGTACGATATTTAACCAACTATTAAAAATAATATATATATATATATATATATATATATATATATATATATATATATATATATATATATATATATATATATATATATATATATATATATATTAAAGTCAAACCACTCATTCTTAATTTCTTAAAAAAAATAATCTATCATAAAATATATCATCAATAGGACATAAGTCATAATTGCTCATAAAAATAACATCAACAAATTTCAAATTTCAATCCCTAATTTGTAAAGAACTAATCTATCACTCATAATCTTCAAAATCAAGGTAACTTAATTTTTTTTCATCCACAAATTTCAAACGAGTGTCTTCATTCTCATGTTCATCAATCTTTTCAACTTCATCAACTCCAACTTTGGCCTTTTCCTATTTTTTCTTATCAATATAAAACTTGGCGTGTAAATTTCTTGGATCTAATATATATAAATAAAATATTAAATAATATTGAAATTCGTTTTCAGGGCCTGATAATGTGAATATTTCGTTTTCTTCTTTTTTTCTTTTATTTTTTAATTGTTTAATATTTTTAAATTTTATATATTTTTTTTAATATTTTGACTAATATCGTAAATATCGTATTGTATTGTGATATGGCGATACGATACGATATTTCGCGATATTTAACGGTATGTATGCATGCCGATACATATTATGAGTTGTATCGTTTTGATTGTGGCCGTACTGTCTATATATCGCGGTATCTCGCAAGTTTAACTACTATGGTAATATAATAAATAAATTATTGTCTATTATTGTAATATTATTGTAAACACAATAATATTAGTGTAGTTGAATGTAATATTACTGTTGTTATAGTAATTTACCGTCACTCATAGTAATATTAATTCTTTTGGTTTTTTTATTATGTTTACATTTATTGAATGGTCAACACATTAATATTACTTTATTACACAATAATAATGAGTTTTGTTGTGTTAATATTATTGTGCTAGAGATTAATATAACAATATTATTGTGTTAAACTATAGTATAGTTAATTTTATAATTAACAGTAATATAGTTAATATTACTGTCAATCACAGCAATATTGATGTTTAAATGAGGGCAAAAAAATGTTAAAGAAAAAAAATCGAAAAAGTCAACGCCGGAAACCGGTGACGGTAAAATCAGGAAGAAAAAAAAATGTCAACGCCGAAAACCGACGGAAAAATCATGGAAGAAAAAAAAGTCAACATTGGATACCAACGGTCAACGACGGTGACAGAATTGTCCATAAAAATGGTGTTGGCTCAAAATTGAATAATTTGTGAAATTTAGGGTCAAATTGAGGTTAGATTAAATTGAATGATGAAATTGGAGCATATTAAAGTATAAGGAGCTATTTCAGTATTTTACAAATTCTGGAGCATGTGTGGATTTTTTTTGTAAAAAAATTTATTGTCTGGACCATTTTAAAAATAAATACCGATTGGCGGGCTTATAAATAAGGTGTTCGTATTTTTATATATTTATTATCTAAAATATTTAATTGTATTTTCTCAATATTTAAAATTTTAAACCAGTGAAAAGACATACGCCCAAACAAATTACCTTGGATTTTTCAAACTCCCATCCATGGTCCTTTACCCTTGCACAGTAATTGTTGACTTTCAGACTTTTCTTTTATTCATTCTTTATTTAATTAATTAATTAATTAAATAATATGTATTTATTAAACATATAAATAAACTTTTATCTTTTTGATTTGATAAATAGTAGTGTAGCGTAGTGTTTGATGTCAGACAGAAAAATAAATGGCAGCAGCAGCAGCATTACAAAACTCCCATGTATTCCACTGTTCGCATTAAAAGTTTCATCTCTCTAACCTTTGTTTCACTTTCTCTCTCTAAAACCAGCCATGGCTGCTGCTTTAGAATGCTGGTCGAGCCGCGCAAGCACGGACGACGACGCGGTGGAGCAAGTCCTAATGCGTACCCACGGCAGATCCGAATGCTCGCCGGAAAACAACCCCTCCTCCTCCCCCTTCGCCGCCGCCGCCGCAGAGATTCGAGACTCCTCCGCCTTCCAGAAGCGCTTCCAGAGGCTCAGCCGCAACGTGTCGGAGGCCATCGCCTCACTGAAAAACACTCTGAACCTCGACTCCGCCCGCGAGCCGCCGCTCTCCTCCCCTTCCAGCTGCCGGAGACACGTGTGGGGCGGCGTTGTACGGAGCTTGACGCAGCTGTACCCCGGCAGCCAACTCCCCGAGAAATTGGTCTCCAATCTTCGCAAACATTACGATTCCTTACCGATCAGGTTCAATTGATTTTCCCCCTTTTTTCACATTCAATTTCCGGCATTGGGGTTTTCAATTGCGTTCAATTTTTTTTTTCCCCCCAATTCACAGCTACTCGCACGCCGGCTTCGAAATGAAAGACGTGTTTCTGCACATCAAATTGATCGAACAAGCATCGGAGGAAAACCACCCGGCGATAATGATCCAAGAGATCTCCGACGAAGAAACCAACACAAACGGCTCTGTATTCAAGCTCACATTTGCATGTAACTCCGCCATTTCATCGCCCGCCGTGTCGGGCGCACTCGACACTTCCTCGGTCTGCTGCAAAAATCTACAGATCTTCGAGAAGAAGGGCTTCACTCTCGGAATCGTCACACTGTTAATCCAAACCGGACACGAGAAATCATTCAAAACTCGGATCGAAAATGCACTCAAATCCGCCTCAAAGAAACCGAAAAGCAGCACCATGAAACTCCCATTCGGACTCTGCGGATGCCAAGAAGAGAGCACTAAAGGGAGGGATCTCGGAGACGTTGAAGAGGATTGTAATGGTGACCCGAATTACAGAAACGGAGAGAATTCAGATTTAAAACTCCATCTGCAAACCCCTTTGCCAAATGACTCGATCGTAATATCTGTAGACGAGTGGCAAACCGTGATATCAGGTAGGGACGGAATTGGGAAATGGTTGCTGAATTACGATGCAGTCGAAATTACCGACCAAATCGGACCGAGTTCGTTCAAGGGTGTTTACAAGGGTAAAAAAGTCGGGATCGAGAAGCTCAAGGGCTGCGATAAAGGAAACTCCTACGAGTTCGAATTGAGGAAAGATTTGTTGGAGTTGATGACTTTCGGGCACAAGAATATTCTACCCTTTCACGGGGTTTTTCTCGACGATAATCACGGGCTGTGTGTTGTGAGTAAGTTGATGGAAGGAGGATCCGTTCATCAATTGATAGTGAAGAATAAAAAGATTCAAACGAAGGAGGTTTTGAGAATTGTGACGGATGTTGCTGAGGGAATTAAGTTTATGAATGATCATGGAGTTGCTTATCGGGATTTGAACACGCAGAGGATTTTGTTGGATAAACGTGGAAATGCTTGTTTGGGCGATATGGGAATAATTGCTGCTTGCAAGAGTGTTAGTGAGGCTATGGAATACGAAACCGATGGTTATAGGTGGCTTGCTCCGGAGGTAAACTATATATATTATATGTTGGTATATTTTCTTAGATGTATGTTGCATGTATATACTGGATGGAATCTTGAATTTCTTGGAGAATATTATGAGAGCGACTTGTTTGGCTAATTGAAAGTATGATTTTATCGGATGAATTTGCATGCTATAATTGAAGGTTTGGTGAAATCTACATTGTTTTTTGTTTGCTATGTTGAGAAGTGAAATTTAATTTGCTGTCATGACTCAAGTTGACATGACGGGATTTCTTAATTTCGGCAGCATTTTATTGAAAATCGGAAACGTAAATAAACGTAGAAGAATGGTCGAAAAGTTACTCTAAATCGATCATTTATTAGTAATAAACAAATGCATATGCATATCTACATGAATTACTGCATGGTATTTTTAGCCTAACTGCTTAGATTGTGCGACGAATGTAAATTAATCAAGATTCGAGTATCTAACTTTTCTTTTCTTGCTTTCTTGAAAAAGATAATTTCGGGTGATCCAGAAAACGTGACAGAGAGCTGGATGAGTAATGCGTATAGTTATGGAATGATAATATGGGAAATGGTGTGTGGTGAGATTGCTTATTCCGCTTATTCACCGGTGCAAGCTGCAGTCGGAATAGCTGCGTGTGGGCTCCGGCCAGAAATTCCCGATGCCTGTCCGCAGATTCTTCGATCGCTTATGATAAAATGCTGGAACGATTGCCCCTCAAAACGGCCACATTTTTCGGAAATTCTATCAACTCTTTCGCGATTCAATAACAATAACACCAACTCCACGGCTAAGTAGTAAGTAATTGTTTTTATTTTTTTTTACTGTTGTCTACTTAGTTTAGTAATTGCGGTACGAGTTTTTGTAATGAAAATAGCAATGAAAAAAATATACATGATAGAAAACTATTGTACCATATAGTACTTAACATGTTTCTTTGTTTTATCATTTTCTTCTTGTCCTTTTCTAACACACAATGTAATGGAAAATTTCTAGACAGCACTATGTGTACTTGTGTGCAGTGGCGGAGCCGGAATGTTATCTTTGGGGGGGTCGTATATTTCCCGTATTTTTTTTAGCGGGGCAATAATACTACACTACTCGAAAAATAACATATACACGAGTGTGGACTTTTTCTAGGGGCAATAATACTACACTACTCGAAAAATAACAGATACACGAGTGTCGACGCTTTATGCACGATTCTTGGAGTTATGAGTGTGTTTAGGTGAAAAGTAAATGAGTCCAAATATGTTTGAGTGTGTGAATATTGAATAATATGAGTAGACATGGCAGCACAAAGAGAGACCAAAAAGGTTGAATGTTGGATGCATTAGGGAATTAGTTGGCTAGCTTTTTTTCTTTTTTTTTTTTTTTTTTTTTTTTTTATATATATTATAATTGCTAAAAAAATATATATTATCTTATATAAAAGTAAGAAACTCTAATAGTATATTTGTAAGAAAAAAATATTTATATATATATATATATATATATATTTATCTCTTATTTCGCAGTCACTTTTTTCTAATTACTTTCACACGAAATTTCGGCTAGCACAATCCTGATTCACTACTCCTATATCTTTTTAATTGTTCTTATTACTTTTATCTCTTATTTTCTAGCCTATTTTCGCTAATTTTTCTATGTTTCATTTATTTAATAATGAATTTTATATTATGAGAATTAAGTTTACATAATTTTTTTTTTGGAATCAGTTTGTATTATTAAATTTGTATAAATATTGATGTTGTTACCAATATGACAAATAAATTTTGTTATAATTGTTATTGTCATTTACTAAATCAACAAGTATTTCACGTTTGAAATGTTATCCCGTGCATCGCACGGAAAAAAAATGCTCCTTAATATTAATGAAAAAAAAAATTGTGATGCATTTTTTAGCACAAAAACTTCTTAATGGTGGGGTAGTTTACTCAAAAAGTTTAACCGTGGGAAGATATTTGTTAACAAAAAGAGATGTAATGTTTTGTAGTAATAATCAATGTTTTGAAAACATAACCGGACATTGATCAGGACAAGCTACTGGATTATAATTGGACCGGTTTCACCGGGGTCAAACCATTTTTTAATTTTTAATTTTATAATTATTTATACATAATTTTTATATTAAATAAATCATATTTTCTTTCACACATTAACCATTACTCATTTCCAATTCAAAGCGTAAATTAAACTTATTTTTCATTTACACACGAAACATATTACACCAAATCGTTTCAAATAATATAGAGTTATAATAAAAAAATAACATGTATTCCAATTTAAAAAATATTCTATTTAAATATATTATCCAACTTTTCAGATACATTTCTCTTCTTTTATTTTCTCTCTCTTACTCTATCTCGCTAACTCGTGTCCTAGACTGTATTTTTTATTTTAACTAATTTTAAAAATCCATTAATTTCAAATCTTTCAACCAAACGCACCTTACTTTGTCTTTGTTGTGGCTAGTTGATGGGACCGGAAGGAGGGTCCCTTTTGGCCCCTCTTGTTGTTGTGCTTCCTTTAAATTACTTATTTTTGTCGGCCAATTTAATTAACCTCTCACCCATTTAGGCTTTATGTCACAATTTGGATCAACTTTTCAAGTTTTGAGTTGTTAATATTTTTAGTGCACAACAAATCTTTTTATTGAATAAATTTCATAAACCATTCTTGGAATTTAACCTATTTATTGAAAGAAAAAAAAAGTTTGTAAATTATATTTTGGTGTCAAATTCAACATAATCTTCTAGATTCCGTGGAATGTTCTCTAGTTTATACTCGTTTTGTGCAAATAAGTTGTTTCAGATGCACCACAATTTGATATTTACAATCCTAGCGACATCTTATGATAATCTTATTTCAAAATGTGGAGTTGGAATGAGACAAAAATGGTACAAACTGAAGAATATTCCACATAATCTAGAAGATTCCACTAAATTTGACTCTGTAAGGAAAGACGTGTAAAAATATTTATAGTTAAAGGGTTGATTGTAATTACCTACACAAAAGGAGTTTTTATTTTATAATTTGACCTTACTTCAGGAGAGCGGCTGTAATCTGTTAGAAGCGGTACAGCTGGAGAGTAAATGACCAGAGTTCGACTCAATGAATAAATGTAACTAACAAGATCTATTAACTCGGGAGATGATTAAAAGGACACATGATTTGATGGTGGGATTGAATACATGTACATGTATGTAATAATTAATTAAGAATTGGATAAGTTTAGTTGAAAATTTGCCTAAGATTCCTTAGGTAAGCATCTTTAGACAAGGAAAATCAACAAAAGCTCGCAACAAATTAAAGAAGGTGGTGATGAGAATAATAATGTTACAAAGTTAGCACATGCCATCATGTGTTTTCTCATTAACTTTTATTTTATTATTATTTGCAGTTTGTCCTTTGAATTGACAAAGTTGGACATAAGTACAGTTTTCCTATTAAACAAACAAACCGTCACTATGAATTCACAAAGCTACAAATGTTTTTCTAATTTCGGTTTTTCGAATTGTTCTTCTCAACATAAAAAAACTTCGAGTTTTTCTTCTTCTTTTTAATGTGTGCAATTAATTCAAAATCGCCGATATTTTCTTCCGATTTTTAGCCCAAAAAGTTTTCGCAGAGAAATATAAGGGTTTTTGGGCAAAATATTTGGGCTCGGCACTTAGTGAGACTTCTCGGAATTTTTTTGGTGATCCCCCTTGACTAATGTTACTGGTAATTCATTAAATATCAAGAATTTATGTAAATTCCAATGGAGGGTGAGAAATTGAGGGTGCTAGGTGAGTTTTAAGAATTTGTAAAAATGGACCCCAGTTTTGTATTGTATAATATAAACATTAATTCATTAAGGAACACAACTGGACAAGAATTTTTTTATTAGCAGTTAAGATTTTTAGAGAAAATATGACTGAAATATTGATAAAGTTAAGGTAAACCGAAAGTTTACGGGGTTCAGGGCAGAGCTTCCAAAGTTTTTTTGAAAATATTCATATAAATATCACTGAACAAGTAAATATTTGTAAATTTTATTTTAAATATAGTATATTTTAAGCTTGTCGAAACTCTTTGAAATTAGAGGTAGACAATGTAGAATATTAAAAAAAAATGCAAAGATTGCTGAAAAAAACTTAAAATCTTGAAATAGATAAAAATTTGATAGAAGAACTCAATATCTAATTAATTATAATTGATCTAAGACATTTCATTCACATCAAATGCAATAATAAGTGAAAAATTTGAACAAATACTTAAACTATGTGAAACAATATAGCATATGGTTATTCAAATTGTTGAACTATTTATGTATTTTAGATATCATTTAATACTATAACTAGTATATATAAAAGGTATAAAATATTATTTAGAGACCCCTAATTTTTTCTCAAAATCGGGGGGCCCGAGACGACCGCCCATTTCGCCTATAATCAGAACCGGGCATGTACCAATAATCTGGAGATTGGATGATGAAATTATTTAATTATATTGGGTTTGTCATTTATTAACTTCATACACATTATAAAATGATACGATGTGTTTACTTATCTCATTCAACTTGTATCCTAGTTTTGTTTTTTTAATTTTTGTAATTCTTTGGGTTAGGGTACTCTTTTTCCCTAGGAATATATTAACAAGGCCCAAAGAATGATGGCCCAATTTTGATGAACTGTTTATACTTTATAGTAGTGAAATTAAACCTCGGATATAAAATTGTACGTTTCATTATTTTTAGTCCGGTTAACAACATATATGAACTAAATATCGTTATCTAATCTAAGGCGCACATGTTCAGTTGAGTAAAAACTGCTACGGGTGGCTCGGGTGCTGCAATCCGGACCGCTGTCAAACTTCGATATATCCACTCTAGTCGAAGGTGGATCCAGTTCATTTTGATTCGATCCACATGAATCTGGTCCAAGTTGAGCTGATTGCCACCCCTAATTTAATCTTTGTATCGATGTTGTATAATCATACGTAATTACATTTTGTTCTCTACTGGATTGTAACAAAATATCAAATTTTATTGTTTTGTTATTGCTTATTAGTTATGTGCTGTCAAAGTTTAAACTTGTGAAAATTGACTAAACATTGATTGCTAAATTCTGAAAAAGTTTGTTTTTTTTTGTTTTTTTTTTTTTTAATAAAATATCTCGCTGAACTTTCCAAAAGGCACCAGTTCAAAATTTTGCAGTGAACTTATGAGACTTAAGTATTAATTTAACAAAAAATACGTACTTTTGAAAATTGACTAAAATTTGACATTAATTATTTGGACTGGGGATGAAATTAATTGGGGGTGAACTTCTGAAATTAAGTATTTTAACAAAATATGGTTGTGAACTTTGAAATAATGGCTGAAATTGGACACTGAAGTTTTGAATATTGTAACAAAATATGACAATGAACTTTTAGAAAAATGCTAAAAATTGACAACGAACTCATGAAAAATGGTTAAAAGTTTGGCTGTCGTTTTTCAAAATTGATACGAACTTATGGAAATTGGCGATATTTTTTTTTTTTAAATTGATTATTCTAAGAAACTATTGCAGTAGGCTTCTGTACATTATAAGCTGGAACTTGACAGTGAACTATTCATCATTGAGCATTTTAACATATAAATATGAAAACTAATACCAAATTTCGGAAATTGTCTGAAAGTTAATAGCGAGCTTATTATGGAAGTGACTTAAAATTTGATAGTGAAATATAATTTTGAAAACTTGCAACGAATTTCTGAAAATTGACATAGAACTTCGACAGTCCTAGGGCGCGCTACAGTCGTCATAAAATGTGGTCGCGATGTTCACAGACGGGCCCACACGGTTCCCAAGAACTTTTAACGAGTAAATAAATGGTGGGGTATTTTTGTAAATGAACGAGCGAGTGACGACTTCTATTACAAAACCCGAAAAACTTCATCCAAATTGAAAAAAAATAGTTTGGTTTAAAGTCCTAAAAAAAATACTTGAAAAATGAAGTCTATAATTATGAGGATGTTTCAAGAGGGGTGCAACATGTACGTACCAACCATAGCTTTTAACAATATATATATATATTATTGATTCTATATTTTGTTGAGAGAAGACTTTCACAACTTACATGCATGATTGGCCTTCCCCCTACCAACCATAATTATTATTGAAACTATATTATTCTTTTATATTATAATAATAACATAGGTGGTGCATGTTTGCAAATTCTTATTTAAAAGCAAAAGTTATATATTATGAGTTAAGTTGATTACAAGTACTTATTTCTGTAAATCGAGAGTTATTGCCAATCTGCTGAAAAACCAACTTAAATAGAAAAACATGGTTCATCGATGTTTTCGGTGGTGTTTGCAAAAGCTTTTAGAAATAAATTATGAGCTTTTTTTTTTTTTTATCACATAATCTGTTTTTAGGTGTTTACAAAAACAACTTTTGCTTCTCTTAAAATAATCATCTTTAAACTATAATTTGTTAAGCACTCGTGACCCTGTTTTTTCTATTTAAGTTATTTTTTTAGTAAATTTGTAAACACTCCCAACTTTTAGAAATAAACACTTAAAAACTACTTAACTCACAATCCATAACTTCTGCTTTTAAATAAGTTTTTGTAAACTCCACCTTAATACAAATTATAGTTTAAGAATACTTATTTTTAAAGAAGCAAAAGCAAAAAGAAAACTGCTAAAAGCTTATAATCAGTTTATAAAAGCTTTTACGTACACCACCATCATAAGCCATAATAATGTAGCACAAGTGGAAGCTTATTCCTTTAAGACATTCTCCTATGTCAACTGTCAACCAACAAACCAAACCAAGTCGTGGCTACCACTTCTATTTTCATTCTTATATATATATATATATATATATATATATATCCCATCAATGTCATCTTAATTCAAAAAATACCAATCACTTTCATATAATCTCAACGGATAGGATATATTAATAACAATGGACTCGTCGGAGAGTACTCATCAAACAAATGATGCCAAGAAAACCATCAGGTGGCGCCGCTGCGACGCCGCCGCCGCCGTCAGAGTTCCGTTCCAAATTCTGACAACCACCCTCCTCAGTCTCCTCCTCCCCCTCTCATTCCTCCTCCTCGCCCGCCTCTCCACCGCCCAATACTTCCTCTCCGCCACCGACAACTACCCCCAGGAGGCGGACGCGGCGGCGGCGGCGGCGGCGGCGGAGCCCACCTCCACCTCCTTCTTGCGCTCGCTCTTTCTATACTCCAAAAAACCCACAGTCCTCCACTTCCTAGTCTCTCTCATCACCGTATCGTCTCTAACGTACGCCCTAACCGGAAAATTCATATTCCGGCCGAGCCACCATTCCATCTCCGGCGCCGATCAGCCGCCATCAGAACGACGCCGTTTGTACGGTGCATGGCTTCTGCTTTTCGTGTTCCAAGTCTGCGTCGGATTAGGTATCGAAGGGAGCATCGCCGCCGGAATAGACGGCTCCGGGTTCGGGCAGGAGAGCAGCTTTCTGTTGAGAATTGCTTTCTTCTTCGGCCTGCACGAAACGATTCTTTTCTGGAGGTGGACGGTGGTGAAGCCGGTGGTGGACGACACCATGTTCGGTGGATGGAGGAAGGAAGGGTGGGTTGAGAAGGCGGCGGTGGGGCTGAGCTACGGCGGGCTGTGGTGGTGGCGGCTTAGGGAGGAGGTGGAGGCGCTGGTTGTGGTGCCTGCGCTGATGGCGGAGGTTGGGGTGGCGGACTTCATGGGGTGGTGGTTGTATTATCTGACGGTGGCTATTGGCGTAGTCAGGGTGGTCAGAGGGTTTGTATTTACGGTTGGGATTTTGACACGTAGGAGAGAGGAAATTGATCTCCGCCGCCCGAATGATGACAAGGTCTGAGTCTGAGTTAACTCGACCGGTTCAATTTTTTATTTTTACTTTTATTTTTATTTTTTTTATAAAAAATCTTTGTTTTAATTTATTTATTTAATTATGAGATTCTGAAGAAATTTCAGACATGTTGTAAGGAACTTTGGAAAATAGAAGAAGTTGGTTAATTAATTAGTACTATTGTGCTTGTTTACTTATGATTAATGCCATCACCACATTAATTTTATTAAAAAATAAAAATAAATTGGATCAGTTATATTCTATGAAGTACGGAAACTTCAACTTTTTTTAATGTATTCGCGTTTTGAATTTATTTTGTGTCCGACACTCGAGACACCTACCGGACACCTTATGGGACATTTTGCAGTTTTAAAAAAGTTAGAAACGTGCGAGACTAGCGAATTTTCAAATATGTTCTTCTCCAATTATTATTTAGAGGATTTAACAATCAATTGCAAATCGATACTCCCACCGGTCTGTTTTAATCGTTGTTTTTTTAGCTTTGTACAAAAATTAAGAATCTCATTAAATGTGTCTTGATTTATAAAAATGTATGCTTTTAGATTAAAATGACATTGTCTTATAAATAATAAGAGAGATAAATAATTTATAAAAAAAAAGGAGTGTCGAAAAGAGCAAATTGAAAATTAAGTAATTAATGAAGTGTTGGAAATTTAAAGTGACTGATTAATATGGAAGAATTTTTTTCTCAAAAGTGACATATATTATGGAACTCATAGAGTAGTTGATAATAATAATATTATTAATCTTAGGACAACTCCAATGGGTGTCGCGATCCGCCAGTTTTGGCCCAATCCTTTGCGAGTTTCCTTTGGGTTGAGAAGAACACCAAAACTTAGCCCAAATAGAATAGGCCTCAAGTTGGCGCAAGTGTATACAGGGATTGGTAGAGATTCTTTGAGGATTTTAGAAAGGGGCGTGCTAAATCCCACACATAAATTAAAAAAAATCTCTATTTACTCGTATTCTCTCTAAAATGATTTTATCCAAGTAACATTAATTTTTTACGTGAATAATCATAAAAAATGAGTTTCGTTTTATTTAATATTTATTCAATTTCATTAAGTCTTTTTAATTATTCAAAATCATATCAATTCGAATTTTTTCCTCAAATTTCAACTTTATTTTAGTTTGAACATGTGAAGATTTTTGTTAAATTCGAACTTGGAATGTTAGGGACGTTTTTAGTGTGTGGTTTTGTGAAAAAAAAATTAGGGAAAAAGAAGAAGGGTGAGGAAGGAGAAGAGAAGATTTTAGAGAGAAAAATAATTTTAGTTATGTGTATGATTTGGTAAAATTAGTGTGGGATTTAGCATTTCAGTTCTAGAAAACTTTCTAAAACCCTCCATTTGTTGATCATTTGGAGTGTTCTAGTGAACAACTCCTAACTGTTAGATCAAATAGATCTCCACCGTCCATTAAGGAGGTGACCTGGTATAAATAGTGTAGAGACTTCATTTGTAATCATCCAACAAAAATCCAACAAATTCAAGACATTCAAACAATACTATCTTCTTAAGTTCTTCCTTCTGCACGGTTGTTTGTTAAGGGAACAAGTCCGTGACAGGGGCCCTAAACAAGGCCCCAAATGGACCAATCGTCAATTTGATGGCTGAACACAGACAAATCAGATTTCATCACTGCCATTAACTAAGGCACTATTTTAGGATCTCCTTCAATTGGACGAAGTGGGGAATCAAAATTTGGAGGGAGAAAAAAGAAACAGAAAGCAAGAGCAAGAGAGTGCATAAAAGAAGAAATGGACCAATCGTCAATTTGATGGCTCAACCTGCAAATCAGATTCCATCATTGCCATTAACTAAGGCACTATTTTAGGATCTCCTTCAGTTGGACGAAATGGAGAATCAAATTTTGGAGGGATAAAAAAGAAATAGAGCAAGAGAGTGCATAAAACAAGAAAAATGAGGAGGTGCCAAAAGGGGCAGGAGAGTGCATAAAAGAAGAAAAATGAGGAGGTGGGTTGTTTTGTGTGTGTGGAAGGTGGGTGGCTGGGATATCTTATTAATAAAAGTAAAGTTGCTCTTGAGATATCTTATTAATAAAAGTAAGGTTACTCTTGATAAATCCTAGCTTAACTTTCCCCTCATTTTAGGGGTAAGATAGTAATATTGTTTTTTTATATTATCTAATAATTCAATTTTTTTGTTTTGACATATCCTAAAAAATCAGCCAAATATTTGTTAATATATATCCTAAATGTAGCACCCCTTAATTTTTATTATGTGGTATAATAATAGTTTATACATGTATATTATTGAAGTTTATTCATTAATGAGAGTAATATAGTAATATAGTGAGAATTAAGTGGTTGAAGTGTTATTAATAGATAAATGCACAAGTAGAAATAATAAAATTAGAAACTTGGCAATCAAGGAAATGACGTAGGTTTGAGTATCAAAAACCATAGGAAGAAATAAGAAGTAAGAAGAAGCTAAAGGTTTGTCGGTGGTGAGAAGATGGTGACTTGACGATCCTTCCGGTGGAGTTCCAGCGAGCGGGGTATAGCGTTAGAACGCCCGCTATAGAAGCTTTGATTCGGTGAAAATTTCTACCCGTTTAATTTGGTGACGATTGCTCGATTTTGTCAAAGATATTCAGCTTCATAATTCGATTTGAGGTATTTTGACTTCGAATTTCAATTTCGTTTCTTCATAAAAATTATAGAATAGGCTGTATACTGTTAGAATAATTAATTTTTCTCAATTCTTAGAACCCTTGTTGAAACTGATTTTAGTTCTACAGTAGCTTCAAAGGAATTTTTGAAAATCAAACTTGTTGTTACTCTGATTTTCGGAACACAATTTGGGAGCGTTGGAATTCGAATTTTAAAGTCATTTCTTCTCAAACATCATAGAATTTCTGGTGCACGTTAATTATATGTTGAAGCTCCATCTTAACGGGCCGGGTCCGCTAGTTACCATGATTTACATTCCTCCATCAATCTTTGTCGGGCCAAGGGATGGGAGCCCTGAGACGAGAGATTTCGTTTTTTTGTGCAAGGGAAAGTAGAATTTACCCTAATTTATTATATATTTTACAAATAACCAATTATGTATCTATAAGTTATTTCAGTGCCCTAGTCATTTACAAGGGTATCCGGTGCACACAAAAAACATTTTGAGGTGCATTGAACGGTGTCGTTTGTGTGTCAAACATTTTGTCAAAAAAATAAATTTTCAGCGTTTATCCAAGCATCCGATTTATTTTCGTAATTTCGATCAGATTAGGGCTGACATGTTCATTTGTTCGTTGCTCCACACGGGCATAAGTTGATTCCACAGAGCTCGAAGATAGTCCCACCCAAACTACACGACCATGCCTCCAAGATTCGAGCCTCTATTTCCCGATTGAGAATGCCATGTTGCTCCTCCTCCCAACCGCTACCGCCAAGCACCACCAGCTATGCCTGCAATCAGGGCTGAGGCCCCACCGTGGCTGGATGTTCCAGAAGTAGATTTTCCAAAGGCGTATGGCGTAAAAATTTAAATTAGGATTCAATTGAGGCTTGAGCACACATTTGAAAGTCGAAATTCCAGGTTTAAACTGTGCTGACTCAAATATGTTAAATAAAACAGCCAACTGTTGGAATAGAATAACCATCTTCTAACCGCAAGAGTTAGCTTCAGCTCACTTCGATTTCATGGAGAATTTTCATTCAACTCCAGCATATGGATTCGAACTTAAATCACAAACGAAACCCATTTATACTGGTAAAATCACTCGCCTAGAGTATTCATTGCAAAAAAAATCTTGGAATAGTACATCGGTTCTCAAATTCATAGCTTCAACAAGTACATGCATATGTAATCAAAATCCAACACGCAGGAGTTTTTTTGTGCGTTCAACTCATCAAAAAACGAACAAAAAAGAGAGGAACAAATAAATAAAATCTCAAAGTTGAAACAGAGTCGAGACGGGGTAAGAAGCAATCTTCAAATCAAAATGTGTAGTAAAAACACATCTTTCTATATCTAGCATTACTATACCATCTTCCAAGAAAACTTACTAAACGAAAAAAAAAACGGCAGCGTAAAGAGCGAAAATAACAGAACAATACGGACTCATCGAGCAAGTATTGGTCGCAACTAAAGAAACGAAAAGCAAACAATTACATGTTTAGTTCATAATAACAACAAATCCATACAGCCAGCTATCGAATCGAGCTCACAAATCCAAAATATTTGTCTTTCGAAACAAACAAGTCACTAACAATTTCTCGAGATTCCAAAAACTCGAAAACACAACATACATGATTATGATGATTAAACTCTGTTTTCTTGATAAATTTCTTTTAATTAATGTTTTTTTGCCACAAAATTTTGCAGGAAAGAACTAAGTAGAAAAATCGAGACAAAAGATAAAAGAGAGAATAAAGCAAAGCCCTTATCTCACATTAAAAGCTGCATGGAAAGAGCTAATTGATTTGTAAACAAACCCTAATAATCATAATTAATTAACTAATTAATTAATTAATACTAGTAGTAATTAAGAGGTTAACATGTAATAATCTAAGAAGAAGAAAGGGAAAAAAGGGCTGCTTCATATCATAGGGGTGCACAAGAACAAGAAGGGCACCTGACGAGACCATTCTCATTGCACAAGGTACAACTCCTGAAGCCACCTTTCTCGCTGTAGTACTTGTGGCTCCCGCTGCACTCGTCGCAGAGGATAAATCTGTACCCTCCGCACGCGCCGCACGTGCCTGGCTCCGATGCGGGTAGCCCCTCCACGTGCTTCTTCAGCTCCCCGCTCTCGTGGAGGCGCCGCACCTCCTCCACCCCGCCGACGTACCTCCCGCCGATGAATACCCTGGGCAGCGTCAATTTGGAGTTCTTCTCCGGCGACTGGCCGAGGATCGACCGGAGCTCGTCCATGAATCCGGAGTCCATCGATAGATCCCGCTCGTCGATCGACACGCGGAAGTCCCGCAGGATGGATCGGACGGCCTTGCAATCCTCGAAGGTGCGCCGGACGATCCGCAAGCTCGTGAAGTACACCACCACCGTCTGCTCCGCCCCCGGGATCCGGATTTCCTCCGGCGGTGCGGGCTGGGATAGGGTGCGGATGAGGGTTTTAACGCTACGGCTGCGGTGGCAGATTGAAGGCTTCGTTGGCGATTCGAGACTACTGCCAGGGCTGCCGCCGCCGGCGGGTTCATCGTCGAGGAGGAGAGTGTGGACATCCTTGAAGGAGGAGCAGGCGAATTTGGGGGCCGGCGCGTTGTGGACACGAGCTCTTGTTTTGGATCTTCTGAGCCACATGGGTTCAGAGATTTCAATCGAACACCACCGAAAAACACCACCGGAAATTGTTCTTGTAAATTTCAATTAGATCGAATCCGTTTGATTATTTAATTTTCAATTTTGTTTCTCAGAAAAAAAAAATAATAAATTATTGAAGAAGAAAAAGGGGGAATGTGGATTTGTTGGGGGAAATGGATAATGGAGGAAGAAGCTGGAAAAGCGGTGGGGGAGGGTTTGGGTATGGCGGGTGGTGGTTTTTGGCAGCTTTCTTTTTTTTTTTTTTTACCCCCACCGTTTCTTCACTTTAATTAAGTGCTTCTTTCGTTTTACTCTTTCCCTTTTTCTTCGATAAAAGTTGGGGGATCGGGAATACGAACGGGTTCGGGTCGGGTTTGGGTTCGGGTTTCGGGTTAGGGTAACCGGGTAGGAATGGTAATTGCATTCTGGAAGGCAGTTGAGCTCCACGCGTATCTACTAAAGAAGGCAATAATAGAAAACAATTATGTCTCATACCAAAATTATTTAAAATTTAACTATCATAATTATTGCTCACAATCTCAATTTATAATCTTTACTAAAACTCAAGAAAAATATAATTTAACATAAAACAATAAACTATTTGTCATTTGTCAGATTACGTTCTTTGCAATGTTTTAAATTCAATCTATCGAATTTCTATCTATTATGAGATTTTTAGTATTTTTATTCTACTCATTCAACTAATCCTCGTACATTACTAATATCTACTCTAAGGTATTCTAATGATCACATTGCATAGATACTGTACTATAATTTATTTTATTAGTATCTTAAATATTTACTTATTTTTGTAATTTTATTTTTCTTCATAAATATCCCTAACAATTTACGCAAACTTCCCAATACATATTAATTAAGCGTCTCATATTCTCGACCCCCAACCGAAAAGTCCTAATTCCGCCTTTGTCTATCTAGAATTGATATTTTAGCTCCCAATAATTTTAGGCATTCACGGTTCCAAATTTACCGTATGTATTATTTTATCCAACTTTATTTTTTATATTTTTATTTTTGTAATGAAGGAACCCACATTCAATCATATAGGTGCGCTGGGTAAACCTACACTCTCGTGTAATAGCTTGCAAACCATACGAGAGACGTAAACCACATTAGGCTAACCATGTGTGACAAGCTCGACCTAACGATCGTTAGCAAAGGGACTTGAACCTTGTATTTATCCAACTTTATGAACTATATAATAGTGGTAATTAATTACAACCACCCATGAGGTAGTAAGTAATTACAAAAAATCCTTATTTTCTAAAAATTACATCTAGTCCCCTGCAGTTTGTAATTTTTTTACGTCCACCCATACAAAAGGACGTTAATGTAAGAAATCTACAAATTGCACTGGTTGGATGTATTGTCAAAATATGAGGGAAGTTTTTCGTAAACAGACCTTACCGGTTGTAATTTACCCTAATACATAAAACTTGATAATACTCTTTTTTTTTATGTACTCAAATTAATGTTACTACTAAAAAAGATTAATTAATTCCATTTCAATTTGGAAGTTAAAATTATTTTTGGAGTTTTACATATCTAGTTTGTTGAGGTAGGTGAATGAAGTTGGCAAGACAACCTTTTGAAGTGTTTTAATGTTCTTTGATAATAGTTGGTTGGAGGTCATTTGAATAACTATTTGTTGTTACATAATGAAACATTTGCATGTGGACTCTTTAGAGTTGTGGATGAAATTACTTTGTTATTTAGTTATAATGAGAGGAGAGACATGTTAATTTATTGTTGTTAGTTATATTTTTGTTTTTTTATTTATGTTTCATTATGTGTTTGTCGGAGTTTAATAAATGTGGAAAATTCGAACAAATTAAAATGGTAGCATATATAACCTAAAACAGCGGAAAAAAAGCTGAATATTAGTTGCAAATTGATTGCAAAATTATGGAAAATTGAATATTGTAAGTAATATGATATGAACATCTAAAAAATGATAGTTAACTTTTGAAAATTGAATGAAAATTGACAGCTTAATGTACGATAATTAAGTGTCTTTTTCATAGTATGACAGTGAACTTGTGAAAATTGATAGCGACTTATGAAATTGTCTGTCAATTTTAAATATTCCTTGAATAATTATCTATTATATAGACTTACATGTGATAAATTTTTGGAATCGAATTCGCTTGTACTTGTGAGGTACAAAATCTTAATTTTTTGCACATTATACAAAATTACTCATTTATATTTTCACCAATTCCCTCTCAAAATCTTTCTAAATGTTTCTAACATTCTCCAAAAAATTGCAAACGATTGTTTGTTCATATAGATTTTCTTTTACTATTTTTATTATTTTAAATGTACGTTATTATTAAAAAAAATAAGGGGCGCTCCCTTGAATTCCCATAATTTTTAGTCTATCATATTTATTAGGCATCATTTATATCCGTATTAGTATTACATTCATTTCAAACACCTTTGAATAAAATCTTGGATTCGCCACTGCTCTATATGTATTCATCCATGTAATCGCGGCAATGTTTTGAAGTAGTAATTATTATCTTTCTTACTACTAAATAAAATGGAGGTATTTTTGTAAATTGAACAAAGAGAGAAGAAACAAAAAATTAAATAAACGCAAATTAAATTACATTAGGGGACTTCTAGCAAATTCCTAAAACAGTACATTGAGATTATTGTAACTATGTAATAAACTTCAACAACCTTACACGTGCAACTCACGTGGGAGAATCTCCATGTTATATTTTGTTGACAATAAGCTTGGGGTGACTATAAAATCTTCAGATGTCTAAAAAAAAGTTCTCGTATGTAACAAAATATTAAAATGAAAATGTTATAGTTTGTACAGTTTCACAAAATAAAATAAAAAGAAAAATAAGAAAATTGATTATTGTTTGAAGCACACCAAGCATTGCATTTAATATAATGGGTGCATGAATCTAGAAATTTTTTTTTTCTTCTTCTTCTTTTTTCCTTTTTTTGACATTAAATTTCGATATAATCAATGCATTAAATCATGGCTTTTTGTATTTTTCCTTGACTTTGTGGAGTTTGTACGGTCAAAATTGATGAGCCCCTCTTTCGTACGTGTTCATTCGTAAAACCGTAACGAATCATACCAGAAATACGGTTTTTTACCGAATTAATTCGATTTTTTCGATTCGGTACCTGTGAAACCGAAAATATATTTTCATAATTTAAAAAGAAAGGTAAAATATTTTTTTAAAACTAATTAATTCTTCAATTTGACATTAAGATTTCAATAATCGACCCAAAAATAAAAAAATAAAAATAATTATCAATAGAGGCTCATTGTAAATAATGAAAAAAATATCAATCTACAAGTATTTGATAATTTGTTCTATAACCGTACAGGATTTAAAATAAAAAGAATATATATATATATATATATATTTCGGTCTTCGGTATGGTATGGTATACCGGGCATCAATACTGTGTACTGTACAGAATACTAAAATTCAAAAAAAAAAAAATCAAATACCAAACCGGATTTTCTGTTTGGTCGGTTTCCCGATCGAGTGAACACCTCTAGACATGGCCATGGGCCGGTTTTGGGCCCGGAACCGGCCCGTTGACGGCCCAAACCGGCCCGTTGACCGCGTGAACCGGGCCGTCCTACCTGGGACGGGCCCGGTTCTAAGAAATGGTGAACCGTGAACCGCCGGGCCGGCCCGACGGTTCACCCGGATTTTTTTTTTTTTTTTAAAAATTCAAAAAAATTCAAAAAAAAAAAAGCAAATAACGGCTAGTGAACCGGCCGTTATTTATTTTTTTTTGAATTTTTTTCCCCCCAATTTTTCCTATAAATACCCTCACACCCCAACCCAATTTCTCACCAATTCACTCACAATTCTCTCTACTTGTTCAATATCAAAGTTTAGTAAAGTTCAATTCTCTCTTTAGTTTTTGCATTCTCGAATTTCTCTTCGGTTCTTAGTCAAAAAAAAAAAGTTCTTTTGCATTTTCGAATTTCTCATCAATTGTTAGTAAAAAAAAAATCAAAAAAAATTGTATTGCATTTCCGAATTTCTCTTCAATTGTTGGAAAAAAAAAACAAAAAATTGTTTTTATTTTTAGTGAAAAAATGTCTTCAAGTTCACGTCGTAGCGGAAAAGGAAAGGGAAAATCCGTAGTTCCTCCCGAAATGGACTACGGTTATGATGGTTCTTGGGAACATGATATTCCATCAATAATTCCCAATACCTACACCGACCACATACCGATAATTCCCCAGTTGGGCGACTACACCAACATACTCGACGATGATGAGCCGGAGGAAATGCCACCGCCACAACCATCCGGGGGTTCGGTTCCTAGGGCTAGTACTAAGCGGCCATCTCAATCATCAACCATCGAAGGGACCGGTGATGATGTTTCTAAATCCGACATTTGGAGGTTGCATTATAAAAAAATTGAGAAGGCGGACGGAACTTGTCGAGCTCAATGCAATTATTGCAAGGTAAGTCCATTAGTATAAAAAAAAAAAAAAAAAAATTCTAGTTTTAATATTCGTAAGCTAATTTTATATTTCTTTTTTAATTTGTGTAGGCAAACTACGCCTTCAAAAAAGGAGATGGATATGGATCTTATTGGCGGCACTTGAGGAATAATCATCCCCAAGCTCTAGGCATCAACAAAAGTCAAACTCAATTGCAAACCGGATCTTCACAGGGAGGTAACGATTCTTCTTTATTTAAATATTCGAAACAAAAAGAAAAAGAAGGGTGGGCTATGGTTATTGCTATGGTCACCTTTCATTTGGTTTTGCCGATAATGATTGCATAATGAATGAATTTAAAGGGATGTATGGTCCTAATTGCACTCGTCAACCTAGATCAACCACTACACGCACCACTAGAAGTATTTTTGAAAGAGAAAAAAATATTTTAAGGGAACAATTGTTGTCCATGAATAATAAAGTGTCTATTTGTTCTGATATTTGGAGTGATCATTGGCGTCGTAATGATTTCATGGGTGTTATTTGTCATTGGGTTAATAGTGCATGGAAACTTGAGAACAAAATTATTGCTTTTTCGGTTATGAATACTGGTCATACTGCTGCACAAATTGCAATGACGCTTTCACAAATTTTAGATGATTATTTGCTTACTTAAAGAGTTTTTTCGGTTTCATTTGATAATGCAAGTGCCAATACGGCTAGTATCCCCGCACTCCGAGAGAAATGCATGCCAATTTTAGGGGAAGGTTTTTCCATGTTAGATGCATTTGTCATGTTTTGAATCTATGTGTGCAAGATGGTTTAACAATGTTACAAAATCATATTTCTCCTATTAGAGCTCTAGTTTCTTATATATGGCAATACGCATCTATTGTGAAACGATGGAATAGATTTTGTAGGGAAAATGACAAACATCCTATTGCGTTTTCACGAGATGTTAGTACCCGTTGGAACTCAACCTATAAATTGTTAAGCCAAACTTATGAATATCGAAATTTGTTATGCAACTTTTTTAGCACACAATTGCCTGCTACTGGATTATTTGTTTTAAACAATCAATGGGATGCATGCATTGAAATATGTAGTGTTTTGGAAATTTTCTCAGAAGCTACTAATGTCTTATCTGGTTCCTCATATCCAACATGTCATTTGGTTATTTATTATTTGTGCAATATTGCCGAGGGTTTTGCGACCGCTGAAAAAAAAGATATTTTAAAAAATTGTGTGGTTGAAATGAAAAAGAAATGGTTGAAATATTATGATAAAATTGATGAGATATATTTGGTTGGTTGCATTTTGGATCCTAGATTTAGGATTGAATTGTTAACTGAGTTGTTAAAGGTGTATTACAATCATTTGTTTCCGGAAAATGATGTTATCGTTAGTATTGATCCTAACGCTCCTCCTCCTCCTGTTAAACCTAATGTGGATCTTATTATACTTCAAGCTACTAGTACTTTGCATGCAATGTTTGATGAATATGTTAGTGAAATGAGTGGATCTCAAAATTTACAAGTTAATCGAGAGTCTACGAATACTTCCAATATGAAGACGGGTCAACGATTGGTGTTTGAGCGCTTAAAGCGCCCGAGGTCCATGGGTTCAACGATTGGAACTTGACCAATATCTAACCATTCATTTTGATTTTCTTCATGATGAAGATCCAAGTGCCTTTTCCAAGTTTGATATATTAGATTGGTGGAAGTCAAAGAGTTCAGCGTTCCCAATTATGTCGATGATTGCAAAAGATGTTCTCGCTTGCCCCGTATCCACAGTTGCAGTCGAAGCTGCATTTAGTATCGCGGGCCATATATTGGATCAAAGAAGAAGCAATCTCCCCCCGAAAATTTAAAAGCACAACTTTGTTTGGATAATTGGGGAAAAAGCAATTTCCGACACAAAGACGACCACCTCGTTGTTGATGATGATGACGATCGCGATGAAGCTTACGTCGAAAGTGGGACTTCAGCTTCAGCAAGTCGTACTTTTACTCTACACACTCTGTCTAGCGACGACTAGGGAGGTAAGTGAAGATAAGAGAACTACGTGGACTTTGATTCCGTAATGGTTACGTAGGCAACTTCATTTTAAATTCGAAATTTTTAAAATTTTGAATTTAAAATTAAGTTCAAGTCTTTTCATTTATTTCCTTTTCTTTTTTCTATTTAAACTTATTTCTTTTAATTTACTTATTCATCAAATATTTCAAAAAAAAAAAAAAAAATTCAAAATTTCTGGGCCGACCCGGAACCGGCCCGCCGAACCGTGCATATTACGGACCAGTTCCGGTTCCGGAAAATGTGAACCGTGAACCGGTATGAACCGGCCCGGAACCGGCCCGAACCGGCCCGTGGCCATGTCTAAACACCTCTATCGTACCATATTGACTAATAACTACATTTGTTAAGATCATTTGTGAAATGAGTAAAATGAATATTAATAATAAAAAAAATAATATATTAATAAAATGAATTCTCTCAAAAAAGAAACATATTAGTAGAATGAAGATTCATTTGCACTGTTCGTATTAAGAAATTAATATTTCTTTCATAATTGTGGTTTTTGTGTTAATCATATAATTCATTATGTGGTTTTTCCAAACGTTTATTCGTAATTTGATTTCATGGAATGGTCATATATTCAGTTGGTGTTTGGCTAAGCATATTCTGAACTATTACATTTCATAATATACTAGATAAACAAATATTATATATTTTACAAGTTAATATTTCATTAATTAAATAAAATAATGAGTAAATGAGACAAACATTCCTCACTTGTTACAATCATAACTAAACCCCTCAACATTTAAAATAATTACACAAATCCCACTTGAAATTTGTTTAAATTACAAATCCAACCCATTTTAACTTCGAACATAATTTTTACCATTTTTTAGTCTGAATTAGGCAAAACTCATAACACAAAATTTGTAGTTTTTCAAAGTAAATTTCTAATCCAACTTGAATCACCAAGATTGAAATCGGATGAGAAAGTTTATCATAAATCAATGAACTCACACTTCCAACAAATTTGATAATTTGAGTTATCTAAAATTCAAAACGTAACTCATTCATGCATAACTTTGTCATCCGACATCAAAATTAGCTGACTTGTGTTGAATTACAAAGCTAATACAAAGGGCTACGATATCCGTGTTTTGTATTTTGCCAAAATCGGACTAGAAAATGGTCAAAATCCGATTCTAAGTCAAAATTGTATTAGCAGAATTCAAACGGCATTTAAATTTCAATTTTTATTATTAAGTAAAAATTATTGTATTTTTATACTTTTTTAATTCAAAAAAAATTGTTTGATAGTAATAAAAATAATATAATAATGAGTTTAAGTTGAATTTTTTATTTAAAAAAAAAAAAAAAAAAGGTAATCCTAAAGGGAACTTTATAAAATTATTGGTTCCAACACAATCCACAATGGAAGGCAATAGAAAGAAAATTTAGCAGATCCACCAAAACAAAACAGACCAAAGTAAACCAGTTACACAATTGGCTAAGAACACAGAAGAACAAACAACAAACACTGCCCCCAAATATGTTAATCCATCACAAGTATAACAATAACAGACAACAACAAACATATCAAAGTGCTTACAAAACAACAATCTTTCGAAAAGTTACCGAAACACTAATAATGAAAAAAGGGGGGGACGGAAAATATAAGAAAATCCCGTCTATTAATTTATCCAAACATTAAAGAAAAACATTTCAACGGAAATAAACCGACACCTGAGGAATATCAACATCATTATCATCGTCATCCTCGCACGCGACCACAACATCCAAGTGATTACGGTACGGTGGAAGCTCCACCTTAGCCACATCCCTCGCCAGGTCAGCCATCGTCTTGTCCATTCTCTCCTTATGCCTAGGAAACATGCTATTGTACAGCAAACAGCTCCCGAAAGAAATGCTGTAAGCATTGAGCCCCTTGTCGGATAGCCATTGGAGTAGCTCCCTTAAAGTCGGATTGTTTTTAATGATCCAGCGGTCCCACACAGTCCAGCTCAGATTCTGGTGCTTGATGACTTTGGGGCCCACCGGTTCGGCGATGGAGAATAAGGGAAGGGCCAGGTTGGCGAACGTGTTGCGATAGTCTTCTAATTTGTGGGACCCGTCGATTACTTTGTAGAGATCGAGGCAGACCAGACCGGTCGCCATTGCAGTGGCGGTTGCGATGGCTGGAATGATTCTACCTGCGATGAGTTTGGCCTGAAGCTTGTCAACTTCGGGGATGCTGTAGTTTCTTGCCCTCATGTTTGCCAGTGCCGCTATCATGTCCATGTGGTAGTTTGTGTCGTCGTCCTGCAAATTTTTTTTTTACACGTAATGTCAAGATCGAAACGAATCCTCCGGCGTAACGTGTTCATAAAGCTACACATACTGACAATAATAGATTTTAAAATTAATAAATTTTGCTTAGGCAATTCATCACAACATCTTAGTTTTAAAGAGAAAGGAGACGACGAACCTTTTCAAACTGAATTGGTTTCATCCTGAAGTCTGATGGTATATTCTTCCGATACTGCTCCAGCTTCGAAATTAATTGATTAATAACATCAGCATCATCCACGGAAGCGGTAGCGAGAGTAGTAGCTCTCTCATCCGTAACAATTTTCACGTCTGCTTTAGGTTTAAAATCAGGGACAATGATTTTATCAATGGCCTCGGCCAATTTCTTAGGGTTCTTTACCCAGTCAGGTATAGGGATGCCAAATGTCTCTGCTCTCAGTATGGATGCAGCCATTATAAAATGAAGATGGCTGCTATCACTGGTCTCGAACTGCACGGCACGAGGGAACCGCTTTGGGGCTGACCAGAAAGGTGCACCGGTACTCGTTGCAGCATCTTCAGGAAAGGTATAAGTCAACTGCTTCACCCTGTTTGAGAAGTAATCTTCAAACCTGCCAATTAGTAAAGACTTAATAAATTAGAAATCCAAACGAGAGAAGTTGTAGCTAAACATACAAACGAGATTACAAACAATATAATATTGGGAATTTACTTTAGACGAGCCCATGTAATACAATCTTGGAACGATTCACATCGCTCACTATCAAGGCACTCGATTACACGTTCCAAATTGTCTCTGGCTTGAGCATCGCCGGCACTTCTCATTGCAGATGTGTACTCACTAGGGTTAGAGAGATAAGCATTTGCTTCAGCGGGTGTTTTTTCGAGCAAGCCTTCGAATTCCGATCTGGCCCAAGTCAAGCAGTGGTCAATATTGTGTGGGAAAGAGTGCACAGTACACATGGGCGCTTGTTTCTCTGGCGGATCGCGCGAAGCACCGTAATTTTCTGTGAGATGAGGAATAACCATTTGAGTGTTGCATTTGGCACCTAATGTTCCAGACTCGAGAAGTGGTTTTTGGAAATACAAACATCTCTGGTCGACATAAAGCCTGGCATTTACATTGTCGAGTGCGTTAATGACAACATTGAGATTCTCCCAAAAGGCATCATGAAAAACGCTCTCTGTCTCGGTGCCCACTCGATTCTGCAAAGCTTCGATGTGCATAAGAGGATTTATTGACGAAGCAGCAGAAGCAGCTACAGTGGATTTTGGTTGTCCTATGTTCCAATCTCGGAATAGGAATTGCCTGCTTAGGTTACTCTTCTCTATTACGTCATCATCGGTAATAGTCAACTTCCCGTGTTTTCCACATGAAACTCCCATTAGAGCCAAATTCTTCAGAAACTCGCAGCCGAGAGCACCAGATCCAACGACAAACACTATTGCATCTTCTAGCTTCTTTTGAAGCTTAGACCCAAACACAGAAATCTGGGCATCATAACGGCTATTCAATGGTTTGAAATCACTGGGATCTAACGGCTCGGTAGGAAGTGACTCTACTGAGTCAAAGTAGAAGAACTGCACAAACATGATAATAGAAATGGTTAGCTAGCTATATTACATAACTTGCTGCTCCGAAAAATAAAATTAAAGAAAAAGAGGTTGAGCAATTGTACAAACATAAAAAATCATATGAACTTTATAAATAGTATACCAAGGAGAAAAATTCACATAATAAGGCGACAAAGAGTCCTAAATTGCACAACATACAGAAGAAAGACCAAGACAGAAAAAAAATCTCCAGCCACACTGCAAATGTGATGGTACGTGAACCGTTCAACATGCCACTGCTGTAGCTCAGAAAGATGACCAAAACAAAATAGTGTTCAAAATCACCAAAATCTACACACTTTAATGTTTTCATGCACCTTGAATGACCGCTCCAAACACCTCAAATAGCTACCTATAATTCCACCAGCCCTCCCCACTCACTGAGGGTGCACTCTTTATAATTTTTCTTACATTCATTCGTATCATTCTTGATTAAACATTTTGCTTGTTTATTACATGATATGTCATACTTGCGTATTTTATCTAATAACGGATCTTCAACCACAAAACTACCATGAATTCATAATTTGTTCAAATTAGTTGACCAATGAACATATGTACCAATTTACATGTTAAACTTGAGGGAAACTGTTAAAAATCAAAGTTGATACTTTCAAGTATTTGTAAGATTGCAAAAATTTATAGAAATAAATGCTAATATATCATTATTCTTCTCATTGTAATTAATCTATGTGTGATCATTGTGACTCAATTATAAGAGAGAGCAATTAAATCTTACAGCCCATTAGGGCATTTATTTATGCATGCAGGTCATATTTCTGAGCCATTTCGGTATTCTTATGCTTTTCTCGGTCTTATAAGTTATAATTCAAAGTCTAACCCACCCAAAGGGAAGAGGGACGAAATGCAATAAGAGAAAGGGCGAACACGAAGGTGGAAAAAGAAATAGCGTGAAGAAAATTAGAATGAGAAATAATAATCACCTGAAAAAGAGGATGAAACTTCCCAGAGCATGCTTTCATAACCTCCTGCCCCACAATGCCACCAAACATGGCAGCCATAGGATTGAGTACAGCTCGGGCCCCAAAAGCAAAGTGTCGCAGAAGTTTTGGATTAATGTCATCCAGTTTTCCTTCACCTAAGCTCTCATTAAGATCAGTGGTTATAGATATCAACTTTTGAGCGTCCTCTTCAGAACCAGCAACCGGGAAGCGCCCCAACTCAGCCACAAACTTATCTAGCGATTGAAATGCCAAATGCAAGAGAGGCGGTCTGTCAAACTTAGAAAAATCAGAAAGAAGGAAATCACCGGGATCTTTGATGGCTTCCCTCAGTGGCTTGAACTTCAAAACCTTCGGCTGCTTAACCTGAGTTACGATTCCACCTCTCTCATATGCACCAAAGTTAGTTGTATCTTCCTCAAGGGTGAAAGAGTAAGGCCGTGCATTTTTAATCTTTCTTGGCTTTCCATCATTCAGTTCTGTCATTCCCCGGATTTCTGAGAACACAACCAAATCCCCATCCTCAAACTCCAGCCTTTCATCATCCACACACGACACAAGAGCAGGGTTGTCATTACCGATAGATGCAATGATGCCTGTATGAGGCTCATTACCATCGACATCAAAGACTGTGAACTCGGGTCCGAAATCACAAAAAATACTACCAAAAAGGCCTCTCACTTCTGCCTTAATGAAAGCAATAGGAGGCTGGTGGTTGTGGCAGTAGTCATTGAACTCAATGGCACTCTCCAAATTGATGTCGGTAAAAACCACAGCCTGCATTCATAACAGATGCATTCATGTTTATTAGTAATACTGCAACATCTACAAAATGCATGCAATTTCGTAAATATTAGCAAAGATTGAGCTCCGAATAGTTGCCAAAGTACACAAGCAATTGCTTGATTTCGACTTCGTTAAATGGTTAGGATAGAGTAAATGCTAAGCATGCATGAAAGCTAGCTGTCAGAACATGCACGGATAAGATACTTGACCTTATGATAAAGCAGGCACCAGCCAATTGGACCAATTATCTTATAAATTGTTCATACTATTATTGCACAATATCTGCGGGCTGATGTGTTATTGATGCAAGGGAAATATAGAACACGGGGAATGTTTTTCGTCTTTGAATGGTTATGAGTCTGTGCAGTACTGCAATTTTAAATGAAAAAAATTTGAATAAAATTACCTGGAAGTCAGAAAGTTGTTCTTTAGTCAACTTTGTAGTCAAAGTCGAGATAGCTACAGCATTATTGAGTTCTTGTAGCTTCTGAATTGAAGCGAGTGCCCTGTTCTTACCCAAATCCTTTTCCGAGAAAACAAAGTTACTAGACATATCCCACATCTCCACCGTCCCTTCATCATGCAACGTCACAGACTTTACTCCAGCAAGAATAAGGTTCTTCGCTGCAAGAGTTTACAAAAATCAGATATGTTAAACTCACACCTCAAGAGTACTTATTCAAGCAAATAAGATTCATATTATCAGCAAAACCAGTTGATAAGAAGATAAATGCTTCACTATCTAAATATTACCCTCAAAATTTGCAAACTAATATTCCAAAACCAATATAAACTAAAAAATGACTGCTAATATGACGAAACCACAGGCAAAAGGTCCAAACGGAATGGAAATAAATACCATCAACTGCATATGTTATACTTCTTATTTCATTAACTGCATCTTGAATCAGATTGACAACTCAAATTGATTCATAGCTCACAAATTACAGAAAAGCCGATAAGAAATGCAAGTCTACATACATATACACCACCAAAACAATCAGAGAAAATATTATTTAAGTGCATCCGAAAGTGGGAAAATTTGTCCATACCAATCTCAACCCCAAGGCCCTGCATTCCAGACACAAGAACGTTAGACGCAAAAAGCCGCCTCATCGTCTCCCTCCCATAAACTGCAAGCTGCCGACTGTGCAAATCCTCATCGATATCGCAAGGAGTTCCATTATCGAAGGCCATTTCGGTAATCGTGGCTTCCTCACAGTCTGTGCTTCTCTTACTGAAACTATCTCCCACGCCGAGTGTAGCGGTCTCCCCGGTATTCTCGCTCTCTGCGGAGGAAATAATCCGATGCTTCTTAACAGAGTTCTGGGAATCGGGTTCGTTTACAGCCTCGCCTTCCCCTGGTCTCTTTCTGGGAAGCATATAGTGCAGCAAGTTGCTAAAAACAAGCCGAATTACCATCAAAATCAACAAAATCAGCGAAATATATATCAAAATTTCGAAACGAAAGCTATTATTCAAATACAAAAACGAATTGGAATAGATCGGCGCCTGTAGGAAAACTGCAATTGCGGCGGCGACGATTACGAAGAATAAAAACCCTTTGCCCACGAATTGAGCGGTGAAAAGTGAAGCCATTTTGAAAAGCGATTGAAGATTATATTTATAAAAAAAAAAAACACAGTAGAATCGAATCCCTAAGAGAGAGAGGTGGAGTGGGGAATGATCTTACCGATTACAGGTGCGGAGAGAAAGGAATGAGAACACCCAGTCAGAATGTTCGAGACTGCAGAAAAATGAATATAGAAATTGTGTGTGTTGTGTGTGTGTGTGTGGGCTTTTTCTCGAGAAATTCTATGCGGGGGAGGAAGAAAAGAGGGGGCTTTTAGCTTTATCAATGGCTTCCTTCCAAAGCCGGACAAAGGAAAATGTGTTGGGCTGATGGGCTTTTTGTAACCTTCTTTTGGACACTTTCTATTTTGTTTTGAAATTTAGAGTGTAATGATAGATAGTGCTTTTAGGGCCTCTTTGGTTTGCATTATTAGGCTCGACGGGACTGTTAATATCTTGGTGTTAATATCTTCGTGTTTGCTGTTTCGGCGGTTTGGTGAAGGCTTGATAACTGGGCCTATGATTTCTATCCCCCAATCGAATTATTCACAGTCACGTCAATATTCGCTTGACAATTCGTCATCATTTAATCCCATCATGTAATGGGTTGTGCAAGGTCTTTTTTGCCCTTACATGACTTAGTTAATTACTGAATTCTTTCATATAAAAACCAAATTTCCTTATAAAAAAATCCCTCTCTCCTGACATCAGTAAACCCTAATTTCAATTAAAGGTAAATTTTGCATCTTCTGCACCATTTTGAGGTTCGATTTTTTACAACTCAATCTTACAAATACGCATATCATCTGAACTATTTACTTTCGTTAGGCAAATGGCACCATTACCCAGTCACTGAAGATCGCCTGCGTTAGTGATGTCGTTATTCTTCTGCTCCGGCTAATCGGTTTAATTTGTTACAAATTTTATTTTCGTGTTCATCATGTCTCCTGTTTTAATTAGTCACACTACTTCATAAATCCGTCTAACATGATTACCAATTTAAGGTGGTCGTTTGTTCATATTCTGCATCAGCTGATTTGGTAAAATTGTATACAAATATCCTCTTGCAGAACACCGGGTTCATCGAATTAAATCAATCCGTCGGGTATGTACTCAGTTCTGATTTATTTATTGTGTGTAGTTTGTATTTTATTACAGTTTTAAAAATACATTATGTATTTAGCCTAATTTGTAACATTTGTGCGTAAATATACCAAACCGAATTTGGGTGATTTTTTTTCCTAATATTGTGTATTCTGTCGTATAAGATTTGTTGTCGATGTCATTTTCCTTATATATTTTGAATGATTTTTGTGAGCATATTGTAGGAACTTGTCGCCTTGCGATGACTTTGTCGAAACAAGAGCAATATGTTGAAGTTGTGTTGCATCAGCTAATGTTTAATTTGAGGCTATTTTTCTTAATATTGTTAGAGTAGGTGATCAACAAGCCAACATGTGCATGTGGTCTTTCGTATTTATTATGGTAATAAACGAACCTTTATTCGTATTAATGATAAAACAACTTGGCATTCTATATCTTTGTCCCTTTGTCACAAGCATAGATATAGTCCTTACAGTTATTACAAGTACTATTAATTGATTATTAGGATCGTGAGATATTTACTTAAGTATTATAACTGTTAAACTTGTTCCTAGTCGAAGGGTTACGCCACCAATGAGGATATCGGCATTTCCCGTTAAGAGACTAGCACTTAGTGTATGTGTGCTGCATCTCATCAGTAGACGGTATTGTGATATCGGCATGCATAAGTGGGTGCTCATAAGTTGACGAGTTCACTGAACTCACTCACCCTAGAAATCTCTAAGTGGTTCTCAATAATCGAGTAGAGATATCTATGGTATAGTTGTACACCATTAGTCCTTATGACCTAGACATCACCGTGACTTCACTAGAGGACCAGCTGTATCGTGACCTTTCCCTGAGTTCCACCGAGGACCATCCCAAGGGCCAGTGTTCGTGCAGTCTAAAATCTAGTGGGAGGTCTGTGCATTATAGTCGGGGATTCGATCTCTAGAATAGTCATGGATGTCCTCTGTGTTCTGAAAGTTTGTAATCATTCTAAGTCTCTGGCTAGAGCTGACTAAGTGATGATTAGAGAATTCGATTCTCTAAGTCATGCACGTAACAATTACAACACTTAGAACGATCGCACCGTCATTGAACAAATAAAGAGGTCTCGACGAACCAATGCCTCTAGTTCAATCGGGACATATGAATCGAAGGGACCGTACTGTACGTTAACTATATCTGAAGGTTCTTGCAGGCACTTCATTTGTATCTAGGGAATCATGACGCGTAGTTGCTAGACGCCAATTTTGATTCATTGGGTGATTAAGGTGAAACGAGCTTCATCTTAATCGTAACTCTAAGGGACGAGTTTTGACCACAAAGGGTTGTGGGCCCACGGCTAGCTTACACCTGAACCATCGAGGGTCACACTGCTCGTGCACGTGAGATCTCTGAATAAACGGTCAGAGATAAAATGGTTTATCTTTGCATGATTGGAAGTCAATATGATTGGGTCCAACATTTGTAATTTGGAATTATGAATGAGAATAAGAAAAGGAAAAGAATAGGCAAACGTATTAGTGGAGTTTCTAAATCGGGAAGTTTCCAAATTTAGAAACTGCACAGAATTAGGGTTTCCACTTTTGGAAAGTTGGAAATCGAGAGTTGGCACTCGTAATGACGAGGACATTATAATGATTCCGAAAATGTAATCGTTACAATTTTTCGATCATTGAATTGAGAGAGACGATCAAGTAAAAGAACTAACGAGCTTAAGTTGTTGGGCCCTGTCCAACTTAAGCCCGTTAGGGTTTTATGCAAGACACTATAAATACTTGATTTATAGGTCATGCACAAAAAAAACACAAGAAAACCCTAACCGTAGCCGCTCCCTCTCTCTCTATCTCGGCCATCTCCTGCGGCCACCCTGCCGTCGTCGCCGGAACATTGCCGGAATCGGCCATCCATTGGCCGATCCCTTTCGGTATTCCTTTCCTTCTTTTTTTTTCTTCCATTTTTCTAACTATTACGTGTCTAGTGCCACGTGTTTAGTAGATCGAAGTATACGAGGTGAAATACGAGAGGAGGAAGATCGAAGATCGAAGAATCGATGAGTAGCACACGAGCCGAAGCGGCACGCATCCCCACGCGCCGCCTGAAGACCGCGCGTGAGTCACACGCGCCGCCGTGGCTCGTCTTGCCGCTGCTGCCGCTCCACCGCTGCTGCCCCGGATTGTACGGATTGGTTTCCGTAGAAATCTCGTTTTGCTTAGTGCGCCTACCTCACGCTTCAAGAGGTAAACTCACGAATTCATTGTTCTTTGATTCGTTTACGTTTAAATAGAATGTTTATGTTCGTTCTTGTATGATTTTATGTTACTACATGAAATCGTTTATTTATTGCGAGCATGATTATTTGATTTAAACGCGAGCATGCTAATTGATTTAAATTCGGTTGAATAATTAAGCATGTATGTTGTTTTTAATTTCGCTGGAAGCGCAAAGGTACGCAATTAATTGTTTTCAATTATCGGGCATGTGTTTATGTGTTTTAAAGTTGTTTAATTCGCATAAAATTTTTGTTTTCCGCTGCGTACACGTGTCCGATTCCCAACAAATATCTATACGCATACTTAGGCAGTTTAACCGTCGTCGTTTGAGTGACTCGCAATCAAATAACAATCGATCTTATAGTTTGATAGGCAGAACCCCTTCGAAACTTGATTATTTGCGTTCAATTGTTGGATTTGATGATGTTATGTGTCGTGATAATCTGAGAATGAACATTCAAATATTTTATCGCTTGTGTTATGTTTTAGAAAATGTTGGTGGTCTTAGACTGAATAGAAATGTTAGCATCCCGAGCAAGTTGCGATGTTTCTTCAGATTTTGGCACACCACACAAAGAATGTTGCCATGCGTAGTCATTTCAAAAGATCGGGTTATACAGTTAGCAAGCATTTTAATCGGGTCCTTTTTGCCTTTGTTAAAACTACATGAGATGCTTTTGATTTCACCGAAACCCGTCGACGAAAACTCGGATAACGAGCGTTATTCATACTTCCAGGTGAAACGGCCCTATGTGCATGACCATACCTTATAATTGTAGTTAAATTACAAGTAAGATTAAATTATTACCAATGCATGTAATTCTTTTATTACAACTGTTAGGGTTGTCATGGGGCACTTCATGGGACGTACATAGAATGTCGCGTCCCTTACCTTGATAAACCAAGATATAGAAATCGCAAAGGCAAAGTATCATTGAATGTCCTAGTCGTCTACGATAATAACATGAACTTTATTTACTTACTTACTGGGTGGGAAGGTTCGGCTGCAGATAGTAGAATACTTCATGACGTGGTAACTAGGAAAAACGGGTTACGGGTCCCTACGGGTATGTATGTATACTAGAGTAACATATTAAAATGTTTAGACGGCTAGAAAACAAGTTTTTGACGCCCTACAAAACATAGAGTATTTTACATTTGAGCAAAGACTAAAAGTAACTTCCATAATCTGCGATAATAGCAAGGACCTGGATATTTTCTTTTGTTTGACTGATGAGCAGAAGGCAAATATGGTGCATCTAATCATAGAGGGTCATTATTAGGTACTACACAGTTGACATATTGCAAACCTTGTTCTATATGTTTGTTTTTTGGTTGATTAATGACTGATGTTTTATAAGTTATTTAATTTCGTTATGTACGATTATAAATAGTTTGTGTACTATGTTATAAAGGTTCAGTAACACCATTTGGTGCTACTGTTTTTGACGAACCTCGATGACCAATTATTTTAATTTATAAACATTTATTTTTCCATGTATTAGATTCTCAGTTGCTAGCAATTGTATCCCCTAGTTTCATATGTTAATTTTTTTTACTTCTATGAAAGCAAAAAAAATGTTAATTGGTTTGGTAAATGGATCCGCGTATTTTACAATAGGGAACAATAACTAGCAAAACATAAGCAGAACAAATGAATACCTACCAAGTGACAACATTACTATCACCACCGTGAATAAACAAAAACTACAAATGCACAACACTGCATTCATACCTAATGGGATGTAACCATATTTCAAACAAACCTTAACCACTCGAATTATCTTATATGCACAAGAACGTACGTGCACAAAAGAAAGTATTTTCTTGAACGACAGAAACACAACCTTGCATACAAAACGTATACAACCGAAACCAAGCAATTTTAATTCATTCGGGGGTATAAAACCCAGCGAATTGTAGCATGTTAGAAGCCGTTGAGCTTTTTGGAGTACCCAATGGGTTGAAATTTTTTATGTTTTTCGCCCTTGAACGCAAAATAGAGTTCCCTACTATCGATGGTTCGTCCACGAAGTGTGAGTTAGCCGTGCTTAGTTCCGTGTCTCTTGAACCCTCAGAATTGGACACATAGTTAAGGTAGTTCATCGTGTCAAAATCGACATTATCCGACGTACCCGAAGAAATGTTAATTACCGAAATAGGGGGGTTATGGGAGACATTTGCAAATTCTTGTTCAGCCACATTTTCAAATGCTTGAGCATTAATTCCGACTCGATTTTCCTCTGCTACGTGAGTTGCATCCACTTCATTTAATATGCCATTAGATCGTTCGCCATCAGACAATACCACAATGATATGGTCGTCACCGTTAGGATTGTGGACGGGTTCGGAGCCAAAGATACACTTTAGAGCCACGTATTTTGGTTCTCCATAAGGGCGGTAAGCGTAAGAAAAATTAATTATCTGTTCGGTGCAATTTTCTTCATAATTAGATTGTGCAATGGAAAAGTTGAAATTGAATGACACTGGTACAATTTGAAATGTGCAGAAAAAAATGAATATACAAGTGGGAGGGCATGTAGTGTAATAGGTATAAACATTAAATACGAATTGGTTGGTTAAGTTTTCGAAGTTGGGAAGCATTATTATATGCAACATCACGTGTAAAAGAATGCTGAGTGCATTTGTAGCATCTCAGCCGTCGATTGGTTGGCATGAGCGGCTATTGGACAGCACAAATCATAACATTATAAATTTGATTATAAATGCAAGATAGTGAGGTGGTTAAGATAATTTATTTTAAATCTCAATTATTCATTTTTCTAACCCTAAAAACTCTTCGTCTGACCAACTAAGGTTAGGTTGTACCAAGGTTTGCAATATCGATTTTATGGTGCATATTTGTAGATGTAAATTCTAAAGTTTTGTAATGTCATTCTTGTTCAATGTTTGTAGGATCATGTCCTGGCCAAAAATCCGTAATCAGAGGATGTTGGCTAGGCTTAACACTCTCAGCTGGCCCTTCGAATACAATGATTTTTTAATGGAATCATTTGCCGAAGTTTCTCGGTCCATGGAAACTCTGCGTAACAACGAGGCGTATGAAGATCTCCCCTTGGAAGTGTATCTGCTAATGAACTTCCATTTCGGAAAAAACTTCGATGAAATTGCCATAAAGTGCATAATGGATTGGTTTCGAAACCGGTTTTTGTCATTAAGAGTTATATTGCGACGGATGGTGTGATGTTCCACCATCGTACAAAAAATATCACTTTGGATAGGAGTTTTTAGCCATGGAATCGGCGAGTAAGTCTTTAATAAATGTGCTTAAATGTAGTGTACTCGTTTGTTAGTTACAATATAATTTAATTTGTCTTCCATATAATATATAGGAGACGGAGGAAGAGATGATGTTTAGGATTAACGGGTTTCCGTTGTTCGAAGAGTGCAAGTTTGGTTTGAATGCAAACAAGCACCGGCATGCAACTTTGATGGGATAATGGGATTCAGCCCGACTAACCCACTGGTGCTTGATGAAGATGACGAAGATGATGGAAGTGACGGTCCAGTAGAAGCCGAACCAGTTGTATTCCCGGATCACGAAGTTCCGAACATTGGAAACGTTGGAGAGCCAAATGAAGACGATGAACCAGCTGTGAGTATCAGCGATCATCATGATAATGCTGGTAATTCTGATGTCGATGGATCGGTTGTCCCTGATTAATCCCACGTTTTGTGTACATTAGTTAATCTTATTTTGTAACTGCAGTGGGTTGATATTTACCTAAGTTATTAGTAAGTTTGTGTCTTTTGTTCGGGACTAAGTTCCCAAATCTTCACATATGTACGCACGGTATTTCGTAGGGTAAGTTGTTGCATGGGACTACGATTCCCGATTTTCAATCGGATATTAATGATTAACCACTTTTATGTATTTCTTGTATCTCCAATTGATTATGTCTTAGTTTTTGAAAATATATTTTCGGTAACTATTTAACTGTTTTAATAAAATATATGTACCCAAAGTAAGATAAATTGCATATAATTTATTGCATTCAAAATGTACTAACTTATTATTCATACAGAGTAGAAAACACTCAAATTTTACTTTTGGTAAACAGTTGTACCAATTCATGAAAATGGAAAAGCGAAACCATAGTTAATGGAAACAATGTTTACTAAACACTTGCAGCTCTCAATGGAAATGGAAAAGCAAAACCATTGTTAGGTCGGTTTACAATTCATAACTACATCATACCGATAACAGTTACAACACTGGGTAATAGTTAATCGAACGAACCTCATAGCTGAATAACGAAATGGAAAAAAAACACTTATGGTCAATATAAGAACCGCTGGTTCACCATTTATTTGCAAAATACAGTTAAATAAAACTTACTACGAAAACAATGAATACAAAACTAAGACACTAACAACCATTGCAAGCGCCCAACTAGTTGACAGATGGTATGACTTACTCATCTCCTTATTCTCACTCTTCAACTTCAGTTGGGCTTCCAAATCTGTTATTTTGTTTAAGAAAACTTGAATCTGCAATGGAATTTGTGGTTCCAATGTATTTATTCTCTTGATCAAACCAGAGATTATCGCTTTCGATCTTTGACACATCTCATGATCATACCAATAGAAGCTCGAACAAGCAGTACCCTGATAATCATTTTAATATAATGTCATTTTACCAAAGGATGCACACATTATTAGCTGAATTAATATACAATTTCAACAGCTTGCTTGATATTGTTGGTTAGAATTAATGAACCATTACTGCTTAATGAGTTGCTTTACAAATTAGTCGAACGTCTAATAAAAATTCTCATTCTTTTTTATGTAATGATTGTTATAACAATATAACTATCCAATTCACAGGCACACAATTATCATATGATTTAAACAAAAACAGTATTGTTATATATCCAAACGCAAGGGAGCATATATTACCAATAAATCAGTGCAAAATAAGGATACATGATTACCCCGCTGTGGACATGATAAAAAATTATGCCTAAAAGACATGATAACATAATATTTGCGGATCGACCTGGCAAATTATTGGAATAGAAACATCAAATAAAATCTCGTTATGTAGTTAATTATACTAATCTCTTCGACCAAACGAGGTTTTATTAGATTATTTAATATTTTTCTTTTGAATAATGAGCACTAAACAATATAAATTTAATTGGGAACATAATCTTTGTCGCGAGAAAGGTAAAATAAAACATTATTTGATACCCCACATATTAAACCATGTAGCGCCCAACCAGCTAGCACCACCGCCACTCCAGCGCAGCTCCGCTGTCCACCACCACCGGAAATGCCTTCACAATACCTCAAATCCACACCCATTCCCCGGTTCATCTCCCTATTATTGGTCGCATCTCTTCTCTCTCTACCAAATGCCGAAGGAATTGGCGTCAACTGGGGCACGGCGGCGTCGCACCCTCTGCCGCCGCACAAAGTGGTGGAGCTGCTGAAATCCAACGGCATCGCCAAGGTGAAGCTCTCCGACGCCGACCCGCTCATCCTCCAGTCCCTCTCCGGCTCCAACATCCGCGTCACCGTCGGCATTCCCAATTCCATGCTCCGCGGCCTCAACTCCTCCCTCAAGGCCGCCGAGAGCTGGGTCCACGATAATCTCACCCGCTTTGTCTCCGACGGCGCCTCCAGGGTTCTCGTTGAGTACGTCTTTCGATTAATCTCCGCCTTTCGTGCTTTCATTTTCGTGCAATTTCCGATTTTGATTTCTGTGTTGTTACAGTGAACTTAGTGACTGAAATGAAATAATTAGGCCGAAAAATATGCATCACTGAGAATTTTAAGAGTACTGTAGGATTCTCTCACCGTAGAAACAAACTAAGAATGAAAAAAAATTAAAAAATAAAAAATCTTCAAGAATTTCGATTTTCATGAAGAATTTAGGCATTTCCCCCTTTTTATTTCTTGAGCTGATGAAGATATTTTTGTTAATGTATTCTTACTTTGCTTTTCGGTTTCTCGTATCTGTATAGATGCATCAGTTCATTCATTTGGTTGATATCACGTATTTTTTAGTTTGTATATACAGTAGAACCTCGATAAATTAATAGTTGATAAATTAATAACCTCGGTTAAATAATAATTTCTCCATGTCCCGACTCAATAAAAATGTATTAAATTATTAGTTCGATAAATTAATATTTCACTAATTTAATAGAATTTTGCTAATCCCGACTGTATTAATTTATAGTGGTTTAATTAACTGTATTTGTCACGTATTAGTTATGCAAGTTCTTCACTCTGTATTTAGTCTCTTTTCTTTAGGTTTAGTACGATTTCTTAAGTTTAATGGATTGGTTTTTGACTGATTGTCTGTCTATCAATTGGCGTAGTTATGTTGCTGTGGGAGAAGAGCCTTTCCTCCAAACTTACGGTGACCAATTCCACCCCTTTCTCGTCGGAGCAGCTACAAATATCCAAGCAGCTCTATTCAAGGCTAAATTATCCGAAAGGGTTAAAGTCGTAACTCCATGCAGTTTTGACGCTTTCACATCAGATTCCAATCCGCTATCAAAATCCCGTTTCAGGCCCGATGTCAACAAAACCATGCTCGAACTCGTCACATTCCTCAACAAACACCAATCCCCCTTTTTCGTAACTGTTTCCCCTTTCCAAAGCTACATAAAAAACAAGAACCTCTCTCTCGACTTTGCGCTTTTCAGACAAACCCCACATGCCAAAAACAGCACTCGTAAAACCTACAAAAACCTCTTCGACTTGAGCTACAACACAGTTGTTTCTTCACTGTCTAATTCCGGATTCCCCCAAATGGAAATAGTCATCGGTCAAATCGGCTGGCCCACAGACGGATCCCCAAACGCCACCTCGTCACTCGCCGAAGAATTCACAAAAGGCTTAATCAACCACCTCCACAGCAAATCAGCCAAACCCTCGAACAATCAAGATTTGCCTACAGAAATCTACATTTTGAGCTTATTAGACGAAGATCAGAGAAACATATCAACTGGAAATTTTGAGAGGCACTGGGGCGTGTTCACATTCGACGGACAAGCAAAGTACCAAGTCGATTTGGGGCAGGGTTCGAAGAATTTGGCGAATGCGAGAGATGTTCAGTACCTATCTTCGAAATGGTGTGTGGTGAACAACAATAAAGACTTGTCGAATGCGAGTGCGCTTGCCTTGGAGGCGTGTGGTGCTGCTGACTGTACTGCGTTGTCGTTGGGCGGGTCGTGCTTTAACCTGAGTTGGCCGGGGAATATTTCGTACGCGTTCAATAGTTACTATCAGCAGCGAGATCAGAATTCGGAGAGCTGTGATTTTGGAGGGTTGGGATTGATTACTAGTGTTGATCCATCGGATGATGCTTGCAGGTTTTCTATTGGACTCAGGACTTCTTCTGCACTTTCGGCTTTGCATAGATCTTCGGTTTTCTGTTGGATAATATTGCCAGCAATAACCATGGTATTGTGGTTATTTTCAGAAAGATTGTAAGAGATGTTTCTGTTAGATACATGAGAAATTCGTGTGATGTTTCTTTGATGTTCAATGGTTAATAGTTTTTGTTTTTGTACCGGTAGTAGCTATTCTTCGTTTCCAATGTAGTAGTTTTAAGGATGCATGTGGTTAAATTCGTAATTTAGTCTTCCAAAATAGTGGCACTTGTCATCGTTACAGGCGGTCGGGGTTAGTTTAAGTCCAATGTGAAGAACTTGATGTAGAGCGAGTATATAATCCACGTGTATGATAGGTTTTTTTATCGACAAATTCAAGAGAATGAGCTATGTCGAAATACGTTTCAGGCTTCTTGCCTCTTGGATATACTTCGTGTAAGCACACCAAAACTTACACTTGTAGTACTTCGAAGAATATGAAGTATCCATTTTGAATGCCGCCATCTTTTGAGCAGCCATTTCAACAAACGCACATAAACAAACTCGAGTCCAATACTACTTACGTAAAACCTTGATGATATCAATCGTATCTTGTGAAACAAAAAATGCCAGTGAAAGAAAATAGTTAGCTTACTTGCAGTGTATACCATTTGCTGGTGCTACGACTGCAGGAAAACTCAATATGCTAGAGCAAAATTATGTTATATTGTGGTTTATATTTATTTTTTTGAAAAGAAAATCTTATCAGCTATTCATCAACTTATTTTATTTTATTTTTTAAAGATTTTTCGAAAAAAAAAATTCAATTCAACAGAACTTGTAAGTTCTTAAGCATCTTATAACTTATAAAATATTGAAAACTTGTATAGTTTAAAATTGAATAGATTGTTTATATCACTAAAAATAGTCTTTTAAAATACCTTTCCTTCGAGTTGCAATAATTCTTTCTGAGTTGCAATAATTCTTAATGATTAGTGAAGGAGCTTCACTTTAAGAATGGAATTTCAAAACAGACGGAGCCCTCTTACTCTAATAGTAGAAAATATGTACCACTTCTCCTAATGAGGGTCGGTACAAGTCGAGTAAGATTGTAATCTAATAAATGTCAACCTGTATTTAATAACCCAATTGATCAAGAAATTTCAAGAATATAGTTAATCTTCTTGTCTCCTCAATTAATTATTAAACATTAATATTATTACCCTTTTCTTTAAGTTCAAATGATTTTTGCAAAATGTGGTTGTTGTAGTTTCAAATTTATGCATTCTTTATTTCCTCAATTTTTAGTCCATACTTGCGTCTAATTTCCATCAGAAGACATTCACTCCCCCTTTTCACGTGAAACAGAATAAAGAAAGATTCATTACTTTTAAACAATCACAAAGCAGAGAGCATAACCTCTCAATCTTCGAGATTCATTATAGAGATTATGTTTATTATAGAGATTTAGATATCCTTTGGTAGGATCCGTGTTATATATAGCACGGAAAATCATCCGAGGAAAGTTGTTCAAACACATTTACAGCAAGTTGCAAAAAGTTTTAAAGTCCTAACAAATAACAAAAAAAAAACAAGCTAAAAGCCTCGTAACCAGTCCCTTTTCTTTTTTCATCACATAACAAGACAGAAACGGCAACTTTATTTGAGTTGAACACATTAATTGGACCAAGAAAAACTCCAGCAGTGCATGATGGATCGATTACCAGCTGCAATAGGTTTTTCTTCGTCGAGGAGAGTTTATAGTTTTAGGTAACTGGGCAGAATCTCCATCTCACTAGACGAAAGGTTCAATGAAGCTCCACATGAAACCCGAGTTTTCAAGTAAGACTAGCAATATATTTTACTTTCCAGTTGAGCTACCCAATAACTCTACAACCAATATACTTATATGAAGAAATTATGGATCCTAAAATCTACCGAACTAGAGAAATGCACATCATTTTAACCCAAATAGATAACCGTTTAAAAGCCTTTACTCGGCAATTAAAGAAAAAGTTACTTGTACCAAAGGAAGCTTACCAAGTTCCTGCATAAACTAAGTCGAAACGGGAAATAATAAAATACTACTCAAAGCAAGAAAAACCTACCTACACATAGACGAATAATAAAATCAAAGGATTAAAATGAATCATCTGTGTACCGAGACTTTACGACAACATGTTTCTATCAAGCAAAAAAAGTGGGCATGAGAAGTAATCATGAAAATAAATTCACAAAGATGCAACTCCGTTATAGAAAAAAAGTAATCAACGGAACTTTAGAAAGAAAGCAACACTCACCTGACAATTTCAACCTACCTTTAGCAGCAATTCGGATTATCCACTTCCCTCTATAAAAACATTCACACAGCTCGAATCAATCAATCCCAAGCCATGTGAGTAACACCCCACAGTCCCCACCAAGTGCTAACGAAAAGGTATAAAAACAGAGAAAAAGGGAATATTGCTCGGTGTAATGAACAACCTACCACTCGTCTCCTGTTAGAGAACAAATCCGCTAATGGAATAAAACTATAAAAAAAAAACTCTCCCACCACAAACAATAGTACATATATTTAGCCCTTCTCGAAGAGTTTAGTATGGACGCGAACGGTTTCCGCTATTATAATGTCTATCTGGACCTGAAGAACCACCGTCTCTATTGTTGTCTCTTCGTCCCCCATAGTTGCCTCTACCACCACCGCCGCTGTAAATAAGCAATTAATCAATACACATACACTTGGGATAATATAAATTCCAAAAATACAACGAAAACAATTACAGATTATTTCAAGATTTACATAAAGTTTGAATGCCGAAAATGCAATTCAAATTGCTTGAATGTAAATCTCGTTGCACAGTCATATGAGCTGATTTAAAGTACCATCTGTAAAAAAATAAGCTTATCCTCCAACTAACACATAAAAACCATGACGAGATTGCTTCAAAATACCGAGGGAAGATACATGTAAGTAAGAATCAAATGATTATGAGACATTGAAAAGCAAAAGTTATTCATAATCTAAAAAAAGGATAATTGAATCCACCCACTTAAAGAAGCAAAAGTGGATCTATGAGATGGTTATAACAAAGAGTGATAATGGAAGCTGGTGAATCCAAATTGCTAAAATTCAGTCCAGCACTATTAACAATGTAAAGATTTTAAACACCTAACTTACGGCTTTTTCTTAAGTGGTTCCAACCCAAAAAGAGACAATAGACAAGCAGAAACGAAAAATAAGTAACCATATCCTTATTCTTCTTGTACTGCTAGCATACACATACTTCCTATGCATATCTCTAAAAAATTCACTACCATGCTGTTCGAAGATCTCCAATTTCCTATTTTAAAAACACGCGTATATCAAACTAATTTGCTAACACGCAAGTATGTATATCGCCAATGGAGTCATAAATAAAAAAAATCTTTGACCCATGCCCTATTGTTCGCATCCTCTAATGTACCAAGTAAGCATAAATCCTACCATTCATTACATTTCTCAATTATATTAAACTCTTACCAGAGTTGAAAGCAACCATTATTCAGCTCACTTTATAATACATGGCAGTAAATAACACATATAATACAATTTAGCGCACATCAAAATAAAAATCAACCAATGTCAGTGCCTACAGAACAAACAACCTAAAGAAGAGACAGAAAACAAAAGGGTAAGGGAAACAGAAAGATTGGCTTACCCAGAACCGTACGTAGCAGCTTTTGGAGCAGATTTCTCAGCCATCGACACAGTTATTTTGTGCCCTCTCATGTCGTGCACTGTAAGAAAAAACCAAGTTAACTACTTGAAAAAAAAAAAAGGCATCAAAATACTCAACTTCATGAGCTTATCTGAATCAAGAACATACTATTGAAAAAACCACCAGCTGAATGTGCAGCAGATGGATCTTCATAAGATAAAACTGCATCTCCTTTGTTTTTTCCTTGTTCATCTGTATATATTTTGATGCTCCAGGGCCACTGATCCTTGTAACCTCGCTTCTGCTTGATTCTTGCAACCTACAAACCAAGTATAAATAATAATAATGATTTTTAGTGCAGAAAAAAGGTACTAGGCTCTACATGAAATATAGATGGCCTCATACACAAAAGCACATAATTTGACCATCATTTCAAACGACTGTACAAACTCCGCTCATATATGCATATATTTATTAACAAAAAATAATTCAAAGAACGAAGGAAGTTGTATTTACTTGGCCAATGCTCCCAAAAAGCTCCCTAAGCTCGTCAACAGTGACATCTGGCGGCAAATTCGATATATAAATCCTTGAGTTATCACATGTATCTCCACAGCTTTCGTCACACTGCTTCACCTTTTCAGTAGACTCCACCGGAGAACCACCACCATGACCGCCTGTGCTTCTAGGACCTCCACCATAACCACCAGGTGGGCCACCTCGTCCACCACCACGACTATCACCAAGCTTATCACCTCCATACCCAGCAGGGGCACCATACGATGGAGGATATGAACCAGGCCCACCTGTATAGCTTGTAGGGGGAGGAACCGCGTCAGTTGTACCATATGCATTAGGAGGCGGTGCATAGCTTCCACCACCACCTCCATAAGACGGAGCAACTGGAGGAGCCTGTCTATAACCACCATCATCCCTTCCTTGGCTACCACCACCATAAGAACCACCACTACCATTACCACCATCATAACCATTACCATTACGGCCACTGCCACCTCGATTGTTCTCATAACTTCTGCTATGACCACCACCGCCGCCTCTACCGCCACGGTCATCACCACCTCTACCGCCACGGTCTTCGCCACCAGCTGGAGATGGTGTACCACACTTGTTACACTCGGATCGCCGGGCAAAGTTCACATTCCCACAACTAAATTAAAATATGCCATAATCAATTACCGCCAATAGATAAAAGAACTCAAATAACTGAACAACTTTTCGATCTTTATAGTCAGAAATCTAATCATGCGCAACAAGTACAGCCAACAGATAAAGAAACTCAAATATAAAACTACCTTTTAACCTTCTTAGAGAAATCCATGTGTAGGCGCTAAGCTACACATTGGGTTCCAATATACACATAAATAAATAAAAATGTCATAAAATATGAAGGTTGTATACATAAACGCATCACATTATCAGTGTGTTTGTATCTAAGTTCAAATTGTTAGTGAACTCAAAATATGGTAAATCCAATAATTTCAAAACCCTCGATAAAACCCTTTTGTCATCCGAAACAGACATAACATATAAGGCAGAAAATAAACCAGAATTTAATCTTACCACCAGAAGCATGAAAGTAATTTGATTTAATTCCTTGTGAAAAAACAAATAGTTCCTAGATCTCAGATCAGTTGCATTTGAAACAAAATCCAAACACTTCCCATTTAATTGCAATGTTCATCATTTAATTTCAGGCACCAATTTAATAGGTACATTGTTATACTAATATCCTCGTGGAAATATTTGGTTATTTGGTTAACTATTTATACAGTATTTGTCATTATATGACCATTTGTATCTTTAACAATCTTGTCTCGACTCTGTTAGAAAAACAAAATCCGTTCTCGACAAGTACTGGAACTGAAATTTGACAAATAGCGTTGCTCCCTGAAAAGGCACGTCACCAAACAAAATCGAAAGGACTATTTTTATTCCTATTCTCACGTGTGGAAATAAATTTACTCCAGTCTTCTACGAAACAACATTGTTCACTTGCTATTAAACACCTTCTGGAGTTCACTTAAATAAATATACTTTAATGGAAAAATAGAATGTATGTGAGCTTTTCACAATAAAATGAGATTCATACCCAATTTTATCTCCATTCCTCAATATCATGTGGAGACAATATTATATTTTATAATAATTAACAGGACGAAGTTCAGATCTGCAAACAAGCTAGTTACCTTGGATCAGGGCAGCGCCAATCGCCTTCCCTGCCACTTCCACCACCTCGGCCACCTCCTCTGCCGCCGCCGCGATCTCCTTGGTATCCACCACCACCGCCACCACTTCCTACAAACAAAGTAAAGGATCTCATATCAGAAAGTTCTCGAGAAACCACAAAAACATAGCATCGAACATCTTCAAATTAAGATTTGTAGAAAAAAAGTAACGCAGCACAGACAAATATTAAACCCTAAGTACCTCTACTACCGGCGTATCCGCCGCCGCCGCCGCTACCTCCTCCTCCTCTTCCACCATAGCCTCCACCACCGCCTCCCTGGTTGCCGTATCCTCCGCCGCCACTATTTCCGCCATAACCGCCCCTACCACCACCACCACCGCCGCCGCCGTATCCACCACCACCGCCGTAACCTCCGCCACCGCCTCCGCCTTCTTGACCGTACATACCAGACATCGTGCTAGGGCAACACAGAAAAAGAACTGAAAATTCACTCCTCAAAAGAGAGTATAAAAAAGGGCATGGAGAAAACACAACTAGGTTTAGGGAAACACCCCTTATACCGTCTGTAGGGCGAAGATATTTTTTACTTTTTGGAATTCGATTAGATGGAGTGTTCCGCTGTGGTCGCGCACATCATAAATCTGTGTGTTAGCCAATTAAATTGGTCTTGTCACCCCCTAAAATTTTTCTATATACAAAAGTAATTACGTTTTCTTAAAAAAAAAAAAAAAAAGTAATTAACGTTGGGCAGCCAACTGACGTTTTTGTAATATATTTTTTTCTTTCTTTATTTTTTTTTTTTTAAATCCGTCCGTGTTGGATGATTAGTTCTGTTTTTCTATTAGGCTTTCAAATGTCAAGGACTCAAGAGGTCGGTCATTGGCTTTTTTTTTTAAGGATAAATTACACTTATACCCATAAATTATGCTAAAATAACTTTTAAAGTATATTTAGTATCGATAATTACAATTACTGCTCAGAAACATTGTTAGAAATTTGGGGCTATTAGTGAGAACCCCTTCTAGTATTTTTTTAATGAGAATGGATCCACCCACATTTTCCTTATTACTAGTAGATCCAGTTATGTTTTTTATTCCAAATTTACCCTCCCACTATTCACTCACATTACCAATTACTTGATCTTTTTTCTTTTCTTTTTTTCTTAACAACAACAACAACAACAAAATTTTAACCTTGTACAGCTCACCTAATTTTTATATCCAAAAATCTCATCGGACCCCCTTCTCTACTAACTAGATTCATTTTCAAGAACTCATCATCTCTCACAATGGCAACCTGCGTACTCTCCTCAAGAACAAAAGGCTCCGCTCCAACCAATCAATGCTTACGTAAATAGAACAAATTTTCTGATGTCGTTTATTCAACGCCCACTCAAGGCGAAGACGATGATTTTTTGCGACGATGAAGGCCGAGTCCGCGACTCTGTAACAGAAAAATAGAGATACGGGAAGCGGGAGAGTTGGCGGCGGCAGAGAAATAAGAACACTAACAAACGAAAATGGATTCGTTTCGTCAAACTCGTCGGAGGTAATGGAGATTTTTTTAGGGTTGAGGGAGAGATAAGCAGCGGCAGATATGGGTGCATGAAAAGGAACGACACGATTGAGATTTGATTAAGAATAGGTTTAAGATAACTGAAGGGTAATATAGATATAACACATATTGATAGTTTAAATATTAATTTAAATTATCAAATAAGGGGGGTTTCACTAATAATGAAAAGGGTGTTATATCCACCTTAATATAAATAAATGAGTTGGGAGGTTTTCACTAATTATCCCTAGAAATGTTAACGTAAAAATATATTGAATAAGTTATCCTGTCAGGTCACCTTTGGTTTGGCAGCCTTAATATTACTAATAGTCTGACTTTATATTTTACTAGCAATTCTTCTCGTGTGATGCACGGTGATCCGGGCCATTTTACCTCTACTAGAATATGAATGGACCTAGTTTAGTTAAGACCCAACTTAAAGGAATAAAAGTTCATAAGTCCAAAGAAAAGTCCAGTCGTAGTCACCTTTACGTTGGGCCATAGATGAGACAGATAAGACAACCCGAAAGAGAATGTTTGGCAAGGGAATAACCTCTCCTCATTTGAAAGTCACATCGCTTAGGCAGCGAGGTAAATTTACATCTCGTATGGAGTCTTTTACGTACCTCGTCCATAGGACTGGCATGAAGAAGACATTCGGCAGACTGGTACAACAGGTAAAAGAACCAATGACAACTGTCCACATGACAAAGTAGGGTAGTAGTTTGGCGGCGATATGAGCCTATGAAATGTTCCACGTGGTAAGAAGAAGCCCATTATTTCCTATTATAAATATGGCATTTTAGGGTAGAAAAAGGGTTGCCATTTTTAGAGAGAAAAACACACAAGAGTTCATACATGTATTTTTGCTCTCCGAATTAATAAAATTCCGATCAACTTATTCACCAGAGTTCCAATTCTGGCCAAACTGTTCTACGTTTCATTTTTTTGTTATTAGGACACACACACATATACCTATTGAAGGCTTATGTCTCTGGAAAAAGGTATTACTATGTAAGCCCATTAAGACCCTAAATAGCCTATACAACCTAAACATCCATATAAATAAAAGCCCAAATCTTATGTGACCAAATCGGCCACATCAAATGGCACCCTCTATAGGAACATATGAGTTATAAATGTGAGTTCTTTATTATTTTATTTCTTTATTCTTGAATTTACAGGTACAAAATGACAACGACAAAGGAAAATTTGGAAGCTCGTTTCTTAGAAGTGGAGTCGTCGACACCCCAGCGTGAAGATCCCCCGACACCAGCAATGTTTGTGGTACAAATGGCGCCGCCTAGCGAAGCCCCTAAAACTCCTCTATCATTTACGATGGAAGAAATTCAACGGTTAATCAACCAAGCCGTACAACAAGATCGGGTGAGTCGAAAGACAGTAAAAACTCGCCCACCCCGAAGCTCGGCCCCAATGATAGTCACTTAGGAAGCGAGATTAATCGTAGGTCCTTCTACAAGCTTGCTCGTTCCGCTTCAGCAACAACAGTGGGCCAATCCATTTTTGGCAGGAATCATGGCTTGCGACTTGTCGATAGGAGTTCGGGCCCTTGAACACCTCACATATAATGGGACGACTGATCCTTGGGATCATGTGAGTAGATTCCAGACCACGTCTTATCTACATCGATTTTCAAACGGAATCATGTGCCATGCCTTTGTAACCACGTTGCGAGAAGCAGCTCAACTCTGGTTTGGCCAATTATCAGAAGGCTCGGAGCGAGATTTTGAAATATTCAGTTCTATGTTGTTAAATCACTTCGCCAGCTCTAAGAAGCAGAAGAAGTCCGCCCTCACGCTTTTTAGTGTTTGGCAGAAGGAACATGAATCCTTAAGAAGTTCTGTGCGTCGACTCACAAGTGCCAATAGGGAGGTACATGGCCTTTCACAAGATGTGCTCATTAACGCCTTGATGCAGAGTCTGAAGAATGGCGAGCTCTTTAGATTGCTCGCAAAACGACCGCCATCGGCATACGATGAGCTTCTAAAGCGAACTGAAAAATACATTACTATGAAAGAGGCGAGGAAGAAGAAGGAGGAAGACGTAAAAGTGGTGTCCTCCCAGCGCGCCCTGACAAGGGTTGCGCCTCGGGATAGAGAGCCGGTCGACGTGCTCCCATTTGCGAGGTACCAGCACAAGAATACAGGAGACCCTCGGTACACTAATTACACCATCCTTAGTAAGACGCCAACCTTGGTACTGATGGCGATATAAGGAGGGCCCGGCATTCAATGGCCGACGACATACCAAAGAACGCCCCCCAAAGGTCCTAATGTAGGGGGCTACTGTCGATATCATAACAAATACGTCCATTGTAGATGAATGCAGCCACTTGAAGAATGAGCTGGAAAGGTTAGCTCGTTGGAACATATTAAAGAGATTCGTTAGGATGCGAGGGGAGGATCATATTCTGGATCCTCCAGCTTGGCGGCAAAGATCCCGGATAGGCCGATGAACCACATTAGAATGATCGTTGAAGGTCCTACTGATTGAGATTCCCATAGGGGTTGGAAGAAGGATTCTAGATCGACAGCAAATCCTGTTCCAGGGGGAACGAGTACACCAAGTCCAAGAAAGCTCGCCGGCAATCCATTTCGGCGAAGAAGACAAGCGAGGTGTGATTCACCCCCAAAATAACGCCCTAGTAATTACAGCTCACATCATGGGATAAGATGTATCTCGAGTGTTTATCGATAATGGTAGTTCGGTGGATATTTTGCATAAAGATTGTCTGGGGGATTTGAAGGTTACTCCGGTACGCACCCCGGTCTACGAATTTTCAGGCGAGGTGGAGGAGGCGATTGGCAAGGTAACCTTGCAGATCACCCTGGGAATGAGGCCTTTGACTCAGACCCACACAATACGTTTCTTGTTGATGAACACCCCGTCCACATACAATGTAATTTTGGGGAGACTAACTCTGAATATGTTCGAGGCTATCCCGTCAGGGATCCGGAACTAGAGAGGGATGAGGGACACCTTGCTGCACAGATCACCAAACAACAAGGAAAATTGCGTCAAATGGAGGAAGAACTATGGGCGGAAGAGTGGCGAATCGAAGTTATGCAATGCGAGCTTCGACAGTTGAGGGAGAATGCAGAAAGCTATAAAGGTCGCAAGAATGCAGGGGGACAGGGGTAATTTGTACCCCTCGCCCCCCGATTTGCAGAAGAAGGAGAAATGGGTCACAACCCAACTGTTCACAGTGTCGAAGCACATACCCGAGTGTATGTCTCGGCGACCCGAAGAACGACCAATTTTCATTGGCTCATGGGCTTCACATCCCAATAATTTGGTATAAGAAAAAAGATGTTAAGAGATATGTACATAAGTTTTAGGGTTAAAAACATTTTGCCACCTGTACTTTGCTCGTTTTCGCGTTTTGCCACCTTAACTAAAAAAAGTTGCACGAGCCCACCCAAACTCACTTTTTGGATACATATAACCACATAAGAAACCTAACTAATTGGTCACGTGTAACAGCTCATTTCCACAGCCACATGCAACAGTTCCTCCGCGTGGAAGAAACCTCATGTTTTAATTGTTCGAATTGAATTGGTAGGACGATTGGCCATGACGGGTGTGTTTTGATGAAAGCATGAAGGTGTATCGATGAATTAGGGTTGCACCGCAAAAGGAGAATTTTGGAGAAGTAAAGGAGAAGAAATGGGAAACCGGGAAAGAAAATGAGCTCAACCTCCAATCCCTAATACAATTACCCTAAATTGGTTATATTTGGGGCTCACGTGCAAAGCGCGTGATATTTAACGTAATTAAGCCTGATTTGGGAGAACTGATTCCGTCAATTTTCAAACGTCTGGGTAACAGGCGAACTAAATCTGTTATAAAAATTGGAGCATTAGGGTGTAATTTGTCGAGTTTGGAAACAGGGGGGCTGAATGTGGAATCGGCCCAAACTTGAAGGACCATTTAGCGTAATTCCCCCTCCAATTTCCATCTCTCTAGGATTCAGAATTGAGATGATCCCGGTAATGCAGGTTATATAAACCAAGGCGCTTCAAAATTTTCAACCGCCCAGCGCTTTTGTCAAATGTCCAACCCTGCCTCACTCGCGCAGCAAATTTCCCTCTTCCGCTCTCGAATCCAGAACCGAAGGTTAGAAAAATTTCTGCATCCCGATTCTTCACATTCAATTTGATTGCATATCATTAATATTTAATAAATTTGTTAATTTTTTTTTCCCAGTTTTGATGATGTAACTGTTCGAATTTTGGATTCGATTCTGGTATCGAAAGATGTACGGTCACTGATTGGAGTTGGATCTGCTCTGAAACAGTTCATGAGAGATGAATCTCTTCTCATTTTCCGAGAAATCGCCGATGAATCTGTTGAGATTAAGCTTATGTGTACTGATTTTCTGATTCGTGTTTTTGCTGTAATTGGTGATGTCGAGGTATTAAGCTCTATCCATTGTTTTTTCTAATTCTAGATATTATTTGAAAGCCCTTTCGATTTTTTATTACGGCGTTATCTCTTCGTTTAAAGATGTATTTCTCTGAGAATTTGCTTGGCATCTGTTCGATTTTCGCCTGAAAATACGAAATATCGAATTGCGGAAATTTATGTAATATCTGTAACTATAAATTTTGTTTGCAAAATAATGCTGTCTGCTTGATCTTAATCTGAAGAGAGGCTTACGTGCTTACACGAAGTTTGTTTGATAACATTTTTTTTTAATTCGGGCACTGAGGAATCTGCAATTGGTTTTTGACAGAGTTGCTTGGCCTTGAGATACGAGGCACTGGTTATGAGAGAAGAAAAGACGACCACTAACCCCGGGCTTCAAGTAATGTGTAAAGAATGGCTCACCTTCGTTGAGCATTCACTTGAAAATGGATTCCATTCCATTGCAATTCAGGTATACCTCGAAGTCTTAACTGCCAGTGACGTTTGTTTAATTTGATTATTTCATTTGGATACTGACATCGATTTGCAAGCACGTGCATCCGAAATTTTAGTCTCGCGAATTTTGAAATCTCCTAGGTTGATCGCTGATGTGGATGTGAAGAAATTTAGTCTCCTTTAGCATCTTTGTATAATGTTTCTATCTAAACTGATCTAATATGCAAAATGTTCTCTTCAAATGCTTGGATGTGCTTCTGTTCTGCTAATACATTTTAAACCAAATCTCATACAGTAATATCGGTCTGAAAACTAGTGAGTTCCTTACAAGAGTCAATTTAATGGAGAGTTGTATAACACGACCGTAATATTATGCCAGGTGGACTGCTTGGTTATCGCACATGTTGTTGCCTTGTTACTGTCAACAAAAGTTTCTTAGTTATAACAAGTCTAGCATTAGGATTATATTTTAGCTCTCGTGTTCCTCTATTCAAACTCGTAATCTTAAGTTTAGTACAAAATATGAAAGTTTTTAGTTAGTGAAAACCAGTTAACAGAAAGTAGTTATCTTTTTCTTCAAATTGCACTTAGATACTGAAAAACCAGTTCGGGATTTGCTGTTTAACTTTGGACATTCTTCTGAGTTTTGTTTCTGTGACTGACTGTCTCGTATAACCTTTCATCCCTTTTCCTGTGAAATTGCATTGCCAAAGTGATTAATCTTAGGTTTCTGCTGTTTATTTTCTGATCAAGGCATGTGAAAAGGCACTTATGCCCTCCAAGGAAAACCGTGCGGCTCATCCCAAACATGATCATTTCTTCCACGACGTCATTGCTCTCAAGAAAATCAAGATATTAAAGGATGCCGCTCTACTCACAATTTCTTCACGTTCTGGTATGTGTTCTGATTTTCTTAATTCTTAAAACATCAGTAAATTCAATTTATGGCGGTCAAACATAGGATCTGTTTTTGGTGTTCGTATCTGTGTTTAGAGTCATATGATATCGGATAGTGGTTACACTGACGGTTACTTAAAGTACTGAATGTATGTGTAGATAGCTCCCCAAAAATAATTGAGTTGCTTGAAGTGCAAAAATGTCAATTTGTTAAATGAGCTGCTATTTGATTCCAGTAGCTAGGATTTTGATGTGGACGTTCGATGCATTTTTAATGGTCGATAATAGGATGAAGATTTATAGGATTTTTCAAAGAAAGATCCATAGGCTAATGGGCTTTGCAAGATGCTTGAGTAGATAAAGCACATGTAAATATTGGCAGCTACTATGGCTGGAAGTTCCGATAGGTAGTTTTGCTTATCTGAGTGACGAGTGTTGGATTTAGTGAAAGTGAAAGCTTTGTTGGCTAACTATTGCAATTATGCAAATATTCAATGATTCGTGTTAGGCATGGCAGCATGCTCATGTGAAAAACTAAATTGGGATGCATGGTGAAATTTTGCTCATTATTAGCCAGAAAACGATGTTTTTGCTGTTTTAGCTTTTCAAAGTTTTTACACTTCTCTTTCCGAACAAGATTAGTATTGTTTGCATAGCTCTTGACGATTTGTATTGTTTTTTCTAAGAGTGTAATACAGTAAAAGTAAATTGACTTATTTAGCCGGGGGAGCTAGGTGACATTTGATTCAACCTTGCTGTATTTTGGTGTTTGTGATGAGTCAGTCCAGGCACAGGCCGAAGCATACCTGAAGCAAAAAAACGTTACGGAGAGTACTCAAAAGTTAGTCCCCTCTATTGAACCAAAAAGTTCGGGAAGTTCTCGGTTTAGGAGTGGGATCGTGAAGCGTAATTTGCGAAAATTGCATGACTATCAATGTCTACCACAGTTGTCCTGACGAAGGCAAGAGTTTGCTCCCCCATATACATATACATATATATTATATATATACATATACACACACACATATATCAAGTGCTTTATCTCTTTACAATGATTATAGTTGGACTTATGTCCACTTTTTACCACTAATTAGCTAATCAACTCATCTAACGGACATGAAAATTCGCCATCGTGTGATAAGTTGTTCTCTTAAGCAGAGTGCTTGTTTTCTTTTCTGAATCAAGGACCACGATGAATATTTCATGTTCGTGATCTCATATTTGGCTGGTGAGTACTGTAATAGAGAATATTCACAGATTTTTTGAGTACCCAAGAATACTAGTACTCAATATAAACCAATAGCCTTTAGTTCTCATTTGGTTAGTAAGATAAGTCACGATTAGTGTAATAATTGTTTTTTTTGGCCGGCCTGGAATTATGGAAAGAATGAGCTATTTTTTTGGCGGCTTATTGGGGAATTTTGTATTAAAACTTCCTCAGAAGAATTTTTGCCACTGCTTAACTCGCGTGAATAGTGCATGCACAAGATCCCCAAATTGCCCGAAAATGCCACTTTTTGGGCACCGTGCAACAAAAACACGGTTCGGGGGGCAAAGGGCAAAATGGACGTTAGTTTAGGGGGTATATTACTTAATAGTTATTACTCAAATTATTGCTTGTTGGGCGGCTTATTGGGGAATATTTCATGTTCGTGATCTCATTTTTGGCTGGTGGTGAGTACTGGAAGAGAGAATATCCACAAATTATTCGATTACCTGAGAATACTAGTGGTACTCAATATAAACTGATAGCCTTTAGTTCTTATTTGGTTAGTAAGATAAGTCATGAATTACGATAGTGCAATAAAATTTTTTTTTTGGTTTTTTTTCTGGCCGGCCCGGAATTATTATGTATCATAACTTCCTTGCAAGATTATATATAATTTGATTTTGGCTAATTTTATCCTGGGAACCAAACAAGATAAACTTAAATGGATTGAAAATTCAGTTGTTCAGAGAAAGATTCTTTGTTCATTCGATTCGTGGCTGGAAATTTTGATTATCTTGTTTTCAGATCCTATCCTACAATATGAAACTAGCACACCAGGCCGCCATAAATGCACCAACATTTTCTATTATTTGATTCTCTAAATTGTGACAGGGAATCTGCAGTTAATTAATTTAGAGTTAAGAAATGTTCCCATTGCAGCTAGGCACTGCCTCCATCACGTGCCTATGCGAATATGCTTTCTTGCCCAGCCTCTCGGTCTTGTAGGTCAATCATCGTGTTTATCCCTTTCCCGGGTTGTCATTTTATAATTAGTAGCATCGAATTGACGTACGTTCCGAATTGAATCCATAGACCGCTGACTTCACCGGACTTGTGAAAACCCGAACTGTAGGAACTACACTAACACATTTGTCGACTACAACAAGTCTCGGTATGATAAAAATACATTTTATATGTGAATTTTACTATGAGGTTTAATTCAAATTTCACTATGAATTTTGTTTACTAAGTTAATTCACTTTTACAACTCATTAATTTAATTCTTCAAAACCAACACGCTTAATTTGATGGGACGAAGACAGATTATAATAGAATTTTGAAGTTTAAGACTTATTTGCATAAGAAAACAAAAATCTAGGAAATTGTGGAGTGCTCTATTTTCAAAGGAGGTTCGAATTCATTAGATGATATATATTCAATGGTCTTAACCAAATATGAAAATATATAATCACTATCCATTATTTAGATCATACGAGCAGATAGATTTGTAACAAAATTTGAATTTCTTAAAAACCAAAAGAAAACAAAAAAAAAAAAAAAAATAGATAAAAACTATTTAGATTTTTGTTTGGATTTTGTTCTATGCTAGTTGGTGAATTTTTTTTTTTCTGAGCTGTATCCTGTCATACATGTGTAAAAATGACTAAAATAACCCTAAGAAGTTGACCGTAGAAAATTGGAATTGTCAAAGGTTGGTGTTTGAAAAAAAACATCCACATCCCAAAAATGGAATCTTCCATATCACTAAGAGCATTAAATGTAGAATGCATTGGAGAGGTCATTTTGTCTTAAGACGGTGAAGATGTCTGTGTTTTTCACCATAATTTATTCATTAATTACAATTAATTAATCAAGAAAAACAAACACACACTTCCACACACATTATTAAACTATCTGTTTACAAGCTTCTCTTCCCTGTCCACACACACACACACACACACACACCGCCTCTTCTCCCTAAGGAGTAGAGTAAGAGCGTAGGGGCTTGAAACTTGAATTTTTCTTTGGCACCGAAAATACGCGTTTAATACATACATACATACATACATACACCCCTTAGAATGTATAATTCAACAATATATAGTAGGGTCCCATTCCTACTATATTAAACTGCTCAAAATCTCATATGTAATTAAATTGATCGTAACGTCTATGAGATGATACACCTGATGAAAAATATTGGGTGATTTTGTACTATGGATCTATACAAATAACTATCCATTAAGCAAAGATATACATAGATGTGTGTTATTGTGTGTAAACAATGGTGCATGATTGTCTAGTGGATTTCATCTGGTGTAACATCTACAAAACCGGTATATTCATTACCTAATGTAATTATATTTATTATTTATTATGTGATATGTCATAACAAATTCGGATAAATTACTCTAACAATTTTTTTTTTCTTTTTCATCCAAGCACATTTTTGGATAAACAACATAACCCCTCTGTTAAGGAAAACCTGAACCAAATCCCTATGTATTTCTTTTCTTGTATAAAACTCTCTTGTGTTTCATTTTACATTGCACGAAATCCCCTTTTCCGTTATTAGTTAACACCGTTAACTGTAGAGGAGATTTTATGCATTTTTTCATAATAGAGGGGGATTGGGTGCATATTTTATACAATATAAGGGGATTTTATGCAAAATTAAATTATTCGTTTAAAACTCATATTATTTTCTCAAATTAAGTCGAACACATTTATTTATTTGCAATATTAAAAACAGAAATCTTGATAGATGTGGTGGATGTTTTTTAGAAATCTTTAATTTTGCATAGACTACCTTGTGTTGCAAAATTATGCACCAAATCCCCCCTATGTTACTAAAAACTTGCATAAAATCTCCTTTATAGTTAATGGTGTTTACTATTAACGAAAATGGGAATTTCATGCAAGAAAAAATAAAACACAAAGGGGTTTAACACAATAAATAGAATATAGGGAATTCGATGCAGGTTTGTCTTAACATACGGGGATTTTATGTTGTCTACCCCACATTTTTTGTTTTTATTTTTGTTTTTTTGCTAATTGTCCTGTAAAAGTACAAATATGGCATGCATTTCATGCAAATTGTGAAAAATAAAGAATTTACAAGTGAAATAAATATACTAAATTCAAGATTTTAAGGAGTTGAAGGGAGCAACTGTTCACAGACAATCATATAGGTGCGTTGAGTAACTCTACACTCTCGTGCTAATCATGTGTGACAAGCTCCAGCTAGCGACCGTTAACAATCAAATTCAAAGTTGGGTCAGTTGACACATGCTCACTTGCTCCAATTGCTAAGTCATCCTTACGGGGTTGACGGTTTAGTGAATGTATTAAGTGTTGTCACTCCCTCTTTTTCGCTAGTTCTCTTTATCATTAATTATTTATTTTCTACGAGACAATTATGTTTGAAATACTTTATCAGATATAGGGGCAAATTTTGAAAAAAAAAAATAGTGCATCATTGAAATTATAAAATAATAGATAACTTGAATTTTTTATTTTTTATTTATTTGAAAGTGACAGTGAACTTGAAAATATTAACGAATAAGTAATATATTATATTGAAGATTAATTAGAGTGGTGGGGAAATTAAAGAGAGCTGTTTTCCTTGGAACATTATTAAAACATCATATATATATATATATATATATATATATATATATATATACTAATTAGAAGCTTGGAATCATGTGATGAGCATTAAATGCGAGCTTCAGGGAATCCAATCTAATTAAGTGTTTTTTAATTTGTAATATATTTAAGTTGGTTTTTCCAAAAAAACAAATTGTTGTAGTAATAGTATTTAGAGTATCGTAGAGGTTCAGAAAACCTCGTGATTTAATTAACACTAGATGATGACAAATTTAATTAATGATGGAGAATATAATATGTTCTTTTTATTTATTTATTTATTTGTTTATTATTATTATTTTTGTTAAAATCTTACTGCATGTGATGATGTGATGATCCTTCAATTTTTGTATATATGACTGCATTTATTTCTCATTTTTTTTGGGTCTTTTGAAGTTTGTACTTTGCTTAGATTTCAGTCTCATGTCGCAATGTCGGTTCCCTTAATTGTCCTAATTAATCTTTTTTTATTGATAGGAATAGGGTTGGAAATCAGAATGGTATCTACGAATCCAACCAATTTTGATTTGAAAATATTCGAATTAGGAACTGTATTTTTCACTGCGATTTTCGATTTTTTTGGAATGGAATCAAAATTGTATATAAAAGTACTGGAAATTTCGATTTCCGATCTGATTTTAGTTCCGAATATTTAGATTGTTTTTTCAAATAAGATATAATTTTATGATATATTTCGTAATTCCATAATATAACTAATGTTATATTTTATGAGAACAATATAAATATCGAAAGGTCAAGTAAATTAAAATCTTATAAAAAATTAATTGATATCAAAAACTCTGTTGAATTTTTCCTTATTAGAAAATCTCTGTTTAAATTTGTTGTTCCTAAATGTTTTATTTATTGCGCTGTATCCCTATTTTGAATTTTCTTGCATTTCCCTGCAAATATTGTGAAAACTCACATTATATCCAAATTTGAAATGAGAGATTATAAACTAGTGTAATTTCCGAAATTTTCAAAATTTCGCCGATTTCGAGGCATTCCGAAATCCCGATTTTTTGAAACAGAAATTCGACTCTTTTCTTACTTTTGAAAAAAATTAAAATTTTCCGAAAAAATCATTTTCAATCCATTCCGCTAGATTTGCACACCTAGATATATAGGAGTAATATATACATATACAAATTTTGTTTTATATTTAAGTTAAGTTATGAGTTTGACTTAATTAGGTGTGGAAATCGGACGAAATGGATCGAAAATGGTTTTTTCGAAAAATTTCCAATTTTTTTTGGGAAAAAAAAATGAGTTCCAATTTCCTTTCTAAAAAAATTAGAATGCAAAAAATTCATTTTGATTTTGAAATGCTGGGGAATCGGCGGAATTTTGGAGATTACATTAATTTATAATCTCTTGTTACATTAATGGGAATTTTGACAATATTTTTCAATCTTTTTCAAAATTTTGCAGGAAAATGCAAGAAAATCCAAAAGAGAGTTCGACAAAAACCAATAAATAAAACCACACGTAGGAACAACAAATTGAAAGATAAAATTTCATATAAGGAAAAATGCAACATAACGTTTATGATACCAATTAATCTTTTCTAAGGTTTTAATTTACTTTAACCCTTCAATATTTATATTTTTTCATATAAAATATAACATAATTAAGTTATATTATCACAATTACAAAATATATCGTAAAATATTATATATATTCTAAAAAGAACATAGAAATATTTTTAATAACTTATTTTTATATTTTTATAATCCAGAAAAATGTACCAAACAATGTTTAACAGCTTATAAGTTATTAAAACGTCGTAAAAGATGATTTGAAGAATATATTAAACATCTTTTAAGATAATTTGAAGACCTTAGCCAAACAATCTTAATTAGTTCATACATAAGCAAAGTTTGAACAGTGTCATGATTATATTATACCATTTTTTAAAATAAAAATAAGGAAAATATATTCAACTCGTTCAATAAATCAAATGAAGAACTTATCATAAGTGATAACCATTAATCTATGTATACTTACCCATTATATTTTACCGAAATGCTAAATCCCACACTATTTTTACCAAATCATGCACATAATTAAAAATATTTATCTCTCTAAAATCTTCTCTTCTCCTTCCCCATCCTTCTTCTATATTTTATCATGATATATCATTTGGTTTTGTACACTTGCAACATTTAACAAAAGAATATTGACCAAATAATCAAATATCTTTATTCTTTCATAACTAAAAAATAGAAAATACATGTACATATATGATATGTTATGTGTTAACTCCAAAAAAATGAAAATGTTTGATATGTTTCCATGTGAATTAATTAATCAATGTCATCCAACAAACATTCACGTTGAACCCATATTATCTCTCCCCTCGGTTCGGGTTTCGGGTCTTCCGCTGCGCATCGTTTCATGCTACAGTAACCCAATTTACTAAAACCCTAACCCTAGTTCTTCCCACCAACATTTATTGCTTTTGTCTTTCTTATTCTTTAAACAAATATTATTATTTGCATCTTCAATTAACATTTATTTTTATTTTTTCTTTCTTTCTTCTCCCTCACTTGCTATTGCTATTGACAAATTTGTACACTATTTATATAGTTTGTTACGGGTTTATCCAGTACTGCACTGTGCACCTATATAATTGATTGTGGGTTCCTTTGTTACAAAATAAATAAATTATATACTTCTTCATCTTTTTCATAACAGGTCTCTCTTTTTTCTTAAAATAATTTTGTTTCATATTATTTACCACTTTAGACTTCCAATATATTGCATTAAATGTACTTTTTTTTTTCGGTTTTAATTTTATTAATTAAACTCTAAGTATTAAGTAACTCTCTCTTATCAAATCATTAAATAATCAATGTTATTTTAGTATTTATAATGTATTCTTTCTAAAATCAAGACACATCTACTGCATTCTTAATACTTGTGTAAAACTAAAAAACAACAATTAACTAGAAAAAAAAGAGAATATCACTGGAAAAAAAAAGTCAATTTTGAGCAATATGGAAAACTAGATAGTAAACCGTGGCGGTGGTCAACCCCTTATGATGAATTACGATACATGGTCTTTGTCCTAAATTTACCAAAATAGTCCTATCAAGATGGTATAATAGTGGTATATATGCTCTCTAATCAACCAAGGGCAAATTGTAAAAACAAAGTTTCTGAAATTTGAAATATTAAATATATATTATAGATATATGGCACACTAGGCTAGAACAGTGACATTTAATTAGTCTAACATGCATATAGTCCTTACTTAAGTATTGTTTATAATATATATTTTATTATGGATCCATTATATATATTTATATGGTGGACTAATTAAATAATTAAGCTATCTCCACCATTATAAATAGGTTTCTCCATTCTCACACACTTTCTTCCAAACTATACTTCTTCTCTTACACACTGCAAAGGAAAAAAAAAATCAGTTTTCCTTGACATTTTTTACTACTAGCTACATAAAAAAAAAAAGAAAAAAAAAAAAAAGAAGAGAAGAGAAAGAAAATGGCAGGAGGAACTTCGCCATGTGCATCCTGCAAACTGCTTAGACGGCGCTGCGCAAAGGACTGCGTATTCGCCCCTTACTTTCCGCCCGACGACCCTCATAAGTTCGCCATTGTTCATAAGTTTTTCGGTGCTAGCAATATCAGCAAGATGCTTCAGGTATATTCTTTCTTTCTTTATTTCTACAAACAAATATTCAAGAAACCCTAGCTAGATATACATTTTTCTTTTCTTTAAAAAAATAAAAATAAATTCAAGTCTTGTTACAAATTGGGAAGTAGAGGAGGCGCAAGATTATATTTGACCCTAATATGATAAAGTCTAGGTACCAGCTCTCCTAATGAGGTTCTGGTCTAGCTAGAAATACACGATTATAAGCATGATAAATCGAAACATCTGTTTAGAGTTGTAATATACATAAAAAATGACCATTTATATGTAACAACGCGCTTAAGTACTTTTTAAATATGAGTTGGTTGGTCGGCGATATATTTAACTTTTACACATTTTTCGTTCACCATACCGAAAGGTTAGTAACACTCAATTATTTTTGGTTGACATTTTCGGAAAAACAACAACAACAACAACAATAATAATAATAATAATAATAATAATAATAATAATAATAATAATAATAATAATAATAATAATAATAATAATAATAATAATAATAATAATAATAATAATAATAATAATAATAATATTTTTTTTGTTATGCAGGAGCTTCCGGTGCAACAAAGAGGGGATGCAGTGAGCAGTTTAGTATACGAAGCGAATGCAAGGATGAGAGATCCGGTGTATGGGTGCGTAGGGGCAATATCGTACTTGCAGAATCAAGTATCGCAACTTCAGATGCAACTTGCGGTGGCTCAAGCCGAGATACTTTGCATTCAGATGCAGCAAAATCATGATGATAATCACATGATTGTGCCTCTTTTGCCTGCAGCTAATTGCCCTCAATTAGATGATATAATTATTAGTGACAAATCACACCTTCTCTTTTCCACTAATTACAACAATAACAACTTAATTAATATTAATAATAACATTAATATTAATAACAATAATAATAATCTCCAACAGTACTACCTTAGCTTTGCTAATAATTCTACTTCTTCTTCTTCTACCAATAATGTAATGCAAGACCCTCTCAAGAGGGAGTCCCTTTGGACTTGATTGTTATTCTAATTTTTGTCTAGTTAATTGTATTATTAGCAGCTAAATTAATTACCTAGCTTAATTAATTATATAATCGAGTTTAGTTTATTTCCTGCTTTTACTCAACTACTATGTATTGACTTCCATGTTTTTTCTCCCTTTTGTATTTTTTATATATTTTTCTTTGCGTGGGAGTGTGGGCGTGTTTTCTAGAAGATATATATATCTATATATATATATATATATATATATATATATATATATATATATATATATATATATATATATATATATATATATATATATATATATATATATATATATATATGCTACTGATCTCACATGGGCGCTTGAAAACAAAGTTTGACAAATTAAAACCATCTAATTAACTATTGACTTATTGTTTGTATGGGTTGATGAAGGGTTTTATAGAATTTACTGTTTACATAAGGTGAAATATACTATGTAGTTTTATATAATTGATCTAAACATAATAACATACACACCTATCATTTTTCTCACTAATAGTATAGTATATATATATATATATATATATATATATATATATATATATATATATATATATATATATATATAAAGAAGAAATCAGTTTTTCTTATATTTCAATTGAAAGAGGAAGAGAGTATATATACATACTCCTGACGTAAATTAAGGCCTAAACTAAATCATATGTATGATATTATTGCCTATATACAATATTATATATATGCAAACAAACCACATAGATTGGCGGCCGCGGAGAGATTGAGAGATCCCAAACTTAGTGCGTTGATTTCATTCCTTAACACTCCCCCTCAAGTTTGAAATGTACGTTGATAATTCCTAATTTGTTCAACATATGAGAAAAAATGTGGGGAGCTTAATGGTTTCGTAAAGATGTCAGCAAATTGTTGTGACGTAGATATGTGTTTCACCTTGAGCACTCCTTTTTGGACCTTTTCCCTTACATGGTGACAATCAATTTCTATGTGTTTCGTTTGCTCGTGAAAAACCGGGTTCGAAGCAATATGTAATGCAGCTTGATTATCACAATATAGGTTGGCAGGTTGTGAATGATGTATACCCAAGTCTTTTAGAATAAATTTCAACCAAGTAATCTCACAGCATGTTGTGGCCATTGATCGGTATTCGACTTCTGCGCTAGACCGTGACACTGTAGTTTGCTTGTTGGTTTTCCAAGAAATCAATGAATTTCCAAGGAATATGCAGTACCCTGTAACAGACCTTCTTGTATCTCGACATCTAGCCCAATCCGCATCACAAAAGGCATTTAATTGAATCGGAATATTTATGGGAAGAATAATTCCTTGGCCGGTTGTTTGCTTCAGATAGTGTAACACGCGATGAGCTGCTTCTAGATGTGGAACTCGTGGCTTATCGATAAATTGACTTAACACGTGAACTGGGTACGCTAAGTCAGGTCGTGAGATAGTCAAATAGATTAGTCGCCCAACAAGCCTGCGATATGAAGGAGGGTCACTAATTTCATCACCATCAAATTTGCTGAGTGATAAGTTTTGTTCCATAGGAGAAGTGACTGGTTTTGCCGCTAGATATCCCACATCTTCAAGAATTTCGAGAGCAGATTTTCTTTGCCAAAAGGACAATGCCTTTGTTGGATCGTGCAACCTCTATCCCAAGAAAAAACTTCAACTGCCCAAGGTCCTTCAACTTAAATTGATCGCTCAAAAATGACTTGGTTTCTTCAATATCTTGCAGATTGTTTCCAGCTAGGATTACATCATCCACATAAATGAGAAGGGCGGTGAATTTACCATTTTGGGATCGGACGAATAAAGAATAATCGGCCTTTGATTGTTTGAATTTGGCGCCTTTGAGAGCAGTGGGAAGTTTAATAAACCATTGACGAGAAGCTTGTTTGAGACCGTATATTAACCTCCAACGACGTTAGCAATTGAAATGGCGAGTTGACGATCCAACTTGGTGATATGATGACTCGGCAAAAATCTGATTGATTTGTTAAAATTTACAGAGGATTGAGTGTCATACGGAATTTTAAGATTAATTTTACCTTCCATCATCGGGACAACATATTTGATTGAGAAGGGGATGGAGATGACAGCAATGCTTAGGCGGCAATGGAAAAAAGGTGGTGGGTATTTGTTTCTACTCTTGCTAGTGAAATTGCTGCCACATTGTCGCATGTCGGTTCGTGCGGCAGTGTTTCAGAAGAGACGGTGAATTGGTGATATTTTCATTATTTAAATTAAAAAAATGTCCTTTCATTTCTCAGCTTAAAAAAACATCAAAAGTATAGCACTTGTAAATATGAATCTTGTAAGAAATATGTGGGATAATTATACCTTTTTTCCTTATATTTTACCACTAAAACGATTTTGGTCCCTAAATCATCACCCCCACGAAATTAGTCCATAAACTCACCACTTTTACACAATATTGGTTCAACCGTCAAATTTTATGGTTAAGTTGGACGGATTTGTCACGTGCGGCGCACGTATCGTCCATTTGGTTGTTAGTTGTCTAGCTGGACAACACCGAGTCCACCTCATATTATTCCCTCCTCTCTATCTAACCCAATTTCCTAATCCCATCAACCCTACGAAAATTAGATCCCCAATTTTTCAATCACTCTCTCAAGTTCCCAATTTCTCAATCCCGTATACCAAATTTTCGTATTGCTCTCTCAATGGGTTTTATGCTACGTCAAACACATTGAGGTGAAATCAACACCGCATCTAAACAAATTATCAAAATAAAAAATTGTTCAAAACGTTTGTAATTGTTTACTCCACAGACATTCAAAACCTTGCGAAGACGATTGTGCTATTTCTAAATTTCACCTCAATTGAAGGATTCAAAATGGGAATTTATTGGATTTACGGGTTCATTGGGGATATGGAAATTTAGGAATTTTAGAATAAAAATTGGGGAGGAGATCGACGGGTCGCTCCACATCACGTTTCATCGGCCAAGTTGACACTGGGTACGGTCCAGCTGGACAACTAACAGCCAAATGGACGACGTCACGTGCGTCGCATGTGACAAATCCGTCCAACTTAACCATACAATTTAACGGCCGAACCAAAATCTTCCAAAAGTGGTGAGTTTAGGGACTAATTTTGTGGGCCTGACATGTTGGGAACCAAAATCGTTTCAATGATACAATATAGGGACGAAAATTGTAATAATCCTGAAATATATAGGAAGTTGTTACCAGGTTTGAAAGATTTACATAAACTTCTTAGAATATCTCATTTAGTTATGGGTTAGATATAATTTGCACCCTTGAAGTATCGAATTTAACACTTACCTCCTCTATTAATACATTTAATAGTAAAACTTTAACTTTAATGATATGATATGACATTTTTTTAGTCAAAAAAAAGGACATGATATTTTTTGGGTGTTGCTATTTGCCGGGGCTTTTACTGAATAAAGCATAATCTTTTTTATTTATTTTTTTTGAAATTCTCTCTCCTACTTCCAAACTTTCTCAAGACATCGAATTTTGAAAAAAAATTCGACTTGAATCCGTAGCAAACGAGGCTCGATTCCGGTAATTTTTCAATATCCCACTACTTTTAATTAGTTTTATCTACAATTTAGGTAAAAACACATGTTTAGGATTAGATCTAGCCAATTTGCGAAAAAAAAAATTAAATTTTTGAAGCCACCGTTCTAAAGAGCACGAACACTTGATGACAATAAAAATGCATAGTCCTAATAATAATAATAAAAATAAACTTTAAAATTAAATAGTTCATAAAAATACATAACTGGCAAAAAAAATCGATAAACTACCGCCTCGCTCTCCTCGGCGGCTGCACCTCATGATCGTCGTCGTCATCGTCGTCATCGTCGTTGTCGTTGCCATGGTTGATGCCAATATATCGGGCGGCGGGCTGCATAATATCTCCAAGATCGGCACGTAGATCGGCAAACCGCTGCATCCAGTCATGTCCAATGGTCCTGGTGATCGGGTACAATGCACGTACTATCTGGTAATAAGCCGGCTGATCTGGTGGCCTCATATTTTCTCGATGCACTGGAGCCGGGCCTACGTCGGGGTTGTTGATCTTCAGATGAGTCCGATCGTTGTACCACTCCATATAGTGCTCGTCGACTTCCCCCCGTTGTCGTGCCGTCTTGTATACGCTGGCACGAATGGAATGAGCTGGACCATGTCCCACATCCCACCCGGAAATGGGTAGTTAACTTTGTACGATGTACCTCATTTGGGACCGCGTGAACATGGCTCCATCGATGGAATCAAGCCGCGCGGAATATCCTGAACCCACCCGAACTGTCAGACGCAACGATCAGGCATATACGGCTCTACGATCCACATGTACTGGATTGTGCCATGATACAACGTACGAGGGATACTCTCGTGTATATCTCGACCATACGGTAGCCACTCGACCTAAACAGAAAACAATATAAATACATAAATCAAAAATTCATATTTAAACAAACTACAAACATAAACCGAAAAATTTATATTTAAACAAACTACAAACATAAACCAAAACATTCATATTTAAAAAAATATAAATACATAAATATAAAAGACTTACAACATCCGCTGTCATATTGTCAAGTAAACCTCGAATATGCTCGAGCGTGCCCGCTTTTGGCAGCGCGTTCCACCTCTTGCATCGAGGCTGAAACTCGCGGTACTGCTCGCTCTCCTCCGGCGGCTGGAATCTCGGGAAATACTCGTATATCCAGCACTGCAATATTTTATTTAAAGATGTTAAAATTTATTAAAATATATTAAAATGAACAAAATAAGTACACAATATATTAAAATTTACCTGAAGAAGGGTGGTGCAACCCGCCAAGCTCCTCGACTGTGCTGGGCTGCATGTACCCAACTCCCTGTATAGATTGACCAAACAGGCCGAACCCCACGAATACGTGCCGACCTCACCAAGCACCGAATCCTCGAGCACGTGCATATACCACGGCTTCACCCAATCACATGTCTTGTCGGGGAATAAAATCGATTCGAGGAGAAACACCAGGTATATCTGAACTCGGCGTCTCATGGTCGTATCGGGCATCAACAACTGTCCCTGTATCATCCTCCATGTGGGGCCCCCATGCTTCCATGACTCGTCAATCTCCTCAAACTCGAGGTTTAATACCTCGCACAGCAAATACACGCAGTTTGTCCGCTCGATGACCTCGTCGTACCTAGGCGCGACCACCCGTCCCTCCACATTGGCACCTAGAATCAACTGGACATCGTGGAGAGTGATAGTCATCTCTCCCCACGGCATATGGAAGCTGTTCGTCTCCGGCTGCCACCGCTCCACGAATGCAAACAACAGTGGAGCATCTAGGTCCGGTAAATAACATCGGGCTAGGGGATACAAACCGGTCATCCGCAGAAAATGCTTGTCTATGGATACATCTATGTCTTCTAGGGCAGCTGCTATCTTCTCGTAGTTGAATTGGTTAAGGGAGTTGATACGGGACTCAACTCGTCCAACCGGACGTTCCTGTAATCATTTATTTAGAAAACATATTAATTAATTTATAAAAGTATTTTAATATAAGATACAAAAATTATAATATTAAAATTAAAAGAAGTAATTAACTTACTTCTGCCCTCCAAATATATGTCGCAACGTGCGACTTGAAACTCGAAATCAAAGACGGATCCCGCGGGCCACCGGGGAATGGACCATCTAGCACATCCGGATTGACTCGAGTATGAGCTCGACCACCACGACCTCCACAACCCCGTCCCCGGCCTCCACGACCTCCACGAGCTACAACCTTAGTCTCGTGAACAGGGTCCACATCCTCCTCCTCCATAGCACGAGAAGACCCAATATCGGGATGTGGAATCGATGATCTGGCTTCAGCAGCTCTCTCAGCCTCTCGCCTACGTCGTGTAGACATAGTCATGCGCTCGCGCTCTTGATGTTCAGCCTCTTCGCGAACTGCTCACATAATTGCCTTTGATTTCCCTTTGCCTGCCATCTGTTAAATAAAACACTATTAACGTCAGTCTAAATAATAATAATAAATAAAACAAATCATAAAAAAAATGAATGCAGTTATTTTGTGGACAAACACACAAAATTAATGCTTACATTTCGTGTTTGTGTTCACGAAATACAAGCACTAATTTCGTATTGTTTTCCACGAAATAACAGTAAAACTGCCAAAATACATATGTTTCGTGCAAAATCATACGAAACAAAAGCTTACATTTCGTGAGAAATCTCACGAAATGTAAGCTTTTGTTTCGTATGATTTTGCACGAAACGTAAGGAACACAAACAATTAAGCTAATTTCGTGGAAAAAATCACGAAATTAGCTCTTTAATTTCGTGAGTTCTTACACGAAACACAATTTTTTTCCGAAAAATTTCGAATTTTTTCAAAATACTGAAAACGTATAGATTTTCGACGAAATTTGTTAATATACTACTATAAAACATTGGGTTAACGATTTCGAGTTCGAATTTTACCTTAAATTGTTGTTGAATTGCTCGTTTAATCCGCAGGAATTCGAAGGACCTTGGATAGGGTTTGAGAGGATGTTGAACTTTTTGAAGAAAAGTTACAAATGAAATAAAGTCGCACTGCAAACTGGTAAAAGTTGTTCTATGAATAGCATTTCAGTTTGTTTTATAAACACTTTGGACAAGAGGGGTAAGATAAAGAGATGATAATTAATTACTTGCATGCAGAAAGAAAGAAAAAAAAAATCAGAATTTTATAAAATAAAATTGTGGGCTGAATTACAGTTCACTTGTATGAAATTAACCTGAATATATGAGTAAGAAAATTACAATTTATGAAACAAATTTGTAGGATGAATTATAAGCTGCTTAAATTTTAGGTTCATATGCTAGAGGTCCCTAGTTGGAAATATAATCAGATGTATGATACAACCCTAATATTTTTTTATGAACTAAATTCTTTTTACAAAAATAAATATTACCCACATCCTTTATTTTTTAATCCAAAATTTACCCTCAATCTAAATCCATAAATTCTAAAGTCACGTTTCTCAGATCTATTTTTCTTATTTCTTCACTTTCTCTCTCTCTCTCTCTCTCTCTCTCCCTCTCTCTCTCTCTCTCTCTCTCTCTCTCTCTCTCTCTCTCTCTCTCTCTCTCTCTCTCTCTCTCTCTCTCTCTCTCTCTCTCTCTCTCTCTCTCTCTCTCTCTCTACTTCTCTCGCTCTCCTCTCCATCAATTCACTCAATTGTTGAGGGGGCGATGGCTATTGCGCAAATATGGTGGTGGACGCGGCGACAATAAGGGGATGATTATGGAGGCAAGAGGTGACAACTATGGTGGTGGAGGTCAAATCTATGGCGGATGGTGGTGACTATGGCGACTAGGTTTTAATTTGGTCGACGGCTAGGATTTAATTTGGTTGGCGGCTAGGGTTTAATTTGGTCGACGGCTATAGCGTCTAGGGTTTAATTTGGTCGACGGCTAGGGTTTAATTTGGTCGACGGCTATGGCGGCTAGGGTTTAATTTGGTCGACGGCTAGAGTTTAATTTGGTCGGCAGCTAGGGTTGGTACGGTGGACGACTAGGTTTTTGCAGATAGGATTTGACGGCGGCTGGATTTTGTTGGATGCTATGATTTAACAATGGCTGGAAGATGTTGGAAGTTAGGGTTTGGCGGCGACTGAGAATAGTTGAATGATAGAGTTCGGAATAGTATACCATAGTATACCATAGTATGCCATAACATAGCGTACCATAGTATACCATAGTACACCATAGTATTTTTTTATAATCTGCTGTATTATTTGACAAAAATCGAAAAATTACTTTTCCGTGATTTTCAATAAAATGTTAAAAAATAAGTTACTTATAATAATGTAAAAAATACTAGAGTGAAATACAAAAAATAAAGATGAACAAGTCGGTAAAAATAAAATAAAATATATTATTATATGAAAAAAATGAAGATATTAAATGCATAATAAAAAGATAAATGTTGTTTGAATTTTACTTAATACAAATTCGAATTTTTGTGTGGATGGGCATTTTTGGAATAAATTTAATAAAGAATGTGAAACAAAAGTTTTATTTGGCTTGTCATTTAGTTCTAATTAGTTTTGTCATGAAGGACCTATATCATAAGACCCCTAAATTTTAAGTTTCTAAAGTGATTATGAAAAAAATTGATTGGATCTTAGGATAATATCGATATTTATTATTTAATAATTTCGTTTCAAATTCAAATAATAAATCTTGATTAAAAGTCTTTGACCCAAGTAGGGGTGGAAATCGGAATGAAATTTAAGAATTGCGCAATTCTGATTTGAAAATATCCTAATTTGGAACCGTATTTTTCATTCCGATTTTTGAAGTTCTGATTTTCGATTCTTCCGAATTTATTTGGAATGGGATTGGAATGGTATATAATATTACCGGAAATTTCGATTTTAGTTTCGAATATTTCTATGGTTTGTCGAAACATATAATATATTTTGTAATTCCATAATATAACTTATATTATATTTTATATGAAAAATATAAATATCGAAGGGCCAAGTAAATTAAAAGCTTAGAAAATATTAATTGGCATCAAAAATTTTATGTTACATTTTTTTCTTCTTATTAGAAAATCTATGTTTCAATTTATTGTTCACACATTTGTTCTTTTGAATTCTCTTGCATTTTCATGCAACTTTTTTTAAAGATAGAAAAATATTGCGAAAATTTTCATTATATCCGAATTTGGAACAAAAGATTATAAATTAACGGAATTTTTGCATTTCGAGTTTTTCGAAGGAAATTGGAATCTATTTTTTACTTCGAAAGAAATTGGAATTTTTCCAATGTAATGAACTTGAATTTACTCAAAAAAAAAAAAAAAAAAAAAAACTAATTGAAATTATAAGGGAATTGCTTTTTGCGGTTTGAAAATTGCTAACAAAACCCCCCAAAAACACTTTATTTCACTAAAACCCCAAAACTTCCCAAAAAAATCCCAAAACCCCCTCAAAATGCGTAAAAGCCCTACTTGGGCGCCCATTCATGCCGTGCACGCCCAAGTTGGGCGTGCAAACTGCATTTGGGCGCCCGAGTTGGGCGTCCAGTGCAAAAAAAAAAATATTTTTTTTTTAAATGTTCGAACGCCCAAGATGGGGGCGCCCAAGGCGTGTACAAAAGCCCGAATTTTTTTGCGAAAAAAAAAGCCCTACAAATCGATTTGTAGGGCTTTTCAACATGAAATTGGTTCCCTAATCGACCTACCCAATGCATATTACACATAAAAGAGTCGAAATTACATCAAAAAATCGAAGCCCAACCCTTCTTCAAGCTTGATTTCGAATTTTCGATTTTTTTTTTTTTTTTGGCTATTTGCAGTTTTGGGGGGTTTTTTGATATCTGTAAAAGTTTTTGGGGGTTTTCTTATAAACAGCGAATAGCAATTTTGTGACCGCAAATAACATTTCATAATTATTATAAATATAAAAGAAATGCCGAAGGGGAAATACGGAATTGGGTTTGAAGGGATTTTGGCTGCGAAAAGAAAAAATGAATGCAGCGGCAGCTTCTGAGGCGCATAACGGTGCCTACGAAAGCGATTCCGAATCGAATTCCGACGATTCATCGGAATACTACCAGCCAATATCTACCGCCGACGGAGAAGACGATGAAGAAACAAATGCTTCCGATCGCCTCCCGAATGGCTGGGTGGAGAACGGACTATCGTCACTCGATCTGACCGACGAAGAAGAAGACGAAGAGGAGGAGGCGACTGAATCGGAGAGCGCGATAGAGAGGGCATTCAGAGAAGACGAGAGGCGGCGCTCCGCTCCACTGACGGAGGAGAACGCCGTCAGAGTGATGGACGCCATGCGCGGGATCTCTTTTGGCGGCAGCGGCGGCGGAGGCGGCGCTGCTGCCCCCGACTGGGCTGGTCAGGTTCCCGATGACCAGTGGATCGATCGCCTCATGAGATTGAGGAGGCCATCATCATCATCTGCAGCAACTGATCCATAAGTATTGTTGAAAATTTTCCATGCCCATCAGTTGTATGATGAAATGTCTAATTGCTTCTGTATTTCAAATTCCCCCAAAATTTGTTGCGATTTGCTAATTGGATTTCTTGTTGCTTTTATTGTATTTATTTATGAAATGGGTATGTTGTTGAATTGAATGATGAACGAATTGCGTTGTTTTTATTTTTATTTTTTAAGAGAGGAGCAATACTAAACCATGTTGAACTGAAATTATTTGGATTACAATATTTGAATGTTATAAAGATTTTTTTAATTTACAAGAATAAACACCAAAATAACTTAATTGAATTCCATGGCCAGATTCGGTGATCGTAACAATGCCAGAATGTCGAGCTTACGTACTCAAATCTCCAAAATAACGGCTACAATTGCATTTTATTACTCCTTTCGATTTAGTCATTACATATTTGGTGCTCAAAATTGAAACTTCAGATACATCTGCTTAGTTTTTTAACGACATAACCCTGTAATAAACAACGATAAACGAAGCTCCTATTGGCTCTATCAGAAGCAGTTTGCCTAAGACGAAAGATTTTGCCAAAACAAGCAATGGACAAAATGCTATTAAATTAGCAACTCTGAAGATGGTGCTCAGGCACCAATATTCTCAATTTCAGCACTTTTATCCATCCGTTTGACGATCCCGGCTATGACCTAAAACATCAAGAACAAAACAGGCTGAGTGAGTATTGAAGAAATAAAATATTCGGTCTTTAAAACATAGAAATTCATTTTTCTACCTTTCCAGGTCCTAATTCGTAGCTCTTCTTCAACCCTTTGCTTAACAAAGTCTTCACCGTTGTCTCCCATTGAACTGGAGAAGTCACCTGAAATTGCAGATTAACATGAGTCATTTAAGATTAAAAAAACAGTCCGACTTTATTTAGGCCTCGTTTCGTCTCACGCTTAAATACATGAATTAGGTCTTATAGGATAGTTTGGTTAGTGCGATAACTTTTTTGACCGGTCTGCAACTATCGTGGCTTATTGGGTGAACTGTGTTATTAGACCATCCTTTAACTTATCGTGGCTAATCATATCTTGAAACCAAACAAGGCCTTAGTGGACCAAGCGCAAGCCAGTGATTACCTGGCGAGCTAGTATTTTCTTGATAGTATCTGGATCTGCATGTGGTTGTGCATCAACGTTGGATATAACTGGAATTCTCGGCGGTCTGATTACAGTTGACGCCAAAACAGCTTCTAGTCTTGACACAGCGGGCTCCATAAAACCAGTGTGGAAAGCACCAGCTACAGCTAGCCGAACCTAAGTAAACATTATGCTCTTAAAAGTCGAAGCACAAAAATTTGTTGAGAGCAGAAAATTGCGCAAGAGACAAAATAATAGGACTTACTGTCATTCGAGCCTTAAATGATTTTGCCTTTGCTTCAACTGCTTCTATTCCTTTAAGCCCCCCAGACACAGCATAGTTTCCCTACAAGAACGTGATGCAAATGGTTTAATTAATAAAAGTGCTCGCTAAATTATTGTACAGAAAAAAAATGTTTAAGTCCTGATGTCGGATTAGAAATAAATAAACTTACCGTGCACAAGAAATTTGCAATTTGAACTTTATTAGCTTCATCTACTTCTTCATTGGCGGCATCACAAAGCAGTTGGACTTTAGCAGAATCAAGTCCAATAATACTAACCATCGCACTTTTGGCAGCATTAGCAGCATCCTAGTGATATTTAGCAGAAGCGTTATTTCAATTTTACAAGAATTTTACAAGGAATTATATGATAATAACTTTGCATATCTACAAGTTAGAAAATCGTGGATGGTACCTGCATCGCTTCACCCCTTAACTTGACTAGCTTCAGCCCATCCTCAAAGCTGCATGATGGGAAAAAATATATATAGATATTATCAGACAGAACAAAATGATATCATAAACTATCAGAAAATGGACTGAAAGAAATAGTGTAAACAAAAAACTACGACTAAGTTGAAAGTTCACCTGAAAGCTTCAGCAAATGCAAGGGCAGTATATTCTCCTAAACTTAAACCACAAGTTACGTCGACAGAATCAATTATTTGCTGGCCTCCATCACGAGCTCGGAGCACCTCAACTGCAGCTAAACTTGTAACATAGATAGCTGGCTGGAAAACGAATTCAGAGTATATATAAGTCAACAATTCCCCTTTTTTAGTAGAATGCAAGTCCTTGGCTCGGCAAACATATAATAAGAATGTGGTTAACACTTTGTGCCAAAATCAGCAATCTATTATTGCAAATATGTGCCTATTGATCGCATAATGTTTCTTCCCTCACACACACAATCATGGATGGTATTTCAGAATGAAATAATTCTGCAATATGATTTTTGTTTCGATGCATTTAGTAATCAATTAGATATCCTCCAACATTTCTGCTATGACTTAAAAAACCACAATTTTAGGGCACCATTTTTTGCTTCTTAGTTACTGTAAGCCTAATACTAAATTGAAGGCAAGACGAATCATATTTCCATAATTTATAAGTGGTAGGAAATTATGCCAGTTACTGTTAGGCCTTAATGATGATAATTTATTTGTGTTGTTTATGCATAATATAAAAAAAAAATTATGCAGTAAGCAAACATTACAACTCATACAGTAGCATACCTGGCTTAGAACAGTGGAATCAAGCTTCTCTTTTGGTCCATTAACACAAATATCCAAAAGGTCGAACCTGGAGTCATAAAACAGAATGCAGACATTGGATATTTAATGACGATACAAATAAAAAAAATAAAAATAATCATGAAACTAATTCAAATGGAAAAATTAGGGGAAAATCACACTAAATGCAGATACAACCATTTAACATGACACAGTCTCATTAGCATGAATATCTCAATCGACGTCCTCATATTTTCATGAAACCTCACTGTACATATTTCACGATATGCTTTTAGGAAATGTTAACTATATACTATTCACCTAACTCTCCTATATTTCGACATTGCCATGAAAAGACGGAGGGTAAAGGTAATCAATCAAGAATAAGTTAAAGAACCAAATTTTACTGAAGACTAACAAAAGTTGCACAATCTTGAAAGTTCACTTAATATATAATTTTAAAACGAGATACATTTCCACAACTTCCGCTGGGGAATGAAATATAAAGAACAATCGAAGTTTACATAAGCACATTCATGTAGCCAATTAAAAGTCAGCTTAAAACGAGCAAATCTTATAGTATAGTGTTGAATCTACCCCAAGATATCATTGGCTCTCTTGTACAATTCAGCTGCAGCAGGTACTTTTTGAGCTTCCACACCCATTCCAACAGTTTGTGCACCCTTCAGAAAGTGAAGTATAGATACATTTAAATCGAATTATCAAGAGATGCCATAAACATAATAACCAATAACTAAACAGAAATTCTTTTCTTATGTTCCAATGTTAAAAGTTAAAACCAATTTAATACAACATTATAACTCAAGATAGTCGAATTACGAAATTCATGAACTCGGAAGTATTAAAACCTTGAATAGAACTAATTTGGCAAATGAAGTGAAGTTAAGGAACAAACTACACGAAGCAAATCCAGCAATTACGAAACTGATTTTCCTCCACAAAAACAGGCAACTGAATCAGCAAAATCATGAATGGATAAAACAATCAATCTTCGGCAATTCAATGAGCAACATTGGGCTTAAATTCGCCCTAAAATGAACAAACAATTGTGCAAAAATTAAGCAATAATCTGCAATTTAAACAGCAACACAAAGCTGTAAAACATCACCAGCAATCCAATCAGCTTCATTGAGCGTATCTGTACTAAATTAACAACCAATTAAAGAAAAAAAAAAGAAAATCAGAATCTGACCTGACCGGGAAAGAGGAAAGCGGAAGAAGGGGTGTAGTCCTTGAACAACGCATCGTCGACAACAACCGCCTCCGATCCGACGGCGACGCTCATGAAAACCCTAGATTTCTCCAAATTCAACCGGGGAGCCATTCGAATCTCATTTTTGTAACCCAAACAGCTGGAGCTTCTGAGGGATTTGGTGGCGAGAGAGATCGACGGAAGTACGATCGAAGAAGCCATGGCTGTAGAGAGAGGGGAGAATTTGGCGATTGGATTGAATCGAATTAGCTGATTAATGGCGGTGTAGTGGTGGAAAACAAGTGTTGTTCTTGCATGCATTAATAAATTAAGGTGATGTTTGGCGGAGTTAACCAAGAACACTCGCTTCAGAAATCTCGCCAGTCGACGGTACTACTAGTCCTAACACCTATCCTAACTAATGTTTTGAAAACCGGACCGGTTGGATCGGGAACCGGAGCCTGATCCGGTCCGACTCAGTGCAAAACCCCGGCAGAGCCAGAAACCCGGGTTAAATGCCAAAAACAAATGAAGAGGGGAGGGGAAGTGGGTCTTCCATTTTCGTTTTATCTATCCTACACCCGGTGAAGGTTACACCGGGTGATTTTTTACCGTTGATCTACACATACCAATGTGGGTGTGGGTGTGTTTGTGTGTATATGAATGGTAAAGATCTACCCGGTGTATTTCACCCGGTGTAGGATCTCAATTTGAGGATTAATCATTATTTTATTCTTATCTTGATTTTGTTGCCCAAATAAGAGAGAGAGAGAGTCGGTGGGGTTATTAGAAAAATAATATTATATGACTCTAGAACAGTGGTGAACTAATTAATATAGTTTAATTATTTATTTTAGCAAAATTTTATAAATTGAAGTGCTGTGTTTGTTTTAGTATATATGATTATTTATATTTAATTTATAACAATTTAAGTATTTATGAATAATAATTAATCAAAGACCTGGTCGAACCGTGACCCAATTACGGGTCCGATTCGATTTTCAAAACATGGATCATAACTAATCATTTATTTAACGTTCTTTATCAAATGGGTGGCTAAAATAAAAACCAATTCCTTCCACGTTAATACACTACAACACAAAATAGGTAATGAATCCAATAATACCATTAATATTCTTAATAAAAATCTGTATCTCACAAACAGAAAAAATAACAAATAAAAATTAAATCTTTGTTTAAGATTACTCGCACAAAACTCTCTCCTTATTCACCAACACCCTTATCCCTCTTCTTCTTTGCAAACTCTTAAAAAAACTTCAAAGAAATCAAAACCTTAAACAATTTACGTAATGGAGTAGCGAGAAAACAAAACGGTAATTTATATGAAAGAAGAACACATTAAATTATGTATCCATGTTATTTTTTAACTTGAATGTCGATTTTCATATTTTATTTTCCTCTCAAAAGCAAAAAATTTACCCTTTTTGTCATCCTCTCTTAATAATATGAATTTCTCATGAGGAAGTATTTATTTGCGCTCCTATTTAGACCATAAATCTTACAAAAAAAAAAATCATTCAATTATCTTTTGTCTAAAATACTCTTTCGCAATCGCAATATAATTTATATCAATTTCTTCCATAATGTCCCAACTTAACAAATATTACATCTTAATCCTAGATTTTAACAAATATATCACATTAACCCAATTTTCATAATATTTTTAAATTTTTTTCTCTTAACTTTTTTTTGGGCCACAAACTCATGTTGACTTTTTTTTTGAATCTTTTTTCCCAATTTTTTTTCCGGCGTTGATTTTTTTTTATCGGTTTCCAGCATTGATTTTTTTTTTTTATTTTTTTTTATGAATTTTGCCTTTTTTTCCGACCGCTAAACCCACAGTAATCTTACTGTCTTACACAATAATATTAAATATTTTTTAACTTTTATCTTTCAATTTTTTTTTACAGCAAACACATGATATTACTGTTTCAGATAGTAAAATTACCTGAGACGGTAATATTACTGTCTCAGTAATATTGCACTGAGACAGTAAAATTATTGTCTGAGACAGTAAGACAAAAATATTACTGTATGAGTGCAGCCTTATTGTCTAAAACATGAGTTAAATTACTGTATGAGACACTAATATTGCAGTCTAAGATAGTAATATTACTGTCTCAGAAAGTAAAATTACTATTTGAGACATTAATATTGTCGGCTAAGACTGTAATATTACTGACAAGAGTTAAACACCAAAAAAAAAAAATCAATGCCGGAGACAGGCGGTCAATGGCGGTTGACCAGCGATCACTGACGGTGACGGTCAAAAATGGGTTTGGGGTCCAAATTCATTAATTGGTGAAACTGGGACTAAATTAGGGTTTGAATTATGAAATTGAGTGTGAATTACGATTTTAATGAGTTGGGGTAATTTTGGTAGATATAATAGAGTTTTCCTTAATTGCAAATGAAGTTTGGATATATGGATATAGTTGCAACCTATGCTGCAGGGACACGGATACGGACACGGTGATACGGTATTTCAAAAAACTAGGATACGGACACGCGAGGATACGCATAGATATAAAAAATACAGGGTATCTTTATAAAATTATAAAAATACAGGGGTACATATATAAATTGTAAAAATATATTTATAAGTCGCCAAATCGCATAGAGAACCGCTCGCCCTTGTTGCATGTGATCTTGGTCGCCGTTGTCGCTAGAGTTTTGGACTTTCAAGTGGACTCTCATAGAAGAAAGAGGAAATATTTGTTACAGAGAAAAGAAAATGCGTATTTTTTATTAGTGCATTCTCTTAAAACATAAGAGTCATATCCCAACTTTTTTAAAGTTGCAGACACTGTCCGACACAGATGTCCTACTTTTAGCGAAATTACGACACTGCCCGACATGGGTGTTCGAGTCGTGCCCGGACGTGTCCGAGTGTCCAGGTATCGGATACGGGGACTCTTCACCTTCAAGAAATGTTCGTGCAGCATGCAACAAAGAAAAATAATGATTTGTTCCCTATGACACTTCTACTGGATGGGCTTTTGTAACATTGTAATGGGCTTTAGACATGCAAGCTTCTGGAACGTTCCTAATTGTTAAGTGATGCTGCTCCAAAATGTTGGGTCAGCCCAATGATCTTGAAGCCCACAAGTCTTCTAAGTTCAGGAATCTTGAAGCCCAATATCAGGAATGCCGAGAGTTCTTGCCACGCGTCCAAGGTAGTCGAAGGGATCGCTCCACTCGTTAACCTACAAAACAATTGAAAACACTAGGTGACACGCCGGGGGTGGCCGGGTGATTATCCTCCGACGCTCAAGTCAGAAAACTATCACAATATAAACAATTAATGTTAATTAATTGCCTAAATAGTGCGTACCTTGTTATGTGATTGATAGTACATATTTATAGGTGGAGTTTTGTATGGTTTTCGTGTAGATAACCAATGTGGGACAAAAAACATTAGATTTCTTCCCATAAACTTCTTATGAAGTTCATAATTAACGGCCTTTGTGTTGGGCTTGTCCTTTGAATGAGCCTCTTGGGCCTTTTGGATTAAAGCTTAATTAGGCACATCGTTAAGCAAAGAACACCTGCACAGATATCGGAGTTAGCACTCCGACGACTAAGTTTGTAGAGATAAAAGTGTATGTGAGGATGAATTGTGATGTATGTGTGATCTTTATCCGACAAACCTTACCTTCTTCTGGTGAGGAATTATACCTATTTATAGTACTTATTCAGTCGGCTTTTCAGCATTTCCTGAAACCGGGCCGAGCATATACCTGCCGCCGCACCCACTACCATCCCATATCAGCTTTCAGTCGGCTCCTAGTAGTACGGAAGATCATTCTCACCTAATCGAACATGGTCACCCTATCGCCTCCTATCAGGTAGTCATTCCACCATTAATGCTAGTGTGAGCACATTAAATACGCGGACGCGTCTAACAGACGAGCCCGGCGAGACCATCATTCCTTCCTTCCGTACCTGTCATGGTCATTAATGCACCGCACTTGGTCGTCATAGTTTTCTTCCGAACGTCTTGCATCACTCGAAAAACTGCGATGTTGCCGAGGAAAAACTTTCTATGTGGGCACCGACCTTGGGCTGTACTTTGAATGGACTTTAAAGGGCCAATCTCTTTAGTAAGTGGGCTTTTTATCCTTCAGCCTCTTTCTGGTCTGGATCAAGTAAAATGTTTATTTTTTAATTAAATGCTCTTGCTATATGTTTTTTTGCAATTACCCTAAAAAAATAGCCGATCAAAATTCCAAAGTGTGTTTCTTACACTCATTCTTTATCTATGTTAAAATATACATTACATTCAAACCCTTGATATACGCTAAATAATTATATTACAATAATACAGGACAAGACAACACTATAATGAATAGAACAAACATGGTAACAAGACATATGGGACTTAATTAAGAAGCTATTCATACCACCAAAAAATATTCCCAATTTTTGTAGTCCAAAAGAATAGCCTAATTATCATAATCATGAAAATTGTGGAGAAATCACAAGATATGTTTTTCTTATATATGCATTAGACCAAGTCCATTATTCAATAAGCATTTGCCAAGAAAATAGTACATATGTGCATGTTAGTATGCCCAAGAAACAAAATTCAAGAAACAAAAAATATATATATATATATATATATATATATATATATATATATATATATATAGAAAATAAAGTATATATAAAGATAAAATACCAAAAAATGTCTTAAATTGGTCCATATTATGCCTTTCACTGTCCAGTCCAGTCTTCCTCCTATAAATACACTCCTCAGCCTTTTCATTTCTTCACACAGCCATTAAAAATCCTAGAGAGAGAGATGGTCAGTCAACAAATATACATACATATATACATATATAAATGATGTTGGTCAAATATGAAATTCACAGTATAGAATGATCCGTAAAGCTCAGGAGGGATAGCACCACGTCGTTTCTATGCAATTATATATATAGATGTTGGAGCTATCCATCCTGAGTTTCATGGTTCCTTCTTGCTACCCCCAATTCATCCACCGAGGGTTTTTTTTTTTTCCTACCATTTATTAATTATCATTAACATATATATTTTATGTCCAAACAAATATATATGGGCAGTTAATTATGGTTTTAATATATTAATGCTTGTTGCTTTGGTTCCTAATCGAATATTCTCTTCTCTATATACCTCAGTGTGTGTGTTTTTCGATTCATTCTCTCTCTCTCTCTCTCTCTCCCCCCTAATTTCTTTGTTTCTTGTTTTGTTTTATAATTATTTCTTTGTTTCTTGATTTTCATTCATGCTCTCTCTCTCTCTAGCGTGCTTCTCATTAATTACTATTTCAGACTCCCATCTCCTCTGCCAAATATTATTGTAGCAATATTTTTTTATTACAAATTATTTGTCAAATTTAAATGCATTTAATGTATTTTTCACAAATTAATTAGCCTTAATACTCTTTATTTTATTTTTTTAACAAAAACACAACTACCCTAGCGTCCACAATTGAGAGCTATGGATTTGAAATCTCTCGAGAAAGAGAATTATTGGTGAAATAATAAAGGGAAAGGGGTAGTACAGGAATAATTTTATTTCTAAAACATTTATATATATACAAAACATGTTTTTTTTTTTTTTTTTTTACAATAAACGATATTACAGAAACTCTAAAAATCATATTAAAATATTTAATTTTTTAACAGTGCAATTTTTTTTGGAAACATATATAGTAAAAATCTAAAAAGATACCTGTACTTCTTCAAAGATCAAAGAAGATATGTTTTCTATTTTTCTTTCTAAAAAGGCATAAATTTAGTGAATAATTTATGATTTTTTAAAAAGAAACCAAAAATTACACAATCTTTATAAAATAAAAACTAAATACAAGAAATTTATATGAATTTTGCAAAACATAAACATTATACAAAATTTACGAAAATTCAAAAAATGAATGTACTTAAAAAGTAATAAATAATATTTTTTTGACTGTAATAAATATACATTTTTATCATCACAATTATGACAGTAAAAGTATTTAGACAAATGTAGGAATTTAACAATTTCTACTGATGTACGTTAATTGCTAGTTAATTTTCACTTGGCAAAATAACATAGGGGATTTTATGATAATAAAAAATAACATGAGGACCTTTTTTAGCAATTAAAATAAATACTCACTACGTGTTAAAAGTATTTGTCGGTTTAGGTTTAGAGAATATTTTTTGTTTTGAATTGTCACTTTACTATTAAATTCCAATGATACATTAATTACAATTTTCTTAATTTTATTATTATATAGTTCACTCTTAACTATTTGAAAGAAAATCAATCAGATATATAATTAAAAGATAAGAGTATATATTTAACCATTTTCTGCATTTTTTGTTAGGAAATAAGTATGGTTAAATTACGAAAAAACTCTTATGTGCCGTAGGGATGGATGCGTAAAACAATACATAGTTGAGGGAGGTGATTATAATTACTCAAATAGAAGGGAAATTTTCATAATTAGGCTTACTTCAGGGGGAAGGGAGTAAAAGAAATAGTTATGCATTTACCTCAAGTAAAATTTGGTCGGGACAATCATTCTTATTCTTATTCCTAGATATTCATGTTCATGAGTTGGTAACATGTGGTGGGGTGTAAAAGTGTACGTATACTTATATATATATATACATAAATTAATTAATTATATTTTTCTGAATAAAAATGTATTTTTAGAAAAAAAATAATGTGGTTAATAAAAATTCAGAAATATGAGGGAATAAAAGAGGCAATAAAAGAAGTTACAGGTAAGGCAATTGTTTGATGGTGGGGGAGGGTAGCTATTATTATTGGTGTAGTCTGCAACAGAAGGCCTTTAAGTGTAGTTATGGGCTATGTTTTTATTATATTAATTGCTTTCGATCGACTTAAATTTTTCTGCAGGCTTTTTAATTATGACCCATGAATTTCTACAGCTCTCGATGTTGACTCCTCTTTTCCAATATATATATATATATATATTTTTTTTTTCTTTTTTTTTAATATGTGGTCACGAGCTCGAGCTTTCTAACAAGTACGATATTGAATCCATTTTATTTGTTCATAAGCTCGTGAATTGATTCCTCGGTATTTTTTCTTATTATATAAAAAGAATACGTTGAAAAATTAAATTAAATTTCAGTTCATTTTGTATTTTGTAAACTTTTTCTATAAAATAAATATTTTTTATTAATATATACTCCCTTCGTTCAACGGTCTTTTTTCACCTTTGCGCAAGTATTAAGAATGTTAATAAATAAGTCTTGAATTTATGAAAAAAAAATTGCTAGACCGAAATACCCTTTTTTAGTAATTAATGCAGGGATAATGTTGAAGAGTTAATACTTACATAATTTAAAAACATGTAAATAATGACAAATAATATGGAACAATAAAATTTCTTTAAAGTAACAAATATCATTAAATGGAGAGTATAAAAAAATGAGTTTGAGCTCGAACTGAAGAAATTATTTTCGAGTTTGAGCTAAATAAATTTGGTTTGAGCTCGAACTTGAGCTTACTAAGTTCGGTTTTTACACCCCTATTTACGACTCTCCAAAGTTGGAGATTTGATAAATGACTCTCCAAGTAGAGCATACCAAAATTGTAGTACTGTTTTTTTACTTCTTCAAATTATTTCCTTACTGTGTTTGTTTTATTTTAAGTAGTGCACATAAAATAAAATTACTTATGTTTTTATTATTATGTAAACAAAACGTCTATTTAATTATTAATTATTTTTAGCAACATAAATTCAAAAAAAATGGCACAAAAGAAATAATTAAATAAAATTTCAAAGATACCACCGCGGAAAAGAGTGTTCGAAAGGGTCGTATCGTATCATATAAAAAAGTTAAATTACAAGAAACCCCCTAGGGCAAAGTCTAATTACGAAAATTTCTCTGATTTTTATTCGTCAAAATATAGACCTTACATCAGGGAGATTTTCGTAATTTGGCCTTTCGAAAAATTTACATCTCAACTTTATAGCATAAATATGGATTTGGAAACTAATGGGATTTACGTGTAACATCATAATTTGTTGGATCATAATTTTACAGAATATGATGTTGCTTTAGGGTACACAATGTGCCTAATTGTATGCAAACAAAGAAACAAAGTTAACTGTTTCACAAGACACCCAAATCTTGTGTTACTGTAATGACACTATGTTATGATTATATGTTAGTAGTGCACAATGTGGTTGCACAGAGACAAGCACCATCATCAAATTTAACTATTCTTCTTTGCCTCTCTATAAACTTTATTTTATTATGGGATTGCGTAAGTATATACAGTTAAATCTCCATAAATTAAATAGTTGGAATTAGTAAAATTTTATTATTTTAGGGAATTATTGGATTAATGAATTAATAATTTAATACGTTTTCACCTAGTCTCGCAAAAATATATTATTTAAGCAAAATTATTAATTTATCGAGTATTAAGTTATAAAAATTTTACTGGAAACGCATTCATTCAATTAGTTTGGAAAACATGTTTTGGTAATGATGAAGTTAAACCAAAGGGAACAATGAAAAATGTTTAGCTTAAATTAATAATCATTTTTTTATTGGGCAAACATCTAAGAGTTAGGGTGAGCAGAAAAATTGAGAAACCGAAAATCGAAAAAATCGAGTCGATATGTACCGTTATGACTTAAAACCGCATATACGGTAAAAAAAGAATTTAAAACCGAAAATATCAGTTTGTGTATGGGGAATAAAAAAATTACAGAACCGATTTACCGAACCGAATCTATTTATACAAAATGAAGTTTTTTTGATATATAGTATAAATACTTACCCTAGCATGCCTCTTCTTTCGAGCGCCTCCATGTGACATGTTTTTCTATTAATTAATTTTTGGTTGTCACGTATTTTTTATTAGTTAATTTTCGATTGTTATTTATTAGTTTTCTCAAATAAATATAATGAAAGTCCAAATATATCGATTTTATGCCAAACCGTTTCGAACAAATAGACGAAATCGAAATTCAAAATAAACCGTATTGATACGGAAACCATTAACCAAAAATCGAAAAACCGATTAACATCGAACCGAAAAAAACCGACATATTCGGTTCTTAAAATATGAAAGAACGATATTATCGGTACGTATTTGGTTTATTGAAACAATCGAACCGTACCGATCCGCGCACACCCGTATAACAAAGTCCTCATTTATTTTATTGTGTAAATTCGCTTTGTGATCTGGCCTATATCGATAACCCAAGATAAATGAATGGGACAAGCCTGGAAATAGGAAGGACCAAAGAAAAAACCCACGTACTCCCAAGAGACCTGCAAAAAAGGTGTGTCGTGGAAGGATTTCCCGACAATATAAGCACTCCGACGGTCAAGTAAGTCGAAATTGTGGGGAAATAATATATGCGTATTTTAAATGGTGTTGTAAAAATAAGGTGTACTAGGAATACCAGTCAATTTTTCCCTTATACCTTGAGGGCCTCTTTGGTTGGGGTATTACAAGGGATGAGATGGGTTCTACCGTTTTGTACGACATTTGGTTTGCTTGAGTTAACCATCCTTGACTGTTGGGCCAACCCATTTAATACCCCATTCGAATTATTATTAGTCAGGCCAAAGATGGCTTGACTAGTTGTCACATATTGAATCCCCTTTTGTAACCCATGTGTAACGTCGAAAATATCCTTCGAAAATACATCAATTACAAAATTAATCGTTATAAATACTACAATTTTCATCTTCCCCTTTCTTGCATCGTGCCCTAGTTTTTTTCCAGGTAAAAACTCATATGAACAAAATTAAAAAAAAATAACCCCACATTCTTCCTCCTTCCCAGTCACATACCTCGTCACCACCTTCCTTGTTCAAACCCAATTTCTCAACTACTCTAAATTTCAACCACCGCAGCCTCGCCCACCACCACCGCCCTCCTCCTCTCACATCTACAATCAAGCACTTCCTGTAACAGGAATTAAAAAAAAAAAAAAAGAGCCCCAATTTCAACAATCGGAATCGGAACCTAGATATGGGGATTGATTACTACAACATCCTGAAAGTGAACCGCAACGTCAGCGACGAAGACTTGAAGAAAGCTTACCGCCGCCTCGCCATGATTTGGCATCATGACAAAAACGCCAACAAGCAGGAGGCCGAGGCCAAATTCAAGCAGATTTCCGAAGCCTACGATATACTCAGCGACTCTCAGAAGCGCCAGATCTACGATCTCTACGGCGAAGAGGGCCTCAAATCGGGCCCCGCCCACCACCACGGCCCTCCTCCTCTCACATCTGTAATCAATAACTTCCCGTAACAGGAACTAAAAAAAAAAGAGCCCAAATTTCAACAATCGGAATCGGAACCCAGATATGGGGATTAATTACTACAACATCCTGAAAGTGAACCGCAACGCCAGCGACGAAGACTTGAAGAAAGCCTACCGGCGCCTCGCCATGATTTGGCATCCCGACAAAAACGCCAACAAGCAGGAGGCCCAGGCCAAATTCAAGCAGATTTCCGAAGCCTACGATGTACTCAGCGACCCTCAGAAGCGCCAGATCTACGATCTCTACGGAGAAAAGGGCCTCAAATCGGGCAAAGAGGGCCTCAAATCGGGCCAATTCCCCCCTCAAATCGGAACCCATATATGGGGATTGATTACTACAACATCCTGACAGTGAACCGCAACGCCAGCGACGAAGACTTGAAGAAAGCCTACCGCCGCCTCGCCATGATTTGGCATCCTGACAAAAACGCCAACAAGCAAGAGGCTGGGGCCAAATTCAAGCAGATTTCTGAAGCCTACGATGTACTCGGCGGCCCTCAGAAGCGCCAGATCTCTGATCTCTACGGCGAAGAGGGCCTCAAATCGGTCCCCGCCCACCACCACCGCCCTCCTCTCACATCTGCAATCAATCACTTCCCGTAACAGGAATTATGAAAAAAAAAGCCCCAATTTCAACAATCGGAATCGGAACCCAGATATGGGGATTTAGTACTACAACATCCTGAAAGTGAACCGCAACGCCAGCGACGAAGACTTGAAGAAAGCCTACCGGCGCCTCGCCATGAGTTGGCATCCCGACAAAAACGCCAACAAGCAGGACGCCCAGGCCAAATTCAAGAAGATTTCCGAAGCCTACGATGTACTCAGTGACCCTCAGAAGCGCCAGATCTACGATCTCTACGGCGAAGAGGGCCTCAAATTGGGCGAAGAGGGCCTCAAATCGGGCCAATTCCCCCCTCAAATCGAACCCAAATATGGGGAATTATTACTACAACATCCTGACAGTGAACCGCAACGCCAGCGACGAAGACTTGAAGAAAGCCTACCGCCGCCTCGCCATGATTTGGCATCCTGACAAAAACGCCAACAAGCAAGAGGCCGAGGCCAAATTCAAGCAGATTTCCGAAGCCTACGATGTACTCAGCGACTCTCAGAAGCGCCAGATCTACGATCTCTACAGCGAAGAGGGCCTCAAATCAGGCCCCGCCCACCACCACGGCCCTCCTCCTCTCACATCTGTAATCAATCACTTCCCGTAACAGGAACTAAAAAAAAAAGAGCCCAAATTTCAACAATCGGAATCGGAACCCAGATATGGGGATTAATTACTACAACATCCTGAAAGTGAACCGCAGCGCCAGCGACGAAGACTTGAAGAAAGCCTACCGGCGCCTCGCCATGATTTGGCATCCCGACAAAAACGCCAACAAGGAGGCCCAGGCCAAATTCAAGCAGATTTCCGAAGCCTACGATGTACTCACCGACCCTCAGAAGCGCCAGATCTACGATCTCTACGGCGAAGAGGGCCTCAAATCGGGCCAATTCCCCTCTCAAATCGGAACCCAGATATGGGGATTGATTACTACAACATCCTGACAGTGAACCGCAACGCCAGCGACGAAGACTTGAAGAAAGCCTACCGCCGCCTCGCCATGATTTGGCATCCTGACAAAAACGCCAACAAGCAAGAGGCCGAGGCCAAATTCAAGCAGATTTCCGAAGCCTACGATGTACTCGGCGGCCCTCAGAAGTGCCAGATCTATGATCTCTACGGCGAAGAGGACCTCAAATCGGACCCCGCCCACCACCACCGCCCTCCTCCTCTCACATCTGCAATCAATCACTTCCCGTAACAGGAATTACAAAAAAAAAAAAAAAAAAAAAGCCCCAATTTCAACAATCGGAATCGGAACCCAGATATGGGGATTGAGTACTACAATATCCTGAAAGTGAACCGCAACGCCTGCGACGAAGACTTGAAGAAATCCTACCGCCGTCTCGCCATGATTTGGCATCCCGACAAAAACGCCAACAAGCAGGAGTTCGATGTCAAATTCAAGCACATTTCCGAAGCCTACGATGTACTCAGCGACCCTCGGAAGCGCCAGATCTACGATCTCTACGGCGAAGAGGGCCTCAAATCGGGCGAAGAGGTCCTCAAATCGGACCAAATCCCCCCTCAAATTGGAACCCAAATATGGGGAATGATTACTACAACATCCTAACAGCGAACCGCAATGCCAGCGACGAAGACTTGAAGAAAGCCTACCGCCGCCTCGCCATGATTTGGCATCCCGACAAAAACGCCAACTAATAGGAGTCCGAGCCCAAATTCAAGCAGATTTCCAAAGCCTGCGATGTACTCAGTGATCCTCAGAAGCGCCAGATCTACGATCTCTACGGCTAAGAGGGCCTCAAATCGGGCCAATCCCCCCCCCCCGCCGCAACTCTCGCGCCCAGAACCAGAGTTTCTATTACAACAACCACCACCAGCATCCGAACCCTAATTTCCGATTCAATCCGAGGAATGCCGACTATATTTATGCCGAGATTTTTAGGGAGAGCAATAACGGGAACGCCGCTGGTAATACTGCTAGTAGCAGCAATAATGGAGCCATGAAATATGGGTATTTTAGGAGCATGACGATGAACGGCGATGGAGCTAGAGAATTTCCTGGCGGCGGCGGTGACAGAGGATCCAGGAAGGCGACGCTGGTGGAGAACGCGCTCATGTGTAGCTTGGAGGAATTGTATGCTGGTTCTACTCGGAAGATGAAGCTTTCCACGAATGTAATTGATTCTCATGGGTATGTTTACAGTTTACTGATTTTAAATTTTCATTTAATTTTTTTCTATTTTTTAGGGATAATTATTTACTTGAATTCCTCAGCGGCTTTTCAATTGAAGATCTTTTAAATTGCCGCAATCAGAGACATCGTGCTGCATCTCATATGAACTGAATTCCTCAACGACTTTGTTACGCGAATTCTTTTGAGAATTAACGCTGTTGTAGCTTATTACGAGATATGAACATACACCAGCTTATATATAATTGTGATCCTGAGAAAAGAAAAAGTAAAAAAAAAAAAAAAAAAAAAAAAAGCAAATTATTGGAGAATTTAGGATTTCTTCCGCAGAAGATTGTACCCAAATATAAATGAAGAAGAGGGAGATGTATTGGTAGAGGGAGAATCGATTAATTAATAAATGTATTAAAAGGGGCAAACCAGTAATTTACCTAAAAAATCCATAGAAAACAGTGTTATCACCCAAACAAACATGATATTATTATTGCAGGTATTATTAATTTTTCCCCCGTAACTCGAACCAAATAATGGATTATTCACTGTGAATCAACAATTTAATCCCAGTATACAATATCTCATCCATAGCTATCTATCCAAACCACCCATCCAAAGATGCCCTGAAACTATATTTCATACCTATCTTGGGGACAAAGAGGTGGGGTCTCTTTCTGTCTCTTGTCATATTCACACTTGGGTGTGCTGGCTGCTCGTCTTCTAAAGGTGAACATTCTCGTTACTTGCGAGTTAGGTTAATTCAAATGGGGATGGCTCGCGGGTGTGATCGCTTCCTTTTAAATCACAGGTGGGCCCTTCCCCAATCCATGTCATTATATAAGCTTTCCATCTTTGTCTCATAGCCAAAATATGATCACATCTATTGTCTATCTATAGCACGTGGGAGGGGCTTTATGGAGTGTATATAAGCCGTTTTGTAGTGGACTTGGTTGTATTTGGGCTTCAATGTAGGATTTTATTATTTGGGCCTTTGGGGCAATCTAGCCCGTACCACTTTGTTTTATTTATTTTTCGTTAGACGAGATCTATTGTTTTGTTAATAATTAACGACATAAATTACTTTATTCATTTAAAATCCGGTTTTTCTAAAATCAAAATCGGTCGCACAATTGTCGTGCGAAATACATGATACTTGTAATGTGTGGATGCGAGAAACTTTATGTACATAGATTTTGCTTATCATCGATATATAGCACATTTTTTGCCGCGTAATGCATAATTTCCTAAAGATTTATAATTGTTCTCGATCAATGGCGTCAAAAACTTATTTGATAAAATTCAAACATGAAAGTACACATATTAATATTGTTGACAAGTAATACAGTGAACCCACACGAAACATGTGCATTTTTAATTTGAAGTACTAAAAATGTCACAACTTATTCATAATTAAGTGAAATAAATCTACGGAAAACCAAATAAAATAGATTACATTCAAGAAAAAATAAGCTTGAGATCTCATCTCCCTTCTTCTATCCTTTTTGAAACTTTGCAAGGAAAATGCAAGAAAATCAAAAAGAGAGCTCGACAAGACACAAAAAATAAAAACACATGAAGGAACAAGAAATTGAAATATAAAATTTCTTATAACGAAAAATAGCAACATAAAGTTTCTAATATCAATTAATATTTTCTAAGGTTTTAATTTACTTGACCGTTTGGTATTTATGTTTTTCATATAAAATATAACATAAGTTATATTCTGTAATTATAAAATATATCATAAATTATATTATATATTTCGAAAAGCCATAGAAATTATCATCAATAAATTTGGATTGAAAATTGGAATTTTCGGTAATTTTATATACCCTTCCAATTCCTTTCCAAATAAATTCGGAAGAACCGGAAATTAGAACTTCGGATTTTTCCACATTTGGACATTTTTGGATCGGGATTGGCTGAATTCAAAAATTCCATTCCAATTTCCACCCATATATGCACAATTTCAGGCAAAAACCTAATTTTCACGGCTACACTTTGACGATTGATTATAAAATTGGGCAAGGTGAGGTACGCTCTAAGTCGCTCTCTTAAGACGAATTTCAAGACTCATTCTCAAATGGTGATATGCAGAACGGTTCCAATCGTGTCGGCCGCCTATAGGATACTACATTCTAACATGTATCCGTTCAATGAAATTGCACGTTAAAGTGAAGCAGAAGCTGACTAATACACACAAAAGCTAATAAAGCTTTTGAAAGCTCTCTTCTACCGCTTTATCAAACAAATTTGTTCCAATTTAATAGTAGTAAAGATGGACACCATAAATCACCCATTTAATTTAAAAGTCAATAGATTTGAGGGGTTTTATGTATGAAAATAATTTTTTGGATGTTTCAAAATAGTGATATGATCTCTAAACTAATCAAATAAACATTATAGTAAAATATTATTTTTGAAACACTTATTTATTCTTAATTTCATGATTTAAATCATAATTTAGCCAATTCATCAATTAACCAATTTTAACCTCTAACATAATTTTAATCTCAATTTTGACCGTCACCGCCGGTCACCCACTGTTGATCGGCAGTCAACCGTTGTTGACCGTCGGTCTTAGGCGTTGACTTTTTTTCCCGAAATTTTGTTTTCCGAATTTTTTTTATCGCGATCGTTGTTGACCGACGGTCAATGCTAGTCTCTGTTGTTGACTTCTTGATTTTTTTTTCTTTTCTCCAAAATAAATCTTTTCACGACTGTGTTGGCCTGCATTGATCACTATTCAATAATATTATTGTGTTAACAGTAACATTATTATTTTAATAGTAGTATTATTATGTCAACTTGCATATTACTATCTCAGATAGTAGTATTGTTGTTAAAACAGTAACAGAAATTGTGTTGGACTGTAATATCACTATCTCAAACACTAATATTATTGTTAAGAGTAATATTACAATGTTAATATTATTGTTTTAACAATAATATTACTGCAAGGTTATATTATTGTGTTCTACAGTAATATTAATGTGTTGGTCGTTCAAAAAAAAAAAAAAAAAAGATAAAGTTAGGGCGGTTTTGACCACAGCCTGTCAACGACGAGAAAAAAGGTTCAAGGAAAAAAAAGGACAACGCCAGACCGGTGGTCCACAATCAGAAAAAAAAAATCAAAAAAAAAAAAAAAAATCAATGGTAGTCAGTGTTTGGAAAAAAATGAATTCATAAAAAAACAAATTCAAAAAATTGTGAAAATGTGACATATTGTTAAAATCAAGGGTCAATTGCAATATTACTTAAGTTATGGTTTTATGGATGGAATTGATGTAAATTATATTTTGAGGAGTATTTTTGAAAAACTACAAGAGTATAGACTTTTTTTTGGTCCGGATATATGTGCAATTAAGTCTGAACCTATGGGCCTAAATGCAATTCGCCCGAAAATCCAACATAAAGTGTTAACGAGAAATTCGAAATGTATTTTGATTAACCGTAGTGTGAATAAATATCATGTTTTTTTTTTTTGAGTAAATTCAAGTCCATTACAAGGGGAAGTAGGGGAGGGGGGGACTCGAACCCTAGACCATTACCCTATTGGTAAAGGCTAGGTACCAACTAGTGTGAATAAATATCATGTTGATCTATCATACTTAACTTACTCTAATAATTTTCTTTCTAATCATTTTTTTTTCTCAAAATATAATAAATTTTCTTAAATCTCAAAAATCCTAAGCATAAAAATCGAGTCATAATATTGCCAAATTTAACAAATTCAATTATGGTTTTGTGACATTTAAGATCTTATTCTAAAATTTGAATCGATGAGTACATAAATCGAATCATAAGATTTGAATCATATATTGTAAGATTTTATCAAGAAGATGGTAACCAAACGAGACCTTAGAATCTAAAAGATATTAACTTAATATTGACATAAGGAGAAATTGTTAGATGATGCATATTTTATTGGTTAGAGCAATTCCAATGGGAGTATCAAATGGATTATCAAACCCATAAACCACCTTTTTGATATCCCAAAATTAATTTTTTTTACTCCAATGGGGGTATTAAAATGGGTAAGTATTTTGATATTCTACCTCTTTGCATGTAAAAATACATCCTGGAAATTGAGTAATCAAAAAATTAACCACCTAAACGTTCAATCATAAAATGACACGTGGCAAATGCAAATAAAACCACTAAAAATCTTCCAATTGATTATTAATTTTGATAATCATGGTTGGAGTAGATAAACTATAAATGAATATTAAAATATTATTTTAATTATCAAATGAGTATTTGATAATTCAATTTTGATATTTTGCATTGGAGTTGCTCTTTTTTAATTTTGCAAATTAGGGATATCTATAAGGGTAAAATTGCATATTTTCTCCTGACATTAGGTGCAATTACAGCTAGACCTCATCTAATTTGAAAATTAAAAAGTTACGCGTACCTCTATTGAGGTTGATATTAGTTAACAATTAATTCATTTGACCATTGAATTTTTTGAAATTTAAATTTTACCTCTTAGCAAATAGTAAGTAAATTACATTGTCATCCCCAAGGTTAGATCTTAATAAATAGATACCTCTCCTATTTTGAAATCATTACATAGACATCTCTTAAAGAAACAAAATAAGAAAATTAATAGTATTAGGAAAATAATTTTGCTCTTTCGCATGTAAAATAATAAAAATGGCGTTTTATTTTACCACAATGCAGTCTCGTTCGCCTTACGCCGTGATATCTCAGCCTCTTCATCGCATTTTCTTCTCTAAAACACTTTAATTGTTAACGAGCGCATCATCATGTTTCGAAAGGAAACTAATTTTTATTTTAATTTTTTTTCTAAAATGATTAGCCATTAATTTTATCATTATACTAAGGGCAAATTACGGCCACTCCCTGAGTTATTGTCAAATTACGAAAACCCTCCTTTTGTTTGGGTAATTGCAGCCACCCCCTCAACTATGCATTATCTTACGAAAAGACCCCTCCAGAGGTAAATTTAGGGATGTTAATTTGGTGAAACCGAACCAAAATTTTGGTACTCCAACATTTCATACCGTTTACCAAACTAAATATACGATTTTGTTCGATAAATAACCGAATTACATATTTTTTTTGTAAAAATATTTAAAAGAGGGGGGTTGTAATTACCCAAACAAGAGGGTTTTTCTTCATAATTTGGCCATACCTTTGGCGGTGGCCGTAATTTGGCTTTATACTAATTACCAATTTTTGACATACAAAGTACAAAACAAATTATTAATAAATTTATTTTTATTTGAACAAATATACAAAACAATTTAATTGGTCATTTCTGCATTTAAAAAAAAACATAAAAAAAAAAAAAAAAAAAATTAAACTGATTATATATGGGATAATTACACTTTTGGTCCCTCATGTTTAGTCCAATTTCACTTTTGGTCCCCCTAGTTCCAAAGTGAACAAAGTTCACCTCCAAGTTTAAATTTTAAATACTTTTGGTCCCCGCCGTTACATATCCGTTAGCAAGTAACGGAAAACACTATTTTGGGGCCAAAATTAAAATTTTAAATTGTTTTGGGGCTGAAAAATAATTAGAAATTTAAAATAGACTATTTATAATTAAATCTTTAATAATATTGAGCATAATGAAATTTATTTAGTTAATTTTTTTTTTATTATTAAAAAAATAATCATAATTAGTATAATTAAAACTAATATTAAGTATAATACATATTAATATATTTAATTCATTTCTTTTTTTATTATTAAAAATCTAATTATAAGTAGTATAATTATAATAATATTAAGTATAATTATAAACAATTTGTTTAGCTAATTTCTTTTTTTTTTATTTTTTTATTATAAGTAGTATAATTAAAAATAATATTAAGTATAATTAAAAATAACTTGTTTAGGTAAATTTATTTTTTTATTCTTAAAAATTAATATAAGTAGTATAACTGTAATAATATTAAGTATAATTAAAAATAATTTGTTTAGCTAATTTGTTTTTTTTTGTATTAATTTTTTTTATCATAAGTAGTATAATTTAAAATAATATTAAGTATGACTAAAAATAAGTTGTTTAGTTAATTTTTTTATTATTAAAAATTTAATTATAAGTAGTATAATTATAATAATATTAGGTATCATAAAAAATACTTTGTTTCGTTAATTTCTTTTTTTTATTATTAAAACTTATAGGTAGTCTATTGTAAATTTATAATTATTTTTCAGCCCCAAAAGAAATTAAAATTTCAATTTTCACCCCCAAAATAGTGTTTTCCGTTACTTGCTAACGGACATGTAACGGCGGGGACCAAAAATGTTTAAAATTGAAACTTGGAGGTGAACTTGGTTCACTTTAGAACAAGGGGGACCAAAAGTGAAATCGGACCAAACATGAGGGACCAAAAGTGTAATTATCCCCATTATATATACAGTAACCAGTAACCACATTAACTAACTCTAAAAAAGTGAGACAACTATATTTCCGCTTGTCCAACCAAACACTTTTCGCACCTCTCTGTGTTAGTTTCTTGCAACATCCGTTAATCAATCATGGCTCCCATCTTCTGCACTCATTTTTTTTCTTTTTTTTCCTTCACTCTTTCTTCGATTAACGAACAATCTTCATCAATTCTTACCAGCAATGGTGATGAACTCGACTTATATTATATGTAGGAAGATACACAACGATCATTCCTACGGTATTTTCTACGGCCTAAATCCATTAGATTTCTCTTTCCCCCTTGTCCTGTTGGAGCTTTCGTTCCTCATCGTTATTTCTCGTGTCATTCGGTTTATCCTCAAACCCCTTCGACAACCTAAGGTCGTCTCGGAGATCATTGTAAGTTGAATAATCTTTTCTCCTTTTTTCTTGATTTTTTGTAACCCGCCCGCCACGTGTTCGACGGTATGCTTCTGAAGGGAATGAATCCTTTTTTTTTTTTTTTTGTTCTGTGATTGGTTTTTTAATAGGGTGGCATTATACTCGGGCCTTCTGTATTATGTCGTGACAAGAAATTCGTGACGTACATGTTTCCGGATAACGCAGAGTATGTGATAAAGAATATCGCAGTGATGGGATTCATGTATTTCCTCTTCATATCCGGGGTGAAAATGGACATATCTACGATAAGAAAAGCCGACAAAAAGAATTGGTACATTGCGATAGTCGGTATAGTTGTGCCGCTCTGTTGCGGCGTAGGTGTTGCGATTGCCGTGAGGAAATCTCTGGGCAAAGAGATGTCGAAAGCTTCCTCGATACTCGGGATAACTTCTTCACTAGCTATCACAGCGTTCCCCGTTCTTTATCGCATAGTGAAGGAGCTGAATCTACTCAGCTCCGAAATCGGGAAAATGGCACTATCTACAGCGATAATAAGTGACGTGATCGGAATGAACGGCGTCGTCATATTCGAGGCGTCCAAGCAAGGGGAGCACAGGGCAATAGCAGCTTTGTGGTACATGATTTCATTGGCAGTCGTGCTGGTGTTCATCATAGTCGGACTCAGGCACGCCATGATGTGGATTGTCCGAAATACCCCTAAAGGGAAGCCGGTGGATCAGATCTACGTGGTTGCAATACTGGGGGGCGTTTTGGTCGTTGGGTTTTTCTCGGATATGCTTGGGCTGGCAGTAGCCAACGGGCCTTTGTGGCTCGGTTTGGCTGTACCAGACGGTCCCCCATTGGGGGCTATTCTTGTCGAGAAAAGTGAGACGATTGTGATGGATATTCTCATGCCCTTTTCGTTTATGTATGTCGGCATGATTACCGATCTTTCTTCCATGAGCGGCCATTGGTCGCATTTGGAACCGCTTCTTTACATGGTGTTAGTTGGTTACGCCGTCAAAATGCTGTCGACGCTCTTCACTTCTCGTTTCTTGGGCATGACGATTCGAGATAGTCTCACCCTCAGCTTGATAATGAGTTTAAGGGGTGAGGTGGAACTTCTCTTGTTTATGCACTGGATGGATTTTAAGGTAAATGTTTTTTAAAGAGTTTATTGCATTTAGTACCCTCTTTGTGTTACATTGAATTGCTAAAGAACTCCCTATGTTATAAATATTAGCAAATAGCCCCCTTATTATACAAGTGAGTTTTTAGGGGTTAGTTTAGTTATAAAAAATTGAATCATAGAGGATTTTGCCAATAAAATAACATTGGATTTTTTGCTGAGGTTTTTCTTAGCTTTGTTATTTGTTCGATACATTACTATGGAGTTTACTGCATTTAGCACCCCCTTGTGTTCACTCTAATTGTTAAAAAAACTCATCGTATTACAAACATTAGCAAAATTTCAATTTTATTAGCAATTTACATGCACCATTTTACAGGGGTTTGTCTGCTGAAAAAATATGTATCGAGGGTTTTTAGCAATTTGGTATTGCACATGGGTACTAAATGCAATAAACTATATTATTGTTACGATCATGAACCGGTCTTGTGGATCTCTGCAGATGATAATGCAGCCCGAGTTCACAATTCTTGTGCTACTGTCACTGGCTGTGACCGCTGTGGCGTCACCCTTAATCAGCATAATCTACGACCCGACGAGGCCCTACATGGTGGACACGAGGCGTAACATCCAGCACACGCCTCCCAACACCGAGCTCCACATAGTGGCCGGCATTCACGGCGAAGAGAATCTCAGCGGGCTCATGAAACTTCTCGAGCTCTTTAATCCGACGTCGAGCAGCCCTCTCTCCGTGCACGCCCTGTGCCTGGTCGAGCTCCTCGGCCGCGCGAATCCTGTGTTCATCGACCACGACCAAGAAGACGAGAAACGAGACGAGGGATCGAAGTCGAGCTCCATACGCAACGCGCTGAAGATATTCGAGGATGCTAGAAACGGGTGCGTCAAGATACATTCGTACACGGCGATCTCGCCCAAGAGGAGCATGTACCAAGACGTGTGCGAGCTGGCGCTCACGAAGCAGGCGTGCCTGATTATTCTACCGCTCCACAAGAAAATAGCGGACAACCTGAGAGCGACGACGATGAACAGGCAGCGCTTTCAGTCCGTGAGTTCGAACGTGCTCTCGCACGCGCCTTGCTCGGTGGGGATTCTAGTGGACAAGACCCCTTGCCGAAACCTAATCGGCGGCGTGTTGAGAAGTTCGACGGACCACCACTTTGTCGTCCTTTTCTTGGGCGGTGCGGACGCGAGGGAGGCGCTCTCTTACGCGGACCGAATGGCGGGAAACACTCGGATTTCACTAACGGTGATTAGATTTCTCTCGCACGAGGACGAAGGGGATAATCACGTGGAGAAGAAGATGGACGATGCTCTCGTGACTTGGTTTTGGGTGAAGAATGAAGGGAACAGACGCGTCGTTTATCGAGAGGTGGTGTCGAAGAATGGGGAGGAAACGATTGATGCTATTCAGGCGATGAAGAATGAGCCGTACGATCTTTGGATCGTGGGGAGAAAGTACGGGATAAATCCGGTTCTTTTGAAAGGGCTGTCGAATTGGAGCGAGAACGCCGAGTTAGGAATTATAGGGGAGTATGTTGCCTCGTTGGATTTCGGGAGTAGGGCTTCGGTTTTGGTTGTGCAGCAGCAAATCTTGAGAGGGCAAGAGAAGGCTTCGCATAATCCGGTTAGAAGTTTTTCGTTTTGTACAAAGTAGGGTTACGTATGCATGTAAAAAGAAGTCTAATGCAGGTTTTTGTGCACATTTTAGAGCTACACACACACACATTAAATTACTTTATTGTATGTACAATTCTGCTCTTTTTGTTCAGAGAAACCGTAAAAATCGTTTCAAGAATCTCCCGTTAGTTCGATTCTAGATCAATATTTTTTTTTTTGCCAGAATACGACTTCTATTCCATTAATAAAAATCGAATACAGGGTGGCCTCGTTAAAGACCTTTGTCGGCCGATTCTAGACCTTCGGATACATTGGTAATGGAAGTAGGAAAAGAACAATACAACATGAACAAACTATTGACTTGTTTTTGTCAATGAAATGAATGGAGAAAACAGTAATAAATACAATAATTACTTGATAAATCGAAAAGAAAAAAAAAATCTAACAAGGAGGGAGATCGGGTGGAGGAGCCGCGACGGACTGCAATTCTCCGATTCCGTTCTCGACCAAGAATGCCATACCTAAGCCCCAAGTTAGATGGGAATCTATGTGACAATGCATCAACCAAACTCCTGCAAAAAAGAAAAAAAGAAAAAAAAAACGAAATGAATTCGACAAAAATATATCGATAAGGCCTATTAATAAATGCAATTTATTCGTAAATATATATGTTTCAGTTTCACTAACCTGGATTATCTGCCACAAATCGAATAACGGCCCATCCACCAACAGGTACATTGATGGTGTTCCTCAGGGGAGGATCGACGAGGTTGAATCTCGCAGTATCTCTTCTCGGGTTGAAATTGCCGAATCCCTGGCCCACAACAAAGAAATGGTATCCATGAAGATGCATCGGATGGTCCTCGGTCGAGACAATAGCAGTGTCCTGCAAAACAATCTGCACGTTCGAGCCGAACCTCAGCTTGTATAGTTTCGTCCCGAAACGGGGCTGCCACAGCCCGCGGCTCACGTTGCCCGTATAGTCGAATGCAACTGGCGGGACCCGCGGGAAGTCCGTCGTGTAGACCCCACCTATGTTTTGGTAGTAGGCTTGTAGTAGTGATGTCCTTCTTGGGAAAACAAATGACACGTTGTTCATGCTGGCTGCGAACCGCGTGTTGTTCGGGCCCTGGCATCTAGGCCCGGGTTGGCAGTTCACGAGGCCTAATCCGACGGTGAAGAATAAGTTCTCGTCGATTCGGGTGAAGACTTTACCTGAAGATAGGCTCCTTACTTGGCTTGTGTATGCGGTTGCCGTAGCGGTGTCGTTGAACCGAGGGAGTGTGGCCATTAAGGGTCTTTGTGAGAGAAAGTTGTTGTACTCGAGGATTGCGGTGGCGGTTGTGTTGTCGAACGGTGCGTTTTGAGCGGTGGCGTAGGCGCGTGCGGCTATGTAATAACGGCCCGCGGGTTGGTTGGCCGTGAGAAGGACGTTGGTGGTTTGTCCGGGCCCGAGCATGATAACCATGGTTTGGAACGGCTTGTTGTAAGCGGCGTCGTTCCCAACCACGGTTAGCATGTGGTTGGCGACTGTGAAGAAGAGTTCTTGATCGAGTGCGGCGTTGATGATCCGAAGAAGAACCGTCTCCCCCGTTCTTACGTTGAATTTTGTTGTTTCTAAGTCACCAAAAAAAGAGTTATATATCATTCTATTAATGTTCAAACAAAGGATGACTAATGTATGTATTTATTTATATATATGCTAAGGCCTCGTTTGGCTGGTAAGATAAGTCGTGATGAATTAAATAATTGGATTTTATTGGATGTTTGGTTGGTCTAATAATTTTGCGGGTTGTGCTGCAAATGCGAAAAAAATAAAGCTAATTGGAAGATTAGTTACTGGACCTCCCCCAATCCAATAATACAATTGGCCGGGATTTCGTAAGATTACTTATTAATGTTATCTTAGGAACCAAACGAGGCCTAAAACAGACTACCTTTCTTTGAGCATCTGTAGAGATCTCCAGGTTGGCCATTGATGGTGTATGCATCGGATACATTTGGAGCAGCGCCCGTAAATTTCGACTGTCGTAACACGCTAATGATATCTCTATCCCACCATTCCCCTGTTTGAAGGAAAAAGATTAATCAGTTTTAATGGAGAGTATAATATATATGGTGAAAAAATGGTTTTCTTTTTTTTTTCTTTTTTTTTTTATTTTTTTTTGGTTACCGAGGAGTATAGGTATCTCTCTTTCGGGCATCGGAAACGGGTACGGAACACCCAATTTAGGGTAGATGACGAGTGCTCCGTAAACTGTAGCTCTAAGCCATTTGCTATGAGCATGCCACCAAAGGGTGCCTTCTTGATTCTCAATCTTGAACCTGTATGTGTAACTCGCTCCCGGTTGAATCGGACACTGAGTCACGTACTCTGGTCCGTCGGCCCACGGTGTTCTCATCTGACGAATACCGTGCCTGTCGGATATTTCGAGCCGATGAAAAAATGACAAATAGTTTGATTTTTTTTTTTAAATTTGGATTGAAGGAAAAAGTTACCAGTGGAGAGTGACGTTGTAGCGTGCGGCGTTAACGACGTTGATAACGAAAGAGTCGCCGTCGCGCGCCTCCAAAGTGGGACCCGGAAACTGCCCGTTGACCGTGATTATGTTGCGGGTTTTGCACAGCCTCTTCACTGGTGCTGCCTCAACCTGATTGATTGATGGTAATAATTACATTTCAGACACATGCAAAAAAACATCAATGATCAAAATGGATAAGGTCACATGAATATATATCTATATATATATGTGTGTGTGTGTGATGATATGATTTTAGAGAGAGACATACAACAAATTGATGGTAATGAGTCTCAGCAGAAGCAAAAGAGAGAGAGAGAATCATTGCAACAAAAATGGCAAAACAGTGAATATTGCATTGTTGCATGGTGGTAATAACATTGAAAAGAGCCATTGTGTATGTGTGTACTATTTTGTGTTGGATGAGAAGTAAGTGATGGGGGAGTTGCATTTATATTGGATTGGATTTAAGGGTACAGAAAACACACAGACACGCACTAAGTTAGGAATCTTTACACTTTTTTGGGTGAACAAAGTGCACCAAAACCATAGAGGATTTGGTGCACCCACTGGTTGGTTCTGTTTTGTGAAATAGTTAAAGAGGAATTTTGCATTAAATATTGAATCTACTGCATAAAACTTTTTGATGTTAACTGATACTTCTTCTTTTTTTCTTTTTTTTTTCTTTTTTTTTTTAATAATTCATTAACTTTTGAAATTCAGTTAACAAATTATCCTAGGGCAAATTACGGCCATCCCCCGAGGGAAGTCTAAATTACGAAAAAATCTCTCATGTTTGGATAAATACAACCAACCCCTCAACCATGTATCAGTAGGTAAATTTGACACCGTAAGGATAAACGTGTAAGACAATACATAGTTGAATGAGTGGTTGTAATTACCAGAACATGAAGAGTTTTTTCGTAATTTAGCATACCTTAGCGGGTGGCAGTAATTTGCCCAATTATCCTAGACATAAGTACCCTCAAAACTATTAATCTTTGTTTTTTTTATGGTATTAAGTTATTAACTATTTACGTAACTATTAATCTTTGTTTTTTTATGGTACGTAAGTCAGAAAACAAATCTCACATATCACACCATCTCTCTTCCACAAATTTTTATCTCTCTCTCCCTCTCTCTCTAATCAAACCATCAAACCAGCAATACTAGTGAAAAACAAACGGAAAGATTTGAACACTGCAACCAATTCTTGGGCTCGAAGCAAACGATTATCAGCTATGGAGATTTCAAAACTGCAAACTGCTAACGATTCGTGTCATTCGATTCTTAGATATGGCAAGGTAAGGACAAAGCAAGCAAATAGAGAATTTAAAATTGTGAATGGTTCTTAACTATGGCAGGGCAGAGACAAAGCAATTTCAAACAAAGATTCAAAATTGCAAACTGTGAGTGATTCTTAGCTATGGCAGGGCAGTGACGAACCAATTGTAAACAGAGATTCAAAACTGCAAACTGCGAATGATTCCTAGCTATGGTAAAGAAGGGACGAAGCAGTTGCAAACAGAGATTCAAAACTGCAAACGGTTTTTAGCTATGACAAGACAAGGACGATAAAAAATTTTGTCCAGACCGGTTTGGTTTTTCTGAAATCAAGTGAAGATTTGGAAATGGAGAATGCCAATGCTGATTACATATCTTTTGGGGAGAAATTTGATTAAAGATTATACAAAGTTGCTATTTTTTTGGAGATTTTTATTTTCATATATTGTTAGGGGTATTTTTGACATAATAATTAAAATATATTTACGTAAAACTGAGTTATTAGTTGGATTTATACACATCATTGGCCAACCATTTTTATTATTTTAGGTTTAGGTGTTATATTTATTTTGCCAATAAATCCATCAATTTAATGTCTTATAAATAAAGGTAAATTTAGCGTTTATGATAAAATTACCCAGACCCTTTAAATCCTAATTGTAACTTCAATTTAACTTCAATTTCAACAATTTTGACCAAAAAAATTCAATTTTGACTTTTTCTTTTTTCAAACTGTTTTTTTGAAGAAAAAAAATATGTTTTCAACTAACCGGTGACAGTAATATTACAGCCGTTGACAGTAAAATTAATGTAAACACAATAATATTAATGTCAACCACATTAATATTTTTCATTTTTATTTTTTATTTTGTCTATTATTGTAATATTATTGTGGTTGACAGTAAAAATTATTATAAACACAATAATATTAATAATTTTCTTGTCAACCTCATCAATTTTATTTATTTATATATTGCCTTTTTTTATTTTATTTGATTTGTTGACTGATCAACGTAATAATATTATTGTCTTCTATTGTGATATGATTGTGGTTGACAGTAAAATTACTGTAAACACACTAATATTATTGTTATTGCAGTAATATTACTAATATTACTGTTAACCACATAAATATTATTTTTTTTAGCGGTTTACTATGTTTTCCTCTGTTGATCGATCAACATAATAATATTATTGCATTACAAAATAATATATTATGTAACATAGTGATTTTGTTGTGTTAATACTACAATGGTAGATAGTAGTATAACAATATGATTGTGTTAAACAGTAACATAATTAATATATTGTCAACCACAATAATATTACTGTTTTTACGGCGCCAAAAAATGTTCAGGAAAAAAAAAATCAACAGCGATCAACTGCAGCTGACCGACAGCGACGGTAAAAATTGGAGTCAATTTTGATTAAGGGTCAAAACTGAATAATTTGTGAATTTAGGGTCGAACTGAGGTTAAATTGAATAAAAGGGGTGAAATTGGAGCATATTAAAATATGAGGGCGCATTTTAGTCTTTTACACACCTCTGAATTTCATCTGGATTTTTTTATAAAAGAAATTTTGGTATAGTCATCTTATGAATAAGTAGCACATGATGAGTTTATTTATAATAGCTCCTTATTTATACAATCAGTCAACGAGCTCCAATTTATATGCAATGTAGTAATAGTAAAATAGAAATTACGAGGTTCGATAAACACGTGCAATACCATCTCTAACCGAGACCACTCGACCGATCTCATCCACTTGAAAACTCGACTAAAAGTTGCTAATTCGACTTTCTAATAGAGGGAGTGGTTAGTTCTTCAGCTCCGGGAGAGAGTTCTCACATGGAAGGGTCTGGTGATTCCAACTGCTCTATCATAACTAATAAACTGATTATAATTGCATAAACTAGGCAACCAACCAACTAAAACAAATTCTTTCTCAAGATTAATTAATGGAAGCTATAAACTTTTAGGTGAAAAATATGCAAAACACATTTCAGAATTGTTAATCAAAGAACATTTTTTTATTCTAATATACAACATATAAATAGAGAAAATCAATGGTACACCGGAAAAAAACTCTCTCAAAACACTCCAATTTCCCATGCATCTTCCGATGAATCGAAATAAACCTAAATGGAAAAGAAAAGGAAAAAAAAAACACGGAACTAACAAAATTGTGCATCATAACAGGAAAAAATAATTAAGTTCTCACTTGAAACCGACTCTTCAACTCACTTGACCTACAGTTGAAGTCTAAGCGCCTGCAAAGATTTAATTTTGAGTTCACAAATTTTGAGAAACTCGGATAGCAAACCGTCTTGCCCCGCGCTAATATTCCTCACAACATCAGCAGGAGCCCACGACTGTAGCGACTCGAGAATTCTATCACCAAGTTCGACGCCCTTCATCTGTTCGACACAAGTCTCCAAAGTCTTGAACACTTTGCCCGGCCCGTTTTTCTCAACCGCGGAAAATATGTATTCAAATTTTTCATCGCTGGGTTTTTTAAGCTGTTCCTTTAACCATTTCGAGACCACCTCAATTGTATCACAAAGAGACTGTATTGAATTTAGTAGCTCGTTTGACAGCTGGGAATTTGATTGGTCCACGGGCCCACCTTTCTTCTTCTTCTTCCCAGAAGGGTGTAATGAGCGGATGCAAGAGTGGATGACTAGGGCATGCCAAGCTAAGGGTTCTGTTACCAGCTGCACCAGCAATGGAAGATCGCCACCTGGAGAAGAAATGATGGGCCCCGCAGATTCGATCTTGTCGAGGACATACTTTCTCAGCAGAGTATTTACAAGATTCCATGTAGTAGAGGGAGAATCTTTTCCATTGGGAAAACTAATCTCGTGAGAAGATAGATTCCAAGCATTCAAAAACACGGCAAAGTTCATCCAGTCAATGATATCCGAATTTGGTACCTGCGCGCAAGTGTAAATTTACCTGATCATTAGTGAACTTCGTAGCATATAGTACAACTAGAAACAATTTGTCGACTTCGATCATAGTAAGTAATATATCAAATAAAGCCAGACCCAATACTCTTAACTAAGTGCCCAAGATGCTTAAACAATGTTAGCAATTGAGGAGGTGGTAAATAAATCTAGAGAAATTAGGGACTGGGGCAAATGAAATCGGAAAATAATGTAGTATTTGGTATTAGATTGTAATTGCTAACAGTTCTTGGTGTGTTTCAAACTATGAAATTTAGCCAGTACTTTGTCGCCCTCTAAACACGAGGGACCAAAAGTTTTACTGTTAGTGACTAAGTTTAGGGACAGAGAATGTAATTTCCGAGAGGGGCATACTTTGTCATGCTAATGCCAAGGCGTCAGTAAAAGTTCATGATTAATTGTGCATTGTTTCTTAATTATTTCTTTGAAGTTTCTACATTGTTCATTTCTTCCATCTCTCTCGCTTTTACAACTGTTTTTTTTCTTCTGTTTTATTACGAGATAAAGAAAAACAAAACAAAAGCTGTTAACGTAAAGAACCCAACTGTGATAGCATCCATTGCTCTTTCTCATGTATAGGGATGCAACATGCAAGACTAAGTTCTATAAAATAAAAAAGAACATACCTCAAAGGGCTTCTGGCCACTTGAAACCCCAAGGACAAGTTCTATCGCATCTTGGAAGGGAAATTCCAGGAACTTAGCATAGCGCTCAAGTAACATTTTTAGCTCCGATGAGAATTTCGGATCAACTACCGACCCATTGGCTTCAATACTTCCCTTCACCGAGGCTGAAGCAGAATACATTGACAAATAGATCATCCTTGGAAGAAGAGATCTTTTCTCAACGGTTTTCAGAACATTTGATTCTGTTTGCTTCATCTGATTATGCTGCGAGAGAGTGATGTATATCAAATTTCAGAGTTTGGAAACAGAACCATATTATTTAATCAACTCAAGATAATATCAATTGTGGAGTTTCTGTCAATGAAGAGGACTAGCAAAAGATGTCAGGCACACAAATCAATATCTTCTGCAAAACAAGAAAGCAGAAAAAAGCAGCAGCTGAATAAATTGTCGGATTACCTTGGCGACGGGCCAAATTCTTCTATCTTTTTTAATAAGAAAAGATTCAGATTTCAAAAACAAAATGAAAAAAGTTTCAGTCTGTTTTATTTGCTGGATCAGTATCACAGACGACCACTAGAAGAAGGTAAGATACAAGAAGATTTAAATCGTGTCTATGAACCCAAAAAAGAAATCCAGTAGAGCTCCACAAGCACTAAATCTTGGTAATATCTCAAGTACATATAATTTGAAGACAAGGCTACCATCGCATATGCTAATACTAGTAATAAGAATTATTTGTGGCCTAACAAAAGCATGAGTTGCTGATCCACACAAAGGTAAAGCAAATCTAATCCTTTACAACTTCAGAAAATTACAGAATTTATATGAAATTAAAGGCGGTCAGTTTTAGTGATATAAGTTACGCATGGACACAATAAAAGATAATCAACAAAGTTTCGTTGAAAATTCCATTATATCAGGAAAAAACATGTCATCAACAAAATAATAAGTTGAAAGGTAAATATCCATACCATGTTTTCTCTAGGACAATATGACACTCCTTCAAAGGGTCCTGGAAACATGGAACATTTATCAATAGATGTTATCACCATAGAGCAAGTACTAAGATAGCTTTTTGACAAGATTGGGTAACATGGACAAATAAACGCCATTGGAGAAATTGCATTAAGAAAGATTATTGGTGTAGAAATCCCTGGATAAAGCAACCGGCATCTGTTTTTTTTCATCTAAGTTTTTACAACTATGCAATTAGAAGGGAGAATACTAACCCAAGAGATAATTTTTATCATAAGTTGGCGTCCACCAAGGTCGTAATTTCAGGTCCTCATTAAAGGTCAATGATTTGCTTCTGATCTCATTTGATAGCTCCATGAAGTGAGTTCCACATCTCAAACTTTCCAGGATGCTCTGAGAAAGAATTTTGTTCAGAAATATTCTCATTTGGGTAAAAGTTAAAGATCAGTAAACAGGTTTTCTCGAAAGCTGTTTGTACTTTTCCGATAGAGTGAAGCCCACAATGCCAACTGAAGCGCATACAGAAAAGAGAGTTCTTTCTATTGCATTAGATTTTAGATTAGTATTAGTTAGTGGCATAGAAGTTTTTTTCACTAAATTGGAATGAATGAAGAATGCTAAATCGTACATATCAAATCTGGAAACAGCAGTTCTTCCCAGAATTTGGAGCTAAGATATAAGTTAGATAATCTTGTAGATAACAAGTGGTAAAGCACAGGGCCAGAACATATTTACCTCCTCTTCGGTAATATTATTTGAGTTCTGCTTTAGTTGTAAAATGGGTGATTCAATCTTTGCCATTATATACTGACCGGAACACTGCAATCTTTCCTTGAATTGCACAAATTCAATAACCTATAACATCAAAGACGAAGAAGAGGATTTGTAAGTTGTCACGCAGCACATTCTAATAAAGTTGCTTAAACTCCTATAAAAAAATAAAAAGTAACAAATCATTAAACTGCAAAGGACTATAATCAGCTTATGTCCTTGACAAGGAAAAATGTAAGACTACAAGTTTTATTATAACAAACAAAGTGCTACTTGGTGACACGAGACTTGTTTATTTATTTCATGAGAAAGAAGCATTGGCACAATATTACTCACATATTGAACCCCTAAATGTCAACTAGCATTTGCCAATCTCTAGACGAAGTTTCTTAATTGGAAGAGATCCTCCAGCACGAGGAGACGTTATCAGATGTTTCTGTGTTGCTGTTTTGTGTAGCAATTATCCTTTCTTGATTTTATAACAGAACATCAGCCTCTACGAAAACATGACATGGGGCTGGGAGATTTACAAAGAGCCTCTACAAAACATATTTTAAGCAATACATGTAATTTCAGGAGTTTGTTCCAAGAAACTAAATCACGTTAATAAAATGCCGCATGCACCACCCTTTGGTGCTCTAACATTCGATGCAGTAACTCCACTCAGTGCCAGTTATCCCCACCCGAGATGTTAAGCAAGTATAATAGGAGTTAGATTTCCAGAAAATGAATTGGGATCTTTTGAGTTTGCATCTAAAATATAGAGATAAAAGAAGATGCACATACCAATCTTAATTATTTAACAATCATTTTCATTCAAAAAAAGAAAGGAAACAGATAAATGGATACTAAGTTCCCAAGGTCCATAGCTTCTTTTCTAAAATAAAAATTACCCATTCTATACATGGGCCAGCTCAATACGGCTTGAGGATATTTTCAGATCCAAGAGAACGGTGACAAGTCACTCAAGAATATTAAAAGTTTAAATATAATAAAGCACTTTTAAAAGCATCCAACTTACTTTTGAGTAGTTCCTATGTCGATACGCAAGGAATGTAAGATCTGCTGATTCCCGAAAGTGATCATCCATAAATTTTAAATAATCCTTCAATAGATCATTTAAATCTGCCCACAGAGGAGATACTAACATTTGTGGTAAAATGTGGTGAGATACTGTCTCCAGCAAGATATTCTTCACATCCAAGGATTTATAACTACATAGAAGAAAGAAACTCAAAACCAGGGTGCAGTAAAACAGACAACTCAATACAGATTTCAAATCGGACCCTCTGGTCAACCATCCAAGCCACATAGTAGCAGAATTATTGATTTGACAGAGAGGGAGAGAGCGAGAGATAGAATTTGGTAAAGCTGAAGAATTGGTTACCGTTCATAAGCTAATGGAAGGGAATTCCAGTAAGTATAAAGATGGACCAACAAAATCTTATATTGCCACACATATCTGCAAAAAACAATGAAAATAAGAAACTGTGAGATTTAGATGTAGCAGCAATTTGTTTGTATACATATTCTCGGAATAAAGCTATGACATTTATCTCAGAAAAACATCAATGCAAGAGAGATACAACACATTTTATAGTATGGTGAGTTCTGCATGCTTTGCTAACATTCAATACAAGAAAAAGGTCCAAAATAAATACAACCATGACCGACACCATTGGCATTCAGACTAACCCAAACTGTTGCAACCCTTACAAGTACACTGTTTCAACAATTTTTCTTCCTAGTACTATGGACGTACAAGAATTCAGGGCATAAAAGAAAATCCGTAAGGTCTCTATGCAAACTTCAAGGAGATCTCCAGCATTATTCCAAGGGAATATAGCAATGTGACAACCAACGAGATATAAAGTCTACGTTCTTAAGGCATCAGGAGTCTATTGACTTAATATGCAAACAACCAATCATTCATGCAAACAGTCTAAAGGAATAGCATGAAGCACTGACAGCAAATAATCAGCGAAGTTAAATGCCAAACCTTCGGATAGTCAAACCAAATTCCAGAATCATAATCGACTCCAGCAAATAGCCAAGATCCCTTGTACGCCAGAAAAGCTGCCACAAAGTCAAAAAGATTATGGATTGAAACAACATAATTCTTCGTGAACTAAGGTGAGCACATACAATTAACTAAAAATAGAACCTTAATAGAGAAGTTAAAAAGTCAATTGTCAAAATAAAATTTAGACTTGAAGAGAGACAGTGGTTCCTCCACATTACATTTTATATCATGATTTATATAGGTAGGGGTATTCAAATAGGAGAATCGGCATGATAAAGTGATAGTGGGGGCAAAATTTTCCAAATGATTGGTGAGAGAAACAAATTAGGGGACATTATCGAGAATAACTTCAGCACGAAAAAACAAATCCAGGAAAATATAGCATTAGGTTTCAAAAATCCCAAAAACAAGATGAAATTCAACTTAGAGCATGATTTCTCAAATGAAACCCACCCAAGAGTAACATATACCTACATCCATATTCTATCTCGGATTTCAAAGCAAAACAAGAAACTGAAAGACTTTCAGAGCAGAACACCAGACATATAATCCACATAATAAAAGCTTGCACCGGAGTAACTCAAAATCCATTAGCAATACGATCAGTTAAACTGTGTAAATGGAGGACAAAATAGGAGACAAGAATACGCTCTAGCTATTTATGTTCCTGCTGAAACTTGCTATCAAAGGACCAGTATATAGGGATTTGTTTGAAGTGTTTCATGCTGTAATATGTCTGCAATATCACCATTAGCAAGGACAGAGAATCATATGATAGGAAGTCAGAATATTAGCTGCATATCTGCTGTGATAGGTCTTGTGAGACAAAATACAGCAAGTGCAATAAAAGGGGATCCAGGTTCAAACTGTCTGAGCAAAGCTCTAAACCAAATACATAGTATCACAATTGAGAAGATGCATTACATAAAAAGTTCACTGTTCTTTATCAAGTTTTGGATAAGAAAAACATAAACAAGTCTTCTGTACCAGTTGTGCCATACAAAGCAATTGGAGCACATAAATGAGATTATGAATACAAGTTTGTGAACATAAACCAGTACCTGCACCAAAACATTGCATGCCATTGACAAAAGCTCTTCACCATACATACTCTCTTGCGCATCCAACTCTTTTGACAGAGGAACATTCTTACAGAACATTTCAATCATTCTTACAGCTATGTCCTCAAGTTCTGTCAATAACATACAACAGAATTATAATTGGCCCCGAAATGCATAACAAGTCAATATAACTGAATTGCCACATTAGCACTTAGATCCATAAAAAGTAATTACAACATATGATGTAAACGAGTGTTACATAAAGTATAAGAAAAACAGCAACGACATCATGGATTTTGAAAAAACTTAGTGAAGCAAGAAAGACAAAAACGATCCATATTTTATATTCCATAATCATTAAGATTTATAAAAAAATGCTCCAATAAAATGGAGGTGAAAGGAGGCAATCTCTGCTAGAAGAAACAAATGCAATTGCGATGAAATGGTAAAAGGGCAACAAGATTTATATTAACAGAAGTGTGAACCAGATCAAGTCATAAAATGAAATGACTGAATGCATACCAGCCACTGGTAGAGCGAAAACATCACCAATTAAGTTCTGGACTTTGAATACAGTTATGGACTTCCCAAGTTCTTTAGTTGGCACATCCGTGCTACTAGCTTCATTTTCCTTCACTAGTTTCTTCAAAAACTCGCTCTTCTTATTAGTATCAAGAACTTCAAGAACCATTTCGACGTCTGAAGTGAAACAAGACAAGTGACCAAACCTGCACCCAGATAAACAAGCGTTCGATTGTATGATCATAAAGAAAAAATGCAGAAGTGTCAAGTAATGATCATGTGTGCAATCAAAATTCAATATACTGGTAGTCTGGTAATGAAAGACATCTACAGCTCTTTGCCATTTATGCTATACGTTTACAGATTTTGGTAGGTGCTGTAAAATGAACTCATTTTTCATGTCATGATTCATGAATAGACTGATTTGATAAAAATCACTACACCGACCCTTTTTCAAAAATTAAAGGCTGATAACCCAACCGTCAGCACGAGTAAAACACAGATCAACGCCATGTGTTCATGATCTTTACATCAAGATTGAGATGAAAACAAGAAGAAAAAAAAAAGGACGTGCTCCGAGAATATAAAATGAAAGACAAAGGAAAAGACAAAGGAACCAAATGCTAAAGGTAGACTTATCAGGGTATTATATACCTGATAAAATATTGAATGAGATCCTCAACCACTTTCTCAGCATCACCTTTCCCAAACAGAAGCTTTCGTCTGTCAATTTCAAGATGTGCCAAGTATGGACATCTTTCAGAATTACTATTGGTCTCCATTAATTTCTGTACAAATCTCACTGCACTTGACATACGTGAATCAAACTGCACAAAGAAGTTGAACCAGTCAAATGCTGTAGAATGTTTATTCGTAAAGTAAGTTGAAGGGAACTAAAGAAGTTACAAGTTCATCTGATATATGCAAATTCTTGGACTGAATAGATTTTAGTGTGTGGACGGGATCAGTCTCTTTGATCAAGATACTATCATCCTCCAGCAGACAGCCAAGGTATTGCAGTAAACTTTCCCAGTCGTCGGGACTACAATCCAGAGAAAGAAAAAGTAAAATTGTCAAATATGTATCGAGCAAATCAGTAAAAATGATAGAAACTATGAAATTAAGCATTGAGATAGCAGATAAACCTACAGCAGTTATCATATTATTTTACATTCTTCATATGAAGAGGCTTCAACAATAATAGTTGTGACTTTTCATACTGCACATGCAAAGATACCTAAAATCTTCTCAAAACCTATTACACTTAGATAACTAGAAAATGATGGATTTAACAAATCTGTTACTAAGATTCAATAGTCTACTAGAGTTAGGTTAAAATTTAAAATGATACAAAATTCCAGAATATCAAAAAGGTTCATATGTCCACAGCAACATCATCTTTACTAAACAACATAAAGATAAACCAATTATTTATTTTATCGATAAAATCCCAAGACTTGGTTGCTTTTATATTATTTTTTATAGAAGTTTGAAAGGCATACCATAATTCTAAAACTTTCTGAAATATGTCAGCTGCAGCAGCATAGTCTCCTGCCCTAGCAAGAAGCCTTCCCTGTCAACTTACAGTTACAGGAACAAACTTAAATAAGGACGAACAGAAACTACCATGGAGAACTAAATTGAATTACGCAAACAATAATATTCATGAAGAATATTTAAACCATCTAAAGAAATATTAAAGATGGCACCACTCCAAAGTTCATTGTTGTCGATAACATTCTAAAAACTTCCCCATACATATCTTGGAATAATTTACCATTTAAAATGGAATTTACACATCTGCGCAGAGAGTATCCTTGGTGGGTCTGTATAAATAGAGTTATGAAAAAGGGAAGGGCATACCTAAAAAGGGTAGTGAATCATTCATAAAAATTCTGAGGATGTGTCAAACTACAAATTGTGTTTTTAAAATTGGAAGAATTTGGGTGAGAGCCTGAAACTAAAATCTCTTTCTTCTAGATTGTAACAAAGTTGGACCAAACTACCAATATATGACAATTGACGCAATATACAGTTTGTGCTCGCATGCACCACTCCACCTATCAGACCAATGATCTTAAGTTCACATGAGAAACTACTCAATATACGGTTTGTGCTCTTAATTGCAAAATAGATTGAAGAGCAACCGTAGTGGACTTGTAAGGGGTGAAAACAAACCATATTGAAGGCTGTTATTGAGATACATTGCTAGAGAGTAATATTCTAAGGAGTACCTGTAGCCGTAGTTTGTCCACTTCAATCAACATAAGAGATCCTAAACTTCCAGAAAGAATCTCCAATGCATCACCATACTTGCCTTGTTGCTCCAATAGAGATATATAAACACTAAGCGCTGCATCAAATAATAGTGGCTTCAGAAGGTAAAACAATCCCCCAAAATCCAGAACTACATTCCTTCAAAGTACCTACTGAAAACAGTCGGAAGAGGAAGAAGAAGAAGAAGCACCTTCTGGCTCATGCAAACCGTGAGAAGTTATATGTTTCTTGAGCAAACCTTCTGCCAACTGGAAAAGCTTATCCCCCCCATTGCCACAACAAACCTTCAGCCAGATCAAACACCATAAAAAATGTAATTATCAGCAAAGTGTAAGTGTAAATAGTTATGAACAGATTATATCATTGGCAAGGATCAGCAAAGTCTAAATTTACATGATCATCATATTCAGGAAATTGGTATCAGTGCTAAATATAACTGCATACTTATGAGTCAATTTGTATGGGCTTGTCCCACCAACTTTGTGCATGCTACATACTCATGTACACATATGAAAGGCCAAAAATATTATTTCAATAGTCTTTAAATATTTGAATAACAGTTTTGAACAAATACAAACAGATACTTTCAAAAGTTAAAATGTGAGGAAATACTGAACAGTTAGAAAGCATGTCAGCGATTTTGTTCCAGTTGAATCAATACGCGATAATACTTGGACTCAAAATCCGCAGACTATTTCTGCTTCAAATCTATCATAAATATACAAATCTAGATTCAAATAAAATTGCTATGAAACAAAGTCCCTCATACGAGTAATAATTAGTAACCAGCAAAAATTTGCTCTCCATATCTATAAGCACAATAAGTTCATCATTTTGTATAATTTATATAATATAGCCTGAAAAGATGAACCAGTCCAATCAGGGGGGGGGGGGGGGTTTGTAAGTAAGAGAAACAAAGAGAAAAACAAAATCAGTTCACTTATGATCCCCTTTTCTAGAGCCAACACAAAAATAGCAATCACCAATTCACCATGGCACAAAAGAGGGATCTCTATATAGTAAATCTTGTGCGACTTCTTCTACCAATTGAAATTAGTCCAGAAATAAGTTTTTACCGCATAGTAAAAAGTGCTCCATAAATTTTAGCATAAGAACCCCTTGTTACATACATCAATTTAATGTTAGTTTCACATACTACTTCCAAAAAGAACAGTAGTGGTATAAATTAAAATTCTTAATAATGTGAAGTTATTTGCCAACATTTCTTTACCAGGTGATGCTCTTCGCATGTTCCGTATGCAACAAATAACTCTTTCGGCGTCTTTACCAATTTCCCTTTTATTCAGCTAGTCTTTATAGGTATGACGACACTAGTTTAGAATTATAAGAACTGGAATGCTACTTGCCCACCCACCCCCACCCCCCCAAGTGCCATTTCGGGCTGCAAATGCCCATAACTTGCGGCCAGAATGCCCACGAATTGCGGCCATGTTTTGCCGCACCCTCTCCCCTATTTTTCCTTTATATAATTGTATTTTATTATAAACATTGAAATTTTATAACTATACAAAAAATGCAACAAAATGTAAAATTAATTATATGATGTTCATGAAAAATTCAGAGATCAAATTACAGGAGAAAAAAAATTCAAAAGCTTCATAAAATTTAAAAAATTAGAAATCTTTATGTAGTTTTAAACTTCAGTAATTGGAGTGTATTTGTGTGAAAGTTCTTTAATTTTATTAGCACAAATTTTATTTATTGTACATTTTAAAAAATTCTACACTTAATATAAAAACATAAATTATATTAGAAAACAAAAGGAGTTGGCTTACACGCAAGTCATTCTAAAAACTCAAAATCATTCAATCGGACACAGCATTTATTGGTTTCAAACAGAAGAGCAGAAAACACACAGAACAGAAAACAGACACAACAAAAGAATTGAATGAGAGAAAAACACGACATTTTGACGTAACTTGTTAACCTTATTACCATTTCAAATCAGTCCCTGTAAGCAAACCTTAAGCGTGACACGTTTTCCTCTAGTACTATGGAGTCATAAATCATATATTCATAAAAAGAGGAGGAGATATAGGAGGGCAAGCAACTAAAAACCTGCAACTGGATGCTGCAAACTGCCCAGAGCAAGAACCTTTCTTCACCAGCAGACTTGTACATCTTAATAGCTATCTAAGATAAGGATAAGAAATAACAGAAAATAACACAACATAAGAGTAATAAACGAGAATAAGCGATTAATAATCGTTGAATGCACCGAAGTTTCCAAAGCGAATTCATTGCACCAACCTGTTGCTGCTTCACAAATGAGTACTCTCGCACGTAACAATTGAACAGGCCAATCATTAATTCCAAATTGTTGGGATATTTTGCACAAGAGTGTTCGTAACAACTCGTGGCCATCCCCACTGTCGATTTACAACCAATACATCAATGCACATTCATCCGAGCACGGAACACCCGTTAATTAACTGAAGAATCGAAGAAGAATGAAAAACTCACAGTGATCCAGTCGCTGGAAAACAATCTGTAAAGTGCTGAGGGTGAGATCGTCGACGAAGACATTGGGGTCACTAGTGCACAAAATATCCTTGGCATTTAAACAAACAGATAGCGCCTCCTCATTCCTACCCATCCTTTCCAATGTCAAAGCCTTCAGCGCCTGCACAAAATCAGCAACAAATGATTCCGAAAAACAGTAACGAACAACAGAGAAATCTTTCTCGCACAAAAGTATAATAAAAAAAAAAAGTGCGACAATGGAGGGGTACTCACGAGTGCGTAAGGAGAATTTGGGTATTTGGATAAGAGTGCGGTGCAGAGCTTGAGGGCGTTCTTGAACTGGCGAGAGTCGACGGCGTCCCAAATGGGTCGGACCCGCCGCTCCGGGATGCCACCGGCTAACCCGAATTTGGACGCCATTTCGTACAACAACAACAGTGATCTTCGAAACCGATACAAATCAAGATTCTCTTTTTTTCCTTTCCTCGACGGAAAATCGAAACGGGCCGGGCCACAGACGCGCGCAGCAGCAACTCTGAAACGGTGTTTGCGGGAGAGAATCTTTGACCTAGCTGATGAGGAAAGTTGCGTTAGCAGCAGCAGCAGTAGTACTCTCCGCGGGCGCACTGTGGTGGGCCTGTGATTTCATGTCATGTCAGGGGTATTTTCGGTATTTAAGTACGACTTTTGGGGTTTGGTTTTTCTCTTTTTTCTGTTGCCTTATTAGATTCTAATTTCTACTTCTAGAAAGGTAGTGACTAAAATCTGTTATTATTAGTAGCACCTGCACACTATAACTATTTACTTGCAACTAGGGGTGGTAAACGAGCCGAGCCGGCTCGCGAACTCGACGAGCCGGCTCGAAAAAAGCTCGAATTCGAGCTCGGGTTTTTCGAGCTCGAGCTTCGGACGAGCTCGAGCTCGAGCCTAAAATTAGTTGTTCGGCAGCTCGCGAGCTGCCTTCTCTTTTTTTTTTTTTTTTTTTTTTTTTTTTTTTTTAATATATATATATATATATATATATATATATTATTCTTATTCTTATTATTATTATTATTATTATTATTATTATTATTATTATTAACTAAATAGTAAATAGTCTATAATAATAAATATATCTAGTATTTAAATAGAAACAAATCTATATTACTTAAATAATTCATAATAATATAAAATATAATAATAATAATAATAATAATAATAATAATAATAATAATAATAATAATAATAATAATAATAATAATAATAGAAAAAATAAAAAATATATATAACTAGAGTTCATTATTTATTTTATAATTTTTTTTTATTTTCCTATGAATAATTTTTAATAAAAAAAATGATTTTAATAAAAAAAAAAATTAAATAAGCTCGAGCTCGAGCTCGAGCTCGCCAAAATTGGCTCGAGCTCGAGCTCGAGCCAAAAAAAATTGGCTCGATGAGCTCGAGCTCGAGCTCGAGCTGGGCAACATGGGCTCGAGCTCGAGCTCGAGCTGGCCAAAAGAGCCGAGCTCGGCTCGAGCTCGGCTCGTTCCCACCCCTACTTGCAACAATGTTTATTCGATATTGGAATGAAAAAACTTGTTATGAAATTTTATGATCGGATGATTCATCATAATTCGAAATAGGGGATCACTATTTCAAATCCCAACTTTTGCTTACTTGAATACCAAAAAATAAAAAATAAATAATTAATTGTAAATTACTTTAATGCCCTTAATGAAAATTAAAACCAAAAAAATATTACAAATACTATTTTTCTTTCTTAAATACCAAATAATTAAAAACCCTAAGAAAAACATTTCCCTCCTCACTCACAAACCCCTCACCTCCTCCACCTCCTTCTTCTCCCTCCCCAAAAACCCTCCTAAAAAACCTCAAAACAAAAGAAATCAAAACCTTACACAACTTGCAAAATGGCGTCAAATAACAATAGAATGGTAGTTTACAAGCAAGGAGAACCCATTAAGGTATGTATTCATGTATTTTTTGAGCTAAAACATCGATTTTGATATTTTTTTTTTTTAATTCGCCATCAATTTTCGACACATACAGGTCGAAAATATGCTTATTTTTCGACATGTATGTGTCGAAAAACATAACAATTGATATTTTATTCATTTTCGACACCTAAGTGTCGAATTTTGCTACAATTTTCGACACCTAAGTGCCGAAAATGACCCATATTTTCGACACTTAAGTGTCGAAAATATGGGTCATTTCGACACTTAGGTGTCGATTTTGTTCCTGTTGCAAATTTACTTGTCTTATATTTTCGACACTTTTGTGTAGATCGATTGCACCCATTCATTTACCACGTCAGAAAAATTCCCAACAAAAGAAGCTTTATTGGCATGGGTTTGTGAAGCTTTCCGAGAACTAATAGGTCAAAATGTTGCCACGCGATAGAGTTTCGAGATTATTACTATATCAGACAATGGTGATAGTTCTCCGAACAAAACTATGTAAAGTTACTGGTGCTAGTTTCAATGTTATTAAGTGTTGTGTTTTTTATAAATTGCAGTTTTTTTTTTTTTTTTTTGTGAAATTAACCCCAAATATATTGCAATATAACATAAAAAACATATTCTAAGTGTTTTTGGACAAAAAAAATAAAAAATTCAAATTATCGAAAAAAAAAATGAAACAGTTTAAATTCGACAGCTAGCTGTCGAATTGAAACTGTTCCAATATTTTTTTTTCGATAATTTGAAATTTTTATTTTTTTTGTGAAATTAACCCCAAATATATTGCAATATAACATAAAAAACATATTCTAAGTGTTTTTGGACAAAAAAAATAAAAATTTCAAATTATCGAAAAAAAAAATGAAACAGTTTAAATTCGACAGCTAGCTATCGAATTTAAACTGTTCCGTTTTTCTTTTTCGATAATTTGCAAATTTTTTTTTATTTTTGAAATTAACCCCTAATATATTGCAATATAACATAAAAAAACATATTCTAAGTGTTTTTGGACAAAAAAAATAAAAATTTCAAATTATCGAAAAAAAAATGGAACAGTTTAAATTCGACAGCTAGCTGTCGAATTGAAACTGTTCCATTTTTTTTTTCGATAATTTGAAATTTTTATTTTTTTTGTGAAATTAACCCCAAATATATTGCAATATAACATAAAAAACAAGTAAATCAAATAGAATCCATATAAAACTAAATTATCAAAAATAATTTCATTTAAAACAATCAAAATCCATATAAACTAAATTAAAAAACAAGTAAATCAAATAGAATCCATAAAACAACATCCATCTAAAAACACAATCCATCAACTAAATTGCCTAAAACACACAAGACTAATCCTGTGTTTTTTTCTTCCTACTAAACACGCGTTTCACAACTGCCTGTGGGGCATCGGACGAGGTCGATGGCGGTGGAAGTGGCTCTATCGAGTTAGCTGGAGGTGGTGGTGGGGCATCCGACGAGCTCGATGGAGGTGGAAGTGGGGCATCCGGCTCGATCAATCTGACAATATCATTTAGGGCCGCCCCACATGACCGTATGAGCGTCGGATGGCGCAAGTCCCCGCACCCCGCTAAGTGTACCCTTCACCAACTCCAAAATTTGTGAAAGTTGGACCTCCTTATCGGTACCACCCCCTGGACGAGCTTCACGTGGTCGAGGTCGATCCGCCTGGGGTCGAGGTGGATGGGCTCCATGCCTACTGAGTTGTAACATGCATCTGGGTCGGAACCAATTCATGTAGTCCGGCGAAGGGTCGGACCTAGAATATTCGACAGATAGCTGTCGAAATTTTGTAGAAAATTCGACAGATAGATGTCGAATATGCTAGCACATTTCGATAGTTGACTGTCGAAATCATTATGTCGAATTACCAAAAAATCAAAATAATCGACAACTACATGTCGAATTTTGTAGAATTTTCGACATCAATCTGTCGAAAATCCTGCAAAAATCGACATGTACAGGTCGATTATTTTGAACGAAGAACCGACCCACGAATCTCAAATCAATGCTCAAATCGACTGAAATTAGATGCACCCATTACTAATTAACGATCATTTCTACCTAAAACAATCAAATCCTAATTACCCATATCAAACAATCAAATCCTAAGTAAATATTAAAGAAAAAATAAATTCGAAAAAAAATATTACTTGTACAAAAAATGGACGAAGAAGCGGCGGCGGGTTGATAACAATGGACGAAGAAGCGGCGGCGGCGTACGGCGGCGGCGAGGGTTGGAGAGGAGAAGAAATGGTGGAGGTTTTTTTTTTACAACAATGGGTTTTTTTCTTTTTTTTTTTATTTGGTTTTAGAATAGGTAATTTTAAAAAAAAATCGATATAATTGATATTTTGTATAAAAGGGTATTTTTGTACTTTTCTTTTTATTTTGGTATTAAAGTAAGAAAAAACTGATAAATATGTACTCAATTTTGGTTTTAAACTTGGTAGTATTCAAGTAAGCAAAAGTTGGGATTTAAAATAGTTGCCCCCTTCGAAATATCCACTTTTGTCGTCTCTCGTAATGTAAAATTATTAATAATATTGATATCGTAAGTGCCATTTTCGCGGGAAATAAATAATTAGACTTTTCAAAAATTAAAATTGATTGAAAATTGGAATCTTATGTATTCAGATTGCATTCCGGAAAAATGGAAAATTGGAAATTGAAACTTTCAGTATTCGGGTTAAAATTATTTCAAATTCGGAAATATTTCGATTGAAATCGACGAAATATTTTGTTATCTCCTGCATAATCCTCCAACTTTATAGAAAGTAAGTTACGTTTGGAGTCTGAGACGTTTCCACCGCATAGGCGACTAATAGTGTGCAAAGCTTCATTCTTAAAATCTATGTCAACTTGATTCCCCTCCTGGTGCAATCCCAAAAAACTATCGAAAACTCCTTTGAGAAAATGGGATCACTACTCTGTTTTTATCCTTCCCAAATACGAACTCGTTTGATTATGGAGGATATCTTTTCAACGGTTGACAACTGTTGCACCTCAATAAAACTATGACCAATTTTGGGCATTTTTAAGATTTTCTTCTTGGGACCTATTTTTGCAGCAAAAAAAAAAAAAAAAAAAAAAAAACCGATGTTGTCTTTGTTCATATATGATTTTAGTTAACAAAAACACAATAGTAACATAATAGGAAATCATTTTCCTCCACACGTAGTTCAAATACTAAAGAACAATCATATTATTGAAACAATTTGCAAAATTATACATTGTTATATAAATGCTGTTCATTACGTCGAAACAGTAGGAACACTTAAACCCTAGAAACTAAACATAACTCTAACAACATGCTAAATTGTCGAATCACAATACCTCATTGCAACTCCTCTAAATTGTGCAATCCAAAGAAAAAAAAACAGGGTATCAAGCCCCAACAACGTAATAACAAATTTTACCTTGCTGCTAGGGTTTCAACAACTACGAATTTGTTAAGAACACGAAATCAAACCTTTAAAATAGGGTATACAACGGCTCCGAACTGCAGAAGTAGTATATCAAAATCTCCTCCTCATCTTTTTTGTTCTTATTCTTCTTCTCTTTTTTCTTCTTCCTATGTTTTCTTGTCGTTTGTTTCTCTCGTAGGAATACATAGGGTTGTGACTTACATTGGTTACGCAATAAACAGATACAAATATTAAGTTGGCGTTGTCCGAGACGACACGTTTTTGGAAAATGTTTGTAGAAATACGATTATGTAGAATGTTTTTTGGTGGAAAAAAAAATTCAAAAACCTTGTGAGGAAAATAAATAAATATGCATTGGAAACGTGTTGCATTAGAAACGAATTTACGAGAAATAGCATTTTTGTTAAGTGTTGCAATTATAATCTAAAGTGAGGGGCATTTCATACATTTCAACAGTAAGGGAGCTAATTGTAAGCAAAACTTAACAGAAGGAGTGCACTAAACTATTGGGGACCAAATCGTATTTAAAATTAGAAAAAAAAAAAAAATCGAACAAAAACCCCAAGATAAAAGTGAGGTAGTGCCCAAAACATATAAATTGAAATTAAATTTTATGTCAGTAAAACTAATTTTGAGTACTGAAAGAATAATATATAAAATATTGTTCATTTGGATTTGCAGACGAAGCAGAACTGAAAACAGTTGAAATAACTCATCATATTATAAAAATCGAATAATTCTACTGTATTTTGTCTTTGATCCAAATCCCAAATTTACCAAATTGCCAAAGCGATGATGGGTTCAGAGAACCACCACCAATATGTACATGTACCGGGTAAACCGGAAGATGACGACGAAGAAGAAGAAGAATGCCACCACCCCCTCTCCACCACTGGTCAGATGCAAACCCTAACCCTCGACGGCGACGGCGTCGGCGATAGTATCCTGAACGGCGACGTTTCGACCTCCAAATCCTATTCCAATTACCGCAGCGCCATGACGACCCTCTCTTCCTCCGCCGCCGAACATCCCCTCCTTTCTCCGCCGTCCATCGCCACCACTCCCGCCGTCTCCGATCCCCTCCTCTTCCCCACTCACACCCCGCATCTGGATTCCCCCTCCTACGCCGACGTTATGTTCAGCTCCTTCGAGGACAGATTCCCGGAATCAAACGGCGCCGGAGATATCTCCGATGAAGCCACGATTTCGCCGAACGGATCTCAGTCCTCCAGTTCCGAGTATTTGAGGATCAGCGTTTTGAATCCGCAGAAGGAGGTGGAGTCTTCCAATTCGATTGTCCCCGGCGGCAATACTTACGTCACCTATCTGATCACCACCAGCACAAATGTCCCCGATTACGGCGGCACCGATTTCAGCGTCAGGAGGCGGTTTAAAGACGTGGTTACTCTATCGGATCGTCTGGGCGAAGGTTACAGAGGCCTTTTCATCCCACCACGGCCGGATAAAAGCGTGGTCGAGAGCCAGGTGATGCAGAAGCAGGACTTTGTGGAGCAGAGGAGAGTTGAATTGGAGAAGTACTTGAGGAGGCTTTCGAGGCATCCAGTGATTAAGAAAAGTGACGATTTGAGGGCGTTTTTGACAGTGGATAACAGAATGCCGCTGCCAGCTAGCATTGACGTGGCTTCGAGGATGCTTGATGGAGCAGTGAGGCTGCCGAAGCAGCTTTTGGGGGAGTCGAGCAGTGCGATTGAGCCGCAAGACGTAGTGCACTCTGCTAAAGGGGGAAGGGATATGCTGAGGTTCTTTAAGGAATTGAAGCAATCTGTTGTCAATGATTGGGGTAATTCGAGGCCTTCTGTGGAGGAGGAGGATAAGGATTTCTTGGAGAAGAAGGAGAAGTTGTGGGATCTTGAGCAGCAACTCACTAATGCATCGAAACAGGTTTTTTCGACATTCAATCCATGTTGTTGCCCTTAATTTTCAGTTAAAAGTTTAACCGGTTGAGTGCCGTTTTTCTGATTGCGATTCTCTTTAATTTTGTACTGTGAACTGATAGGCTGAATCACTGGTGAAAGCACAGCAAGATATGGGAGACACTATGGGAGAACTAGGTCTAGCTTTTATCAAGTTAACAAAGTTTGAGAACGAGCAAGCGGCACTGAATTCTCAAAGAACGAGGGCTGCGGACATGAAAAATGTTGCTACGGCAGCTGTCAAAGCAAGCAGATTATATCGAGAATTAAATGCTCAGACCGTGAAGCATTTTGTAAGTGTGGCATTCTCATTTGGGTCATTACTCTTGTCATGATAAGTTGGCAATAGTAAGACGTAGGAATTACTGGCCTCGCCTTTTATTTTTTATTTATTTATTTTTATTGAGTCCAAGTGTAGCTTTTTCCTTAAGTAGGAAAACACATTCCATGGAATTATTGTGTTAGCTCTATTAATTATGAATTCTAATTGAGAAATGGTAGTTACCTCCTCAATCTTGAAAGGACTTCCCAAATTTATCGATTGTGACTGATTAACTAAAAATAGCTAATTCTATGCTCTTATTGGCAGGGACACACAAAAACATATAAAAATAGACTCTATATCTATGTGATAGTGCATATATGGTATATAATTTAATGTATATGTATCCGATTTAAATGTAGCACCTGTCTAATTGTTTGCTAGTATGGATCATTTTACCACAATAGAGTATGGTGTGATCAACCAGAAGAGATATGTATAGGTGCATCTACTTATCATGCCATGCCGTCATTGTATTAGGTTTTGTTCCTACCGAAATTACGGTGGTTCTCAAACGACACGTTGTTTTTGTCCTCTCACTTTATATGTTTTCTTTTAAAACTAGTTTCTTGTTTTAATTTTCTGTTTTTTATTTATTGGGATCTTCGACTTTTAATAAACAATAACTATCTTCCATATGGAGTCATTTCTTGTTTTGTCAGACAAACAAACAGAGTAACATAAATTCAAATTAACTGATATCTTGGAGTATAAATTAATGTTGCAAGTTGCATCACTATAAAAGGGTTGAGTTTTCTTTCTATATTCTCGAATCGAGCTACTTCATTTTTCCGAACTAATTTATGTATTTTCTCTTTCCTCTTTATGTATTTTCAGGATACACTACACGAATATATGGGCATGATGTTAGCTGTACACAGTGCATTCTCTGATCGATCTAGTGCTTTATTGACAGTGCAAACTCTTATATCTGATTTGTCTTCCTTGCATTCAAGAACTGAAAAGCTCGAAGGTGCATCATCTAAAATTTTTGGTGGTGATAAGTCAAGGGTCCGCAAACTTGAGGACCTAAAAGGTGCCATTAGGATCACAGAGGATGCGAAAATCTGTGCAATCAGAGAATACGAGAGGATTAAGGTATAACTTATCTGATACTACCAACAGAGTTTAGACCAGATTTTATATAGTTTCCACTTTCCAGTCTCTTTGAAATTTCATAAAGATGCTTATTTTCAGGTTTTGGATTGAAGCATTATCTCTTTAGTGTGATAGTGTGATATACCTGATTTTCTGGTCTTTTGCTTGATTTTTCATTTCAATTTCACTTGCATTGTGTACCTATAGCAGTGTTCAAGCATTTTGGACTTCCTAGATTGAGGTCTTAGTTCACCTTATTTTGTTTCCTGGTGTTTTTCAAACGTAAAGATGCTTAATAAAATCATGTCGCACCTCCAGAGATGTATCTCCACCAGTGACCTTGTCTTCAATATATGACTATTATGTTTTGTAATTGCAGCGCAACATTTATACATGTATTTATCTAATAACGAACTCTTTCTGAAAGATTCTCGATAGTTAATCTAGAAGTTTTCATCTAGTTATTGATCTTTCAAAACCAATAATTTCTCTGTGGCAAACTGTTTATAGTTGCCAACCAATTTGACAACCTCGATTACCATTTACTTTGTTTATTGTTTTACAGGCAGAATTTATTATAAGTTGGATAGAGTATAACTGCATCACACATAATTATTTTATTAGTCCAAGTCCTACATATAGTTAATCATTATTTCGAGCCTGTTTTATAGTTTAAGAAATGTGCACAGTTATGTTTGTACTTGGAATCTTGGATAGTTGGATTGCTGTATGAAACTCGAGGTGCTTTCTATTCTATGCTTGTTTTGTTGCCTTAGAGATCAAGTATGCCCGTTAATCTGATAGTCTTATATAATAAAAAGGTGAGAATTCATTGGATTGCTAAGGTGATTCTGAAGGATGGGTACTTTCAAGTAATGAAAAATCCTTGTTGCAAAATCTGCTTTCAAATTTATTTTTTCGTAGATTGCTGATTGACTGTTGGGGTGCTTCATGAGTATACTTGTCCTTAAGCCCTTCATCCATGTGGATGTAAACAATGATTACCGGACCAGCTATAGAAAGTTTATGCTACTTGTTACCTATAGAAAAGGCTTTGTGAGAATTTCCATATCTGCAAAAATTTATATGATTTGAGAACCACAAGAATCATTACCTTAGATTGACTTCTGTGACATTATAAGTCGATTCGCTCTCATTGCCAAGATTAAGAACTACAAGGAACACTACTCTAACATGCAAAATTGCTACTGCGAATATTACTGAAATGATTATAATCTAGTTTGATCTAATAAGTGATTGAAGATGAAGTGAAGTAAATAATTATAAACAATTTTGGATGGTACTGAATGTTACAGAGTAACATAACATTGCTTCTAGACTCTTTTCATATGCATTTCTTTTCTGTTGCCTAAATATAGTCCAGAAAATATTTATATTACAGTTTTGTGTTGGATTAAGATTATTGTCAGAAACTTGAGTTGTTTTCTGTTCTGCGATTACGTTTGTCTTAGATATTAAACTATTTGGTTGTAAAACGTCCGTGTTTTTGTGATTCATTGACACACTTGTCCACAATCAATTTACTAATGAAGATGCAAACTTAATCATTACCTATCAGCTAAAAAAGAAAAAAAAACTAAACGTTTCAGCTTCTTGATAGATACAGAGAATGCTTTCTCAGAGAACGTTTTTAGAGCCAGGATTAACATAAAGATTGTATCTAGAAAGCGAACTGGTCTTGTGAACGTTTCCTTTTCTGTTTTGTTTTCATTTTTGAATTATATTTCGCTTATTTTAAGAATTCTCTTAATGTTTTAAACATGCAAAAGATCAGGATCCGCTAGTCTGAATCGAAAGGGTCTTTCGTTATTTACAGAAGGAAGATTTGATTCTCGAAGAGGAACATTATATTTAGAATATTTATTATCTGGTATTGTAACTGATGCTAACGCTAAAAACATTAGCAGAAAATGGATTAGATTACAATAAACCATACTGCTGACAATTCTCGTCTTATTGCTCGTTTTTTTCGTGATTGTCCTTTCTAATAGATCTAGTGTGATGTGATTACAGGAAAATAATAGGATTGAAATCCAGAGGCTAGATGGCGAAAAGCAGGCCGACTTTGTTAAAATGTTAAAAGGGTTCGTTGTTGATCAGGTACTTTTATTACTCCCCGCGTATTTACTGCTACAGATATCTCTTATTTTCTGATTCCGCCAGTTCCAATAACGACACTATAAAATGTCATATTAAATGCCGGTGATCAAAAAACAAATTCTAGAATAAAATCATCTGCTGTTAAATTCTGTTTGTTTTTCTGCTTCTTGTCCTTGAATACGAATCGTGCATTTACAGGTTGCTTATAGTGAAAAAATAGGAAACGAGTGGGCTAAAGTGGCAGAGGAGACCCGAAAATACGCAAAAGAGAGCACATAGAAGCCAAAAATATGCAGTTTTGAACTTTTTTTTTTCCTTTCGTTTTCTTAATTCGACTTTGTGAACTAGCAAAAGGGAGTAAATGTTCATAATAAACATACGTAAAGTTGGTTACTTATTGAACCATTTTAGATCTTCTTATCAGCCCCCCTTTTTTCGGGGGGCATGTTTCTTTTATCCTCGATTTTCTGGTTTTATGAGAGGGTTTGTAAACCCTCAGAGCTTTGATTGTAATGCCTGTAAACATGTTTCCTCAATACAGAAAATGATATGTGGAACTTTGTTCACAGATGTGAGCTAAGAATTTAAAATAATTTGAAGTATTGTTGTTTGGGAATCATTCAAATATGGCCAATTCCTTTATGAAGTTGAAATTTTCTCCCTTAAAAGTTGAAACCTTCATCAATATACAACTTAATTAATTTAATCTAGTTGTGTTCACAGTTTAATTTAATTGGTTCTGTTCTTGATACACTAATTTGTTTAATTCAACTGTGCCTAATTGTCGAATCCCCCGCTAGGTGGAGCTTGTTACAAATGGCTAGTCTATGGTGGTTTACGTCTCTCGTATACGAGAGTGTAGATTTATCCGATACATCTGTATGATTGGTTATAGATTTCTTCACTAATTAAAAAAAAAATGTCCTTAATTGAGCAATACCAAAAATATTTTGTGATAAAAGAATTTTTAACATTTGACTTTTGAGGGACATAAACTAATATCAATTTGTTGGTCAGTGGGAATGGATCAAATGATCAAATCCTTTTACTAGGAGGTTAAATTAAAGCCAAAATTGAAAATGTCCAAGGTTGGTGTCTAACACTTGGCTATTATAAATTTATTATCATCAAAATCTAAAAATAATTTGTTTTTTTTCTTAATTTGGAGTGTAACACAAAGGACAAATAGTTACATATATATATAATATTTGTGTGTAATAAAATACACAAAGGAGAAGCATCGACGCTTGTATATATATATATATAAACATTTATGATGATAAATAATCCAGGAAAAATTAAGGGTGTAACATACGTTAACAAAGGTGTCGGATGAGAGTCAACTCAGTCAACACCTAGAAAGAATATTCCAAGGACAAAATCGTTGACACATTCAATTAGATTGTTAGTTTGCCAAATGCGACGCAATTGTTGGCATTTTGAAATTTCTTGGCAGCAACAAATACTGACTACTTAATTTGTTTATCTTATTCAGTAATAATGTCATTTTTCCAAAGAAGCTTAATTTCGAGGAAATTACAAATACATTTTTGCTTCATTCTGATCACAAACGACTTTTTTGATGGATAAAAGCTGGTTTGTTACCCCTTCCTTCATATTTATTTGTCTTAAATTATTTATTATGTTGCAATTCCAGTGAATTATTAATTGCACTTTTTTTTTTTCAATTTTACCATTTTATCTCTATTAATTAATTGAAAATCAATTAATATCATGGGTTAGTGACTTTTTATGTTTTTCTTATTTTAGCAGTTATAAATTATCCAAATTAACTTTAATATTTTGTCAATCCATTTAGTATTTACATATGGTAAATTCACAAAATTGATGTTTCTATTAAATAGTACTCATTACAATAGAAAAGTCCAAAATACCCCTTTTAACATATTAAAATATCAATTCAATGCATGTGGGGCATATGTGTAAATGAAAAAAAAAAAAAACTTAAATATAAAGTGAGAACAAAAAAGAGAAATTCATTGCTAAAGAGAATTTAAAATCGAAAAGAATACGCCATTTTAAGGAGTTTGACCGGCTACTGAACACCATGTAAAACTGAGGTCGATTTGCATAGAAAAAGAGAATCGGACTGACGCTGGGTTTAACACTTCGACGATCAAGTCAATGGATATCAGTATGTATTTTTAAAAGAATCTCTATAAATAATTGAAAAAGTAGATTTTGCTTCTTTGTGTATATGAGTCACTCTTCCTTTTATGGAATCATATTTATAGTTAGTTACCTTCATCGGATTCCAAAAGGCCCAAAAAATCGGCTGGGCAGTCTCAATCGCCACTCAAATTAACATTTTTGCTTACTTTCCGCTTGTAGTCTCATGATATTTCGGACTATTATTATTAACTAATTATCTAATAACCATTTTAGCCATGCCCCTAGGCATGCTCTAGGGGTACAGAAGAATCATAGTCTTTTCAAGTTTTTCGACTGTTGTCAGACACTCATGTGCTAAATGCTTGTGTTATGACATTTAATGAACCTGCCCGAGCATCAAATACACTTGTTAATAATCAATGTGACTGCCCTCTCGCCATGATCAGAGCGCGGTATTAGCTCGCAAGGTCATCATCGTTCACGCAGTTTACGAGGATGGGCCTTCTAACGTGGATTATGAGCATGAACCTATTTGTTTTATTGAACTTGTGGGGATTGGACTTTCTTAACAAATTATAATGGATGATATTTGTTGTCCGGATCTATACATATAAATGATTGGATTTTAACCGCAAGGTTTGATGGATGAAAATTCTATTGGTGCAAGAGAATAATGATATGAATGATAGTAGAAAGGGTTTAATAAGAATGAGTGTAAAACAAACACATGTGACATTTGTCCTATAATTTATTTAAAAATTTAGACTCTCTTTTAAGAAGAAAAAAATAACCAAGTCTTTCCATTGGTTTCCACTTTCCTCAAACAATGTAAGAAATAGCAAATAGGAGTATTAACTTTTACGAAATTGGAATCTATATAAATGATCAATAGCAATTTCTTGACATAATTCTTGACATATTTTTGTAACATTGTGATGTTGGTTGTAAATAATATGGAAAGTGTAATTTTCTAACATAATCACTTGATGATTATTAATTTTTCATTAGCATCCATGTCTATTATATGGTGTGTTAGTGCAGATATAACTCCTACGTAATTTTCGATGGTTTTAGTCAATGTTATCAGAACCGGACCGGACATTAAACCGGCGAGGTATTCGGGTCATGGTTGGACCGGTTCAACCGGGGTCAACCCGGGTTTTTTACTTTTTTATATATTCTATTTATTTTTTAATTTTATATACACATAATTACATCCAAATAAAAATTTAAAACATTAAACAACATATGAAAAACTTCACTTCAATCCAAAAAATTATCCATAATAATAATGTATCTCATCAAAATCATCCTCATCACATAATTAAAATTTAAAATATAAAATGGTGAAAAAACTACAAGTGTAAATAGAAATTTTAAATTCACATCTAAACAATTTTTTTTTTTGAAGAATTGAAATCTAAACAAAATTATTATCACATGATTAAACAAAATAATTTAAAAATTGCACGATTCATCTACACGAAAGAGGGTACCAGCAGGTTGCGGGGCCGGCGGTGGCTGGTGGTTTCCGGCGGCCGGCGGTGGCTGGTGGTTTGCGGCAAGGCTGGCGGCTGGAGGATTGGGAGGCGGTGGCTGGGTGCGGGAATAGTGAAGGCGAAGATGTACAGACTTGTCAAACAAGTCTGTTGAGTGTTGACGTTTAATGTGTTTTTTAATTCAATCTTTTTTTTTTTTTTAAACCTAATAATCAAAACGACGTCGTTTTGATAAAGTATTAAAAAAATATATAAAAAGCAGCGTTTAGGAATCGAACCCGGGTCAGCGGCCGGTTCGCCGGGTCCCAGGTTCCACCCGGTCAGATCAAGTTTCTGGTAGTTGACCCCGGTTTTGAATTTATGTGGGTTTGGGGGTTAGACCGGACCGGTTTTCCGGCGGGTCGCGGTCGAACCGGTCGGACCGGCCGGTCCGGTCCGGTTCTAATAACATTGGTTTTAGTTTTACACCTATATAATGAAATATCTCCTTCGTACAAAATAACCCCCATATTTTTCTCTCTATACTAATTTGTTATTTGCATTCTCTCTATATCTCTTTATATTGTTGTTATTATACTTTGTTTCCACAATCATCAAACCGAAGAAGAACAAAAAAAAAGACCGATATACAACACTATTCTTAATTTTGTAACTAATCCTAACCATTAGCGTCTATATATTTTTTTATTTCAAATTCCACCCATCTTTCACCTTGGAAATTCAATAGAATTTGAATTCAAACAATATAATTTCTTTATAAATTTTAGAAATTAAAAAAAAACTTATAATTATAAAATAATAATTTATATTTAAAAAAAATAACCGTTTTAACTAAGAAAAAGGCAAAAGAGAGAAGAGGCAAAACCAGTGGATCTCACGTTACCACCATCTCTGCTTTGCCTCATTCACTCCCACTCGTCTTTTTTCCCTTTTTACTTTTCCTTTATCTCTCTCTCTCTCTCTCTCTCTCTCTCTCTCTCTTCTTTCTCTCTCCTCTTTCTCTCTCTAATCTCTCTCCTCTCTCTATAGTTTCACTATCATCAGTCACATAAACCGCGTTTCCCCCATCACTCTCCGCTAGGGCCCCACCCAATCCCTTGTCTCTTAATTTCTGCAGCCGCCCCTAACCACCGTCAAATCTCTCTCTCGAGGGTTTGATCGTGTGTGTTTCTAGGGCAAAACTACAATCGATCGGGATTAACTAACAATGGCGGACAACGGCGAGGAGAAGCTCATAGCTGTGGCCCGCCACATAGCGAAGACCCTCGGCCACACGGACACCATGACCGACGACATCCTCAAGATCTTCTCCAACTTCGACGGCCGCCTCCGCGAGAAGCTCACCGAGAAGCTCTCCGACGACGATGTCGAGCAGACGCTCAACTCGCTCGACCGCCAGATCTCCCGCTACGTCTCCGCCGACCGCCCTATCTGGTCCAACTCCGCCGATTCCGCCTCCTTCCTCGCCTCCGTCGACCAATTGACCGCCGTCGTCCGCGATTGGACCCCAATCGCTGACGACAAGAACATCTCCTCCTGCCTCGACCGCGCCGAGGATCTCCTCCAGCAGTCCATGTTCCGCCTCGAGGACGAGTTCCGAACCCTCGTCGAGCGCGGCGCCGAGTCGTACGACCTGACTCGGTCCGAGTCAACTCACCCCCACACCGACTACTCCTCCTCCGACGACGACGGCGATTTCGACGACGGCGGCGGGAGCCTCACCCCGGTAGCCCACCCCATAACCGACTACGACATCACAATCGACGCTCTCCCGTCCGGCACCATCAGAGACCTCCACGAGATCGCGAAGAGGATGGTGGCCGCCGGGTACGTGAAGGAGTGCTCGCACGCGTACAGCACGTGCCGGCGGGATTTTCTGGAGGAGAGCTTTTCGAGGCTGGGTCTTTCGAAGCTCAGCATCGACGATGTTCACAGAATGCAGTGGACCCAGCTAGAAGACGAAATCGAGAAATGGATCAAAGCAATGAACTTAGGTGTTCGAATCCTCTTCCCCAGCGAACGCCGCCTCTGCGACCGCATCTTCTTCACCTTATCCTCCGCCGCCGACCTCTCCTTCATGGAGGTCTGCAGGGGTTCCACCATTCAGCTCCTCAACTTCGCCGACGCGGTCGCAATCGGAAGCCGGGCCCCGGAGCGTCTCTTCAAGGTGCTCGATGTTTACGAAACTGTGAGGGACTTGATGCCGGAGATCGAATTAATCTTTTCCGACCAGTACTGTTCGTCTCTGAGAAACGAAGCCGTAACTATTTGGAAGAGACTCGGGGAATCTATCAGGGGAATATTCATGGAGTTGGAGAATTTAATCAGGCGGGACCCGGCTAAAGACGCAGTTCCTGGAGGAAGATTGCACCCCATTACTCGATACGTGATGAATTATCTTCGGGCTGCGTGTAGGGCCCGTCAAACGTTGGAGCAGGTATTCGAAGAGAGCGGCGGAAGCAATCTTGACTACAGAAAGGGGAACGATTCCTCGTCGTCTAGTTTAGCGGTGCAAATGGAGTGGATAATGGAGTTGTTGGAGAGTAATCTGGAGGCAAAGTCGAAGACTTATAGGGATTCCGCTTTGTGCTCGGTTTTCATGATGAACAATGGGAGGTACATAGTGCAGAAGGTGAGAGACAACGATTTGGGGGTGCTGTTAGGCGACGATTGGGTTAAGAAACACACCGCGAAAGTGAGGCAGTACCATGTGAATTATCAGAGGAGTTCTTGGAGTAAGGTTTTGGGAGTTCTCAAACTGGACAACAATTTTTCCGCGTCGCCCAATCGGGGGTCCAAGAACTTGAAGGAGAAGCTGAAGTTGTTCAATTCCTACTTTGAGGAGACATGCAAGACTCAGTCCTCGTGGGTGATATTCGACGATCAGTTGAGGGAGGAGTTGAGGAGTTCGATTTCGGTTGCTTTGTGTAATGCGTACCGTAATTTTATTGCGAGGCTGCAGAGTGTACCGGATATTAGCAAGAACGCGGATAGGTATATCAGGTATAGAGTGGAGGATATCGAGGCTCGGATTAACGAGCTGTTTCAAGGGAGTGGGGGTGGAAGAAGGTGAGAGAGAGAGAGACGACGGAAGCTGGTAAGCAATGTATGTATGTATGTATGCATGTAATCTTGTTTGAGTGTGTGTGTGTGTGTGTGTGTGTGTGTTTGTATCATACAGTGTAGCTAGCGGCTTGAAAGATTTGTTGTTTGTGTGTGTGTGTATTTATGGCCTTCTGCTTTAAACTGGGAAACACGCGCCTTACACGTAAGATTTGTATCTTTAGAACTCAAGAAACGGTGAATATTCATCGTATTCGTATATGCTTAAAACCATTAGAAATTTTCTGCCTGCCGGAAATGTTTAGTCGTCGTTCAGATTTTGAATATTTGATCGGTTTCTGCTCTTAACTTATCGCGCATAGGATACCCGGTCATGTTCGTGTTTGGAATTGACTTTAAACAGGTGGTAGCATTGGAGGAGAAGTTTGGACAAGCATTAGATGTTTCATAGGAGAGGCTGCTTTGGTTGTTATATACTTACAATCAAGAAAGTATATACTTACACAGTCAAGAAAGTGCTACTACAGTCATATTTCATTTGTAAGGAATTTTATTGATGATGGGGTTCCCATTGATTCACACTAGTGTAGATAGAGAATGGGATAACAAGCCCACCATCTAGGGGTTAAACTTAGTCACTAGTTTGGTATTTTTTTTTGTTAATTCTTTTTTTTTTTTTTTTTTTTAAATTATGAATAGAAGATAATTTATAGTAGCAAAACATATATATAATAATAAAATTTTGAGTCGAGCTTGTGTCCGTGTTCGTGTTCGTGCTAGAACTCGATTTAGTATAATTATTCGAGCTCGTGCTTGCTCACCTGGTTAAATTGAGAGATTAGTTACAGAGGAGCTTAACAAACAATTATGAATTTTGAAACAATTATGTAGAATGTTTGTATTTCTCTTCTTGATATGTGTACAAAGCATTACATGGTGTTACTACATATAATATAGTACAGCAAAGACAACAACTCAAAGGTCAAGAGTTACAATATCATTAGCTTGAACATAATAAATATAGAGTTACATATAACCATTATGTGTGATAATGGTGATTGCAGTGGGAATGCAATATCATTACTTATGCAAACAAATTCTTATACTATCTAAAGAATTGGACATTGATTTTTACTTCATCCGCTCTAGAAACAAGTAGTGTTGAACTATTGTTAATCACAAATTTCGCGGATGCCAAATATAAATACGAGACATGAAAATAGGAAACACATATAATCAAACGAAATGGATTGCATTCTCTAAATAATTTCATGATTCTTCTGTCCTAAATAAGCTTGTTTTTTAATCGAATAAATATAAACACCTCAAATTCAAATATGTTATGAAATCGTGGCGGATAATCGAAACTTCAGTTGAGAGCTTGATATGTGTCCATGTGAGTCTGAATATTGCATGCATCGAAGTCTCTTTTTATCTGCACATACTAGGATTTCTTGATTTGTAGCATAGGTTGGTGAACTTGGATACCTGCCATTTGACATATTTGGCCCAATTAGCTAATAATAAAAAAGTATTTATTTTTTAATTAATCAATTTAACATATTTATAAAGTGCAAATATATTAGGGACTTTCATTTGTTACTCAATTTAATAGCCAATTATTTGGTTATTAATTAGTGATTTTTCTCAAAATTTTGGTGTCAACAACTATAATTTGAGAAATAGGGGTGGCATTTGGATCGGGATATTCGGGTTGTAACCCGACCCTGTCAGGTTTTATCCGACCGGATCAGGTAATTTTCAAACTTACCGGGCTCTGCCGGATTCGGATACCCGGTGCTCACAAATCTAGTCGGATCTGGGTATTAGTATTCCTATCCGGATACCCCATCGAGTACCTAGCTTAAATAAAAAAGAAAAAGAAAAAAAAAAGAAAAAGAGAAACTAGACTCTAGGGCCTATCTTGCTCTCAAACCCAATCCAATTTTCTTACATAGCCCATCTTATGTTTGTCAATTATAATTGACATTGTACTAATTACTAAATGTCAATATGTCGATTGTCAAGTTACCAAATTATCTGAAAAAAATAAAAAAGGCAAAACGAAAAACGCAAAGTAGAAAAAAAAATGAATTTTTCTTTTCAAAGAAAATGAGCATAGGACCCAAGAAATGGGCTTCTTTTATTATTATTTATAAAAAATAAATGGCTCTGTACTAGGTGATGGCATAATGGCACTACTAAATTTCAAAAATCAATATTATTCTTGTAAAAAAAAATCGAACCCTACCCAAAATAACCGGTCGGGTTCGGATAATGATTTCTATGCCAAAACTTGAATAACCCAATCCTAATAACCCGAAAAACTTGACCCGCTCCGAATGCCCACCCTTATTGAGAAACATCATCCTAGGAGTTGTTTCCTTATTTTGTTATCCAAATTCGAATTATTAGGACAACCTAGATAGTTCACCATAAAATAAGCTAAAAACTAAAGTTGATTTTTTCTTAGGCCATCTCCGACAGTCGTTTTAAAGTTGGTTGTCCATATCTTTAAATTGGCACACGTACAGTGTTATGCACTACCATTTTTAACTGTATACTCCAACAACATTGTTTACAATTTAAACAACAATTATATTTTATTATTTTTTCATATTTTAATTTTGAATTATCCATAAATTTGGAAATTAAAAGGAATGTGTTGTGTTGTTTTATTATTTTTTTATTTTTCCACAATGGTTAAAGTTCAACTTTGGTGTTCCAAATTTGAACAACCAAATTTACAATTTGTTAAAATTTGCATTTTTCCATTATGTTGTTGGAATTCTCTTTTCGGCCACAAAATGTGTAAAAAGTGCAAATCATAGAATTGCATTTGACTGTTGGAGTTGCCCTTAGTATTTGCAAATATCCCTAAAAATATTTATTCTAACTTAACTCAAAGTCACGAACTTTTGCTTATATATATAGATTTTTGCAAACATCACCTTAATTAGAGTTGGCATTTGAATTGTTTTAAAAAAAGATGAAATATTATATAATAGTTTGTAGGATGGAAAAGCATTATTAGCCCTAAGCATACTCTTATTTTTGGTTTAGAGAAAAGTTCATCGATTCAATTTTTTATTTTTTTTTGGAAGTCCTTGGACTAGTTCGTTAAACATTACCATTCAATGTCGTTTATTATGCCTTAAAATTCATTTTTCTATTTCGATACTTCATTTCTTTTTTTCGAAAGTTAAGATATGTCTTAGGCGAAAAGATAATTTGGATATGTCCGAGTATTTTTATTGGTTTCTTGTGTTTTTAAGTCACTGCATTTCGTTTATGCATCGACATTGTACATTTATATACTTTCTAATTATGCTTTCGAGTGTGTTTGTTTAACATAATCAATTATACATTTTTTTATTTGTGTTCGAGAAGAAATTCACAGCTAATCATATAAGTGAACTTTACAAAAATCTACTCTCCTGTAATGTAATAGCTTGCAAATCTCACAAGTGGTGGGCAGGCAGGGGCCCATGACCCCCCACCACCACCAATAATTTTGCTTATTTACTACTAATTAGTAATTACTAATATATTATTTTAATTATATGTTGTTATGCATTAGCCACTTTAAGAAATAATATTTATATTTTGTCAACTTAGTTTTCTTTCAACTTTGATTCTCGATTCTATATTTCTAATCAATATTTGATTTTTTATTTTATTTTGTAACAATATCACACATTCACGTAATTCACTACATATATAATATCCTTAGAAAAAATCGACTACAGTACGTACCCTCGAGCAAGTCGCGCCCCTACAAACTTTTAGTATACCCATCTAAAATTTCGCTCTCACACCTGGTTCCGCCACTGCCTAGACTATTCACAACCCTCAATATCACATGGACTTTTAGCTAATAAAAATGCACAAATATTTTCTAAAAAACAAACTTTTATTAAAAAAATGATTTCTTTATCAATAATAAATTAACACCCCCCCCCCCCCCCAATTTTAATAGTCGTTTTGGGTTAGTGCACATGTATTAAAAATTTTAATAAGTATAAGTAAAATTACAATCACTCTTAAGGTATGGTCAAATTGCAAAAAAACCCCTTTTGTTTGGATAATTATAACCACCCCCTCAAGTATAAATCTTTTTACATGTCCACCCTTGCGGTTTCAAATTTAGTGGAATTTTCGAGATTATATGAATTATTATCACTTTTGTACCCGTTTTATCCTATTCGAACTCCACATTTTGAAGCAAGATGATCATAATATGTGTTTTTAAGCTTGTATATATCAGATTGCGGTGCATCATAAACTGTATTTTTATACAAAACGAGTACAAACTAGAGCACATTTCACGAAATCTAGATGATTATGTTGAGTTTGACACCATAAGGGTGGAGGTGTAAGAAAAAATCATAGTTGAGGGGAGATGTAATTATCCAAACAAAAGGGGTTTTTTTCGTAAATTGACCATACAACAGGGGTTGATTGTAATTTACCCATTGTTTCACTAATAATTCTCTCTCAATAGATCAAGAAACGACAAATTAGCTAATTTTAAAATTGAAACCAAATGAGGTTGAAGATTGGGACGTGCTTCACAGAATCATGCTTGATTAATTTCTTGAAACATGAGGCAACATTAATGATAGTAGGGAAATTGGTGTAACATTTTATTTTATTTTAAATGAATATACAAAATCTCATATCTTACCAACTCTAGATTTTTCAACTTAGGTACAAAAAATAATTAGAAATTTCCCATTAAAAGCAAAAAAAAAAAAAAAACAAAATATGAAAACTTATATAGTTTCTGTAGTCCCTCTGTCCCATTTTTTTTTTTTCTTTTGTCCCAAATTATTTGTCATTTTTGAGTTCCAACAAAGCATTAATTGCATTTTTATCAAATTTGTCATTTATCATTCGTAATTAGTTAATTGAAAATAATTAATGACAAGGGAATTTTAGTATTGACTATGTTAGTTTCGGTATAATCTATGCATATTTACTAGGTTTTTTAATATCCGCGCAACCATCTTAAAAGATATATAATATGGGAAGAAGAGAGTACTAAAATTCATTAACGTTCTCTTTGTATATTTTCTTAATAAAAATAATTTTTGTTTAAAATATTATTTATAAAATTCCATATTAAAAAAATAGCCCGGCTTTTATGAAAATCAATAGCATGAATTTTTCTAGACTCGGTGTGAATTTAAAAAAAAAAATCAACTCACCTATATAATCGACATTTATCATAGACATGATGATAAAACCGAATATAGAAAATTAGTTGAAATAAAATAGAAAGAAAATATAGGAACGAGCAACTCCAATGGAGTTATTAAACGATTTATCAAATCTCTTAACTACTATTTGACTCCTAAAATTTAAAAACTTTGTTCTCCAAAGGGGTTATTAAAATGAGTTTGTATTTTGATATTTCAACACTCTGAATCTAAAAATACTTCCTGCAGATTGAGTTATCAAAACAATAACCACCTAACCAACCAATGACAAATTGACATGTGGCGATTACATGTAAAATTATCAAAAAACTTCCAATTGATAATAAAATTTGATTACCATGGTTGGAGCATATGAGTTTTAAATGTATTTTAAAATAGTATCTTAAATATCAAATGAGCATTTGATAATCCAAGTTTGATATTTAGCATTGGAGTTACCAATACCGTGAATGTTGAACGTAGCATGTAGTAGAAGTTTAATTAATTTCCGATCAAGTAAAAAATGTAATATATCATATACACATAGTAGAATAATAAAACCAGAAATTCGGAATTTTAGAAAATTAAAATTGGATCGAAAATTTAAAAGAATAGACATATACATTCCAATGCAACATATTTGGTAAAGTCAAAAATCATTTTGAAAAGAAAAAAAAATCAGATCAGAATCAACGAAAATTGATTTTTATTTTTTTATCAAATATATGTATGAGGAATTAAATTTTATTTTTTCCCCTGAAAAAGATCTTGTATTATTTGAGATGATAATGAAAGGAGTTATGCAATTTTTAATAAATTGCTTAGGATGAATGTTTGATGTAGTTTGTGCAAATTGAGTGTCTAAACACGATTGGGTGTGAATTATTATCCATTTATTCAAGTACGTTTAAGATGATAGTAGCGTACGATCAAACAAAAAAAACAAAGGAATTCCCAATATAAACAACAATTAGTTATTAATTATTCAAAATTAATTAGTTAGTAGACCCACTTAGCATGTTAATGAAGTGGTTGTATCTCTATATTAAGATTTAAGGTACAATCTCACCTCGTGCAATAATCCCTAAAAAATGTAAACAATTATTGTGCATAATATTTAATATTTGGAAAAAAATCTTTTGGTAATGATTCAATTTTAAAAGAAAATGAATAAACTAAGAAGGGTAAAAATGTCATTATTGCCACCGCCAGACGGTGCATCCTATAGTTCAGTGCTTAGAAGCTTCGTCCTCATAAAATTTAATTCACTACGAAGGGTAAAAATGTCATTTCTTTTAATGACTGCCAATTTTGAAGTTCAATCTGTAGCTTATTTGGATCCAAACCATGAATCTTAATTTGAAGTTTAGTATTTTTTTTTTTTTTTTGCACATAACATCCATATTTTTTTTGCATAAAACATTGTATTTAGTGGTTTATTGCATCTAACATCCATATTTTTATCCGAATTGTCAAAAAACTCCCCGTAGTATAAATATTAACAAAATCTTCCTTATGATTCAATTTATTAGCAAACAGTCCCTAAAAATGCATCACTCAGGGGTTTTTGTGCTAAAAAAAATGTATCATCGGTGATTGTTAGCTAATATTTATAACAAAGGTGCAAAATGCAACAAAATCTGAGGACTTCAAAAATATTGCTCTCATATTTAGTTGTTTTTTGAACAGTTTTTTATTTCAGATGTCTTCTCATTTAAAGTCATTTCGAATCCTCCGTATTCAAATTCATTTCAAATCCTTGAATTCAAACGCAACCTTATTTTGTGTCTTCCTAACTAACCTCTATCGAGAGTTGACAAAGGAAAAGAAAAAAAACGAATGGAAAACTTGATAACTAGACCACATTAAGTTTTAGTAAGAAAAAAATCGGGCAAATTATGATCGCCGCAGACGTTTGCTTAAACTACGAAAAAACCCTCATATTTTTATAATTGCAGTCACCCCCTCAACTATGTATTGTTAAACGTCCACCCTTACGTCTCAAATTTACCCAAGGGTGTTCATCCGGTCGGTTGGTAAACCAACCAGAACCGAACCAAACCAAACAAAAATTTGGTACGTGCCGATTACCGAACCGGTAATTCGATTCGACATTCAGTGTTTTTTATTATCTTAAACTGCAGAAATCGAGCCCTTTGGTTATAAAGATAGTTTTTTTTTTATATATATATATTTTACTAAAATCGAAGACTAATTGTCATTAGTTTAAACAGCAAAAAAAAAATAAAAAATTAGTGTTACAATCTGTAAGATTCTGTGGCCAAAAACCCGCGGTTCGAGGTGCCAAAAGACAATTGTTTTTTCGAGTTTGTAATTGCGAGACAAGAAGTATAAATTAAATGTACACAAATACCGTACTATGATTCACTTAAAATACATCAAATATAACGTGTATTTACCTATATATATAACATATACTTACATTATATATATATATATATGGACAATGTTATTAAATATTAAATGAGCATCAAATTAAAGAAAGAGTTATCAACAGTACTTTCAGTGCATTAAAAAAAAAAAACCATAGACAAAAAAGACAGCTGGGATTTTTGGTAGTATGAAGACTAAGAAAGTGCAGAATCTAATAATATTCTGGACCCATTTCATGGAATATTGTATAAAATTGTTACGACAGATAATTTTGCTTTAAATATTATATAAATATATATATATTATAAGTGTGTCTTTTCTAAATAAAAATACATTCAAAAACACATATCACAAAGTTAAAATTATAAGGGTGGAAATCGGAGGAATGGATCGGAAATGGATTTTTCGGAAAATTTTCAATTTTGTTCGTAAGTAAAAAATGGGTTCCAATTTCCGTTTCAAAAAATTCGGAATGCAATAATTCATTCCTATTTCGGAATGACTCGAAATCAGCAGAATTTTGGAAATTTTGGAAACTATATTATATACTCTTGTTCCAAATTCAGATATCAAGGGAATTTTCACAATATGTTTCTATATTTTCTTTTCGATTTTTTTGCAGGAAGATGTAAGAAAATCCAAAAGAGAGTTCGGCAAAACGCAATAAATAAAACCACACGTAGAAACATCGTAACAAATTGAAACATAGATTTTTTAATAAAGAAAAATGCAATAGAGAAATTCTGATACCAATTAATTTTTTCTAAGTTTTTAATTTACTTGATGCTTCGGTATTAATCTTTTTCATAAAAAAATATAAAATAAGTTATATTATGAAATTATATATTATAAAATTATATTATGTACTTCGAAAAGCAATCAAAATATTTATTATTAAAATCGGATCGGAATTGGAATTAAAATTTCCGTTAATTTTATATACAACTTAGATTTCGTTTCAAAAAAATCGAAAATCAGAATGAAAAATACAGTTTCAAATTTCAGATACTTTTAGACCGGAATCGACGGATTCGAAAATTCCATTTTGATTCTCACCCCTATTAATTAACATGTCCAAATGACCTAACAAGTTTATTTAAACCCATGATATATGTGAAAATTACCAAGTGGATATACACTCAATCCCTAAAATCCATGATTAGAGAGTAAAATGTTGCATTCTCGATTATAAGTTCAAGTTATTTAAAAACTCATTATTACAAATCTTAATTTCTTGACAATAATGGAAACGCTATTTTTGTATTTTTTCTAGGCGAATATGATATTGAGATTTTTTCGCGGAACTCGAATCAACTACATGAAACAAACCAGATAGTTTAATGATAAAACAACTATGTTTCCTTATAGTCGATTTATTATTTCTCATGTCTAATATTCGATTTAGTATTTCAGTCAATTATATTGTTCTAATCGGCTATTAATAAAACAGCTATGCAACATAGTGGTGGACTTACGTCCAATTTAATCGAAAATTTTACTAAGGCGTTATCACTAATTTCCTCAAAAGGTTGGAAACATCTCAATACAATAACAAAACAACATGTTTTCACTAATTTCCCCTAAATTTTAATACATCAACTTAAATTTAACTACATCTCAAAAACAAGAAAAAAGATTCACTACAAAGGTTGAAACAATATTTTAATTGAGGAAATATTAATTAAATTATGAACTATCAACTTGCAAAAGCATCTTGAAAGTACGACCAAAACGGATGGTTTTCGAGATATATAGTTAAAACAAACTTAAGGATATTTGTAGGGATGGTAGCAGACTAGATATATTCGTGAAAAAAAATAAAATATCAGAATTATTATCGTTTAATATATTATATATGTTATATGAAAATATAATAATTCATTAAAATAAATTAATTGAAATATTAAAATTGTTAACACCAATATCCGAATATTCACAGATAGTCCATTACCATTTAAATGTATAAAAAGATTTTAAATAGTCAAATTTATTTTAGATCGAAGTACATAGCAAACTTATTGTAAATGCAAAAGTTGATATTAATTTATAAATAATTTTCAAATTTACATAATATATATTAGCGTATCTATATTATATATATTACGTATATCTACTATTATTCTTATTTATTAGGTTACCTTGTATATTAGGTTTCCTTGTATATTAGGTTACCTTGTGTAGTAGGTTAGGGTTTCCTACATGTATATATATATATATATATATATATATATGATTAATATACGTAAGAGATATCATTCTCTCTTTTCTCCAAATATATTTCTCCTATAATATAAGTTAAAATCATACCAATATCATACATATAGTTAATTACGATTACCATCTGAGATAAGGTCAAATTACGAAGAAAAAAAAAATCTTCATATTTGGATAATTACAACCATCCTTTAATTATGAATGTTCTCTCACAAGTTCACCTTGCGATGTCAAATTTAGTGGAATCTTCTACATTATGTGGAATATTCTCCAGTTCATATCCGTTTTTGTCTCATTTGCTCCACATTTTGAGACAAGATGATCATAAGATATGTCTCTCGGCTTGTAAATATCAAATTGTGGTGCCTCAAAAACTGCATTTTTGCACAAAACAAGTACAAACTAAAGAACATTCCTCAAAATTTAGAAGATTATACTGTATATGACACCATTAGGGTGGACGTGTAGGAAGATTCATAATTAAGACGGATAATTATAATTACTCAAACATGAGAATTTTTTTCCGTAATTTGACTTTAACTCAGAGGGTGACCGAAATTTACGTTAACATACAATATGCTATTTAATTAACCAAAACAAATTTGAATCCCTACTAGGTAATAATTATGTAGCACGTACTCTACGAAAAGGATATCAATCATTGCACACCGTGAGTCCATGTTTTTCGTTTCTATATATATAAACCTCTCATCAACAATTTAGATACTAATATACATAGAGAGAGAAAGATAGAAGAGAGAGAGAGAGATATTGTAATTATAACCCAATATTATCGTATAATCATCATATATATCGAGAGGAATTTAATTGATGGGGAACAGCCTAAGGTGTTGTTTGGCATGTGTTCTTCCATGCGGAGCGCTAGACTTGATCCGGATAGTTCATTTAAACGGGCACGTGGAGGAGTTATCGGGTCGGGTCAACGCAGGCGATGTACTGAAGAACAACCCGAATCACATCCTAACCAAGCCATGCTCCTCACAAGGCGTGGCCCGCCGGATCCTGATACTCTCGCCCGAATCCGATCTCAAACGGGGCTCCATTTACTTCTTGATACCTTCCTCTTCTTTGCCCGCTCACCATCACGATCAGAAGAGTAAGATCAACAAGTACGAACCTTCGAAGCAGCAGAGTACTACTGCTGCCCCGGCGGTGGAGAAGAATCCGCGGTCGTTCCGCCGCCGGAAAGTCTCGGCGGAAGTTCAGCGGACTCATCTCGAGAGCATTTCTGAGGATTTGTGACAATTTCTTTTTTTACCGCGAATATTTTTTTCACAAAGTATTCACGCATTTTTTTACATGGGGTGATTGCTTTTTTTTTTTTTTTTTAATTAATTTGTGGATAATTCATTTTCATTTTTTTTCTTTTTCTTTTCACTTCTTTGTTTTCATTTAAGATTTCCACCTTGTTGATGATTGGAGACCATGAATTAAATTTTTAGTCCATTTACTTTCTCTAAAACGGTAAAATGTGGTACTTAGGTAAGATTAAATTACTAAAGAATCCCTCTTGTTTGAGTAACTATATTCACCATTCAACTATGAATCTTTTTACACGTATATTTTTATAGTGTTAAATACAATAGAATCTTTTAAATTCCGTGTAATATTCTCTAGTTTATAATTATTTTGTGAACAAAAATACAATTTTGCATGCTTTATAATCTAATATTTTCAAGTCGAGAGACACATTTTTAATATATTTTTCTTATAATTGAACCTTACCGCACGCAGACGTAACCATAATTTACCATTTTTTTTCCATAACTTCGATCGATTCTCTTATATCTTTGATTATTTGTTTTTATTCTAAGTCATCCAACTTAATTTTGACTTTGGATCGGGATGGGTGCACCTAATCTATAATTTGAATAAAGTAATTAATTTTTTTCCTTATTCCTCGGGTAATGGTTTAGCTGGCAGTCATCTTCAATCAATATTCATAATTCATAATTCACAATGTTGCAAGGGGTTAAACAATTGTAAATTGTTATATAAACAAGTTAAGAGCATTAAAATTAGAAATGGACTTAGATAAATGCAGAAAGCCTTTTACTAAACGTATGATATTTTATTTAATAAAAATTAAAGTCTAGCACCAACTTCCATTTTTTTTTCTTTCAAATCTTTATTTTTGTCAGAGTATCGCATCATCAAAACACGAATTCATCAAATTTTGTGTATAACTCAGACTAGTATCTACTGCAAACGCTCGTTTTTCTAAATCTGTGAAGCTTTCTTAAATCGAATTGTTCCACTATTTGTTATGTTTATAATACACAAAAACCACCCAAATACTCAATTTCAATTTCAAAACTCAATTTCAATTTCAAAACACATCTATGAATAAATATTAAGCTTAGATGATTTTTTTTCCTAGTTTAATTTTAATAGTTAAAAAATATTATTTAAATTTAGAGATTCAAAAACAGTAAACGAGGACAAACTAATTGTTGCCCAAGCTTGGTTGAACTAAATTCTTAAAAGAGCCGAATATATTATAAGTTATATATAATTATTATTATAAAATTAATTAATTAAATAAATAAAAGGCAAAAATCTGGAAAACGATAAATATAAAATAAAAAATATTATGGAGCCACATGGATATAATTTGTGCTCAACCTACACAAAGACCAAAAAGCTAAGTTCCACCACGTTATGGATTAATTAAATCTGGATCACACGGTTTCCTCTTTTTGGACTGTTGCTACTGGCATTACCTCATACTTACCATTTCTCTCTTCTTTTTCTATATATATCTAATATCTATATATGGTTGAATAATTTTCATATTATTTTCAATTTTCAAAGTTAGTTTTATAAACTCAAGTAGATTATACCTATTCTAATATATATCTTGTAAATACGTAAATACGACGATCCCTAAGGTAATGTTAAATTACGGAAAAAAAAAATTTATGCTTGAATAATTACAATCATTTTCTTAACTATGAATTATTTTAGTGTCCACCATGTAGTGTCAAATTTAGTAAACTTTTTTAGATTATGTGGAATATTCTCTAGTTTGTACCCGTTTTACCTCATTCGAGCTTTATATTTTGAAATAAGATATGTCTCTTGGTTTGTAAATATCAGATTGTTCTGCATCATAAATTGCATTTTTGCACAAAACGAGTACAAACTAGAGAATATTCGACGATATCTAGAAGATTATGTTGAATTTGACACCATCAGGATGGACGTGTAAGAAGATTCATAGTCGAGGACGTGGTTTTAATAATTCAAATAATAAAGATTTTTTTCGTAATTTGATCTTGCATCAGGAAGTGGCCGTAATTTACCCAATACATATACGGTAGTCTATCATGTAAATTGCAATTTGATGGTTGCAAATAGATAAATAAAGATAATTGGGCCAAAAAATTTCCAGTATAAATCTAAATTTGTACAATTTGTTTATAAAAAAAAAAAAATCTAGCATATGCACCAAAAATTAAAACAATATATACACCTTTAACCCTCATGAAGAAAAAGAAAAAAAAAAAATAACTACAAACAATAATCACATGGCTAAACTACCGGATTGATGCCCCCTGGGTGCAGGCCATACTCTATTATCATTCAAGGGCATCTCCATTCCTACAAAAGAATCTTGCCTTAAATTTTGAGGGTTATCGAAATAATCCTCATTCGGCAAAGCTTGTTGCACAACCAACACCGAAGCTTTGTACTCCAACGACACAATCATGTCCCCGACAAACCCCAACTCCGGGAACTCGTTCCAATCTTGAAACCCGGCCAACAACGGAGAATCATCCTCGTGTCGTCTCCCCACTAAAATCAGGTCAAAACAGCTCTCCATACTTCTGATAACCCCGACGACCCCCACGCTATCCTGCACCGCCTCCTCCTGATAGAAGCATTGTTTGTTCGTCATCTGAGAATCTTTGTACTCGTTCACCACGTCCAAGTCGGCATCCACCCCGCCCGAATAGGAGGTGCTCATGTTAGCCCCGCCGCCACTTTCGTCCACGAATCGGACGAGCGTGAGTCTTATGGTGGGTCGTTTAGCCATTCGCCTCGCGTAAGCCAACGCCTCCCTATCGTCGGGCCCGCCCAAGAATATCACCCCCACACGGTACACATCGTGGTGGAGCAAGCTGGCGGCGCTGCAGTTCATTGCCCCACGGTCGATCAAGACCCCCACCGAACAAGGGCATTCTTGGATTATGTTTTGGTTGACGACCCTTATAGCATTGGACTCCTCTTCGGATACGTGGATCAAATGGTGTATGTGGAAGAGCGTGATTACCATAGAAACGCTCCTCTCCGCCGCTAACGTGCACACGTCCTCGTGCATGGAGGCGTAGGGGGATATGGCGGTGAAGGGGTACACGGAAGCGTGGCCTCGGTTTTCGTGCTCGAAGAATCTGAGGGCGTTGATTATGTGGTCGGACTCGCTCGGGACGGACGGGTCCCGCATTCCCGGGTGGTGGGCCATGAGAAGCGGTGCGGTTCGGCCCGCTATCTCCACGAGGTGGACTACGTAGAAGGAAATGGGGGCTAGTGGATTTGGATACGAGGCTTCGAAGAGGTTAATTATGCATGGGGTGTGCTCTTGATAGTGGAGGCATGCGAGTATTCGGATCTCGGAATTCGGATTCGCGTTTTGGAGTGTCATCCACTCACCAGCCGCCACCACATATCTCTTTGTTGGCCTGTACGAGAATTTAACTATTGGAGCCAGTATTCCGGTGAATAGAAAAATTGACAGAACCATTACGGTGAATGATTCTGTATCAATTAGCTGCAGCAAAAATAGGATAAATATGTCAATTAGCTTGCATATAAATTGAACGATAATGTGTTACAAAAGTACTTGAAATGATGCTTATCAATGGACACTTCGCCCCGCCCCCTATAAAATTTTCAAATTCGCACTTTGCTCCCTAAAAATTCAAAAACGAGACGACCCCTTATAAAATATTGTTCAGGTTGAAATTTGCCCCAAAACCCAAGTTCCAGTAGACAACGGCCAACAAAATAACATTTTAGAGGGGCAACGTGCAATACAAATAACATTTGAAAGGGGCACCGTGCAACAATAATAACATTTTAAAGGGGTAATTGCAATAAAAAAACACTTTACTGCGGTGAATAACCCATCGCAATTCGGCTATCGGGGCAACGTGTAACATTTTGAAAGGGAGCACTCACTTTTTTTTTTTTCAATTTATAGGGGGAAAGTGCGAAAATTTGAAATTTACAGGGGTTGAAATTCAATTTGCCCTATATTTAATTACCTCTATAGATTTTGCTCGTTCCAAGATTAGTACATCCATGATGCCTTGGTTGCTTAAAATAAGGCCGAGGTAGAGTGCGTCGCTCACCGGCAGTTTCCAGTACAGGGCGGGCAACATGACCCCGGCTAATTTCCACAGCGTTGCGAAAAATGCCAGGATTTCGATTATGACAAAGTTCCTCATCGATATTAACGAGAAATCAATCCTTGCAGCACTAACAACGAAAAAGATTGGCAAGATGATAGAGGAGACAAAAAACTCGAGCTTAGTGACTAATGCCGAGCCTAAAGGAGGTCCGTCGGGTATTACCATGCCTAGAATTACCGGCCCGAATATAAAATGCTGACCGAAATACTCCCCGTAAATTGCGGAAGCCATTACAAAGATGAAGATGATGCATATATGGCTCTCTTTGACCGATTTCGTGTTGGCCGTATGCCTAATCATCCGTAGCGTTATAGGGCGGAAGATGCACAGTGCGAAAAACACCATCACGACTATAAAGAAAATCATCGCTAGAAAAGTGTGCTGCTTCGCGTGCACGCTTTGCTTCCCGGTGAAGACAATGAGTGCCCAAAACGAACTGCAAATGCCGCTAATCGTGGACGAAGATATGGCTAGCCTTCCCAGATGTGACTTTATAAGGTTCAGATCAGCTAACAGGCAAACTATGACGTGTGACGAGCTTATGGCTTGAAAAGATGCAATCCAAATTATCGACCTGTGGAGTCTCGGTTCCATGGGGATGGAATGTGTCATGAGATTGCCGAGCAACGAGTTGAGTAACAAAGGCATTGAGAATGTGCAGATGCCTATAGCAACTACCTTCTTCCCCGATTTTTGAATGACGCTCAGATCGGTTTTCACGCCGATGATGAATAGAAACAGCATCACGCCAAAATACGCAAATGTATCGACTATATAAAAGCTTGATACTGGGAAAATCTTGTCTCTGAAGACCGAGTTGATTCCGAGGACCGATGGTCCCAATATTACCCCTGCCTGGTCATCACAAAAGGCAACACAATTAGACAGCGACGTAAACTACGTTTCAAGGGCTTTAAATAAATAAAACCGATCGATCACAATAAGTTCAACTACGCATCTGATGAAAGCGACTAATTTGTATACTTTTTTCGTTTCGGGCCACATTTAACCTCATTTATCATAAAGCATATCTCTAACTAGTAACTAGAGTATCCATTCCCTAGAGCAGTAGCAAATCAAATCAAAATCTCAGCTACTTAAACCATTGCTCATCAGACACAATTATTTTGTTCATTGAGGAATTTCAACAAACACCTTGCGCCCGTCCATCGTCATATAGTTTCGTAAACCCCAAACTCGTTCCGGTACAAAACCCAATTAAGAGTTACATTATCAAGCGGAAGAATCGGGCACACACACACACACACACACACACACACACAGATAAATTGAGAAAAAAAAATGGGGCTTACGAGGATCTGGGAAACGAAGACACTCTGGCCAAGGGGGGTAAGCAAGCGGTGCAAGGAGGCGGTGACGATAGCACAAAAAGAAAGCTGGGCGAGGAGAAGAGAAGTGTTGGAGGAGAAGGGGCTCTCGTTGAAAAAGATACCTCTGGACCAATGGAGTTGCTGCTCAAAGCATACAGTTCCTTCCGGGATAGAAGAAACATTCATCCTAGCCTAGCATACAGGGGCGGCCGATATTTTTATTTTTATTTTAATTATTACACACACTGGATCATCAAATCGATTTACATGAGAGAGAAAGAAGAGAGAGAGAGAGAGAGAGAGAGAGAGAGAGAGAGAGAGAGAGAGAGAGGAAAGAGAGAGAGAAGATTGAGAGTTGGCAGTGCGTGCATGAGAAAGGGAAGGAAATGCATTGGACAAGAGCAACAAGAGGGATAACCGCTTTTTTAACGGTTCCTTCATTTGTGTATTTATTCTTTTGGTTTTGTAAATATATGTGCAAATTTTAATTAATGCTTAATTCATTTTTTGCCTTTTATTTTCAAATAATCATCTTCAAATGGATTTTGGTTAATAAAATGGCAATTAGCCAATTAGACCCTTACAATTTCAATTAGGAGCCAATATAAGGCAAAGAGGGGCCATGACCCCTAATATTTCTCAAATTTTTATTAATTTATATAAAAATATAAAAAAAAATTGGGTACAAAAATTAGCATTAGGCTCCTCCCTATAAATTATTTAACTCGTTTTCAAAAAAAAATAGAAATTATTTAACTCATTCAGTTGCCTCGGACTTAAAATAAAATTCTGGTTCCGCCACTCACCTCAGACTTAAAATAAAATTCTGGTTCCGCCACTGAGTACCTGTATCTCAAAATTCATAAATGACATGTCAACCAGGTTTTGTCAACTAATAAGTAGGTCGACTAATTTGTTCATCTGTATTTTTATTTTTATTTTTTTAATAATGAGAACTATGGTATGTAACAAATTTAGATAATCCAATTTCTTTAAATTACATTACACAAGCCACAATATATAGAAGTTAGAACATCCAATTTGCAAACATGGATTATATTTAAAAAATTTGCTCTCCCTGTAGTAATTCTTGAATCTGTCTATTGATTAATCCACACTACAATATACAAGAGAAAACATTACATTTTACAAACAATATATCCTTTTCTTTCTTTTTTTTTTTCAAATGTTCGATTTTTTATTTTATTTTTCAAAAAACCTACAACTTGATTCTTCGCAAATGTGTCGACTCCTCGGGGTCTTTCAACCCCCATAATCTAGTCTGCTGCTGCACCACCAAAACCGAAGCCTCCCCTTTTAATTCCGACGCGGCAAGAATTTCCCCAATCGCCCCCAAATCACCGCGCTCGTTCCACTTTCCGAGCTGAAGCATAATAGTCGAGTCACCATGCCTTCTCCCCACCAAAACAAGATTACAAGAATTCACCACCGATTTCGCCACCACAATCACATCCATCCCGCAACCCACAACTTTCTCCCTATACTCTATTTTCTCCACACTACCGTACTTCGTTTTACTCTTGAAGTTTCTCAAAATATCCGAATCGAGCATCTTGCTCCTCTCCGTGCCCGCCACAATCTCCGCCGTCGGCCCCGAATTCACAAACCTTACCACGGTCAACCCCACGCTACTCCGGTCCGACATTCGTTGACCGTACGCTAGCGCCTCCCTATCGTCCGCCCCTCCGAAAAATAGCACCACCACTCGGAAAGTCGAGCGCTCGTTCATCTTATGCATAGATTTGAAGCTTCGATGGTCGATAAGAATCCCAACGGAGCAAGGAGCTTTCTCGAGCACACTCTTGTTTAGATGCCTATGCGCATGGGAAGACTCGGTCGTCTCGCCCGAACTCCATTGCTTGTGAAACGGAAGAATTATAAGGATGGTCCTCTTCTCTAGAGCCAACGAGCACACGTCGTTGTGCATTGTCATGTAAGGAGCGATGCCTTTGTAGCAATGCACGTCGAGGAATCCGGGATTTTGCTCTTCAAATTTTTTGAAGGCATTGAAAATACGCTCCGATTGAGTGGGGTTGCGAGGGGGCTTGTCCTTTTGTCGGTGCGGTACGAGGAGAGAGGAGGCCCGGCCCATGAGCTTGACGAGATGGAGGACCACCAAATCCATGGGGGAATCTTTTGTGATGTTCGATGCTTGGAGGAGGCTTATGATGGAGTGCACGTTTTCTTGGTGGTGTATGCATGCGAGTATGCGGAGCTCGTCATTGCCTCTGCAGTGGAGAATGGTTCGTCTCTTGTACGCGATGTACCTCTTCGAAGGGTCATAAAGGAACTTTACTATTGGGGAAATTACTCCAGTTGTAGCGACCAGGGAAACTATCATAATGGTGTAGATTTCGTCGTTCACGATCTGCAAAAGCGAATATGGAGAAGAAAGAAAAACATTAATACTGCAATACTCAACACAAATAAAACACATACATACTCCCTCTGTTTCAAAATAAGTGTCACTTTTTACCCTAACATTAATGAAGTGATAAAAGAGGAAACGAAAAAGTCATGAAGGGGTAATACTCCATCTGTTCCATAATAACTGTCGGTTACGGTTTTTACACGCATATTAAAAAGTTATTAAATATGGTTGAATTTTATTAAAAAAAAAAAAAAACACACATAAAAAGACTAAAATATCCTTTACTTAATGAGGTGATAAAAGATAATTATTGTTTAGTAGAGTTGAACTAATAAGGGTATAACAGGAAAACATGCATTTAATGCTTCATTAGAACTCTAAAGTGATGCGTGATATGGAACAAAAACAATTCTCTAAAGCGACAAAACAATTCTCTAAAGCGACAGATAATATGGAATATGGAACAGAGGGAGTAATTTTTTTAACTAATGTGCATCAACCTTGAACGACACTTATTTTGAAACGGATTGAGTAATAGACTTCAATATCCACGACTTACTTTCTTGTTCTTGATATCATTTAAGATGGCAAGTTCGACAATTCCTTTCGTATTCATAATCAACCCCAGAGAAAGAGCATCCCGAAACGGCATCCGACAAATAATAAGAGGCAACATCGAACCGATAAGCTTCCCCACAAACGCAACAAAAAAGACCAACTCCAAAACTCCAATATTTGTCCAATTCTGTATGCAAAAAACATCCACCTTCAATCCAGAAACAGCGAAAAAAATCGGCAAGAGCAACAAAGAGACAAAGCAATCGAGCGTCTCAGACAAGGCCGCACCCAAGGGGGGCCCGTCCGGTACAATCAAGCCCAGGACCAATGAAGCTGTAGTGGCGTGAATTCCAATAACTTCACCCGCAAATCCACTCACCATCAATACCACAAGGGCTATAAAAATATACCTCTCCTTCACAGGTCTCGTTTCTGGTGTGTGCCTTATCACCCATAAAGCTGCCGGACGAATCACAAATATAACAACCGTGAAAAACAGAACAGATGTCACGAGCGACCCCACGATCACTATCACCGAACTCGTCCTCGCCAGGTCAGCAAATGAAAGCACGCACATGATTGACCAGAGGCACACGTCGGAGATAACCGAAGAAGAAGAGGCTAAACGGCCGATCTCGGAATTGAGAATCTTGAGCTCGTCAAGAAAGCATGTAATAACCGGAAAAGCCGTCATCGACAGCATAGGCACTACGTGGGGGAGTGCTCTTGCAATATCGTGGTCTAGAGCGAGAAATTTGTCGAGGAGAAAAGCGACTAAACTCGCGAGCACGAGCGGTATGAAGAAACCTAGAATGCCCACGGCCAATGCCTTTTTACCGGATCTCAGAACAACGGACAGGTCCATTTTCACACCGATTAGGAAAACAAAGAGCATGAAACCGAAAACGGATACGGTATCGAGCACTAGCCTCGACTTTGTCGGAAACACTTTTGCCGAGAACGACGCATCTCGGCCCAGCATTGACGGCCCTAATAATATACCAGCCTGATCAATATGCACATTTTCAAGAATTATCAAATCTACCAAATTTTTGCCCCTAAGAGAATATACCACCCTGATCAACAATATGCACATTATCAAAAATCATCAAATTTTACCACATATTTATTTCATAAATTAAACATAGACTGCAATAAATTTAATTAATCAGGAAACAAATAAAATTCATATATACAAGTATCTCAAAAACAAACACCCAATTGAAGCAATTACAAGATGTGATAATGTAAATAGAGCCCCAAAAAAGGGGGATTTTTTGGTTAAATTAAAACAAAAGTTAATCAGCATAAAAAAAATTAGGGTTCTTACGAGAATCTGGGAGACGATGAGGGGCTGTCCGAGGGGGCGGAGAAGTAAGTGAAAGAAACGAGTGAGGATAGAAATAAGGGAAAATTGCAAGAGAAAAGAAGGGAGTGAATAGCCGAGAGGATTTTCTCCGAAGGGTAAACCTCTGGTGTTGATTCGATTGAGGTAATAGCAAACGACGGAGGGATCGGAATCCCCATTATCACTCTGGTTCATAACCCTAGAATCTTACAATTATCCCCAATTGATTTTGATGAATTGACGGAGGGAGAATGCTATTGTGTTTCCTTGTTCAGATTTCGGAGAAAAACAGATTGGCGGAGGAGAAGAGAAATTGTAGAGAGAGAGAGAGAGAGCATGCATGCTGATATGCTGTGGCAGGAAATTACACCATCAACTTTTGTGTTTAAATATGTTTTTATTTATTATTATTATTATTTATTTATTTTTTCTTTCTTTTTGGTTTAGTATTCAATGTGATAATGTTGGATAATGTAAAATTAATTTGACCTCCTTTTATCCCATCTATTATCTATATTTAGTGCATGATTTTTTTTTTTTAATCACTTTATTTGATTTTAGTCTTCATTTTACTCTACTCCTCTATCGGGGATGTAAACGAATCAAGCCGACTCGAATGCATACAAGTTTTCTTGACATTTTATCAGAGTTTTGTAATGTTATGTTTTGAGTTTGGTTTGATAAGCATTCCGGTCAAGTCGAATACTATTCAAGTTCTAGTACCATATACTTTTTTTTTTAAACTTATTTTATCACTTTTTGCAATCCAAGGTTCATAACTTATTAAACAAAAAAAATGTGATTAAACTCCATTCATTATGTTGATAAATCAAACTCAAACAAACTTATAACATGCGATGGCAAATTGAGTCGTTTGATTTGATTTTTAGCGTTATTTACTACTTTCCAATACTTCCAACGTCTTTCGAGCCAGATCCATTTTGAAAATTAAAATGATTTTTACGGGACTAGTTTTATGAAAACCGTTCATTTAAACACTTCCAACTTGGCGGGAAAAATCACCCATGTTTGGGCATGGAAAAGGCATTTTTGTTAATTGTGTATAAATAAAACTAGTACATTTTTAACATTAACAAATATAAAAATTGTTAACGAATTACTAAATAATTATTAACCAATTATTATTAATTTTTCATTAATTACTAAATAATTATTTATTAACTACTAAAGAATTATTAATCAAAAATATATTTATTAAATATTAACTAATTAATTAACTATCAATAATTAAATAGTTATTACTTGCTCATTAAAATTACTTAATTCGATAATTAAATAAATAACGCCCATGTTGGGCGTGTAAGCCAGAAGTTTACGCGACCAACATAGTCATCGGTTATATTTTTCGACGTCTGTTTCATGCAGAAATAGGCTATTTCACGCCCGTTTTGGGCATGAATAGGCAAAAAATTGATTTTTCATACCCTAGAGAGAGACAACTTCAGAAAATTGAAACGATATTCATAAAATTAAAATGGATTTTATCAACTCCCTTTTGAAAATGACACGTTTTTTTATAGATTTAACAAGAGAAAAGGGCAAAAACAGAAGCCAAAAATACAATCATTAATCATTTTGTATATAGTTTCCCCCCCTAGGAAATTCTACATACCTCCAAGGCTCCAAACAGCTGAATTCCACATGTAAATTAGGAAAACTCATTAATCATACATCTAATAAGCAGTTCAATTTTCTCTCGTCAGTTCAACGATAGTTAAATAATCACAGCAACACGAAAATACAGATCATAAAAAACACGAGCTACTACAGTTTCGACACACTCCACTATCGGAACAAATAAATCTGCCGCCTCGTCCATGTAAATTGGGTACAGTGTTACCACCACCACTGAATCCCGAACTAATACACAATTATCATGTTTCCCAAAAAAAAAATATAAAAAAGCAGAATATTTATTTCTTGGCATAAGTGATAGCCATGGGATTCTGTGCAGTGATTTTGAAGCCTTGAAGGTCCTGCATGGCGACTGAAGACTGGGAATCATCGTCGAATTCGACAAACGCAATACCCGGCTTTGCTTCAACCATACGAACCTCTCTAAAACCGGGGTACTGTTTGAAAAGCAATTCAAGCATCATACTGTTTGTTTCGTACGGCAGATTTTGTATGAAGAGTATGTTGTTCGGCTCGGTAACTGCTTCTTGAACCCCTGCCTTTCCTTGCCTAGACCCAGCCTGCGATATATACATCATTTATAAGGCATATTAGTTACTTATCGAAGCTATTTCGAACTCGAGATGAATTCGGCAGGTAAGTATAGCAAGGCTTACAGATGGGCCTCCGTTAGTGTCGGCTCTGGGACCATTAGCGTTCGTAGTTTGATGATCTTCTTCAACGTTTTTCTTTTTCTCAACTGGATCAACCACAGAAGGAAATAAGTCTATGCAGAAAAATTGAATCTAATTCCACAAAAAAAAAAAAAGGGATGAAGTACAGCAGAAGGAACGTATAATACTATGATTTAGGTGCATAACGACATCTCACAATCATAATCATGCCTCGCGGAAATTTCTATTTTCCCAAAATTGAGATTATACGATAACCCAAAAGTCATAAACAGATGGATCAATCCGTATAAAGGAAGTCCTACTCATGTCTAGTTTCTAAAGGATAACATAAGTCACTATAGACTCGTGCAAATTTGAATTCCTTTAATTAGACGTGCTTTAAGGCCATGTGAACTGCATCATGCCACTAATCTTCGGAAGTCATAATAATAAGCTCATAGCCTCGTACATAAACAATAAAGGCGTGGCATAATTTTTTTTTATAGAGAAGTGAAGGGAAGAAATTTGACCGAGCGTGACATAATATTCACCTTTTTCTTCTAGCTTCTTTTTCTTGTCATAAGTACCCTCAGCTTTAGCAACACAATCTGATTTTCCTTTAGCATATTGTATCCTCTGCATTGCAAAAAGAATATACAATCAGATCCATTTATTAGTTGAAATTTACAAGTTCATATATCAAACATCCATTACTACAAAAGAAACGGCACATACAGTGCATATGAAATACAAAATGTGATACAAGACTAATCATAAAGAGAAGGGGAAAAAATACACCAACTTATAAATTAAGAAACAAACTCCATCTATATAAATTAATGGTATCCCGATTATTTTTCACATAAAAAAACTCAGTATGCATAGTTTAATTTTTCCACAACATAATAACGAAGCACAATAGGAAGTGGTGGATGATACCTCCATAGTAACAAAGATTATAATTAACAACCAGAATCTAAAGTTGGTCTCAAACTGACGCACATCCAAGGTAAAAAGAGAGAAACAAAGAGAAGAAATGCACTTGTTTCACACCTAAATATCATGTAGAACAGATTAAACCAAACACGTACTCAGTACTCACCATAGGTTTGTCATAAAACGGGAAGTTCTGCATCTGTCGTACAGCATTGCTTGCAGCTGTCACTTCACTGAATACAACCCATGCCTGTCCTCGAAGCTTGGCAGTTTTCAATGCAACAATGTCCACAATCCTCCCATACTGCGAGAACAATGCATAAAGAGATCTCTTCAACTCTGTCCAAAGTATTAAAGACACGAATTCGTCGCCATTAGCATCAGAATTCATAAATCTTGGAGATATTAATCACATATCACTAACACTGGAGCAATGACAACATTATTAATCGAAGTCTTTCATCTATATATTTGAAAGACAATTATCAATTTCCGGTTGTTTGAGAGCACTACTTGCAAGTTTGGCTTACAAGAGCCGTCTGGAATTGGTATGGCAACAGTTGTTACACTACCAATTACAAACAATGAATGCAACAAATTTCAAATGGGAGTGAAATATATAGTGGGGTGAAAAGAGAGGCAACTTGAGAATGAAAACCTCCAATTATGTTGAAGTAAGAGAAAGAAGGTACTCGTCAAAACAACTAAAGGGATAGTGAATATGCAAGAGATTTCAGATTATATATTGCTGAGATTTGTGACCGCTCTACCAGATTTGGTGTGTACCGTGGCGGCCAACGGAGAGAAGAAGAAAAGTGAGAGGATAACAGGATTAAATCCGATTTAAAAAAGGGCCTTAGAGAAGATATTATCACATATAACAACGGGGCCTATTTACAATCTAATATCACTATCGTGAAACTATCATCTATGAGATTGGTGAGGGTTTAATTAAGTCATGTTCCACCTAAAAATGACATCTAATTATGCTGTATGTCTGATTAAAAAATAAATTAAATTCGCACTTCAGAACCAACATCAACAAAATAAGATTAAATCCAAATCAGCGATAGGAACAAAGTGAAACACAGCCTAGGAAATAAGCTGATTTCATGAGTGACTCAAAAGTACAATTTGTCTCCATGAATCTTAATCTGTGGCTGCAGTTCTTAAATATTGCTTTCATGGCAAAGCAAGCAAAACATATGAAAATAATGAATTCCATCAGCTAAAAGATTGATCACAAGGATTACATCACCCGCATTAGATCGAAGTACAATTTACTTTATTTGTTTATTAAGGAAGAAGTACAGTTAACTTAAGGGGCCAATTTCACGACACAGCTGAAGATGTCCAGGGTCCGAAAAACTCAACGAACTTCAATGGCGGAATCATAAACTTAGTTCTAACAAAAGAAAACCCTATTGCAGAAAACCCAGAATTATGTGAATGTGGTTCCCTGAAATCATAACAAACATGGCACATTCTTCTGTAGCACAACATAAACTACTATAACCTAATACTCCTACACCTACAACATCGAAATGCGTGCGCTGGCGTGCAGCCGAATACTGCCCAGTAAGAAGTACAAATCAGAAGAAATAATCTCATAAATTCTCGATATTTATAACGTCAAGTACGAACCCTAATTGTTAGCTGGAAAACCAAAATAATACCTTCTTTTTTGACTTTCTCGTTCAGATTCTTGATGTATATTGTCTGGTTAGGAGGAATATCAGTAGTAATCATCTTCGCCGCCGTTGGCCACCACGAATTCACCTCACCGCCGCTGTGTCTGTGTGTGTGTTACTGTGTGTGAATTGCCCTAATTAAAGAAACTGAAGAAAAACGAATTAAGCAATTGAAAGAAATTTTGGCGGTGGGGACGAATAATATTTAGTGGGCCAACAAATTAATGTGCTGTTAAATGGGCCGATATTATGCTTTCATTACAATTCTGATAATGCCACATCAATTTTGGCTTATTTCCACTTTACATCCTAAAAATATTGTATTTTGGCAATTTGAACCCTTAAGACTATTTAATAGTAGTTTGCACCCTCAAAATATAATAAGGGGTAATGGCAAATAGGCTCATGACAAGGGCACTTAATTAAAATAGGGACATCCAGCTTTTTTGTCTTTCAAATAAATCCACCCCCATTCAAACTTATTTGCAAATAAGGAAAATCCTTTTATATATACCAAAATTACCCCCAATTCATTGAAACCCAATTCAACTCCAATTTCATGATTTACACCCCAATTTAGCCCAATTTCATCAATTAACCAATTTTAACCCTAATTTCAATTTTGACCCCAATTTTAACCCTAATTCTTATCAATTCCACCCATTATGCTCTAACTTCCTTAATATTACACATTGACCCCGGATTTAAACAAATATATCACATTAACCCCCCAAATTTTTTTTTTCGGAAAATATTTTTTTTTTCTGAAATGTTTTTTTCCCGGCCAGATTCCGGCGTTGACCACCGGAGACCGCCGGTCTCCGGCGTTGAATTTTTTTTTTTTTTTTATAATTTTCTTTTTTCTTAAATTTTTTTTAATTAATATTACTGTCTTGGCTGCTAAATTACTGTCTCCGGCAGTTATTTAACTGCCGGAGACAGTAATTTAGCTGTTAATTGACTTTTTTTTTCTTCAAAAATATTTTAATTAATATTACTGTATTCGTTGCTAAATTATTGTCTCCAGCAGTTATTTAACTGTTGGAGACAGTAATTTTAACTGTTAATTGACTTTTTTATTCGTAAAAAAATATTTTTAATTAATATTACTGTATTCGCTTGCTAAATTACTGTCTCCAGTAGTTATTTAACTGTCGGAGACAGTAATTTAACTGTTAATTGGCTTTTTTATTCTTAAAAAAAATGTTTTTAATTAATATTACTGTATTGTTTGCTAAATTACTGTCTCCAGTAGTTATTTAACTGTCGGAGACAGTAATTTAACTGTTAATTGGCTTTTTTTTCATTTTTTTTCTTAATTTTTTTTTTAATTAATAGTACTGCCTTATATGCTAAATTACTGTCTTCAACAGTAATTTAACTGTCTTAGACAATAATATTAATAATATTACTGTTCGGAAAAATAATATTCATAATATTACTGTTCGAAAAAAATAATATTCATAATATTACTGTCCCAAACAGTAATATTACTGTCTGAGTCAGTAATTTAGTAGCTAAAACAGTAATAATATTAACTAAAATATTTTTTCTTCTAAGAAAAAAAAATTCAAAAAAAAAAAAAAGTCAACGGTGGTTGACCGACCGGAAAAAAATTCAGGAAAAAAAAAAAAAAAGTCAACGTCGGAATCTGGACATTTCAGAAAAAAAAATTATTTTCTGAAAAAAAAAGTTTTGGGGGTTAATGTGATATATTTGTTTAAATCCGGGGTCAATGTGTAATATTAAGGAAGTTAGATCATAATGGGTGGAATTGATAAGAATTATATTATTGAAGGTATTTTAGATTACAGACATGGGGATGGGCTTAATTGAGAGACTGTTTTTTTTGTGGATCAAAATGCATTTAAGTCCCATGTGATGGGCCTTTTTGCCATTTGCCCATATAATAAATCATTCACAATTTCTCCTGTTTGGAATTTTTGAACTTAACGAGGACAATTCTTCTTAATACTGGTGTTTTTCAGTGAGAAAATAAATCGCACGAAATCACTTGAAAATTAGTTTTTATATAACAAAACAACTTATTTCTAAATATGTTTCCATCAAATTATCCGAGAGGTATGTGTTTTACTATTCCAGTAAAAAGAAATTGATATAATTAATCATGGTAAATCTATTTTTCAATATGTTTATGTTAATCGGCAGCGTCGAGTTAAAAAAATAATCCCGACAAATATTTTCATAAATTATAATAAACGGTATATCGATCGAATGTTGAAAGAAATATTATGAGATCATGTTTTATAAGGAAAACATTAAACTTTAAATTAAGTTAATGAGTAGTTCTTTTATTAGTTGTTCATTTGAGCACCAGTTCTTCAGCTTTAAAAAGAATAATAATAATAATAATAATAATAATAATAATAATAATAATAATAATAATAATAATAATAATAATAATAATAATAATAATAATAATAATAATAATAATAATAATAATAATAATAATTGTACAATAACAATAACAATAACAATAACAATAATAATAATAATAATAATAATAATAATAATAATAATAATAATAATAATAATAATAATAATAATAATAATAATAATAATAATAATAATAATAATAATAATAATAATAATAATTATTATTATTATTACTATTATTATTATTATTATTATTATTATTATTATTATTATTATTATTATTTATTTTTATTTATTATTAGTAAATGACATGTGCATTGGACGTGGTTCATAATGATTTGAAAATGTCATTTATATATTATCAAAAACATTATTGAATAAAATCAATATTTTACAAGCTATGTGAAAAATATTCAGTAAAAATCTAATCAATTAAAATTAGGGGTTTTTGTGTATAAGTCTTCAACCAAGCATCTTTATTATTCTAGGTTTGGGGGTTATATCTCTTCCACCAATAAGTACATTCCTTTAATATTTATTATTATTATAAATAAAAGAAATATTCATATATATGCCAATATCACCCCCAATTCATTATACCTAATTCTTAATTATAACTCCAATTTAATCAATTTTGTCCACAAAAATCCCATTTTGACCACAAAAATTCAATTCGACTTTTTTTTTTTCAAAAACTTTTTTTTTCAAACTTTTTTTTTTTGCCGCCGGATTCCAGCGTTGACTTTTCGATTTTTTTTTCTTTTCTTTTTTTCTTTTCTCCCGGATTTTTTCGCCGGTTTCCGATGTTGACCGGCGGTCTCCGGCGTTGACTTTGTTTAGTGTTTTTGTAATTCTTTTTTTTTTACATCCGCCGGTAAACGTTGACCGTAATTGTGCTGTCACTGACAGTAAATTAACGTAATTATACTGTCAATGACAGTTAATTAACGTAATTGTACTGCCATTAACAATACATTTATGTAATTGTTCTGCCGTTGACACTAAATTAACGTATTGTTATTATTATTTTTTTATTTTTTGTTATTTTTTTTATTTTGTTTGATTTGTTGACAAGTCAACGTAATTATATTACTGTCGTTGACAGTAAAATAACTGTAAACGCAATAATATTACTGTCAACAACATCAATATTATTATTTTTTTGGGTTTTTTGTTTTCGTTTGAGTTATTCACGGAGTAACGTATTACTGTTTATTATTGTAATATTACTGTAAACACAATAATATTACTGTGGTTGACGGTAATATTAATGTTGTTATAGTAATATTGCTGTCAATCACATCAATATTATTATTTTGTTTGGATTTTTTTGTTCGTTTGGGTTATTCACGGAGTAACGTAATAATATTACTGTCTATTATTGTAATATTACTGTGGTTGACGGTAATATTACCGTTGTTATAATAATATTACTATCACTCACAGTAATATTAATTCTTTTGGCTTTTTATTATGTTTACATTTGTTGAACGGTCAACATAGTAATATTACTCTATTACACAATAATAATGAGTTTTGTTGTGTTAATATTACTGTGCTAGAGATTAATATAGCAATATTACTGTGTTAAACTTTAGTTTAGTTAATTTAATTGTGTTTAACAGTAATATAGTTAATATTACTGTCAATCACAGCAATATTACTGTTTAAACGAAGAAAAAAATGTTACAGAAAGAAGAAAAAAAGAAAAAAAAAAATTAAAAAGTCAACACCGGAGACCGGCGGCAAAAAAAATTGGGTCAAAATTGAATAATTTGTGAAATTTGGGGTCAAATTGAGGTTAAATTAAGTTAAAGATGAAATTGGAGCATATTAAAGTATGATGGGCTATTCTAGTCTTTTATAAAAATTTGGACCATGTATGGACTTATTGATAAAGAAGTTTTTTGTCTGGATCTCTTTTATAAATAAGTAGCCATTGATGAGCTTATTTGTAATGAGCCCTTAAAATTATTATAAAGCACTAGTAATTAAGGACGTAGTGTTAATTAAGATTTAAATAGTAATGTAATAATTAATACCTCTCTTCATATTAGCCTTTTTTTAGAGAAATTTTACAAACACCCTCGTATGACATTTACAATTAAGGAAGGTCTATTTGTTTTCCATTTTCAGATAAATCTTAATCTATAATTATTCTTAAATTATGATAATACAATTATGCCTTCATAGCTCTATATCCCACGATCAATTCATTTTTCTCCTCCTCTTTCTCCTCTAACCCCCTCTCCACCCACACTTTTTTTTTTCTTTTGAAGTTCTAATAGCAAAATGAGAAATTAAAAATGATGATATTTGCCTAAAAATAATATTATATACATGATTTATTTGCAATGGATTTTAATATATCAAATAAGACTTTCTGAAACGACTATTTATTTCAATGAAAGGTTCACGTTTGATTTTTAATCTTTCAAAATATGATATGGAATGACAAACATGTTCAATTGAATTACACGGTTCATGAATTTCATTAATATAATGTCAAAAGTTATTAGAGTATGTACGTAAAGGCTTTTGATAGAACAATTCAATAACGATTTAATGCATTAATATAATTACATCATATAATAACTTATTATCATAGAGGGCATAATAGGAGCTAAAAAAAATTAAGACGTAAAAAACATTCATTTGAATTACACGGTTCATGAATTTTGTTAATATGACGTCAAAAATTATTAGAGTATGTACATAACGGCTTTTTATAGAACAATTCAATAACGACTTAATGCATTAATATGTATACATTATATAAATAACTTAGTATTGTAGAGGGCATAATAAAAACTACAAAAAAATGAAGAAACAAAAAATATTCATTTGAAGTACACGGTTCATGGATTTCATTAATATGATGTCAAAAGTTATTAGAGTATATATGTAACGGCTTTTGATAAAATAATTCAATAACGATTTAATGCATTACTATGTATACATTGTATAATAACTAACTCTAACCCTCAGTATAATGAGAGTAAGGTACATACACCCCCTACTGAGCACCCAACCCATAATGATAGTGAATGCTCTTAATTATAAAGATCTATTGCCTCACGTGATCTGGCAAGAGAGAAGGTAAACTGTAAATGTATTTGGAAACTAGTTTGACTTAAGGAATCCTTTAACATTGGGTCATGGACCGATATGTTTTTTCATTTCATATAAAACCTACAAAGTAGGCTTGAGACGAACCCTACAACATAGACGCTATTTATAGGAAAGACAGGACATCAGTTTCTTTAAGATATTCTCTGGTTCCTAGTTGCTATAATTTCAATCAATGTGGCCGACCGACATTTGTTTGTTTTTTAGAGAAACAGACGTCAGCAGAGAAATCGGCAGTAGAGTTGCACAAATTGAATTTTTACAATCCGAAGAAGTTAAGATTGTTGGGGTAAATATGCTTCAGCTATCTCCTATTTGACCTTCTTTCGCAACCTAAGGCCCATAAAAATCTCCGAATGGGGTAAATGGGCAGGTGACACAGTAATTGTATTTGTGTGTCAATATGTGGGGAACTGGCTACAGAGTGCCTATGAGGTGGCTGCAGGACTCCTAGTGTGCCTTCATTTTATTGTAATTTTATTGTAGTTTTCCAACATTATTGATGGATTAGATGACCTTGGAGTGAGCGTTTTTTTACCACCATGTTAGAAGTATGTTGCACGTGGGTGCATAATATCCAAATCTCATTCCTTATATTGTCGTCGCGATATCTGGTTGTTTCCAAACAATTAAACATTTTGGTCAGATAAATAAGGAGAGACAGATCATGCACAACAACTCCCAGCTAGCTAGCTAGATGCATAAGTGCTAGCTAGGGTATGGGTGCTTTTTTATTATCTTTAATCTAGGCTGGTTTGGCTCTAACAAATGCATGGCCCAAGTAGTCTGGACCAGTTTGTCTTTAACAAATACAAGACTCAACTAATATAGAAGCAGCAACAAAGAGTCCACTTGTAATTGCACACGTGGGGAACAAACATGACAACCTAAGAGAGGTGTCATGAATAAGGTGGAAAGTCTGCAGACTACGAGCCCACTTGGGGAACAAACATGACAACCTAAGAGATGTGTCATGAATAAGGTGGAAAGTCTGCAGACTACGACCACCAAATCATCTCATGGTCACCTCGTCACCTCGCTCTAGAACTTTGAAAGAGTATAATAACCTCGCCATATGTTAGATGTAAATACTTACACGCAAGTGCACGGATCGTACAAGTAATAAAGTAGATTTTTAAGTCCAAGTATCGATCCCACATAAAATATTTATTTATCTAATCTTAGATGTTAAATTATACCAATTACTATCAAGCCCACCCTACACAGTAGACTTTAGTGGAAATAAACTAAATTAAACTAAACTAATTAAAGCAAATTAAAAAGAACAAAAGCAAGAAACAATTTAAAAACGAAGATTTAATTAGAGAAAGCAAGGTTAGGATTCTAATCTTCCCCCTATGTGATTATTAATTCCTCAATTCCTTCAATTATGCAAGTAATTAACTCGGATTATTAACCTGAGATGCTAAATTAATCATAACCCGCTCCACGTGTATTACGATTCTAATACTCTAGATTCAATTATTGTACTCATACGCAATTAATTTAGAACACAACATTAAGCACAAATCTCAATAATGGCTACCTAAGAGATTAATTATATACCTATGTTAATACCACAAAGGCTCTTCTACCACAGTTCTAATTGTTAACCCGATCTTCCGATTCATACGATTAACAATAACATAAAAACACATAAGGTGATCAAGTTCATGCACTTAATAAAACAAGTAGAAAAAATAATTCGGAATTAAAACTTGCATAAAATCATAGAATTGGGTTCATAAATCCCATATAGCGTTCAAAATAAAATCCAATTAAAAGAGTTAGCTACTCATGATTAAAGTCAAAACAAAATAATAATTCATGAAAAGATAAATTATGCTTGTAGTCTTCGAATTCTTCGTTATTGCTTCTTTGCTCTTGAAATTGCGTAAAAGATAGCTCCATAATTGTGTGGTTGACTTGGTCTTGTATATGGTGGAAAACTTGGAGAAGAAGGTAGTTTCCTTGTGTAATTAGAATTCCTTTACTGCGTTTCTACGTCTTCTCGGACGGCCGTCTGGATTTCCAGTCTCAATTTCAGAGACTTTGTTCTCTCATGAAAACATTCGGACGACCGTCCGAAATCCTTGTGTATTTCTCGGACGGAGTTCTTCTCTTTTCACCCATATTTTGTCCAAAATTGCAGTTTTGACCCCCCATTTATCCAATTCTTCAATTTGTACCTAAAACACAATAAATCAACATTTTAAGCACCAATTGTCAATAAAACACACCAAAAGCTCCAATTTAAAGGTACGATTAAGTGTAAAAATATACACTTAACACCATATAAAGGATGTGCGTTGTTTAACCTCGCTAAATGGCATTAATCTCATCTAAAGGTAGCGAATGGACCGTAGACTAGTGGGAAGGGACATCTGGCAAGACATGATAGGTGGGCGGCAACATCGTGAACCACTACGAGCCTTCCACGTGGCCAGATGGGACCCGTGGGGCTCATAATGTACCAGTATAAATAGAACCTCTCATAACAGTCTCAAAGTTGCCATTCCTAGATTAATACATATATACTTTCATAGAACTACATATTCTTTCCCTGTGATTATTACATTCCGACTAACTTAACCATCAGAGTGCTAACACCGGAAAAATTCCATCCGGCACTCCTTTTTGCAGTTGAGCAGGTCTCGAGAGCTAAGCCCCCGATCGGAGAAGGTATTGTTTTGGCTCATTAAACCCCAAAGTCCATATCATTAGAGCCCATATACCTATATAGTCCATATCCTGTTTGGCCAATCAGGCTTCATCAATCTTAGTTGTTGTTATCTAGTTTTATTTTAATTATGTTTTATTTTATAATGTGTTGTCATCCATAATCTAGAGACACATTTGTATTTAATTTATCACGATGGGTCGGATTAATATTTCGAATCGATAAAATCCACGCAACTGATGATAGGATCAAGTCCAAGAATTATTAGATACAAACGAATACTGATACAGAGTAAATGTAGTCATGTACATACAAAACAAGCACTTCAAATCCTTAAATGAGATATCTGAATGTTTTCGACATCAAGTTTGTCGAAATTACCCCTATTTCGTGTAGCACGAAACTTGCCCCAGTTATAGGCCTTGAATTCGGCAGTATTCTCCACATTTATTAGCTCCTCCAATGGCTCAATCCATGCGTAATGTGACGGATACAAGAAATAAGGAATCGAAAGCCTTTCCTTCTCAGAGTTCACCACTGCTCTGTGTTCCACGCTCTCGTACTTATCGTTGCTCCAAACCTATACATAAATGTAAACATCAATATATAAATGAAGTTTAGAACTATAATCCCGAAAATATTGACAAATTTGTCCTAGGAATCTCGTTTTATGTTTAGTGAAGCTTATTTCAATAAACTTCATTTTCTGAAACTTGTAAGATGTTAGATCCTTGTGTGTTTTTAAAACAGCTTATAAACTCTCGAACAACTCATTTTTTTAATTCTATAAACTACTCCGAAAGGAAAAAAAAAAAAAAAAAAAAGCTACTAAACACCTAGTGAAAACGCTCTATCTTCAAACTTCAAAATCTGTTGATGTTAATTACCTGAATTATATCGCCTACGTTGACAATATAAGCATCGGGATTAGGTTTGACAAGAATCCATTCTCCATCGGTTTTTCTCTTAACTTCAAGTCCGGCAACATCGTCTTGAGCGAGAATAGTTAATACACCGGTATCTTTGTGCCTACCGACACCAAGAGCTAGATGAGGAGCGGGACACGGTGGATAGTAGTTGAGCCTCACTCTACTTGTTTGATTCTCGAAGAATCCATTTATAAGCCTATCTTTCGGTAAGCCCAAGCTCAAGGCTATGAGCTCGAGTAACTTGAAAGCTAGTTTCTCCATTTCTGCAGTGTGCTCTTCACATGCCTCCCTTTTAACACATGAAAAAAATCTTTTCAATAATCAATGTGAGTATATATTACATGCACCATGTAGTGCCATATATCAAAGCTTTATTTCATCTGGTTTTGAAATTCGTTTCACTCAAATAATACCGTGTTTGCTAAACTTTTCAAATTTGCGTCCAAATTGTTTTGGGAAACAAAAAAATTCCAAATGTTTATCTCGCCTTCTGACATGATTTCAATGTTATAGTAACACATGTATTCCTTAAAATGCAACGTTACATTTTTTTTTGAAAGTGAAACGAGGCTCATAATATCGGTTCAATAAAAGCTCGAGACTTTTAATTGTTGTAGAACTAAATAACTTTTAATTCGGTTCAATAAAAGCTTATGCAATGTAGATATAGACATGAAAAAATCGACAAGAAACCAGTGGGGAATCCAGTGTAGGGTCAGAGGGGGTCATGACCCCCCATCAAACTTGATTTTTTTTACTACTATATGTATATATAATTTATTGCATTCGTATTGTGCTCTTATAATTTTTAACAATTTAGTTTTATATAAAAAGTAAAATTAAGTATTTGTAATTGATGTTTATTGAAGTAAACATAGAAAAATAATAAATGAGTCTACTCAAGCCCACCCTCAATTGAAAAAGGAATCCAGTAGATTATATCAGTATATTTATTTAGTCCACCCAATTTTTATTATTTAGTTCACCCAAATTCCGAATTAATGCAAAAACTGTCATTAATATCTTATTTTCCTATCTTTTGGTTTAAATGTACCCTCTAGTAATAAAATCCTTGTTTCGACACTGCAAGAAACTCTTAAATTTTGAAATGATGGCTACCAACATCTATTCTAACATATCAATAGTTGAATTTTACTATTAACATGTAGAAAAAAAAAAAATGTTACCCGACTCATTATATTCATAATCAATATGCATAATAAAAGTGGTTGCAGAAAATCACAGAAATTACATAAATACCTGAATTTAGGAAGATTAGGAGGCCACTTATTGCACAATTCAATCAGGTGAACATCATCAGGTTCGTGCGAAGACGGAAAAACAATCGGATCAATAACCGCAAAATCGAAAACTTGTTTCCAATCCCTTACGTTCTTCGTGTGCTCGCTGTCATAATACCCGAAAGGGTTGCCCTTATCCCTCCCCACCTTCAACTTCTCCTCTTGAGGCAATGCGAAGAATTCCCTGGAAGCTGATTCGATTCTTTTCCGGAGTTTTGACGGAACACCGTGATTGATCACCTGAAAAAATCCCCACTTCCGGCACGCGCCGCCTATCTCCGCCACTAAATCGGGCGGCGGCGGCAGTGGAGCTTTCAGCGGAGAGAGGTCGATTACCGGGATGTTTTCGGCTTCGATGGGGTAGGGTTTAGGCCTGTGCTCCAGGGGTTGAATGAAGGAAGGATCCACTTCTCCCATGGCTGAAAAGAGTAGAGTTCGGAGAAAAAAACAGCAGCTGGCCTTTTAATTTGTTTGTACGATGATGTTGTCGTGTATTGGCTGTTTGTGAAAATGCATTGCATCTGGACACTTTTTCATACATAGTGAAACATGCATGTCTTTATATGTATATGTATGTCAGTATGTGTATATATCTGATCATAAATAATTGGGATTGTGATGAGGATCTTCAGTTGCATGTATTTCTGATCATAAATAATTTGGTCTTACGTTCATAAAACATACATTTAGTCCATCATGTTTCATATATTAAACGTTTTTCAATCTATTCCGTCAATTTTCTATTAAAATTTAAAACTAATGGAATTAAGTATGTGTCTATCACTGTCTTAACTGACGGGACTAACTGCAAATTGACGGAAATGACCAAAAATATTCAATGTATGACACATGAGGGACCAAATGTGGTTTTTTGTAAAAATGAGAGACCAAATGTGAAATTGAAACAAACTTGAGGGATGCAAACTGTAATTTTTCCAAAAGATATCCTTGCACTGTTCAAATTTTAAGCATTAAAAACAGATTCTTGGGGGTTTCTAGCTAGGGTGTAAACAAATCGAATCAAGCCAATTTTTTCGAGCATGATTCGGTTTTATCGAGCTTTTAAAGTTGTAACTGAACTTGATTTGATAAGCAATCGAGTCAAGTTCCAAGCTTTAGTCGAGCCAAACAAGAATCGAGCTCGATTAGCTTCATTTTTTATCCATATTTTTTTTAATCAAGCTCAATGGTTTGTTACGTTAACAAATCGAGCACAAACAAAGTTTTAACGAATGATCTCAAATCGAATAAAATATACATTCAAGTTAAATAGGGTGAATCTTTCACATGCAATTTGCCATTACGTCGACTTAATCAACTCATATCCAAAACCTTCTTCCATCGAAATAAATAACAACGAGAGAAGCCACTAAACTGTGATCGGCGAATCCAGGAAAAATAGTTACACGAAAACGGTTCCTAGTAACAAAAAGTTTCTCAAACCCAAGCTTGTGCATAAGGCTAGACTGCATAAACATGAAAGTAAACAAGTTACTGTCAAATCAAAACGAAATATCGATTACATGTACAGAACAAGACCTATAAAACGAGACGATTCTGAAATATAATTTTGAAGGACAGGAAAAAAAAAAAAAAAAAAAACCATATGCCCATCGTGTAATTTAAGTTTTACCTCGGCTACAATGGAATTGCCTTTATAAATGGTGCAGGATCTATTGAAAGGGCAGCCTTTCATACGCAACTCGGTTTTCGAATCGTCGTTCTTTTCACAAAATAATATTTTAAATTCAGTTCTACTGGACTCATCTAGCGTCTTGTCTACTGTGAATATCAAGTCCTTCTCTTCATCTTTTCCCCTAAAGCCTTGCCATGAACCTTTCTGCACGACGAAGAATATCATGTCGGGTAGAAACATAAAGTAGAAAAATATGTCGAAAAAACAGCCCCAAGTAAAACATACAATAAAATAAACCCTTGTAATCACAGTGGAAATTACCAACAGATACACGAGAGATTTGTGGAGGAAGTTTGCATTTAAACAGTTTGTGATCGACTTAGTACGACTTGTAACGATGACTGTATTGAATTTGAATTATGTGAGAATTTATACATACTTAGGCGGCAAACAATGTACATAGTCGCAAAACCATAAATTATGCATGACAAATGCCGCATATACTATACCCTACAGCATACATATTGATTCCTTCAACTATAGTAATCCCGATTTAAATAATCACACAGCGAAAAGGTGTTATAAAACGAGAATCCAACATAGTAAAAGCAACCACCACGCAAAGTCGGATCTCGATCATAATGCAACGTGTTTTAGGGGAAAAGTACATTAGTGCTTATAAGTTTAAAATTTCGGCATCCACAAGTAGCAAATACTCCGGCTTGTTCGCATCTTTTTTTTTTTTTTTTTTTTTTTTGCATTCGTTATAATACAGTTTGCAGCACATGTAAAATTGCAGTTCAATATGATGCCAAAATATTCCGAGCACTAAAAATGCTACGAAGATCAAAACATTTCGTCACAAAGATATTAATTAGGGTTTATTTTCATTAAACCTCCAGTAACTCATTGCACACCAAATCTAAGTCTAACAACAAAAACAAAAACCCCAGAAAAAAAAAAAAAAGAAATCCAACAATTCACTTCCGAATTCACCAAATATCTGAACAGGCAAAAAGCAGTTGAATAAAAATACGACGAGAGTAAAAAAGCGCACTCACGCTTATTCGGTGTATGGAGAAGAGAGTATCGCCGGATGAATCCACTACTAGTTTTACAGAGTGGGCCGATTTCTTCACTGTGTACACCAAATTATCCGCCGAATCGGTAAATCTGAGAAACCCTCGGCTCCCGATTCCTTCGTATTTCTTCGACACAAAAAGATCAATTGGGATTTGGGAATTGGGCGGGTTTTGGGATTCGTACGGTTGCGCTGTGGAATTCTCGTCCGCCATTAAATCATCGATGTGATTGAGAAAGGGGTTTTTCTTTTTCTTCTTATACGTCGTCGTTTTCGTTTGTTCGTTTGCTGACAGAAGAGTAAAACAGTGTGGAAGGATTTGATTGGAATATAACGCTGTCAACGAATTTGTTCTTCTGTCACTCAAAAGTATTTACCACTTGGAATATTGTATTTTTTTTAGTAGGAAATTATTAATTTATTATTATTATTTAATTAGTTTGGTTGGCTTCAAGTTTGAACCAACATAACGTTGAATTCAATGAAAATAACAAAATTAAAAATTAAAAACTAGTCAACTTTGCCTCCTATATATTTATATTAAGGACTCTATTTCGTTGGGAAAATTATGCATTATTAACTAAACAATTAGAATTTATTTGATGTCCCATATTATTAGTTCGATCCATATATATTATGTTACTATTATTTATTTGCCTTTTAAGGAACTTTCTTGTTAGATGTTCTTAGATTTGATAAAACAATTGAGTTTTAATTAGATTATTTAATTTTATTTTGGCTAATCTTATCTTGACAATCGTGAATTTGATGATAAATTATTCTTTCTAGATAGGGTCTAATTACAAAGTAAATGAATCTCGTCTATAAAAATATAATTATACCCATAAGGTTGTCGCCATCTAACTAGGGGCGGATGGTCTATAGTGTGCATATGTTTGTTTATATTTATTGTGTTTTATGATACTGTTCATTTATCAATGAATAACTCTCGCACACGACATTCAATCAAGTAGATTCGGTTTGGATTAAAATTCAATTCGAAAGACAACAAATTTGATGCTTTAAGTTTTGCTAAATTCGTACCGAGAAATGTTAGAAACCACATTAGAGTCGGAAGGATATTTGCAAAATTAACAACTCCGTCTTTCAATTTATACCAATTAGGCCACCTAACCACATTGAATTCCACGAAATAAAAATTGAAAAGTGATGATTGTAGTTTATAAATATTCACATGGTCAATTATTTATAAGTAATTTGTCAGCAATTCATATGACCATACGTTAGGATATACAGTAGAACCTCGATAAATTAACAATCTCGTTTAAATAATATATTTTCTCGGTACCACCTTGAAGACAACATGTTAAAAATATATATCATTAAAATATTTCGCTAAATTAATAAAATTTAGTTGATCCCAACTGAATTAATTTATTTATATATGCTTATAGTGATCTGACCGGTACAATAATTCGAATTTTCTTAGGAATACTTAAAGAGAAAATGCAGTATATCACTCAATAATTTGAGTCTCGAATTTACACCAATTTATGCAAATTGTAAGAACCTAGTTAGTTTTATATTTGTTGTATTTTCTCTTTATTGCCATAATTATTATTGTAGTATCTTTATTTAAAAAAAAAAAATCACTAACTTTTGTCAATCCAGAACGGAGCGACGCATTATACGAACCGAGAATGTTTTGCTGGGCTTCCCCGCATCAAGACAAGAATTCGAAAATATTTTCTCAACTGTTCCGAAATTGTGCATGGCTAAAACAGTTCCAGCATATAAAAACCAAATATTAACATACGTGAATCCAAAACAAAATCACCTCAATCCATTCTTATTCACCAAACGAGTCATCATCTCAGTCACGACACAAGTCATCTTAACGGTACACATATTCATTGTCCGACCAGTCACCAAGTTCCTCTTCGTACTCTTTGTGTAGTTTACTTCGACTTTTGTCCTCTTCTTCTGATTGGCTACCAGAGGTTTTACTCTCACGCTCCGATTCCTCATCAGATGATCTGCTGCTCATCACTTCATCCTCATCATCCTCAGTTGTCTCCTCTTCTTCGGGATAGTCATTTCGGATATTATTTTCCGCTGAGATTCCAAGTTATATTATAATTATTATTATTCATGTAAGAATATGTCTTTTAGTGCCATGTGTGTGTATAATATAATATATTATGTCTCAGACGAAAAGATAATATACCGTTAGAATCGTCAGTTTCATATTCTGAATCGTCTCGCCCATCATAGAAATCATCTTCAACATGAATCCTGATCCAACATATTATTTTCTCAAGTTAGTAAAACATATTAAAATATGCATTAGCAGAAGTCAAGAATAAAAACGAAGCCTCACAAAGGGAATGGCACTTCAGAATCAGACACAGTCACATTAGCATCCTCCTTAACGACATAGAAGTCATAAACATAGAAGTCGTCTTCATCTGAAGAGTCTGCAAAACAAGCCAAGATTGTAATAAACCGTCAGAAAATCTCATAATTGATGAACAAACCAATAGCAAGTGTTCTATATTATTAAGCTGCATAGGACAGTTATGAAAGAGACAGGTAAAATTAGTGGTCCAGCGTAAAAATTAGCCAGACCTTCTTTGAACATACGATTTTGAATATCAGACTCGATCTCCGAAGCAGCAGATGGCAGAATCTCCCTCATCAGAGGCAAATATTCAGCCACCATTTTGCAGTCACCATCCAAATCCATCCTGCTGGATTGAAAAATTATGGATTTTTAATATCATTAAATCTAATACCATCAGTAAAAATGATGGAGCATCGATATATGTGAGAGAGCAATACCTCTCTTGCTGCTCCTCAATTTCAGGCTCCTTATCAACCCGAATAACTTCATAAAGTCGGCACATGTCATGTATAGCTTTGTCTTCTGTATCAATTGTACCCGGCTTTCTGCTTCTCCATATTTGCTCAAAACGAGAGTTTCTTGCCACACCCTTGAGGAAATAAATAAATTGCAGATTGAAATACAGTAAATAAGATTAATTCGCAAGATGAAAATAGCCACATGGGGTCATGGTTGTATCCCAGCTAGAGGGAAGGGAAAAATGCAATTGCAAGAAGTTACAAAGTTGAGGCCCCGTAAAAGTAAATTATAGCAGATATGCAGCATAACAAAATTATAGAAAATGTACTTCCTAATTACAAATATAACCAACTTTTAAGAGGGCCAACATGCAACGATGAGAGATTTATCGTGAGAGGCTAAACATCTAAACATGATCGCAGCCAATCCCAAGTGCACTTTACCTCTTTGCGTTCTTTTGCTTTGATCATTAACTGATCTAGTTTCTGCAAACATGACATCAAATCAAAGGTTAGTAACTTGTTATATCGTTCTCTTATACACATTGAAAAGCACGGCCGTGCAATTTATAACAATTTGCCATGTACTTTACGATTCACAAGAAGATACGATTCATGAGGAAAATGATATGTGATACACTATGAGATTTGATAACATTGATGCTAAGAGCATTATGCGTGCATTGCCATCATCAAGGACCTCAAAAGGTCAGGAAGAGAATGCTTGGTTGTGAGCAGATATTAAGAAACTATGCAGATTACACATGACCTCGAGTTCTCTTAACTATTTGAAGTAAGGGTTTTAAATCATACAACTTACAACTTCCTTTGTCCGTTCAACTATTCAACTTTTGCGGTTAAGTATGTGATACACTCACTTGTCCGGTTAGAGAAGATTTATGTAATTCAGAAACAGGTACTCCTCAACTTACTTTCGTGAATCTATAAACGTGAAACATAAGTCTTCCCTCCCTGCCTTATTCGAATAGTACTAAGTGCTAACCAATAAAAGTTTAAGAGATATACTTCCTTTAAGTCATAATAAACAATTCAAAAGGGATGGTTTGAGTTATCTCCCCTTCATTCTCACTGAAACTGAAGCCTGATCTAAGAATAGGTAGAAGGGTAGGGATATATTCTAAACTTCTGATGATTATATTCATTACAACTTTAGAAGATTATATTATTTGCAATTGCAATGATTAGCGTGTTGGAATAGTATCGAAGAAATTAACCCGTGTGTGTGGATAGACATGGGTCAGGGAGGACTTACATTCAAAATCGGAAAACGACGCCTTCTTTCTAAACTGCGCCTTCTTTTTTCGTCGATGTCTTTAGATTTCAACTCGCCAGATGAATTAGGCTGTTCAACAAGTAAAAAGAATTAAGTCCATATGCAGTATTTTTTATTCAAAGCCTGACAACCACCACACTATGATAATGTATATACGGGACGGCAACAAAATAACTAACCATAAAAGATCGCAGAACGTCTAACGTATGCTCAGAGCTTTCAACTGTTTCCAGGTGTTGTACAAGAATCTTCTGGGGCCCCGGTTCCTCGACTAAAACATTTCAAACAGAGGCAAGACTAGTGATTAATGATACAGCTTAAATATTAAAGCTCTCAAAGATAATCCATGGAAAAAAAGTCGTAAACGAGGTTTTTATGAGTGTATTCAAACCACTGAAACCGACAATACAAATTACTTCAGGTTAAAAGACCATAAATAATTTCGAAGTGCGCAAACTTATAAGATAGAATGGGTTTCAGTTCCTACGATTTTACTTTCCGAAACTTAAGACATAAAGCACTAGAAACAGGACTAAAATAGCATCTTTGCCATCCAAATTTGGACTTATATAGAGAAATTCTTGTTGAGAATTCAAGATCCCACATAATTTTTTTTCTCAATTTTCGGACGTTAGGTTGTCTTCTTTTGAAAATATAATTTATAAATACTTCCGTTTATTTCTTTACCAGTTAAAATTCTGGACTATGCTAAGGCTAGTCCATAAGAAAGAAATATCATCCTTTCCAAGGAATTTCTCATGAGTGATTCAACGCATGAAATAAACCAATTACTGTCTGAAATTTTTATCAGTAGAAGACATGACAATGTTGCCATAATATTAGTCAGATATATTTGCCTAATAAATATCATTATAAAAAAAAGCGATCAGCTATATAGTGTGCTTCATCCCTATTTAATCCTGTCACCTGCTAACTTATCTTTTCCTTGTTTCGATTGGGGCAGAGAATTTCCGGTCGAAAAAGAAAATTAAAAAAACTTAAAAACAAATTGATACACTCCCAAATTCCTCGACAGTTGATCATTGAGAAATGCGAATGGTGACATAAACATTCGACAATTTACACTATTTGCAAAATTAGAATACATTTTATACTGATTCCGTAAACCCAGGAGAGCAACAGTTATCTATGAGATAATCAAAGCAAACCAGCATGCATTCAAACATAAATTAAAGAAATTAAAATGCACGCACAAATCAGAGATTCATTTTGAAATACCTCTACTTGAAGAAGCGCCAGAAATTGATAACTTTGCAATGTCGATCGTCGGCTTCTTCAGCGGCCTCTCTTGAATTTCCAGCCCTGATCAGACCGAAAAGATGAAATTGCAATCACCGCTCAGAAATCCAGAGAGAGAAACGAGAATTAGAAAGGGGGAAAAAACGAAAAAAAATTAGGAAAGCAAAGATCGGTACTTACAAAACGCATCGAGGGGAGAATGAAAAGCTTTGCGTTTAACACTGACGACGATTGGCTTGACGGCGTTCGCCGCCGGAGCTAAAGTAACAACATCGTCCATTGGCGGTAGACTGAATCGAATCGGCGGGGTTAGGTTTTAGGGTTTCGTTTCTTCCCGAACTTGATCTGCAACGATTCTGTTTAGCCGGAGAAGTATTAGATTGAAATGAAATGAAGTGGTTTAGGTTTTGGTTCATTATAAATAGGGTAAAATTCATTTTGCACCCCTGTACTATGAGAAAGGTATCGTTTACCCCCCTGATGTATGAAAAACATCAAATACCCCCCTGCCGTTAACTTTTTTCTTGAATCCGTTAGTCAAACCCTTTGACTGGCCGTTATAATGACCCGTTGGCTTTTTTTTTTTTTGACGAAATTACCACCAATAATCTCTATATAGGTTTTGTTTGATTGGCCAAACAATAAGAAACATGTTGAGTTATTTTTGAAGAATCTAAAGTTAAGTTGTTTGGTTACAATCATCATGAAACATAGTTAGTTGGTTTACAAATATGTGGATTTAAGACAAATGAAGAATTCAAGAACAGAAGGAAAAATGGGTGAAAATAGTGAAAAAAACATGTTGAAAAGAGTGAAAAAATGGTTGAATAAGTGGGAAAATTTAGTAAAAAATGAGTTAAAACTAGACAATCTATATATAGAGATTATTGGGGGTAATTTCGTCAAAAAAAAAAGTCAACGGGTCTTTATAACGGCCAGTCAAAGGGTTTGACTAACGGATTCAAGAAAAAAGTTAACGGCAGGGGGTATTTGATGTTTTTCATACATCAGGGGGGTAAACGATACATTTCTCATAGTACAGGGGTGCAAAATGAATTTTACCCTTATAAATAAAGGGTAAATTACATCGAACCCTGAGCCATGTTTAAATTACGAAAAAACCTCTCATGTTTGGGTAATTGCAACCACCCTCAACTATAAATCTTTTTACATGTCCACCCCTGCAGTGTCATATTTAGTGGAATATTCTAGATTATACGGAATATTCTCTATTTTGCCGCTGATTGTTTAACTATCTTGTCTTGCTAACGATTACGAATAACTGTGGCTTCCTATAAAAAAGTGTTTTTAGTCTCTAATCCGTTTTTTTTTCCCTTAGAACAACAATCTCCACTATTGGGCATATAAAATATTTTGGGTTGATTGGATTTATGTCAAATATCAATTACAAAAAATGGATTTGTAAGAAGTTAAAATCTAATAAGGAGTTTTATCAAATATCCCCTATTTTTAATTAACAACCATTTGATACCTATAACCGAAACAAATTGATTTATATATGTATAAAAACAAAATATTAGATATCAATTTGACATTTGATAACTCATTTTGATGGAGTTTCTAATTTTTTTTTTCTTTCTTTTTTCTTGTATTTCAAGAGTCACATGAACACGGATTGGTTCGGTTCCGGTTCCCATTCCGATTTTGGAGGAACTGGAACCAGAACCGAACCTAATATTTATGTTCTTTACGGTTCGGTTTCAAACGGTTCCTAGTTCTAACGGGTAGAACCGGCCGATTCTTAATAACATTTTATTTATTGATTTTAATTTTTTTTATTATTATATTTAACATAAAAAAATAGTTAATTTTTTTTAATAAAAAACAGTGCAAAGAATACTTCAAAAACTTAAAAAAAAATTAAATACTTAAAGTTTTTTTTTAAATACTTAAAAATATTTTTTTTAATTCTAAAAAAGTTGAAGGATTTAGTTGTAGTTATAAAAATTAAAAAAGGAAAAAATAAGAAATTGAAAAGGCTTAAAAAAAGGAAAGGAAATAATTAGTTGTAGTCATAATTAATATTTAATTTAAAAAAAAAAAAAGGGTTAGATCGGTTCTAACCGACGGTTAGCTGTTTCAAAAATGGGGAACTGGAATCGAATTGATTATTCCGGTTCCGGTTTGGTTAAAGAACCATTGACTCCGATTCAGTTCCGAACTTCCGATTTCAGTTATAATCGAACTGGTGGTCATGTCTACTTCCATGTACCTAACCGGGTCGGATCCCTTAGGGCAGAGCCCAATGGTCTGATATTAACCCGATCGGCTAAAACAAGGATAGTAATTAGTTGCCATATAAACATTACAATTCTTGCAAATTATTGTATTATTATATATTGGTAATTGCGATCTATATTCAGTAACAAATTTTATTTACTTTTTTAATCTGCTAAGTTAAATAGGAAATAAAAATAAAACCCCTTATAAGTAAGGAATTAATAAATCAAATATTACCATGCACACACATGGAATTTCTTGCATTAATTTAACAAGGTATATATTGTTATATATATTAAAATCCAACTTCAATTCATCACACATGCAGATTAAATTCTGCTGTATTATTATTATAATTGTATAAATTCTCTGAGCTCAATCAATGGCTCAACAATGGCTGAGCCTAGTAGCAACAATATGGCTCCAATCGATAAACGGGACGAACTCAAACTTCGCGGCGTACTCGTCGGAGCTCAAGAGAATCCTCTCTCTATCGCAGCTCCAGCTCAACAACTTAGCTTTTGCCTCCGACGCAGGCAAGCTCCTCGGCTGGATTTCCGGCTTAGCCGGAGCCCACCTCCCCCTCTGGCTAGTCCTCTTAATCGGCTCCTTCCTCGGCTTAGTCGGCTACGGCGTGCAATACCTCTTCCTCACGAACCAAATCGTCACTTCTCTCTCGTACTGGCAAGTTTTCGCACTCACCGTTCTAGCGGGGAACAGCGTTTGCTGGATCAACACCGTTTGTTACATCATAGCGATACGGAATTTCCCGTTGGATCGTCAGATAGCCGTCGGATTATCCACCAGCTACGTGGGGTTGAGCGCCAAGGTTTATACGGACGTAGTTGATGTTTTCGTCGCTCCGAGTAATTCGCCTTCCGAGAGGGCGAAGTTGTTTCTTTTGTTTAACTCGGTCTTGCCGCTGGCGGTTTGCGTAGTGGCCGCGCCGCTTGCGAGAGACGTTGCTATCGGGAAATCGAAGGAGCTCTCCGGAGGGTTCTTGACTTTGTTCGTGATTACGGTGGTTACGGGTATTTTTGCTATCGTTAGTAGTTTGGGTTCGATGGTGACGAGGCTTTTGTTGCCGTCGAAGGTTGTTCTCGCCGGGATGGTGGTGTTGTTGTTCTTGCCTTTGGTGGCTCCTTTGGTGGAGAAAATTAGAGAGAAGGTGCAGCGCAAGTGTTCGATACGAGTTTACAACTGCGGCGATAATAATAATAATAATAATAACAAGAATAATAATTTGGAAATCGATGATTTGGAAATTGGAAAAATGGAAACTATTGTCGGAATTGTGGAAATCGGGGCGAAGGCGATGTTGAGGAAAGTCGAGTTTTGGTTGTACTTCTTTGTTTATTTATTTGGTGGGACACTCGGTTTGGTTTATATGAATAACTTGGGGCAGATTGCCGAGTCGAGGGGTTGTTCGGGTACTTCTTCGTTGGTTTCTTTGTGTTCCGCGTTCGGTTTCTTCGGTCGCATACTTCCCTCTCTCTTAGACTACTTTTTCTCAAAGTGAGTCTCTCTCTCTCTCTCGCAAGTTAATTGCATTATGGATCTGTTAGATGCTATACCGGATGAAACACAGAAACAGTACATAATATTTATCCACACATAAAAACTAAACATATACTATTTATCGACACGCAAAAAAACACGGATATTTAACACTTATAATATATCGTAAAATTGTTATTTTTTTTCAGAACGAAGTTCGTGTTATCGAGGGCGATGGCAATGGGAGCGATGATTGTTCCGATGTGCGGAGCATTCTTCCTAGTTGCGATTAGCAAACAAGACTACTCGCTATACAGCAGCACGGCAATTATAGGGATATGCACAGGTGCAATTACTTCGTTATCCGTCTCTGCAACCACCGAATTATTCGGGGCGGAGAATTTCGGCGTAAATCACAATATCTTGGTCTCGAATATTCCGATTGGATCCTTTTTGTTTGGGGGATTTGCAGCGTTTCTATACAAAAGAGAGAGATATCTCGGGGAAGAGAATTGCATGGGAGAGAGATGCTACCAAACCACTTTCATCATATGGGGTTTTTTGTGTCTTTTGGGAACTTTGTTAGCTTTGATTCTTCATGCAAGGACTAAGAAAATTGCACATAATTAGTATAATTAGTATATAGTACATAGAGAGGATTTTTTTTTTGAACTTTTTTTTATGATGTGCTTAATTTGTGATTATACATTTGGACAGGAATATTATATTATTTGTGTGATTACAGTGGCAGGCTAATTGAAAAATAATAAAAACAGTAGAACCTCGATAAACTAATAACCTCGTAAAATTAATAACCTCGTTTAAATAAGTTTTTTTTTTTTTTTTTGTCCAAGCTTGGTAAAAATCTTCTAAATTATTAGTTCGATAATTTATATTTCACTAAATTAATAGATATTTGTTAGTCCCGAGTATATTAATGTATAAATTAAAATTTAAAGGTTATTCTACAACCTCTTTTCCCAATAATTTGATGTGCAATTAAAATCTAGAACTTCATTCTAAAAATATGTGTTATAATCTAAAAATTATTTAAATATATATGAATAATCGAGAATAAAAATCTGTAAATATTTTAAACAGATAAATAAAAGCAAGACAATGTATATTTCTCAATAGAAAATGAGAAACTAAGAAATAAGTACATGATATTACAGATGATAAATAAATAAATAAATTACAATATTTATAAATTTATATATTAAATACAAAAAATATATATAAAAAAAAAACCCAGTATATCAAGGTCCCCTACAAAAAAAAAAAATTATCATCGAGTTGAAATGACACTGCAATTGTTAATTAGTGATGAGAATTATTTAATATATATCTTTAAAAAATGTAAATCATTTAATATTTATATCTCCAACAATAACAATATATAAAATCGTATTTAGGTCAGTTCCTAACTTCTTCTTCATACATTATATCTTAGATTGTGTTGTCCATTTCATACACACGATTCACTCATTGCCATATTCTCTGGGTTGCTTCAAAGATAAGAGTAACAGAAATCTTCTTGAAAACTGTTCTCTTTCACCATATCGATAGTGTGTGTGTGTGTGTGTGTGTGTTCATTCATTTCCACGAGTCTTTTTTTTTTTTTTTTTTTTTTTTTAAGATAGTAAATACAATTTGCCCATGAAGAAATTAAAAAACAAGATATGAAAGATACAATTCAATAATTGGTGTGACAAACCATTCCCAATAGACCAAACCGAAAAGTATCACATTAATTTCCGACGGTACGTCAAGACAAGACAAGGTAGCATGTTGACTAGTCAATGCCGGTCAACAGTCAAAATGATCAATCGGTGAAATTTGGATTACATTATGGGGTCCAAAATCTTGAATTGGATGCGTTCGAAGGATTATGGGTGATTTTATCAAAAAATGCTGATGACAAAGACTAACGAACTTTGGTACAAAACTACAAAACCGATGCATTTATTTGAACTATTAAGTGGTTGTAAGGGACCTTTAACTCATTTCCAAAAAAAAAAAAAAAAAAAAAAAAAACGGCTGAACGCAAACGTAAATTCGTGCGCTACGACAGTGTCCAAACACATATTTATTTCGGGAAAAGAAAAACATGTCGAGGAAAGACACCATCCAAGGCCTACATTGTGAGTGAAACATCGTAAAACTAAAAATTACATTGAATCCATAATATTCAGAGTTCTTGACAAACCAATACATACCAACTGGGTTGGTTTATATCATATCTAACGAAAATCACGATTCAAAATGACTAAAATCGAATGTTAAGGCGTATAGCTTTCAAAATAAACAAGAACAACGCGTTTCTAATACATTTCCGTTCATATAATAGACATAGTTAAAAACTATCGTAACCATGTATTTCAAATAACTATTTCGACATACCTTTTCGATAAAAATTACGCCTCCGTCTTTCTCGGACCGTAAAACTCCTCTCTCCACAACTTCCAAGCACTTCTAACTTCCTCTAATTGTGACTCGGGTATACAAGTATTTGCGTCAAGTAAGTCAACCCAGTCAACCCAGGGTGACTTCGAAGGATCAAGAAAAACCGACAACTGAGGCAACATAACCGAATAATAGAAATCATCGACCAATTTGAGAATTTCTTTCGATTCAACCAAAGTCAACATTTCCGGCCTTTTAATATTGCCGGGCCTGTTTCTAATCACAAAATTGTTGCCCCTCAAAATGAGTACCTCTGACGGAGCAAGAGGTACCACTATCCGCGAGAATTTGGACAGAGATAACTTTAGTATATCTCTCGGGAGTAAATCGCGCTTTACAGCTATAGCCGTTCCTACCATTTTGCGTATCTGGTTTATATTTAGTAATCAAATTAACCACGTGTATATTGAACTAAAAGAAGTTGCATTTAAAATATTAACTGAATATGTTGCAAGCCTCGTTTGGTTGTCAAGATAAGATTAAATAATCTAATGACAACCCAATAAGCGATGATACCATCATATTTGCGGGTCGACCCGACAAGTTATTGGGATACCAAACATTAAAGAAAGTCCAATTATTTAGTTAATAATGACTAATCCCCCCAACCAAACGAGGCCTTAGAACTCAACTGTATAATTGAACTAGGGGGTGTCCAATACACAACAAACCCCGAGTAAGCCAATATAAGAGCTCATGTTTTCATAACTTCGGGGCCTCGGTCTGGCTCGAAAAATTAGGGTTTATTGCATTTAGCACCCTTGTGCTTACTCTAATTGTCAAAAAAATACCCGTGTTATAAATATCAGCAAAATCCCTTAAATTATTCAATTTTATTAGCAAACCAACCCCTAAAAACGCACCATTTAGAGGGTTGTGTGCTAAAAAAAATGCATTATGGGAATGTTTTTGTTAATATTTATAACACGAGTAGTTTTTTAGCAATTCGGTATAACACATGGCCGATGGGTAGTTTTTCAGTTTTGCCATTTATCACTCTTAATTAGTTAGTTGAAAAACAATTAATGACAAGGGTATTTTAGTGTTTTTCTATGTCTTTCGCTATAATCAATGCATATTTATTGAATTTTTTAATATGTGTGCAACAACTCAATATGATATATAATAAGGGACGGAGGGAGTATTGCACTGACCAAACATCAAATAAGACCTAATTATTTAATCAACCGTGGTTTATCTTATGAACCAAACGAGGCCTTATTGAAACATAGCAAAGATAACTATGGCCATTGAATGAAAAATAAAGAGAAAAAACATACCTGATGCAACATGAACGACTCTCCGCAAATGGATATTTCGACGAAATTCATACCGGACAACTGCTCCAACTTTCCGCAACTACACTGAAAAATCTTTCTGAAATGCGACGCGCTTATTCGGTCATTTTCATCAGGTTCGTGCAACCACCGAGCAAGTACAGGTGGCACGAGATTTTGCTTCTTCGATTGGTCTTCTTCGTCTTTAGGCAAAAGAGAATCATACTTACTTTCCTCAGCTTCTGTCGCTAAAGATTCAGTGACGGAATTAGTATCTTCTTCTTCGTCGTCACTTCCCTCTGACACAAATTCACTCTGCACATCTAACGACTTTGCCATTTTCAAAGTATTTCCAGAAGAGCCTTTTTTCGGAAACTGTTTTCTGTACTTGGATCGAACTGTATAATTATGAAACGGGTGTTCTCCCTGAAACACAACGCGATGGCACAAAAGTAGTTGATTAAAGTGAAATTTACCCCTACAAGAAGAAAAACAAAACCCGTAAAGGATTAAACGTATACCTGAAAAGTGTTTAGTATATCATTAAAATCTGATAAATGATGATCGACTTCACTGGCTGTGGAGTTTTCCTTTACTCCTATAATTTCAGCGGGAAGAAGATATGAATATTTACGGATGCTACATTCCCTTCGAGCATCGAAACTCCTAAAAATAAGTAAGCAAACGTTAATAATAAGAAAAATGAATAAACCATATGAAACTCTCTAAGCACGAAGACATGCAACACATAAGTAGCATTACTTAATTCTTATCATCGAACATTTCCAGCAGAGTTTATAATTAAAGTATAAACGAGAACATAAACAGCGAACAGAAGAAAACAAACAGAAAAAACCATAACATATTGAACGATACGCAGATGGGGCCTAATAACCGCGTGCTAAGTCTCGACTTCACGAATTTATCTGTATGTATGTATATATATACTCGTAATACAGGTTAGTCGTCACACACCATTTGAGACGAGTCTGTACCTTTGAGAAGGTAAGATGCTGAAAACTCTGATGTTTCGAGGAAGGTAAGAATTAACATAAGTAGCAAGAGCAAATCCATTAGGATCATTGTTCCAAGCAGATTCCGGAATCTCCAATTTTAAAGTTATCATTGTTGCTAGTGAATGAACCTGAGTACATGGAAAAATATGAAATCTGATGAAAAAAAGTTGCATACAGATACATACATACATATGCAAGAAAAAACCTCGCTTCGAAGAATAATAAAAAGTAGTAATTACGTAGCGTACCCCTTTATCCGTCCGGCTACTTCTCGCCCACCCAATCTTATTCAAATCTCCAAAGTTGCTATCTCTGATTCCACCAGCTTTATAAATAGCATTTTCTAATTCACCTTCAATCGCTACACACAGAAAAAAAAAAAAAAAAAAATCACATGCTTTAGCACATCATAAACGTGTCGATATATCAACATCAAAATTTGGCTCTAATGTATCACTTTCCGTACAATACATAAACGACAGAACCTCAACATAAGGTAACAATAATCAAGAAACAAAAGCAAATGAATAACAGTAGTGTAAGGGCAGCAGAAAAAAGGAGCAAATGCTACGTAGCACGGATACGGAAACTGGGACACGGGGAATCAGCATGTCTCAAACACGGGGATACGGAAACTTGGGGGAAACGTGTAAATAATATAAAAGTATAAGGGTATATTTATAAATATGTTATACAAGCATACATAAGTTTTTATTTATATATAAAATTCTTTTTTATATATTTACATACAAATATATTCAAAATAAGTATTTCTATAAACTATTAATTTGCAATTGATCATTAAATCATGTAAATAATTGCTATTCAAACATGTTTCTAACTTTTCAAATATTGCAAAATGGACCCTACGGTATCCGGCAAGTATCCCAAACGCGTACAAAATTGAAGTTTCCGTGCTACATAGAGCATATGTAGCAAACAGTAAACACCAAAATTTTGTCTGAAAGCAAACAACCCCCACCCACCCAACCACACACACACACACACACACTTGATAATCCATGTTTATAAAGTGAGAAACTAGTCCTTAATTAACTGAAGAAATTGAAAAGGGAAGAAAGAGAAATAAGAAATCTAACTGGAGAATTCAGGCTGGTCTCTCTGAATTTGCAAACCTGCATTCACAATAGAACAACACACCCATCAGGTTTTGAAAAGAAAATACATTAGACACAACAGAGAAGAATATACCTTTGTAATCGGAACCAACGTAGCCAACGCGCATTACGACTTTCTTCTTCCGAAAAGGCTCCCATTTATCTGCATTCTCCGAAGGAATGACTTCGGCGGCGGCGGAAGATGAGGTGGTGGAGAAGCCGAGGATAGATAGTTTGAAAGGTTTGAAGTCGGTGAGGTATTTGAAGCGGCGGTGGGGTGTAAGTACCCACCGTGGGGAACGAAGAAAGGATACCGCCATGAATTTGATACTGTGAAATTAAATTAGTGTGTGTGTGTGTTTTTCCAGTACCCAGAGATGCAGGAGTCGTTCGATTGATCAGCTATAGTCGTGTTTTACAAGCAAACACACGCTTATTGGTGGCTCAACGCTTTATCATCCGATCACAATCCTCCTCATTCGCCCTTCAATAAATGGAACTATTTTTTTTTTTTTTTTCTTTTTTATAATTATCAAGAACCCCCCATCTAGGAAAATGAGTTAAGAAAACACCTCCTCCCAAAATAATTAGAAAAAACCCCATCAGCTAATATTCCACCCGTGTGATATTTTTATAATTCCAAAATTACCCTTAATTGTCTATTATACTCTTTCAATACCCTAATCTTATTTTTATTTTTTCATCCGCCGTTTTCACGCTCCAAATTTTCTCTTCTTCTCTCTTTTTTCTCTTCTTCTCTCTTTTCTCTTCTTCTTTGTTTTTTTTCCTCTGTTTTCTCCGTGACTTCTCTGTCATTGTCGCCGCCGCCGCCGAGATGGAGAAAGAAAGAAGATGAAGCACCCATCAAACATTATAAATGATTTTGATAGCGATTCTGAATTCGAATGTCAAGAATGCTACATCGGAGGCGAATAGAGATAAGATTGTCGATTTGTCGCCGGAATCTGATTTTGATGGGTGGTGGTTCTGCTTTGGTTGGTGGTGCAAGTTGTGATTTTATTTATTTATTTGTAATAAAAAACCGTCATAATGTCAAAGTAAGGTGGTGATGGTGTGTTGTGGCGGCAGTGTGGTGACGATTGGGAGACAGATTTAGGGTTTTTTGGTGGATCGGGCGGATGACGGCGCCGGTAGAGAATTTCGCGCATGCTGAAACCTTAATCGACTATGTACATGTTCATAGTCGATTAAACTAATCGACTATGCTCTGGCAGTCGATTAAGGTTGATCGACTCCAAGTTTTTTTTTTTTTGAACTTTTTGTTTATTGTTCCAATTGTATAAATCATTTATAATATTTGTATATTTTTTGTTTTTGTAATATATAGTTGATTTTGTATTTTTTTCGCAATTGTGATTTGTTATTTTTAGTAGCAGATTCTTAATCGAATATGCTTCACATCATAGTCGATTAATATACCTAATATAAAAAAAAATATAAAAAAACAAAAAAAAAATTAAATAATTTCCTTAATCGACTATGAAGCATAGTCGATTAAGGCTAATCGACTATGCTTCATAGTCGATTAAGGAAACTGATACAGAAAAGACGGGGAAAAAAACGGAAAAAAAAAAAAAAAATCGCTGAGCGCGTGACCCAGTGTAATGTGGTGGGCGGGGGCAAAACTGGAAAACATAATGGCTGAAATTGGGTGTGGAATTTTCTTAAATGGACTAAAATATTTTTAGCCTCCCTCCATTAAAAAAAGTAGTGAGGGAGTTTTCTCAAAGAGCCCATTTTTTTTAGGATACACAAGAGAAACCTAGAAAGCATTTTTTAATGCAAGTCATCTCGAGTTCAAAATTTTGAATTAATTTTTAAATATATAGAATTGCGAAAAAATTTGAATTAATTTTTTTCTTGGGAATCCGAAATTTCAATATCTAATTCCGATTTTTATTTTCCGAAAAAGATTTAAATTAGAAAATTTAAATAAAGTATAAAAAAATTGGGGACCAGGGCCGTGAACTCGAGCTCATCGAGCTTTCATTTTCTAGGCTCAAGCTCAAACTCAAGCGGATTTGTCGAGCTCGAGCTCAGCTCTCTTTGTTAATTTTTAGTTTTTTTTTTTCTAATTTTTATATTAATATTACTTTATTTTATCAGTATAAATTATTTATATGACTATAATATATATATATATATATATATATATATATATATATATATATATATATATATATATATATATATATATTAATTTTAATATTATTTTTATTATTAAAATAAAAAATAAATAAATTAGATACTCGCGAGTTCGAGCTTTTATCGAGAGCCGGCTAAGCTCATTTACCACCCCTATTGGGTATTGTGGGTTCCTTGCAGTCTTCCCTCGTTTTTCTATCATTCAAAAACTCTCTCTCGAGTTGTATATCCAATATCCATGGCGGCCGCCTCCGTGAATATCGGACCCCTTTCACCATAGACCATGAATTTCATCCTCCTCCATAAAAACAGTTATCCATCGAACACTTCAATTCCCAATGTCGGTGATCAAATGAGCTCAACATTCGTAGAACAGAATAAAGATGTCTTTCCTCAGCCCGAAATCACTGGCCTCATTCGTGGAGGCCGCCGTCTCTGCTCAGTCACCCCGCCACGGCGGCGCCGCCCACGCCCAGGTCATCAAAACCCTGGGCCTATCCCTAAACGCCTTCCTCTCCAATCACCTCATCAACATGTACTCCAAGCTCGACCGGCCCGAACCTGCCCGAATCCTCCTCTCCCTCACCCCACCCCATTTCCGATCCGTCGTCACCTGGACTTCGTTAATCTCCGGCAACGTCCAGAACGGCCATTTCTCCTCCGCCCTCTCCTATTTCGCCACCATGCGCCGAGAGTGCATTCAGCCCAACGATTTCACGTTCCCTTGTCTGTTTAAAGCGTCGGCCTCACTCCGCTCGCCCGTTCTTGGCCGACAGTTTCACGGGCTTGCTACGAAGCTTCTGTTGATCGACGACGTGTTCGTCGCCTGCAGCGCTTTCGACATGTACTCGAAGACTGGATTTTTGAGCGACGCGGATAAACTGTTCGACGAAATGCCGTACAGAAACGTAGCCACCTGGAACGCCTGCATTTCGAACGCAGTCCTCAACGGGAAGCCCCACGAGGGCGTTCGCAAGTTCGTGCAGCTTCTACGCTACGAAGAGGCCGTTCCGAATTCCATTTCATTCTGCGCTTTCCTAAACGCATGCTCTGACGGCAATTTCTTGACGCAGGGGCAACAATTGCACGGATATTTGATCAAACAGGGCCACGAATCTGAAGTTTCTATCTTGAATGGGCTAATTGATTTTTACGGCAAGTGTCACAAGATTCAATTTTCGAAGAAAGTTTTCGACGATATGGGCGAGCGCAATAGTGTTTCTTGGTGCTCGATGCTAGCGGTTTACGAACAAAACGATATGGGAGAAATGGCATGTGGGTTGTTCTTTAAGGCAAGGAGGGCAGGTGTAGAGCCCACAGACTTCATGGTTTCAAGCGTGTTAAGTGCGTGTGCGGATTTAGCCGCACTCGAATCGGGGAGAGTTGTTCATGGTCTGGCTGTAAAGGCTTGTATCGAAGAGAACATTTTCGTCGGAAGTGCTCTGGTCGACATGTACGGCAAGTGTGGGAGTATCGAGGATTGCGAGAGAGCTTTCTTCATGTTGCCTAATAGAAACTTGATTTGTTGGAACGCTTTGATTGGTGGATACGCCCACCAAGGGCGCGCCGATGTGGCGCTCGAGCTTTTCCGTGAGATGACTTATCCCCCTAACTATGTAACTTTCGTGTGCGTGTTAACTGCATGCAGTAGAGGTGGTTTGGTGAACGAGGGTCTCGATATATTCGATTCGATGAAGAGCAAGTACGGAGTTAATCCTGGAGCAGAGCATTACGCGTGTGTTGTGGACATGTTAGGGCGAGCGGGACAGGTGGAGCGTGCTCATTCGTTCATACAGCAAATGCGGATTTGCCCCACGATTTCGATATGGGGAGCGTTGTTGGGCGCGTGCAAGATGCACGGAAAATCGGAGCTCGGGAAAATTGCGGCCGAGAATTTATTCGAACTCGATCCACAAGATTCGGGAAATCACGTCCTGCTTTCGAATATGTTTGCTGCTTCCGGCCAATGGGAAGAGGCGAATCTCGTGAGGAAGGAAATGAAGGAAGTGGGGATTAAAAAAGGGGCCGGGTGCAGTTGGATATCGGTTAAGAATTCGGTGCATGTTTTTCAGGCGAAAGACGTGTCGCATAGTAGAAATGTCGAAATCCAGGCGATGTTGGTTAAATTGAGGAAAGATATGAAAGCTGCTGGATATACGCCCGACACGAAATTGGCTTTATATGATATTGAAGATGAAGAGAAGGAAAACGAAGTGTGGGCCCATAGTGAGAAGATTGCGCTGGCGTTTGGGCTTATTGCGCTCCCTCGTGGAGTGCCGATTAGGATAACGAAGAATCTTAGAGTGTGTGTGGATTGCCATAGTGCGATAAAGTTCATATCGGGTATCGTTGGACGGGAAATTATAGTTAGGGATAATAACCGTTTTCATCGGTTCGTGGACAATAAATGCTCTTGTGGTGATTATTGGTGAATATATATGTATATATGGACGCCTTTTTTTTGCGTTTCGAGCAAAACCGTGCTTATTTTTTTAAATGCAATAGATACTTTGAGACCAAGTTATGAACCGAATATATCGATTTTTGAAAGACTAGAAACAAATCGTATCAGTTTTATTTCGGTTTGGTTTCATTCATTTTTCGATTTTATATTTCATGTTTGGTTCGTATATTGGTTTCAATTTTGATTGAAATTTTCAAACACTTTCATATTATCTTATTTTCTTTGAGGCTGAGACCATTTCAAATAAGGTTGAGTTGTTTCACCCGAGACAGAATCCATGTTCATATACCAGCAATTAAACAAGGTTGAAGAAATTTTAATTTAATAAACGCAAATATATATTAGTTATAATAATGGACGACGGCAATTAATATGTTGCCAACTTTGATAAATTATTTTATGGAAACTGGTGCTTCGTGGAATTAATTAAATACAAAAACTAGAAAAGTTTATAAACTTATTTTGACCTATAAAAGTCAACTCATTTTTTGACACCCTAGATAGGCCTTGAGAATTGAGATTCACCAAATAAATGTACACTCTTTGTTTACGGATTCACACAAGTAAAGGTTTGATTCGTGAAACAAGAAATAAATAACACATTCATATCTGGGTTGGTTGGTTGTCAAGATAAAATTAAATAATTTAATAAAATCAAATTATATTATTGGAGCTTCAATAATCCAATAAAAAAACATGGCAAGATAATGCTAAGTCATGAAAACTAATGAGGCCTGATAAGATATGGACTATATATATGGGTGGGTTTATCAATATGGATTTTTGGGGACTAATGGGCAAGAACAATACCTTCTCCACTGGACTTAGTTCCCGAAATTTACTTAACTGCAAAAAGGGAGTATTAGAGGGTGTTCTTCCCGTCGTTAGCACTCCGAAGATTAAGTTAGTCCAAATGTAATGATCGCTGAGAAGGAATATGTAATTATATGAGAGTGTGTATAAATATCCAAAAAATGGCAACATGGAGATTAATCTAAGAAGTTTTATTTATACTCTCACCTTATAAGCTCCAAGGATCCCATGGCCACGTGGGAGGCTAGTAGTAGTCTGGGCTATCGCCGCCTACCTATCCTACAACGCCACGTGGAAAGCCGTCGCAACTCACCTATTATGTCCTACTAAACGTCCCTTCACATAAGTCCTCCGTATCCTCATTTCCTTTCAACGAGGTTAATACCCTTTGGCAAGGTCAACCCGCGCACATCCTTCTTGGGGCGAGATCTTTGCTATTTCTTCGTACTCGAGCGAGATGAATTTCGTTGGGCGAAGTTATTACTCCTGACACATTTCTCCCAAGTTGTCCTGTCTACAGGCTTTCCGTCTTGTTTCTGACCCCGTTCTCCCAGGCAATTCCTTTTTGCATCCTCTTCCGTACGCCCTATTTTCATCTGCAAATTCAACTCTTTGCCTGATACAACTCCCGACCCATCTCCGTTCATTCGACAGCACGCACACGATCGTATTGTGGACTTCCAGTGACCGTTTATCCAGGTGAATCCCCTTTCCTAACTTTTTCCAATTAGTTTACACCAGTCGTCTTTTTCTTTCCCGTATTTCCATAAAGATGGCATCGACACCCCTACCATCCAGTGAGTCCACCCCCCTAGGCAACTCCTTAGAACTATTAGGGTCCATGGCTTTTTGAGGTGTTTTTTGTGTCTCAAATTATTTGTCACTTTAGAGTTCCAATAAAGTATTAATTGTATTTTTATCAATTTTATCCCTTATCACTCTTAATTAGTTAATTAAAAAATATTAATGAAAGGGGTATTTTAGTATTACCATGTTATTTTTGGTATAATCTATGCATATTTATTGACTATCTTAATCTACGCATAACCACCCAAAACGACATATAAAAAGGGACGGATGGAGTATAATGGGATAAGAATGGCATAGATCTTATTAATGATAAATGGGGGTAGTGAATTTATTTATTATATTTCTTGTTAAATTGCTATTAATTATTTTGAACTGATAAATGATGATCGCACAGTGGCGTTACGCAAAATGAACACATTTTTACTTCCAATTTGAATTTATTTTTAAGTGAGCTAGGTGGCGGGTAAAACCATCAACCAACCTATTTCGAAACTAATATTCGGTTGTCAACAATCAATCGACCCACAAATGTTGGGTTGGCAACGGTTTTCAAATTTGAGCATAGTTAATTTACCGAATGGGCCGTTTTTAGGATTGTAATCGACCGACCCAACTGAGTCCCAACCTTACTCAAAACAAAGCTTAGTTGGTACTAAAAAGGGAGTAATAGGAAACAATTTTTTTTTTTTTTTGAAAACGATAGTAATTAATTTAAAACTAGAGGAAGAGTAATAAATAGAGTCTTAAGTTAAGAGTTGTAGAGCATTGGGCAGCACAATGAGCTTACATTTTGTCTCCTTTTAACTTCACATTACACCTCCTTAAATTGCACTGACTAATATGTGTGTGTCCGATCCACTGACTTTATTGCTCGGTCAAACCTTTGTTTTCCCCGCACGTGCATCCTTAAGGGCGTGTTTGGATGTTTCAATTACCCTAACAAATTATTTATCCGCGGAAAACCTAGTCAATTTCGAGTTTTTCAGAATTAACTTTTAAATATTCATAAATTTTTAAGTTGACTATTTTTTTTTAAGTTATTATTATAAATACTTCACAATAATACTATTAATAATAATACTATGTAATTACTCAAAACTAAGATTTAAAATTAATTTTTTTATTTAGGTTTTAAAAAATTCATGAACCGGCCTTTGTGATGAGCTTGATCGAACTCGAAAATTAAAATGTAAGCCTATTGATTTGAAGTTCAAATTTATAAAATTTCACTCGAGCTCAACTCATTTACACCCTACCTGAATATATCCATGCAATAAAGACCAATGTTCAACACATGAAAATAATATATCACATATTTTCTTATAAGAAATTAACAATGTAATTACGAGTTATGACCAACCTTATAAATCTTATCAATCGCATCAACGTTCGCAAATGAGCTCTTGCTAGAAATCTCTAATCACGAGATCGACAACTAGTATTTTCTCGTACATTTTATTAGGTTCAACCGATCGAATTATTCGAGCTCTATAGCTAGTATATATTTACCTCGAGACATAAATTTCGTTTCAAGAAAATTAAGCTAAGTGTCACAACATACAAGAAATAGAACAAACTATGAGAAAACCCTAACACATGCAAATTCTCAGTCACCCCAAATTTCTTACTAATAAGTAAAAAAAAAGAAAAAAAAAATCAAGAAAAAAAACAAATGCACTATATATATATACGTATATATAGTTGATGCATTTAATCGAAATACGATATGTGATTATTGGAAATGCTGTTGTAGCTAGCCGTTCTAGAAGGGGAAGTGAACAGAGACGAAGGGGTTGAAGAAGTGGAAGAAATGATGATAGAAGGCGGCGGCAGTGGCGGCGGGGGCGGCGGTTGCTGCCGAGGTGGTGGTGCCGAGGCTGGACCGGGCGGAGAAGGTGTTGGGGTGAGCGGCGCTTGCGGCAGCTCAGCCACAGAGACGGCGCCCAAGGCGGCGTTAGTGGAAGCGATGATAGTATTCGCAGCTTCTCGATATTTGTATCTGAGTATTTCAGCCCTAACTGCATTAAGTTCAGATTGTAGGGTTTGAATTTGTTGCTGAAGAGCCGAAATGGCGCCCATGCAGCCGTAAACGGGATCTCTGAGCCGTACGTTGGCTTCGTAAACTAAACTGTTGGCTGCGTCGGCTCTTTGGAGATCGGGCACCTCCTATACGAAACGAAATTTAAATATATTGTTACGGAGAAAATTAAATACAGTTAAACTTCTATAAATTAATACAGTTGGGTCTAACGAAATTCTATTAATTTAGCGAGATATTAAATTGTTGAACTAATAATTTAATACGTTTTTACCGAGTCGGGACCAGAAGAAATTATTAATTAACGAGGTTATTAATTTATCGAGGTTCTACTGTAATAGTACATACAAAATAAGAAGTTGAGTGTTTTTTTGTTAATTTTTTTAATTTACAATCAAATGTCGTTATTGAAATAAAAAATAGTGAAGAACACAATCCGAACTTCGGTGAATAATACTCGAAATTTATGTCATTTAAGGTTTCGGCAAACAAATTAAACATAGATTTCTAACGACGGATAAATTTAAAAGTTTAAAATGACAGATAATATAGTGAATAGAAAGTCTCTAACGAGGGTTTATGAAGTTATATTTAGGAAATTCAATGTGTTTTTTAATTAAAAATTCAAATGGTCGTTACAGATCGAAATAAAAAGTAGTGAAGAACACGATTCGAATTTAATTATTCGGTGAATAAAACTTATTTAAATGTGTCGTTTAAACATAGATTTCTAACGACGGACAAATTTTAAATTTTGAAATGGCAGATGATATGCGAAATAAAAATTCTCTAACGAGGGTTTATGAAGTAGCAAATTCAATGTTTACTTATTTATTTATTTTTATTTTTATTTTTTTATCTAATTAAAGTTAAACACCATAACATATATCCTCTTAAACATGATGTTTATTTATGCAATACATAACAAGGATAAAATGAACCCTTAAACTGTGGGATTTCGATTTAGAAGTTCGTAAAAGTCAATATTTTTCGATTTTTCGATTTTCGACAAATAATAATAATTAAATTAAAGTAAGAAAAAAAAGAAAAAAAAAGAATTACCAGCAGCATCTTGGAAACATTGCTAGCACCAAAGACTTTGTGAACAGCAGCAAATTTATGAGGCTCATGTGGTGAGAAGTAAGGAGAGAAAGGGCATTCCTCTGCACATCTTCTTCTCAACAGCTTACACGCAGCACACGGTGTTATTGTGTTTAATGTCGTCCCCGCCCCGCCCGGTGGGTGTGGGCCCCCGGCCATTACCATATTTCTCCTTATTCCCATCGAATTATTATTACCAACATCGATCTCTTTCTTCAACTTCTTCCCGATCTCTTCATACCCTTCCCTACCAACAAATATATATATTACAACTCAAGACTTATATATATATATCAAACAAAATTAGGGTTTCTTGTTTTCTTTATGTATATATATATATATATACCTTTCTCTGGACATATATGTATATACTAAAGTTTATGTTTATGTATATATATGGCTCTTGATTGTTCTCTCTCTCTCTCTCTCTCTCTCTCTCTCTCTCTCTCTCTCTCTCTCTCTCTCTCTCTCTCTCTCTTTAAAGAAGACAAAAAGGAAAGAGTTGCTTAGAAGAGGAGATATATATCTCAGATAAGATAAGGGAAATTAAAAGTAGGTCAATGTTATGTTTCTTCAAGAAAGTGCCAAAATATTATTTGTCATGTAAAAGATTACTATTTGATTTGAGGGCGGCTGACAGATCAACGATAAGATAATAACCTCGTTTAAATAATAATTTATTCTAGTTCCGACTTGGCAAAAAAATACTAAATTATTATTTGTTCGATAATTTAATATATTACTAAATTAATAGAATTTTGTTAGTTTTAACTATACTAATTTATAAAGGTTTATATATATATATATATATATATATATATATATATATATATATATATGCTAATAGTCATCCAAAGTGTTGAACATTTGGAGAGAGAGAGAGATCTAGAGAGAGAGAGAGGAATGACAGGTTTGAGATGGGGCATGCATGTGTGTGAGATCTAGCAGATTTGACTTTGGGACAGCAAACACACACACACACAATGACTTTGCATCACACGTTGGAACAACATTTGTTTATGAATTATCACATCTATCGAAGTTTTCTAGCATACATATATATATACAAATGGACAAGTTTTTAATGAGACAAATATCTCTATTTGCGTGAGCGGAATTATTAAATAAACCATGATGCATGAGTAAACATTGTTAGAAATTTTTTGTCTAATTAATGATTTGTCTTGGTATGTGTACGATCTTATTAACTACCTGTACTAATGGATTAATTAATTCAATTACATATTTTAATTGAAGCACTCTAATTATTTTGTTCCACTTATGGTAAATCAATGAAAGGGATCACTAGTAGAAAAATTGTTTTTAACTATGATCATTAAATGTATTAAAAGGTATCAAATTCATACTAAAAAAGTTTTTGCTACGAATTTGCCCTGTAACATATACAGGCGTGGCAAAAGCTTTGCTACGGTAAATGGCCGTACCAAATTGTTTTGCTAAAGTAAATCCTAGTATTTACTACTTCTTCAAAATTATTCCATAGTAAAAAGTACCTTTTATTATGGTTTTTTACTGTAGCGAAAAATTTCGTAATAATAAGCAACTTTTCTACTAGTGGATATATGGTAGATCAACGAGAGAGATAATTTATATTGTATGTATAGGCATTATATTGGCCGAGTGGTATTGGGGTGAGCAGAATGCATTCAGTCAAGGGTTCAAAAACCTTTTAGTTTGATTTTTGGCAATTCAACTTTAGGCCAAAAAAAGATTTTCATTACAATAAAGACAATGCAAATTTGGCAATTAGTGAAAAGTCCTGCTCATATGTCAATTGCGCAATCCTAAGAGTCTTTGAGCCCAATAAATTAGTAGAGAACGCTAATAGTTATTAACATGTGTTCGAGGTAGTCAAAGGGATGGCTCCACTAATTGCTGATCAAATATAGATTGTGCAACTCAAGAGTATTTGAGCATGCAAGAGTTGAGATTATCGAAGATTACTACTACGTGGCTGAGGTATTTGAGCCTGCAAGAATATAGATGTTTGTAAGCAACTTCTAATCATTTAAATATGTGCCGATCTTCATAGGTGGCGCTTCGTGCTCTTAGGAAACTTCCAATTCTTGAAGTCGGCGGAGCGCCTGCCAGCGACCTAGAGTTTTGGCGAGAAAAAAGAAAAATAAAACAAAGAAGTGAAGATGCAATAGATTGGAGTGAATGAGAGCTTACAATTTTCATAAATAATGCAATGTGGGTTATATGAATGGTATAGTATGTAGTTTGACAATGTAATGGGCTTATGTCAAGTTGAAAAATCATATTAGGGGCTATCACTAATAAAACAAAAGATGGTTGATCAATCTTAATATATCCTGATGTGTTTGGGGTTTCACTAATTCCTTAATTATAAAAAAGAAAGAAAAAAGAAAAATATGATAATTATTTGTACATCCCACTTGTTGGATCTAGAGAAAATAGAATTTATTGCATTTGATGCGTCTACATTTATTATAATTGTTATAAGATCCCCCGTATTATTTATATTATATTATATTTGAACTTTCCTTACCCTTGAAACTAGCATTTTAGGGGTTGTTTAAAAGTGCAATCATAAAGAGATTTTTGCTAATATATTACTATTATCATATGAGAATTTTAGCAATTCAGAATAATACATGATCCTGATTATCACAATTCAACAGTCAAAGAAAATAATGTAAAATGCATAACTTTGACTAATTGGTCCGTGAAATTTTCATTTGTAGAGATCTATTCCTCCTTTTATTGCAAATTGAATACAATTATTTTGTAAGAGGATTCTCTCAAAAAGAAAAAAAAAATGTAGGAGGCGTTAAGAATAAAAATTATATTCAAAAATTAATTTCTCAACGCATTTTCCATACTTGTATAGTTGTATTAACTATATTCACGGTATAACGTATTACATAAACCAAGGATGTAAAAAACGGTAATCGGGTCAGAGGCGGTTAGGCACCGACTCACGATTAATCGGTGCGGCGGTGATTAATCGGTGATAAATCGAGAATAAATCGGTTTTTAAAATTTAGTATAATATATTTCTAGATATTGTTTATAAATACTGAAAACATATATAAAAAGATATTTAAACATAGTTATGTCTCCATCATGTATATATCCTAATAACATAATAAAAGTTTAATAATAATAATAATAATAAGATCATAATACATAAATATCCTTATAAAATATAAATAAAAAGCCTTTTTTTTTGAATTTACATTTACTCTTGAACATTCCTCGCATACATCATTAATGCTTTAACAATAACTGTTGGAACCACGGCTGCACTTTGACGAACTCACGAAATTTGTGGATTGAGGCTTGTACTCCATTTGTTCTCTAATTTTATATGTAACAAGTTGCTGCAATGAAAACCACGATAATGTAGATAGGCAACGTGAGGCGCGGACTAGGTCGCTCTCTTAAGACGAATTTCACGACCCCTTCTCTAATGAGGTGCAAAAAGGTTCCGATCATGTCGCCTATGTGATACAACAACCCAGCCTATCTCTCCGCTGTAACTTCACCGAAATTGCACGTTCAAGTGAAGCAGAAGCTTACACCCGACACACAACAAAAGCTCAAAGTATAAGTATATAGTATAGAAGAAAAGTATTTCTTTTATCTTCTCTTGTACTCTCTTCACTCCTCTCTTTACAAAGCTACAAAAGTCCCCTTTATATAGTATAAATTATAAGCACCATAAAACTTCTATTTAATATAGAATTAAAGGAAATTATGGAGGTTTTATGAGACAAAATAAAGTCTTTATAGGTTTCAAAATGTTTGTCCAAATGACCTCATAAATTGGTCAAAGAAAATATTTAATAAAATATTATTTTTTATTAAAAAACCCAACAATAACAGTTAACATAAACAAAATAAAGCATAAACTCATATTTTTTTTTATTAATATCCCAACTTTAATTTTGAATTATAAAAAAAAACCGATTTTTGACCGATTTTTGGCCGATTTTTGCCACCTAGTTTGACCTGCCTTAAAGGTTTGACCGTCTCGAACCATCTAAAACCGCCTCACAGGCAAAAAATCGATTTTTCAAACATTGTCATTAAAATCGTAAATGTTTGGGACCGCCCCCGCCTCGGAGACCGATTAATGAGCCGCCTCGGCCGATTTTTAGAATACTGACATAAACAATCATCTAGTATTTTGAAATCCGGACCAGACCGGTCGTTTGAACGGTTAAACAGCGGACCGTGGCCTTACCCGTTCCGGTTTGTCGGTTGAACTATGATATCGAAATCTAGTGAAAATCAAGTTTTCTTTTTTGCTTAAAAGTTTGCGTTTTTTTTTTAAATAAACAAACAAAATGGCTAAAACAATGTCTTTTTACTGTCTATTTGAAGGAATGAAAAAAATCAAAATACAAAGGTTTGAAATTAGAAGACATATTAGTTTAGATTGTAATTTATATAATATTTCGGATGATTATGGTGGTGTTTGCGAAAACTTTTTGAAAGTGATTATGAGTGTTTTTTTTTGCTCATAATATGTTTTTACGTATTTGCAAAATCAACTATTGCTTTTGCTTCTCTTAAAATAATCTGCTTTAAGCTATTTTTCTAAAAGTACCCCTAACCCTGCTTTTTCTATTTAAGTTCATTTTCCGGAATAATTGCAAACACCCCCAACTTTTAGAAATAAGCACTTAAAACTGACTTAACTCACAATCACTAACTTCTGCTTTTAAATAATCATTTGCGAACACCACCTATGTGTGATATGTGTGATATGTGTGTATTGATATATTGTGTGTGTAAAATAAAAGTTGGTTTGATTTACGTTTCAATTGGAAATGAGCAATGAGTTAATGTCTGTGAAAAAAAATATGGTTATTTACTATAAAAATTAAATATAATAATTGTAAATGAAAAAAAAAATCGGTTGAACCCTAATTGAATCGGTTCAACTGTAACCCAGTAGCTTGTTCGAGTCACTGTCCGGTTCGATTTTTACAATATTGAATCATCTAAAGAATAGTCCCTTCAACAAGAATTTTATTTAATTTTAATTTTTTTGACAAACGAGACTTCCAATTTTAGAATAATAAAAGGAATTCGCCGGTGATAATTTCTTTTATATGAAGAGGCCGAGTTAATTGCGACAAAACTCCTCGTGTTAATTCGAATTGCTTCAAAAGTCATTATATTAACGTAATTAACAAAAATCACTTATGTTGTATTTTTAAAATCACACCGCTCCCAAAATTTTAGGATAAATTATGACTAAACTTAGATTAAATTACAAAAACCACCTCCACCTATTCATAATTGTCAAACCCCATGATGTTTGTTTCTTTCTTACACCAACCCCTTACATTGTGACTTTTCACGAAATTTTTAGACTTAACAAAATTTCAGATATTTTCTTTCATTTCCCACCTAATTAACATAAGGTATAATAAATTATACATATTTTCTGTTAAAAAACTCGATCAACAATTAATTAGAGGGGGGTTTTGGTTATTACGGATATGTGGGGGTATTTTCGTTATTTAGTCTAAGTTAAGGGGGGTTTTCATAATTTACTCAAAATTTTAATATGGTCCTTGAGTGAAGCACAGTAGTACACATCTCAAAAGGATCTTAATTGCCTATAACTTTAGATATAGAGGGGGTATTTGTCAATTAAATATAACTCAAGGGTGCCGAATGCAAAACACCCTGAAAGCCGAAAGGCCCCTTGTGTGAATGCAGTTCATGTTTCTCATTCAACATCACGCGTTTACTTTTAATTTATTTTATTTTTTAAAACAGAAATAAAAAATAAAAAAATTCAGACACGCACTTTCTCCCTCATCTCTCTCTCTCTCTCTCTCTCTTCCGGCTCCCAGAAAAAATAAGGTAACTCATCGAATTCCCTTTTATAGTTTTCATTTTTCATTTCTTCGATTGCGATTTTCTTGTTTCCTGTTTCTCTATTCATTTACGAAAATTCAAATAATAATAATAATAATATCAACACAAAATCCCCAAAGATTTAATTTTGAATTTTGATTTATGTTTTTCTAGCATATTCATTTTCTGGGCTCCCAGCAATAGTGTATAAATCTCTTGATTGACATCCATTTCTTGGTTCTTGATTATACACACACACACACACATGTGTGTGTGTGTGTGTGTGTGTGTGTTCTGAGCAATTATGAGAAGCTTGATTTTCTGGAATAATTAGTTCTAGAAAATGAAAATTGCTTAGTTTGCTTGTTTATAAATGTTATATAAATAATTAGAAGTAATGCCTAACTTATGTGTAAGTTTCCTATTGTGTAAGAAGAATAAATTCTTGTGGGTATTTTTTGGATCAAGCGAGTTCGTATATTCGATTTTCAAGTTCGATCTTGTCGAGTAAGTTCGACATAGTTCGATAAGACTTTTGTCTAGCAAGATGCAGTAAGATTGCAATCTTATGGATTATATTGGATCCGATTAATAGTTAGTTAGTTGATAAATTTCGAAAGGTTTGATATGAAACTAAGAAAAGAAGATAAATTTTACGATCACCCCCTACCTTGTTAAATCTTTGTAGAATCTTAACCCGAGCAAAATCCGTCGAGTTTCGGAGTAAAATCCTTAATGTCTTTAAATTCTACGATTTTAATGATCATAGTGAAGCCCGACCATTTGCAAGATATTTACGATCCTACGATTTTACGATCAGATTTTACCATAATTAATGTGTGTAGGTAAGTTAATATGTTAATTGTCACTTAAATCGATTTTTTTTCTCTCTCTACCAGGTGTCGTGTGTTTCTGGACAACCGACTCTTTGGCGCTGTGCCGAGGCTTATTCAGTTGCCGAAAAAATACTTTTCAGCATTTTCTTCGTCGGTCTTCAAAAAAGACAAACCAAGAAATGCTGAAAAAAAATGTTCACGAATCGAAATTCTCGTTCTCCGATTCGCCTCTTCGCCTCTTCGCCTCGATAAACGAGGATCGAATATTTAAAGCTCCTCCGTCAGTTATTGTATATTAAAAAAAGGATCTTTACACCTTCCAATATGGATAATAATAATAACAATAATAAAGGCGTCGTCTTATTGGATAGATACGAGTTAGGGAGGTTATTAGGGCAAGGCACGTTCGCGAAAGTTTTCTACGCGAGAAGTGTCCAAACGGGGCAGAGTGTGGCGATTAAAGTAATCGACAAGCTGAAGATAACGAAAGTAGGCGTCGTCGATCAAATCAAACGAGAGATATCGATCATGAGGCTCGTAAAGCACCCTAATATAGTTCATCTCCACGAAGTAATGGCGACGAAGACGAAAATATATTTCGTGATGGAATACGCTAAAGGCGGCGAGCTTTTCCACAAAGTGTCGAAGGGGAAGTTGAAAGAAGACGTCGCGAGAAAATATTTTCAACAGTTGATAAACGCGGTCGATTTTTGCCATAGTAGGGGAGTCTACCACCGAGATTTAAAACCCGAGAATATTTTATTGGACGAAAATGAAAATCTTAAAGTTTCGGATTTCGGTCTCAGTGCGCTGGCAGAGACGAGGAGATCGGACGGTTTACTTCACACTACTTGTGGGACCCCCGCTTATGTGGCGCCGGAGGTAATCGACAGGAAAGGGTATAACGGTACTTCGGCGGATATTTGGTCTTGTGGGGTTATTCTTTTTGTGTTGTTGGCCGGTTATCTTCCGTTTCACGATTCGAATTTGATGGAGATGTACCGGAAAATTGCTCTGGCGGAATTCAGATTCCCGAGTTGGTTTTCGCCTGAAGCACGGAGGCTAATTTTGAGGCTGCTCGATCCGAATCCGAACACTAGAATTTCGGTAGCGAGAATTAAAGGTAGTTCTTGGTTCAAACGGGAATTGAAGTCGAAAGCGACGAAAACAAACGATCCGCAGAGTAGTGTAGTAGAAGAAGAAGGTTCTCGAGAGAGAGAAATTGTCGATTCCGAATCGAGGCTTTCGAATTTGAACGCGTTTGATATTATTTCCTTATCGGAAGGGTTCAATCTCTCGAGATTGTTCGAGGAGAGTCGTCGTCGTGCGGATAGAGAAACACGGTTTGTTTCTAGGAAACCCGCATGCGCGATTATATCAAAGCTCGAGGAAGTGGCGAAGCATGTGAAGATGAAGATAAACAAGAAAGACGGAGGGTTGTTTAAGTTCGAAGGAACGAAGGAGGGTAGAAAGGGAATTTTGTCGATCGAAGCCGAGATATTTGTGCTGGCTCAATCTCTTCATTTGGTCGAAGTGAAGAAAACGAGTGGGGATACTTTGGAATATCGGAGGGTATTGGACGAGGGTTTAAGACCGGGGTTACAAGACATTGTTTGGTCTTCAATGAGTGAAGTACAACAGTTGAAGCAAGAGGAAGATTCATTACAGAAGCAGCCATTGTTGATGCGGGATCGAATACCTTGATTTTGAGGCTGAGTTTTTTTCTTTCGTTTTTTCGGGTTTTTTTTTTTTTTTTTTTTTTTTATCATTATTTTTGTACACGCTATATAGTATATAGTTATTATATATATTAGGTACAGGCCATTGAAATGGTTTTTCTAGACCATGATGAGTGTGTGTGTATAAAAGAAAATTTTGTTGATGCAAGTTATTCTTGAATACCTGGACTGAATTCCCAGTAAATTGATATTAAATGAGTTGCACCAATTTTTTTGGGGAAAAATATCGTTTTTATCCCCAGATTTGTATCGATTTCACATTTAGTCCCCTATGTTCACAAAAGCGCATTTGGTCATTTATCTTTCAAACATTCTAACACTTTTAGCCCTTCTCATCAATTTTCTGTTATTTCTAACGGAATCAAATTTGTTCCAATGACTGCTTTAATTGACCAACTAACGGTAAACTGACGGAAATGACCAAAATAATTAAATTATTGAAATACGAGGGATCTAATATGTTTTTTTCTTCTTCTAGTGAACATAGATGACTAAATGGGAGATTAGTACAAACTTGAGGATGAAAACTGTAATTCCCCCAATTGTTTTTCATTTGTTTTTCTTGATCCTCTATCTCTTTGAGATTATGTGTAGTAATTACTAAATTAGAGCTAGACTTTTTCAAGTTTGAAAAATTGCACAAACATCTCCCTACCAAAAAGGTTATATCCAATTGTTATTTGTTTATTTTTGTTATTACATTATCAACAAATTTAGTGTTTGAAAAAATATTAACTGAGGCAAAGAAAAAAACGAATAAATCAAACTAAAATAAAGAGGCTCTTTGAGAAAACTCCTATAAGCTTTTCTATTAGCAAAAATAATGTTTTGAAACCCGGACCGGACCGGTCGGTTCGATCGCGAATCGGAGCTTTGTTCAGTCCGGTTAGCCCTATCAACCCGAAAATTACAAAAAACCGGTCTAATTGTTAAAAATTGGTTTTTTGACCGGTCGGACTGTAAACCAGGAAACCGGGTAAAAATCAATTTTTTGGCTGAATCCACGCGTTTTTAATAAATCCCAAAAAAGAGGCCAAAACGACGTCGTTTTAGTGCATAGAAAAAAAAAAAAAACCCTCTATGAAAGGGAAGTTGGAACGTGCGTTTATGTTTCCATGTTTCACAAAAATTCTATTGTGATTTGATTTCTGCCAAAATACGACAATATCAAAAGTCGTTTTCTTTGTGAAAAAAAAAAAGAACAACTTGTATTGCTAATTGTAGTTTTATGCTTAACTCATACCAATATTTCATATTGGTGATAAATTGGCCATTATACGTAATTTTTTGCATAGATAATACTATAAAATTAAATATAAATAATTAAAAAATAAATATTCAAAAACCCGATTGGACCCTGGTTTGAACCAATTCAACCGTAATCCGATAGTTTGGCCGGGTCAATTTTCAGTCCGATTTTCAAAACATTGAAAGAAACCACCCTATTTTCATTAGTAAGGATACCTTAAGTTTTCATAATACTAAATCTACATTCTTCGCACTTCCCACTACCACATACAACGGTTTTTCATTTTCTTTTTCAATTTTAACAGGTAAAAATCGTCAGGTTCAGCCAACTACTAAATCATAGTTGATTAGCGTTGTATTTTAGAGAAGAAAGACACGTATTCGTTATAATTTCTACATTAAATCGTTGTCTTGTCGACGTAACCATAAAATACACAACATCGAAGTGAAGATTTGGCGGCGGATGAAGCTGAAGGTGAAAGGACTAAACACGGTGAAGAAGCTCATATTAAAAAAATCAAAAACCCGGTTGAATCGGTTCAACCTTATAAAACCATGATCCAAATGGTCGTCCGGCTCCATGGCCAGTTCGGTTCTGACAATATTGTTTTTTTCATTAAAAATATTTTTGGAAAGAATAAAATATTATTTAATGAAATTAAGTTGAATTTTTTATTTAAATTTTATTGTGTATTGGTCCTTGGTATCCATCTCTTTGTTTATCTTGGTTTCACAATCAACTAGACGCTGAAATAGGGGTTGTAAACGAGCCGAGCCGGCTCGCGAACTCGACGAGCCAACTCAACAAAGGCAGCGAACACGAGGTCGGGGTTTTCAAGCTCGAGCTCGAGCCCAAATTTAGTTGTTCGATAGCTCGCGAGCTGCCTTATTATTATTATTATTAACTAAATAGTAAAGAGTCTATAATAATAAATATTTATAGTATTTAAATAGGAACAAATCTATATTACTTATATAATTCATAATAATATAGAATATTACAATAATAATATAAAAATGAAAAAATATATATAACTAGAGTTCATTATTTATTTTATAACTTTTTTTTATTTTCCTATAAATATTTTTTAATAAAACATTAAATGATTTTAACAAAAAAAAAAAAAAACACTAGATGAGGCCGAGCTCGAGCTTGTTAAAATTGGCTCGAGCTCGTTCACACCCCTAAGCTGAAATACTACTGTTAATATTTGGACTCGTTCAATTTTTCTGCCTATTTTGATTAGTTCAATATTTTTCATATTCTATTAGTTCAATTTTTTGTCCTTTTCCTTTTAAGTTATTTGGGTTTGGCCAGTGAAAATTTAAATTCGACATTTGAGCTTATTTAAGGTGTAAGAGTTGGAATACAGGGTAGATGATAAGCCAACAACAGAAATACACCCTTTCCTTTTGGCTTGTCGAAATCCCGTTGAAGTTGATCAATTAATCGGCTTCGTTTTCAGTTAAACCCTCAATAGGCTTTGTGGTCCATTACTCGTTTTCCCCTCGTGGCCAATGGGGAAATTACTGTTATTTGTGAACTACGCTTCTTCAAGTCTCGTTTAGGACTCTCAAGGAGCACCACCCGCTTATGGTTATCTCCGAAAAGGGAAAAAAAAAAAAAAAGGATATTTCTCCGTAAGTGGGCTCTACTTGGGTCTATTCATAATTACAACAAACAATTCTAACAATTATAGTTTATTGAGAGATTATCATCCCGTTTGGCTGATCTTGTTTTAAACTGCTAATAGACTCTTACTTCTAATCAATTTTCTTAAAAACTGATAAGTTATTACTTGTTAAATATTATTTTTAGAATTATCTTTTTAATTGTTTGGATATAAACTTATAAACTATGTTTACTATTTTTAAGAAAAAAAGTGCGACATAGATACTTTTTGAAAAGAATTAAGCTTTCCACCAACTTATTTTTTAAACTTTTAAGATTTTGAAATATACCACCAACTTATTTTTTGAACTTTTAAGATTTTGAAATATACGTTACCAAACACTTTAGAAAAAATTATAAATTCTTAAACATCTTATAAACTAAGTCAAACGTACGCTTCTATATGTTATAAGCTCAGCTCAGCATAATTTTTGAACAAATAACAATCACAAACAGAACAATATAAAGCACCACCACATTAGAATCAATAACAACACACAAACAACAAAATCATTGTCTAAAATGACTTTCTTTTTTTAAGTTTTGAATATAATTTACATTCCAGGACAAATATTTTCGAAAATCCCGGTCTAAGTTTCTTATTTTTTTCCTAATTCCTAACATTCTATGATCAAAGACGAACCTCGGTTCATCTTATCCACACTTCACAAACAATCGTCGTATAATTCAAACACTCACACACACACACACACACATATACCGTATGGATCCGAATAACCGGATCGATTTTTCAATAAATAAAAAAATGTATAAACACAACAATACCCCCACACCCCCACCCAGCGCTCGCCGATGGGCTGCCTAGGAACCGATCGGAGACCTAGTTAACGGGCTCCGTCCATTGCATAATCACCGGCCTAATTTTCTCCTTCCACAAATCGGAAAAGACTTTGGCATCCCCACCTTTCTTTTTCACCTCCACAACCACCAAATTATCCGTCAAGCGGTAAACATCCAACGAGACAATGAAATTACCATTTTGCCCCTCCACCTCCACCCCACATTCTTTGGTCCTCCTCAATTCAAGCCCACCGTTCTCCTCCGCCTTCACGGCCTCCTCCACCCTCTCGATAACTTTCTCCGGCGAATCCTCCACCGTCAGCCGATCGACATTCGCCGACTTTCCGTCGAACAAACCGGAGAGATCCAAACCCCGAGAGAAGGAGATTATATCAAAGGCGTTCAAATTCTGCAACTTAATTTCTTCCTCCTTCACAAGAGCACCGCTAAAATCTTCACTCCTTTGAGATTTGATATCCGAGTAACCCTTTCTGAACCAAGGATCGCTCTTGATTTCGTCGATGGTGATTCTGGATTCCGGGTTGGTATCTAGGATCCGGGTCAGAAACCGTTTAAGATCCGGGGACATCCATTTGGGGATCCGGAATTCGCCCTTGTAAATCTTCTTGTACATGCACATCAAATTGGGGTCGTTGAAGGGCAAATACCCAGCTGTGAGGACGAACAAAACGACGCCGCACGACCACACGTCCACCTTCGCGCCGTCGTAGCCCCTCTTCGCGAGAATCTCCGGCGCCACGTAAGCCGGCGTGCCGCAGAGCGTGTGCAGGAGCCCGTCGCCGCGGACGTGGTCGGTCAACGCGCTGAGACCGAAATCGGAGACCTTCAGATCGCCGTTCTCGTCAAGGAGCAGATTCTCCGGCTTCAGATCGCGGTGGAATACGCCGCGGAGGTGGCAGTAGCTGACGGCGGAGATCAGCTGCTGGAAGTACTTCCGGCCGAGATCCTCGCTGAACCGGCCCTTGGCCACCTTCGCGAACAGCTCGCCGCCCTTGACGAATTCCAGAACGAAATAAATCTTCGTCCTGGTGGCGAGAACCTCGAACAATTTCACGATGTAAGGGTGGCGCAGCCGGCTCATGATCGAAATCTCGCGCTTGATGTTCGCCATTAGATTCACATTGTTGTTGAGCTTGCTCTTGCTCACCACTTTCACGGCGACGCTCCGGCCGTCGGAAACGTCCCTAGCGTGGTACACCTTCGCGAACGCGCCGCAGCCTAGAAGCTTCCCGATCTCGTACTTGTTGAACAACGCATTCTCCGCCGATAAAGCCATGTTTGCCGCGGAAGACGGCGGCGATGACGGACCGGAAACCGAAAAATCGTCGATTCCCGGCATCAGTGCGCAATAATTCGGAAAAAATCAAATTCCAATTAGGTTTTGGAAAAGGGATTGGTTGTAAGGTTGTGTTCTACAGCTAATAATAGTTGGGCGAACGATTGGTTTTTTTGGTTTGTAGAGAGAGAAAGAGAGGAGAGAGAGAGAGTGGTTGAGATTTAAAAGATTCTAGAGAATAAGATTTAAATTACAGGTGGCGATTTATGAGGACGTATTTATATACAGTGTTTCAACTCGGTACGAGTTCTTTTTGGACTTTGGGGAAATTAATTAATTAAATAGACGCGTGTTTTGGGTGGGAATAGTAAGACTAGTCAATTTGCATGTTGAATGAATTTTTTTTTTTATTTTTTTATTTAACTTTTGGTGGAATTTCACCTAACCTTATAAAAGGTTTAGGAACAATTGTACTTGTGTAAGGTGTTTAAGTTAAATTAATAATAATCGATAAAAAAAAAAGTTAAATTAATATTACTTTTGCCTTTTGTACTTTCAATTATTTGCAATTATGTAGGGTGTTTGGCTAAGCTTTTAAATAAATAATATTACGCTTTGATATCGTTCTAGGTTCAACTCCAATTTTTTTCTTTATTTTTATTATTTTTTAATGGGTTAAATACAAACATCATGTACTATGAACTTTGTATCATATACCTCCTATACTACTTATAAATAAAAAAAGAAACCCTTACTGTTATATTTTTTTCCAAAATCTGACGAAAATACCCCTGCTAAGTTTGTAAATATAAGGGTTTTGTTTGAGCCATTTTCTACTATATTTTTTAACATTTTCGGTCATTTTTACTTGCGAAATTTTGATATATTTTTTTTCTCCAAAACATTTAATTACTTCGATTTTTTTTAAAAATTTTCTAAATAGAACCTCTTATTTTTGTCATTTTGAATTTCTTTATTTTTTTCTTAAATGTCTTCCGGTACATCGAATTCTCAACAATCATCGGATTGTAAAGATGGTTGTAATCTTAGTATGTTTAAACTACCGGAAGACATTTAAGAAAAAAAATGAAGAAACTCAAATTGACAAAAATAAACGGCTTCATTCAGAAAATTAAAAAAAATCTATGTAATTAGATGTTTTGGAGAAAAAAATATAAATACCAAAATTTCCACGTAAAATTGACTGATAATGGTAAAATATATAATGAAAAATGGCTCAAACAAACCCCCCATATATATATATATATATATATATATATATATATATATATATATATATATATATATATATATATATATATATATATATATATATATCAGGGTTGTACAAAGCGGTAATCGGGTCGGAGGCGGTCAGACACCGATTCACGATTAATCGGTGTGGCGGTGATTAGTTAGTGATAAATCAGAAATAAATCGGTTTTTAAAATTTAATATAATATATTTCTAAATATTATTTATAAATAATCAAAACATATATAACAAGATACTTAAACATAATTATATCTCCATCATGTATATATCATAATTCTATAATAAAAGTTTAATAATAATAATATTATAATACATAAATATCCCTATAAAATATAAATAAAAAGGTAATTTTTTTGAATTTACATTTATTCTTGAACATTCCTCGCATACATTATTAGTTCTTTAATAATAACAGTTAACATAAACAAAATAAAGCACAAACTCATATTTTTGTTAATTAAAATCCCAACTTTTATTTTGAATTATAAAAAAAAAAATCGATTTTTGACCGATTTTTGCCACCAAGTTTGACCCGCCTTAAAGGTTTGACCGTCTTAAACCGCCTAAAACCGCCTCACAGGCAAAAAACTATTTTTCAAACCTTTACACTAAAATCGTAAAGGTTTGGGACCGCCTCCGCCTCGGAGATCGATTAATCGGCCGCCTCGGCCGATTTTTAGAACACTGATATATATATATGCTTGAGTAGGGGTATTTTCGTTACATTTGGAAAAAATGTAATGTGAGGGGGTTTTTTGTATTTATGTATAGTATAAGGGGTATATGATACAAAGTTCATAGTATATGGGTGTTTTTGTATTTAACTCTATATTAATTTGGTAATGAAGGAATCTGCAGCCAATTATATACGTGCATTTGTAAATCTACACTCTCGTATATGGGTGAAAGTCAGATGAATCGGATCGTAGTTAGCCCTTTCGAAAAAATTTCAAAAAAATTTGAAAATACAAAATCAATTCAAATTCCAAAATACCGGAAATTTCGAAATTTGGGAAAAAATCGAAAATCACACAAGTTTTAATATTTCAAAGTTAGCGGAAATGTTCTAAAAATTTCATTATTTTTTTTTAAATAAGAACATTCACGTTGATAAAAGTGAAACTAATAACTACTAAATTTCAGTTTAAAATTATTAAAACATAAACCACATAATAAATATTCAATAAAACTTCTAATCAATATGTCAAAAGGCGGCGGATATATGCAAGCCCATTTTTTTATTAGTTTAAGACCTCCAACAGAAAAATACTAATTTACCCTTAATGAAATTCAAAACCAAATAAAAACATAAATCATAAAAAAAAAAACCGGCATTACAATGCCGATTTTGACTTGTAAAGTCGGCGTTGTGTCGCCGATTTGGTTAACAAAAATCTGCATTGTGACGCCGAATTTTGTGTACAAAATCGATCTAGATAAACCGATTTGGAAAACCAACGAAAATACACAAGAAAATCAATTTCTATCTCAACTTTATTCTTTAACAACATCCATTGAGGATTTAACACTACAATCTAGAGTCCAAATGTCCAAATGCAGTAACTTCAAGAATGCGAATATTTTAATTATTTTATTTTGAATATATGACTTCAAAAATTTATTCATATTTTATATTTATATAATTAATTTAAAATATTTGTGACTGTAGTGCGTGGCACCACTATTTAAGAAGAATAGACACATCATTCTAGAAAGAAAAATCTTAGTACTATTTTCGAATTATGAAAGTAATGTTTGACATAGGACAAGTTCATGTGTCACGTGAATATGTCTTCAACGTTGCCATCCATACACGTGTTTTTTTTTGCCTGTAAATTATTGGTAGATAATTAAGCGTATTTTGACTCATAATTAATTTCATGTTTATTTTAATTTGTGGGCGGCAATTAAATTGAAATTTGCGTCATAGAATTATCAATTAAGTCATTAACTATTTATTTGCCGTTGAAAACTTTGATTTTGAAAGTTTCGGATTATTTAATAGTTTCCATTAATTACTTTGACTTGTTATTATTTCCACAAGGTTTAACAACTTTCAAAGATTACTTTTAGCCAAAAAATGAAAAAGAAAAGAAAATTAATAATAATAATTTAATAATAGTGATTGAGTAGCGAAAAGCCAAATTTACTCTATTGGTTTTTGCCTTTTTGGTGCCTCTTTAAATAGGGAAAATATTTATTGGTCATTTAATAGACTTTTCTTCATGTATTCCAATTAAATATTAAACTTTAATAAACGATGCTTATAAGAAAATGATTTACAAGTTGACTTTTAAAAGAACTTATGAACTTTACAACATCTTACAAAAAGTTTAAACTTAGACGAGTTTTGCAATTGTCTGCACCCTCTTTTAGAATTAGTCCATTAATCCATTTGGTTACTTACATTGGATTAATTTAAGGCCTCGTTTGATAGAATTAAGTACTGAACACTTAATGCTGAATAAAGATCTGAATGACTAAGAACAATGTCTGAATACTGAATGCTGAATGTTTAAGTTCGTTTGGTAAGTACAAGACTATTATATCTGAATAGTATAACTTTACTTTATTAGCCCTAGGGTAGAAATTGGAATGCAATTTTTGATTTCCGTTAATTTCGATCCTAGTTTTTCGATTTTAAAACAATATTTTTCATTCAAAATTCGGAAAATCCGATTTTGAATTTTTTCGATCAAAATTGGAATGTATATGAGATGCCGTTTTTCGATCCTATTTCAATTTCCGAAAACAATTATGAAAACTCCGAGTTTTTTCGAAAATTACACTAATAACATCAATAAAATTATACATTTTATATTTAAGTGACTGAAGGATCGTAATTTTTCGATTTCCGCTGAGTTCCATTACAAAATTTCCAATTTTAAAATGAGTTTTTTCATTCCAATTTTTGAAATCCCGATATTTTACTTTTTCAGATTTTTTTGGAACAAAATTGGAACGAATCCTTCCAAAAAATTGAAATTTTCGGAAGGTGCTTATTTCGTTCCGATTCGTCCGATTTGCACTTCTAAGTAGCCTCAATGTTGTTGAACAATTAAATATATTTACTAATTAACTATCAATAATATCTAAATAAATATATTTATGTTTAACTATGACCTTTATAATAATATAATAATATAATTTTGATTAAAATAAATATGCTAGTGGAATTTGTATGGAGAATTGAACCCCCCACTACATATCATTTATCATAACATTTAACTATTTGAATAAAATAATCCAAATAGAAATTTTATGGGACAAAATTGTCTCCACTCTGTCCAGTTAATATCATCTGAACGATTAAGCTAGATTTTTCCAACTGAATCGGTAAGCAATAATTGGCTCCGTTCAGGTCTCCTTACCAAATGCACTGAACAATGACCCATCTGACCGAATAAGAGATGGGTACTATTAAGAGGTCATTAAGAGGTCATTAAGTGCAATCAAACAAGGCCTATTATATGGTATTAACTCGGTTTTTTACTGACTATTTAATTATTTAGTTAGAAAGAAATTCGATTCCTTAGAGATGGGGACCGGTTCGGCTACTTGGGCCACACCCATTTTTCTACTTAGTTATTGGGCTAGAAGCCCAACGGGCCTCGAAAGAAGGCCTGATGAGTTGGTAATTAAGAGATAGTCCAGTAGGATCGGGGCAGACCTCGGGAGTAGTGGGCCGAAAAGCCCGAGTAAGTCGCAAGGTAAATGAAAGCGAGTCAGGAGTTCGCTCCCACATGATCAATTCGCACATATAGTCCGATAGTAGTAGCTCGCTGCATATAACTGAAGAACTCGATGAAAACACGCCCGAAGAACATAAAAGACGGTAGGTGGCGAGTGGCGACCTCACCATCATACCGTTTGGCAAGCCTGATTCGCGTATCTTTTCCATCAATAAACGAGAAAAATATGTAAAGTAGTATCAATTACCAATCAATTAAGTGATCTTAAATTAGAAAGATAGCTATGGACAATCTTGTCTTGTATATAAACAAAAGTAAACAACCAATTACTTATAGGTCGAGCTTGTCACACATGGTTAGTCTAGTGTGGATTACGTCTCTCGTATAGTTTGCAAGCTATTATACGAGAGTGTAGGTTTACCCAGTGCAACCTATATGGTTGCTTGCGGGTTCCTTCATAACAAAAAAAACACAAAAAGTAAACAACCCGATTAGGGTTACGTTTTGAAAAAAATCAATAGTATTTTATACTCTCTTCTTGAAATTCCCTCTTATTTATCTTCCATTAATTATTCCACCGCTGCTGGCTTGAAGTCCGACGTCTAGTGTACTCTTCGGCACTCGAAATGAGTAGGATTTGGAGATAGTTTTTGAGGATGTAGATTCTACACCACTTAAATTAGATTTTTTTATTAAATTATGGTATTATATGTATAATATTAAAAATAAAATGTTATTCGGCGTACCCATATACCATATAGACTATAGAGTAATAATTTGCCTCCAATTTGAAAGGATAAAATAGTCTTTATCTTAGTTTATTAATAAATCCACCATTAGGAAAAAGATGTGGAATTAGTTTTAAACGTAACTACATAATTTATTCAAATTTTGGTCATATTTAAAAATGAAATTTGAAAAATCAACGATCAATGGGTCAAGGACAGTCAAGGTGTTACCTCAGGGCAACTCCAACCGTCAAGTGCAAATCTATTATTTGCACTTTTTACACAATTTAAGGCCAAAATCAGAGCTCCAACAGTATAATGGAAAAATGCAAATTTTAACAAATGGTAATTTTGGTTCTTAAAATTTGAAAAATCAAAATTAAAATTTAACCAATTGTGAAAAAATAAAAAAATAAAAAGATAACCACAACCCATCTCTTTTAATCTTCAAATTTTACAGAAATTTGAAAATTAAAATATGAAAAAATAATAATATATAATTGTTGTTTAAATTATAAACAATGTTATTGGAGTATACAATATTACAGTTAGAAGTGGTGGTGCATAACACGGCATGTGTATCAAATTAAAGGTATAGACAACCAATTTTAAAATAACTGTTGGAGATGACCTAATATAAAAATAAACATATATATGCATAATTTTTCAAATTAGAGGAGGTCTAAATGCCGTTGGAGATGGCCTAATATAAAAATAAACATATATATGCATAATTTTTCAAATTAGAGGAGGTGTAAATGCAATTATGCAAACATGGAGGATGCACGTTTTTAAATTATCTGGTTTCCCGTAGAGAACCCCCTTCAATTTCAAAATTGCATCTTCTTCCTCAAATTACAGAAAGGCCCTCATAAATTATAGAATTTAAAAACAGTCCCCTCTACTCTGTTTTAGTGCGTCGCAGCAACCCCGCGCAAACAAAACAAAAACTATCACCACCGCTCCCGCAAACGACGTCGTTTTGCCTCAACACACTGTTCGGTGTCAGAGCCCATGAGTGCCGCACTCAAATCCTTCACTAAAACTACTTCCCCACTATCTCTGCATTTACCCACTGCAACTTTGCTCCAGACGACGTCGTATTGAACCACACTCTTCTTCCTTCAATTCGAAACCCTACTTTTTTCAATTGCTCCATTTTCTCTCACCTTTAATCGATTCCTTCAATGCCGGAAACGGCGCCGTCACTTTCAATACTGTCTCCTCTGTTTTTGAGCCTTCCGCAGTAAGACATTTTTCAACTTTCCTCTTTAATTGATTACTGAATCCGCAAAAATCTCGTGCGTGTAATTGATTTTTTTTCTTTTGATTTGAATTGATTGATCCCTTCAATTGCGGAGTTCAAACCGCGAATATTGCTTCTGGTTCCCCACTTTAAACCCCCTTTTTCTTTGCCTTTGATTAAAGCCTACATGTGAGTTACATTTGATTTGTGTTGATCTAAAAAAAACCGATCTTGGACTCAGTTAGGTTTTTTGGTGAATGGGTTTTGAGTCGAATAAGCAGGGGATGGAATTTGCAGCTAGTTCAAAACCCCTAAAACCCTCTTCGATTATTTCCGATAGAGTTTCGAAATTTGCGAAAGTCTCTAGATTTAGGTCCATCGGTGTCTTTAATACATCTGAAGATCTAGACGGGGGTAGTTCGCCTTCGTTAGACGAAGAAGTCGGCAGCTCGAACGATGATTTCGTGTTTTGTGCCTCGAAAGTTCGTTCGAAGCCCACTGAGGTAGAGAACAACGGCAATGTGGAGATTTTGAAATTGTTCGATGCTCTTTTGGCGTTGAAATTAGCGTATATGAAGCTGCAAGAAGCTCACATTCCGTACGATCCCGAGAAAATCAGAGCTGCTGATGAAGAGGTAGTCTCTTCGATCGAGACTCTCTGCTCGATTAAGAAGGCTTATAAGGAGAATCTATTGAAGGAAGATAATACAGTTTCTGCATGTTCGGCGCTTTTGCTCGCTGAAATCCATGTTAAAGAGAAGGCTCTAGAGAAGTTGAAGTCTCGTGCCAAGAATAAGGGCAAAGAGGTGGCTGTTTTACGGAGAGAGCTTCAAGAGTTGGAAACAAGGAACAACGGGATAGCCGAAGAGATTAATAAACGAGAAAAGGAATCTTTCAAGGGTTTGAATCATTATTCGTTTGAAAATATTGTGAAGGCGGTTGGAAAAGCTATTCACGATTTTGCTAAGCCGTTAATCGCCTTAATGAAACATTCGGAGTGGGATCTTGACAAGGCCGCTAGTGCAATACAGCCGTCCGTTGTGTACACGAAGAGGTCCCACAAGAAATACGCGTTCGAAGCTTATGTTGCTCGAAGGATGTTTCACGGGTTTTCGCAAAACCAGCCCTGTTTCGAGGAGAACGTAATGAAATTGGACGACCCTATAGCTGCTTTGATGGAATACCCGCAGTCGAGTTTCGCCGAGTTTTGCAGAGATAAATATCTGTTGGTAGTTCATCGTGATATGGAAGTGTCATTTTTCGGTAATTTGGACCACAGGAGTTTTGTGGCCAATGGGATTCATCCACACACCCCGTTTTACCGTGCGTTTGTACGAATGGCGAGATTCGTGTGGTATTTGCAAGGATTTAGTGCTTTTATTGAGCCTAGAGCTGAAATTTTTGGTGTCAAGGAAGGAAGTGATTTCTCGAATTTCTATATGGAAATTCCAAAGGAGCTCGAGGAATATAAATCTCTTGTGGGAGAAAGATACAAAGTCGAGTTTATGGTCATGCCCGGTTTTAAGATAGGGGAGACTTTAATCAAGTCGCAAGTGTACGTCTCTAATGGAGGATTTTCAAATGGTACGGCTAATTAGGACGAGCGGTTCCGTTTATATGTAAATGGAAAATCGTTGTGCTCTTTCGGTGTTTTCATTTGGCGCAATCCTAATCGAGCAGGTACTTCAATTGTAACATTGCTTCATAAATATATATATATATATTTATATATATTGTCCAATGTTTTTTACTCTATTTTCGGAGTATCGGTTCAGTTTATGTATAGCATATATATGTATTGTGTACTAATTAGGGACCTACGAGTAGAATGTATGTAAATACCCGAGAAAAAAATTAGTCTTTTTAACAAATATTTGGAATCATAAACTTCAATTACATTTCTTTCAGCTACTATTCATGAATTACATAGCATTTGCTCTGCATGTATGTAGTTTATTATTCCATTGAACGCATAATCATTAAAAAAAAAAAAAAAAAGGAAAAAAACCGAGTTGTCATATAAAGCAGCTCTACCTGAGGAGTCCTTTACGTGGCGTTTCGTCATAATTCTCACTTGCATTAAAAAACAAATCTTGGCACAGCTCACCGTAAAAACGGCCCACCAAATCAGCAAAAACGGGACTCTTGAGATTCTTCCAGTAGTAAAGAAGCTCTTCAACGTCAACCAAATCGCCCATCTTCCCTTCTTCAACAACCATCTCTATCAAGTGCTTCTCGAAGCTCCTGCACGCACCCGCCACGTCATCCTCCTCCTCCTCCTCGTTGTCCGGAGCTTCCTTCCTACTAGTGGGCCCCACGCCCAGTCTTATGTACGCTGGCGTGATGGGCGAAGGGTACGGTTCTCTGTGGTAAGGCGCGTCGGAGAAACTCTTGAGCTCCGAAACCCTGTCCGTCTGATCTCTGTTCCGTCTCAGTGAATGAAGGACCGACAGGATTTTCGGGAAACGGCCCTCGTAGGCGGTGTTGTTGGCTGCCGCGGCGGAGGCGGCAGTGGTGCTGGTTTTCCGGGCTCTAGGTTTCCGGTGACCGTTGTGCAGAGATTTCACAAAGACGGGTTTGTGGAGCCTGAATCTGAAGAGGTGTAGTATTTTCTTGCATGGTTTGTAAACGTTGCGTTTGAAGGACGATAAAGCCATCATCATATCTTTCGATAATTACACACACACACACACACACAGTAGTTGGCTGTTTTGTTTTTGCAGTTTCTGTTATTTAAAGGGGTTTGAGTAAAAAGGGTTTTGTGTGGAATTCACGTTTGAATAGTGATGGTCTCTCATTAGGGAAAGTGGTGTACCATACATACGAAATTGTTTTCAATTGTCTCGAATGAAATGTTTATTATGTTAGTTGCCTAGCACTTACAAAGTCCTCTCTTGGTATAAAGTGTTGGTTATTATTCTATGGCATCCCACTACACCTGATTATTTATACCGGGAGGTTTTGAATCGTAGATCTACATATAATCACACACACGCACACACACACATCCATGTGTATATGTGCTTAGTGAGTAGTTATTTAATCAAATGTATGGTTCAAATCCATCCGGAGTAAATAACCAGGTACCCAACTTGAATTATTGTAAATTATCTTATATCAACATATTTTTACTTCATAAACTTATCATGTATTAGATTTTTAGCATTCTACTTGCCATTATTTTTTTTTTCTTTTCTTGATTAGTGAAAATATTGGGCTTAAGACTGTTGGAGTATAAATGAAACTAGGCCCATGAGGACGAAATGATTTTATTTTTATGAGAAAGCCATATAATTAGCGGCCATTCAAGAATCAAGATCCTTTAAATAGATGACTCGTTAACTCATCACTATAAATAGGAAGCTCATTCATTACATATAGGGCAAGTGATTTTGTTCATTTGAGGAGCTTCCTACTCTCCTTATAATTATCGGTCACCGACTTGGTTGTTGTTAGGGCAATAGCTGGGACAACCCATGACGAGTCTCATAGTGTCTGCACTGTTTTGTAGGTTGACGCGTAGATTTGCACCAAGTGTTTGGATTTGTATTAGGCGTCATTCTCTTATTGCCGGACACGTGGCGAATAGCCCCTACATCTTCGTATTGTTTGAATTTGGAGCCGTGCACTGTTGAACTTGTTTATGAGCAACTCATGAGACTTGCATAGTTATAAATTGGGTAAAGTTCATTTTGTACCCTCTGGATTATGGGGTGTGTCGAATACAAACCCCTGAATTAAGAAACATATCAAATTTCCCGCTACGTTTTCTGGTCAAACTTAAAAGAATGTAATGACAGGCTCTTTTGGCTTGCAAGTGAGCTACCAAACAAAATATCGCCTCTTTTGGCAGGCTCGAGCTCGAGCTCGTGTCTATTTTGTCGAGCTTGGTTTGTTCTTTTTTTGCTCGAACTCGAGCTCATGCCATTTTGTCGAGCTCGAGACGAGCCCATTTTGTTTGGTTTTTTTTTTTAAATATCTATTTAATTATTATTATTAAAAATTATTTTAAAACAAAATTACAAAATAAACAATAAATTGTAATTATATATATATATTTTTAATATTTATATTTATATTTTATTTATTTCTATAACATTTTATATTATTATACATTATTAAATAAAAAATAATATATGTAAAATAAAAAAAAATAATAATAAGGCTCGCGAGCCGGCTTGTGAGCTCACGAACAACTAAAAAGTGGCTCGAGCTCGAAAAACTCGAGTCCGAGTTCGAGCTTTTTTCGAGCCGGCTCATCGAGCTCACCAGTCGGCTTGACTCGTTTACCGCCCCTAGATCAGACCCTATCAATTTCACAATACGTGTCAATGATATATTATGATAGACAATGTATGATCAATTCAATCAAATTTATCAATCTCGTAAACATTACCGGTAATTAGTATTAGTAGAGCTAGCTACTAAGGATCCTACTAAGGACCATATAGGCTTGAGATTAATTGAGAATCGACGGTTAACCGTTCCACCTAGCTCCGTCAATTCATAGCCTTGGAATGCTCATAATTTGTGCAACAGTTCACAAACTGATGCACGCGAAATGTAGCCCACATTAGACTAATTATGTGACGAGATGAAAATAGACATCTCCCTATGGGGCACAATAGCCAATAATCTTACTAATATCTTGGCGGGGTTATATTCATTAAACTATTATAGCCATTAAATCTATTTTTTTTAGAGGTGAATTTAATCACCAGATAGTTGATATGTATTTTTTTTTTTATATATATATAGAAAGACATTTTATTGCATATCTTAGTTTATCAATGTATACCATAAATCGTTACATGCGATTTCTATAGTATAAGAATGCAACACATATATGCATCGTTTGGTTGGGAATATTAAGTATTAACTATTATTAACTAAACGGGTAAATTACGACCACCTCTGGGATATGATAAAATTACGAAAATTCCTCTCTTATTTGGGTAATTACAATAGCCTCCCTTAACTATAAATTTTCTTACATGTCCACCCTTGCGGTTTCAAATTTAGTGGAATCTTCTTGATTATATGGAATATTATTACTTTTGTACCCGTTTTATCCCATTCGAGCTCCACATTTTGAAGCAAGATGATCATAAGATGTGTTTTTTGGTTTGTATATATCAGATTGTGGTGCATCAGTAACTTTATGTTTACACAAAACGAGTACAAACTATATCAGATTGAATTTGACACCATAAGGATGGATGTGTAAGATGATACATAGTTGAAGGGTAGATGTAATTATCCAAACAAGAGGAGGGTTTTTCGTAATTTAACCATACATCATGGGATGGTTGTAATTTACCATTAACTAAATAATTAGACTTTGTTTAATGTTTGATATCCCAATAACTTGTCCGGCGACCCGTAAATACTATGCTGAAATTGGATGTTTTAGTTATGAATGCAATTAATTAATTAATTAATAAATCACAAAAATGAGGTAGCACGCGACTAATTAATTGAAACAACTTTATTTAAACAGTTGAACAAAATCGTGCATGGCGTCCATCATTTCTGGAGCACGGAATTTTGGGAAAAACAGCTATGCATAGACATATTTGCCTTTTCTTTTGTAGCTATTAAATCATACTCCATTATTACTTCTTCTCAATCATTGCACACAAGGAATGCTTTATCACTTATGAAGATCATCTAAAAGGACTTGAGAATAATTTTAATTTATTACACTGATTTCTAATATGATTTTCGCAATGTTCGAAACACGGAAATTGTATTTCTAATCTGGTTTTGACAATATTCGAAACACGAAAATTGTAGTTCTTTGAATCACTTTTCTAATCCAAATTGATTCGCTAAATATATTGGATGCCTATAGCATAGTTATGTATGAATAAATTACGTTTTGAATTTTAGATAAGGGTAAATTCCACTTTCCCGTCCTTTACTTTGACTCGATATTATTTTACCATCTTCTACTCGCGATTGCATCGATTTGCCCACCTGTACTTGGAAAATTATTTCAATTGGCCCTCGCCGTCAAACCTTTGAGCTTAACACCGTTTGGTCTAAGGTCTGAAAATTACAAAAAAAGCCAATGCTTTCAATTTAAATAATTATACAAAAAAAAAAAAATATTTGTGATTGTTGTCGTGGACTATGCTTTCTCGTTGTCTTAATTTTTTTTTAATAATTATTTAAACTGGGAGGGGTGGCATTTTTGTAATTTGACGGCACAGACTAAATGGTGTTAAGGTCAAATGTCTGATAACTAAAAACGAGGGCTACATTGTAACAATTTTTCAAGTACAGAGAAGCAAATCGATGCAATCGAAAGTAAAAAGGGGTAAAGTAATATTGAGCCAAAGTGCAATGGAGAAAAATTGAATTTGCGAGTACGGTTTATTGATTCATTCATAAATCATATCTTATTCATCTAAAATAAAACTACATATTTTATGTTTTGAATTTTGCGAAATTCAGCATAAAAAAATGGACAAACTCTAATTTATAATCAAAACTGTATTTTAAAACTTAAAAAACATTTATCACATCTCATCTAAAAAACTAACAAAAAATTACATATGAAAAACATAAATAAAAAAATGTATCCTCAACTCTCAATTATCCAAACCATATTAGTCGGTGGACCTCAAATTCTTAATTCATACATATATAAAATAAAAATGATTATATAAAAAAGATAAAAAGTTTTATAAAATAATACATGGGACTTTGATTTTTTTTTCTCTCTTGCCTAGGGCCCCTTATTAGTTAGGATCAACTCTCCAATCATAATTATAAAAAAAATTGACTGCTACAATAAAAAAAATATCTTTACTAAAAACCAAACAAACATTAATTTTCTTTTTCAAATTCTTCTTATAAAATACATTTTTGCGACAACTTCAAACATAATTTGACTGTTACAGTATATTTTGTCAAATTATTCGCTCAAAACATATTTTACTAAAATAAAATAAAAAAACAACTCCCTTCGGTATGTATTTCATTAGAAATGTAAGGTACCTCTATATATATTTATGAATATATGATGAAATTAAATAAACATTCCATAAACTTTAGGGAAGAGTTTGTCACAATTACTTTATTTACACTCAATTGACCCAAAAATAAAATTATTTCCTCTCTTTCCTTGTGATGATATATAATTGAAAATGTATATACATAAACCCCATGGCCCACAAAGTAATTTATTATTATATAAAGAAGAAAAGTGGAATGGAGAAATTGTTGGTTGTTTGTTTGTGTGGTATATAAAGGCAGGGCAGCAGCAAATCTGGGCTGTTGCTTCCACTTGATTTCATGCATGCCAGTGTTTCCCATCACGGCGGCCCCACCACCATTCAATTATTACTTTTATACAAAACTAGGATTAAACACATCATTTTGATTCTCTTTCTATTTCACTAAATCTCTATTTTTTTTTCTTTTTTTCATAACAAAATTACAAATCTTGTTTGACAAAATTATATATAATTTAATACTTGGTTAGTCCAATAATTTTAAGACCGTCCCGGAAAATTTGAGAAAAATAAATTGTAACTTGCACTAAATTGCGAAATCTCTCGTCCTCAGAAGCCTCATCCCTGGTGCCGACAAGGAAATAATCCTTATTGGAGTTGAAATTCTAACACTCCGGCTGCCACGATTCGATCCTAAGACCTTGCACCAACTCACCGTTCCGGAACAAGTTGAGTTGTACCCATGCGTGCAAATAAATTGTTACTTTATTCTATTAAAACCATTGTATATGGAACCTTCTAGTCAAACCAATGTTTACGGACGAACTTCACACGCTTGTATTATATCACACATGTATAAATTTGGTAAATTGTATTTTTAGTCATGGATGTTCTTATATTTAGGGATTTAGTCCTTACAAAATCTTAGCATTTTTTTGTCATATTTCACTAGTGTTTTGAATTTTACCCAATTTTTTTTTTTAATGATTTAGCTAACAAACTCGCCGACATTTATCTATGGTGAAACTTAAAAATTATATATAAATGCTTTTGATCTAACTTGGTTTACACATTCGTCCACTTACATAATGAAAAATTTGCAGTGCCGTGGATGTAGAATTTATAGTTTCTAGGTGTCCAAGTAAATTCCGTCAAATTTATTTGCCACCTCATAAAATTAAAAACCAAAAAAAAAAAAACACGCGAAATAGGACCAAAAATACTATATTTGCAAAGTTAGTGTGTGTAAAATGTGAAACATGACAAGTAAGAGGACTAAATGTCTAAATAGGCCAAACATAAAGGACCAAAAGCATAATTTTCTCTATAACCAAATGCATATGTTTGTAATTTTGTGTAAAGCAAAACCTGTCCTATATAAATATAGGTACATATATCAACCAATCTCTTGAATATATCATTCTTAAGCATATATATACATAATAAAATTCCCAAAAAAAAAAAAAAAAATCTTGAAATAGATCAATCAAATGGGAAATCACAAGTTCAGATTGTCAGATATGATGCCGAATGCCTGGTTTTACAAGCTGAGAGATATGAGCATCAAATCAAGAAGCATCAACAACAATCCCTATCCAACAAAATCCTCGTACCGAATCACCGACACGAACCCTAACAATAAAACCTTCGACAAATCTCCCCGAAAATCTTCCTCCAAGAAAAAATCCAAGCGCAAAACCGTCTACATGCCGTCTCCGAAGAAACAACCGCAATTCATCAACAACCCTTCCGTGTTATTTCCCGGGCCCGACCGCAATTTTCCCGTCTGGCTTAAGCCCGGAACGGTACTCGATCATCATCAAGAGCGTTTCCGGGAAGACGACGAATCCGATTCATTAGATGCTGCCACGTGTAATGATTCTTGCTGTACTTGCAAACTAGTAATTGCCACTACTTCTTCCGAAGCTGACGACGATGACGAAGACGATGGTGGTGACATCATCATCGACGTCAGCGGCAACAACCGTCCAACAATAGACAACCTCATGAACGGATTCGAAGAATTCAACGAACTCCCTCCGATTCGCACCAAGCCGGCCGCGAAGCCAGCACTACCTTCTTCGGAAAATGACAAAAACGCCCCTCGGGCCAAGAAGAGCAAGAAAATTGCGGCCCGTAAATCGGTTTCGCGGGCCAGTGGAGTGAAGATACGGGCCAATGGGCCTAGAGTAGCTTCGAACGGTAGCAGAAGAAAACCAACTAGCGTGAAATTAAGTGGCGATCGTGATTATGATTACGATTATGAAGACGAGGAGAAGAAGAAAAAGAAGGGTTTGTCGTTTTATTCGGAGAGTTTCGCTATTGTGAAGGCATCTTTCGACCCGGAAAAAGATTTCCGGGAATCTATGATGGAAATGATTGTGGAGAATAATATTAGGGCATCCAAGGAATTGGAACATCTTCTTGCTTGTTATCTTTCCTTGAATTCCTACCAGTACCATGATCTTATTGTTAAGGCATTTGAGCAAATTTGGTTTAATATGCCTCAACTCGAAATTAATTAATTAATTAGTTCTACATAAATATATATTCATCTTTTTTTTTTTTTCTTTCTAGTTTATGATAAATGTATTTATGTAATATTTGGAAATATATATTAATTGTAGCTTCTTAGTAGAACTAAAGAGGGCTTTAATTAGTTAACTCCACATTTCATGTGTTCTTTCTTGATTTTTTTTACATGTTATATATAAAATTTTGTAATTGATTTTTGGTAATTATGAAAAAAATAAATTGGAATTGTGTCTGTATTTGGAAGTGCTCGTTGTTAACCACAAATTTTTGAGTCTGTACAATATAAATACGAACACGCACTTAACACGTAAACAAATAATTCATTTTGTCAAAGAAAGATTTGATTTGCTCTATTTTTGTCGGACACGATGAAGTAGTAAAGCACAAAAAGGTTAAGAAGACTATTGTAAAATTAAATTGAATTAAAAAAGGTCAAATAGTAAAATAAAGATTTGAGAGGTTTGAGGTTGAAACTCACTAGAAATATAGTTGAAGGTGTTTATGTTTATTCGATTCAGAAACAAGTTTTTAAGCACTTGAATCGATCTAAAAGAAAAGAATTAATAGAATTTCAAAAAGGGAATTGCTTTTTGCGGTTTGAAAATTGCTATTCGCGGTTTATAACAAAACACTCAAAAAAAAAAAAAAACACTTTATTTCACTAAAATCCCAAAAGTTCCCAAAAAAATCCAAAAATCCCTCCAAAATACGTAAAAGCCCAACTTGGGCGCCCATTAATGCAGTGCAAGCATTCGAACATTTTTTAGCGAAAAAAAAAGCCCTACAAATCGATTTGTAGGGCTTTTTAACATGAAATTTGTTCCGTAATCGACCTACCTAATGCATATTACACATAAAAGGGTCGAAATTACATCGAAAAATCGAAGCCCAACCCTTCTTCAAGCTTGATTTCGAATTTTCGATTTTTTTTTTTGTGGCTACTTGCAGTTTTGGGGGGTTTTTTGATATTTTTAAGAGTTTTGGGAGGTTTTGTTATAAACCGCGAATAGCAATTTTGTAATCGCAAATAGCATTTCATTTTCAAAAACCGTAATCATCTATTTTCGTTTGATTAATAAATATATTTGTTTCGTATAATTTATATTTTGCAGACACGGAAATTTGTGGTTAATAGATATCATTGTCAGAAGAAGGGAATATTATATATTGTGATGTGTAGTGTTCTATTTTGAGAAAGAATTTATTTATTACATATATATTATTCTTACTGACATGTCTGAAAAATACAGGGAGTTACAAGAAATGAAAAAGATTGACAGGTTGTTCTTGTTTGTTCTTCACCTTTATGTTTTGATCACTTTCTATTTAATTTTACCTTTCAAAAAAATTGATTTTCCAATATTCGAATAAAGCATGTCCACAATATATTTTGAAATAATGGAGGCATAACTATTTTGTAGATAAGGGCAAGGTAGGCCTAATAAGTAAAGCCACTTTTTAAGAGTTGTCCAAAGTAAAAAAAAGAAAAAAGAAAAAGAAAAGTATAATCATTCATTTGCACAGGCTTTTGCTGTTCATGCACATTTATATATATTCTTTAAATTATCTAATTATATATATATATATATATATATATATATATATATATATATATATATATATATATATATATATATATATATATATATAGTTACATAATCAAATCGACAGTTATTATTAATATTTATTAAAAATGATTACTCAATCGAATCGCCCGTCACATATTGGCTAGCTAGTTTGTGGCCAAGTTCGAGTGGGACCATCTTCGAACTTAGTCCGTGGCCGTGTCTAAATGTATATTAGGAGCTTGCTTAGCTACAATCTGTAAATAAGTTGAAAAAGTTTTCAACTGGAATCCTTAAATTGTGATTTGTCTATTTTGAAGCTGTTTGACCTAACTTATAAACTGTTAAAAATAACTTAAAAGATGTTTAAGAGATTATAATTTTTTTTTAAAGTGTTTGGAATTTTTGTCAAAAAAATTATTAAAAAGTCTAAAAATAAGTTATTGGAAAACTTATTTGCTTAAGATCTTAAAAACAATAAAAATAAATTATAAACTTATTTTCCAAATATTTCAAAAATTGATTCTAAAAATAAAAGTAACAGTTTTTTCAGCTTTTAAAACAACTTCTCAAATTTAAGAGTTTATAGACGATTTAAAATAAATTTAGTCAAACGAGCTCTAAATACGTACATTGTCGTGTGGCTTACGACATACACATTAGTTATAATTTCATACGTAAAAGAATGAGAGTTGATAGGTTGTTAGGGGACTCCTTTTCAAAACATAATCACCGATTTTAGTTATATTTTTGTTTAAATTGTGATCAATAATTTTTAATTATAAGGCCCATCCACTTATTTTGACCAAAGAAAAAAGAAGAAGAAGACAACAGAAATAGAAAAATGTCCTTTTTTATGTAAATAAATTATATAAATTAAATTGTCAATGGTCGCTAGATCGAACGTGTCACATATAATTATCCTAGTTTAGTTTACGTATCTCGTATGATTTATAAACTATTATACGAGCCCATTACACCTATATAATTGACTGCAGAATCCTTCATTAAGAAAAAAAAGGACCTGAGTTGATTTTATACAGAATAACAAGTGGGATTTCCTGTACACAAACACATAATTAGTGAATTTGTTATAAAAAAAAGCAATTATTTACCTAAAAATCGAGATAATTGTCATCCATTTGAATATTGTTATTTCCTACTTGATGAAATCCGATAAAAACGTAACAATTTGAGAGATTTTGAAATTATAGAAAATCATAAAAATTGTAGGAATTTTTTGAATTTTATTGCCAGGTAAAAAGCTTGACGACCAATTTCAATTTGGTAAAAGACCTGCCACAGCCCAACCCAGCTTCAAAATCCACTCTCAAAATCCAGCCCATTACCTAGATAACCTTTTTTTAAATAATAATAATAATAATAATAATAATAATAATAATAATAATAATAATAATAATAATAATAATAATAATAATAATAATAATAATAATAAATTGTTGTTGTTGTTGTTGTTGTTGTTGTTGTTGTTGTTGTTGTTGTTGTTGTTGTTGTTGTTGTTGTTGTTAGGGCAAATTACAACCACTTCTCTGCCCTTCATGTTTGAGTAATTACAACTACGCTCTTCAACTATAAAATTTAGTGGAATATTCGAGATTATATGGAATATTATCACTTTTGTACCCATTTTATCCCATTCGAACTCCACATTTTGAAGCAAGATGATCATAATCTGTGTTTTTTGGCTTGTGTATATATCAGACTATGATGCATCAAAAACTGTATTTTTACACAAAACGAGTACAAACTAGAGCACATTCCACGAAATCCAGATGATTATGTTGAATTTGACACCATAAGGGTGAAGGTGTAAGAAAAAAAATCATAGTTGAGGGGTAGATGCAATTATCCAAACAAGAGGAATTTGTTTGTAAATTGACCATACTTTAGGAGGTTGGTTGTAATTTACCCTTATTATTATTATTATTATTATTATTATTATTATTATTATTATTATTATTATTATTATTATTATTATTATTATTATTATTATTATTATTATTATTATTATTATTATTATTATTATTATTATTATTATTATTATTATTATTATTATTATTATTATTATTATTATTATTATTGTTAAATAGTATTTAAGAAGGCCAAGGGAGAAACGATTAGGGCTTCTGAGATAGAAAGTGATAAGATGGTTTCTCGCGGATCCAGCGGCGACGGCAGTAAAGTTTCGAAACTGCACGATAGAGATTCAGAAATCGAGAAACATCCGCCGGCGACAAAGAAGTCCAAATATCCGCCGCCGGAGACGAAGAAGTCCAAATATCCGCCGCCGGCGACAAAGAAGTCCAAATATCCGCCGCCGGCGACGAAGAAGTCCAAATATCCGCCGCCGGAGACGAAGAAGAATCCGCCGGAATTGAAGAATTTCAAATACACGGAGACGAAGAAGCGGATCAATAGGATACGCAGACAACTCCAGAAATTAGAGCTGGATTTTAAGGACAACAACCGGATCAATAAGATACACAAACAAATCAATAAATTGGAAGATAAGGATTTCTCCGAGACTTATGTACGTTCCCTTTCTCTTTTTCTTTTTATCTAATTTTATTTAGGGTAAATTACAAAACTCCCTGAACATAGGCTAAATGACGAAAACACCCCCACTTACCCGTAATAACCAAAATCGCTCTTTGATTAACTGTCGAGTTTTTAACAGAATATGTACAATCGATTATACCTTCTTTTAAATAGGTGGGAAGTAAAATAAAATATCTGAAATTGTGTAAAGTCTATTCCCTAGAATAAAAAAAAAATTTTACGAAAAGTCACACGGTAAAAGGTTTGGTGTAAGACGGAAGCAATCCTCAGTATTTTTTTGGCATTACAAATTGTTAGGGTGTTTTCGTTATTTAACATAAATTCAAGGGGTTTTTCGTTATTTACCTCTCATCTACGGTCGAGATTCCACCACCCGCAATACAACTATCATAATTTATTACTTTTAAATTATAGACTTATGTATGTCCTTTTTTTTTTCTTTTTTAATTTCTTCTAATTTCATATTTTTTATCTAATAATTTATTACGTTCAATTTTATCCTTCAAATAAAAAAAATTATTACAGACTATCATCTATGAGCGGGATTCTACCACCCACAAAAATCCCAATAATCCCAAAATAAAGCGAGATGTCAGTGAAGCTGCTAGACTAGCAATGGGTTACTTCAGTCAAACATGTGTACGTGGTTTTATTCTTTTTTCGATTGTATTTCCTTTTTTTTTTTTTTTAAATAAATTCGATTTTCTTTTTTTAGTATTTAATCTCTTGTTGTCGATTTTGTTATGTTTATAGTCCACCAGATACTATGTGGCGGACGTGATCAGAGCAACCGAATACATGTGCTCCGGTCGTGTATTGTGTTTGACGTTCACCGCCAGGCCCGCGGGTTCCCAAAATGCCCAAACTTTCAAAGCGGAGATTTACTACGGACCCGGTGCAGCTGACGTCAATTTTGTTCATCTTGTTGATACTTAGTTTTTATAGGTAAATAATAATTAAATATATATTATTTAAATTCAGTATTTGCGACGTTATTCCCGTTCATCCGAATGCATCTTAAGGCTTTGTTTGGTTCATCGATTTTAGAATGACGAAAATTAAAATGTGAAAAGCAAACGAATTTGAAAATCTCTAGTGTGTTTGGTTGGTTATGGAAAATAATTATTTTCTAGAAAGTTATTTTCTTTGATTATTGTGTTTGTTAGTTAGAAGAAAAAAAAAATGAAAATACATAGTTTTTATTCTTAATTAGTAAATTAACATAATTTTTATTTTCTAGAAAGTTATTTTCTTTGATTATTGTGTTTGGTAGTTAGAAGAAAAGAAAAATGAAAATACATAGTTTTTATTCTTAATTAGTAAATTAACATAATTTAATATTTATATATTTAAAATATTGTCGGAAAATTATAATTCAAATGAATATATTAAAATGCACGGAGTCATGTTTCCTGAGGCGACAATCTTTTGGCGAGAGAAAACATGCTTATTGGTGTTATTTGTTGTATTGGATGATTCTCGAACACTTTCCCCGATCCTTGATTGACGGCCGGCTTATTCTTGATGGAAACACATTTCCCTTGTTTTAGTGTAATTATTTTTAACTTTTTACTCCAAATTACTTGACTTAGTATATTTTACCTTCCAACCAAACAAGAAAATTAATCTACCTTACACTTTCACCTTTTACTTGTCATATTCTTTGAACCAAACATATGCTAAGTGAATCGTCTATTAACCTGCATGTTATTTCGAGTCCATTGATTCGGTCTTATAATTGCATTAGTCGAGTTAGGCAATGTAATCGTTTGTTTCATTTATGTGGTATCGGGATTGAACTTTCTAGGGTTTCATACTTGCTTATTTTCGGAGTTGTTTCAAGTCCTCTCCATTTCGATTCATTTCATAGGATGCGTATGTGTTTATGAAGTTGTAAAAAGTTGAATATGTAGATTCTAACTATGTAAACTACAAGAAAGATAAAACATACCGATTTGGTAGAAAAGCTTGGCTTCGAATGTTTCGGTTTCTTCAGAACCCTTAGGCTCGGCGGTAAAGATCGAACATAAATAACAACCCGCGCATTTATATATATCGGCTTGCCCTAATCAAATCCACCAGAGAGTATGTGATTTTCTACACACATACACGTACATAACAAAAGAATCAACAATTCATTAATAATCATTCCAAAAAGAAAAATCGAATTTATGTGTCAAAAAAAATAACATACACTTTAATTTGTTGAAGTAACTAATTGCTATTTTGGCATATTGTTTTGAGTTGTCGCACTGTAATGGGATTAGTGCTGATAGTGGAATCTCGGATTTATGATAGCAGCTCATCTCCAATGAGTTGGTTCCTTGTGGGCACCAGGTCCCGGTCCGCTACCTTAACGGGCCATTAATACTCACTAACTCAGTAATATTAGGGGCCTTTTGCTTTTCAAGATGGGTTTAGGACCTTAGGTGGGATAGGATTAGGCCCCTTGGATTACACTGTTGGGATTGGTGGTTTATGACTAAATTTCATGTTAGGTTTGACAGGCAAACATATTGGGATTAAGTTAAATCTGATTTCAACGTCATCTTAGGTTTGCAAGACAAGGTAGGATTGATGCGTGTAGTTACCAAATTGCCCTCAATATATATTTAAAAGATGCATTTCACCTTCTTTGTTTTGTTTCTACAACTTATTTAGATGAATGAATTCTTCCTCCATTTTTTTGCTATCGATCCATAACTCATTTCCAAAAATAAACAATCAAACTTCAAGACAATATGAAATAAATAAATTTTATTAATATACGAGTCAAATTGAAGAAACAATACAAAAATTAACTATCTTTTAATATTCATACTACATTAACTAGAAAAGAAAAAAAAAAACAATGTATTAACAAAAACTTAGTATGGAAGAAATAATTCCTGAATAAATCAAAGCATAGCATCTCAAATCAACTTTGGTATCAACTTTGGTAGTTCTTGATCACCATCCTTCACCTGTTACAAAAGGGGGAAAAATAGGAAATACATTGCTTGAGTTAATGAAGAAAGAACTGACTATAAAACTATGTATTTTGTGTTCGTACTCAATTTTATACCAATTTTTCAGTATTGAACTTATATTGTATCAAACATTTGGTTATTGTCCACCAAGACCGGAAAAGGAAGTAATCAGAAAGGAAAAAAAAGAAAGTATTCAAGCATAGAAGAACTTGTAGTCGATTATTTACCTCGCAATTAGCTGAAATATGTAGTACTTTGTTGTTCAATCTATTAGTTCTTTTTTTTATATATATAAGAAATTCAATTTATTTGTCTACGATGAGAACCTGTCAAAAGAAAAATGTTTACATGGAAATTGGCAGTTGGTAATTGAGAATAGAACATTAAAAAGAAAATCGTTAACATAAAAAATTAGTGGAAGTATATTGTTAGTTATGAAGGGAATGATACAAAGACCTACGAAGGGAATGACAAAAATGATTAACGATTACCTGGTTCGACTACTTGCTAAGAATCACTCCCAATAAATAATCTACAAAAGGAGAAAATAAATTAGATGACTCACTCTAAACATCAGTTGAACAAACAATTGTTTACATAATCTACAAGGAAATTGCAATATATTTTATTAAAAGCATAAACATATAAACTGAATTCAAGCTCACTAAGCTATGTTTTAGTTCTCCACAAAATAAAGAGACACATGGATTAACATTTTGCAATGAATAGTGTAAAATAAAATAATAAAAATCTATTATTTCATTTGTTTATGGGAATAACTAGAAAGAATTTAATCACGTAAAAATAGATCACAGATTATTTAAGCCACAACTTAGAATTTCTTCATCGGTAACATTAACAACGTCACTAGTTTGTCCCCCAATGTGACTTTGCTCAACGAATTTTTAGTTTGTAAACATTCAAAAAGTCATATGCTGAATTGCACTTCAAACACAATCATAGTTCTAAAAGTATATCAACATAATTAATGTGCAAAAGAAACTATTAAACAAATATTACCATAATCCAAATCATCACTTACAAGACCTACAAATATGTCCATACAACTTTAATAATCCAAATTATTACCCCCAAGAGTATGTCTACGTAATTGGGCATCAAACCCCTGTTCGTATCAGATTTCTTATAACATATACAATTTCTACACAAAAACAACCACATGTGTATGAAATTAGATATAAGAGAATAATGGTTGAAATAAGGGAAAATGAGAACTACAAATATGCCAGGATATATAATAAATAATAAATTTTTAAGTGCCTTTAAAGAATTTTAATCCTGAATCCCTATAATCAATCTAACTATACATACAACACCCTCGATATGTTCTAGAACATGTTGGGTGAATGAGTATAGGAAATCAATCATGTGAAATTAGGAATTTAGCAAATGAACTGAAATTAAGATAGATAAATATTGAAACATATAATTTGAGATACCGACTATGGCTGACCGGGAGAGAACTAACAAGGTGCCAGCGGCAATCCTAATCTGGAGAGAGAGAAATTATTAGATTCAATTAGAAAAGGGATACATAAAAGACAACTCCACCACCGCCGCCGCGAAAACGTGCCCAGTTTCAACCTCGGCGCCACCGCGAAGACGCCGAAGTTCTTCTATTTCAAACCCATCACCAGGGTATTCCTCCCGTTCACATTCGAACAACCGTACACGAAAATACTGCAATCCAGCCACGATCTGTTGCTGCTCGAGTGCAAAAATTTGCCGCTCGTACGTATGAACTACTGTGTGTACAAGAATCGAAATGAAAAAAATGATAAATAGGAATTTTAAAGAAGATGAAGAGAAAAAATGCAGAGATAAAATGAACAATTGAAATCTCTCTGCATCGTTAGGTCACAATAATTCATCTCGGGAGAATAAATTTATTTATATCCGGTTATTTTGCAATTGTTAAATTTTGCAGATGGCAACTTGGTAATATGACGTAAGGTTTCAATCGAGATGTATGTGGGATTAGCTAATTGGACCTCCCGAGGTGGGATGAAATAATCATCGAAATGCAGGATAAGTGACCGGGCCTGGAATCAAAGCCGGCCTGGAATCCAATAATCCTAATATGTGCTCTAGTCGGATTAATCCATCAATCTAACTTTTTCCAATAAAGCAAAAGGGCTCTTACTGTATTAACCTGTCAATCATCAAGAAAAAATAGATTTTTGTTTAATTATTGTGTCACACTGTATATTACTGTGTTGATCTGTCAACACATAATATTCAACGCTCTTTTAAAAAAAAGACAACGTCTTTAACTCTTGAGAAAAAAAAATTCAAAAACAAAAAATAAACATTAACGGCGAAAAATGTCTTTTAAAATTTGGATGTCATGTCCATAAAATAAAATCTACTATTTGTATAGAAATTTATTATTTTACAATTAATTGTCATAGAAAATTTGTTGTTTTCAAAATACACTCTTCTATGATTTGAAATTACATGGCAATCATATAATAAGATGTACATAGTTTTAACATCAAACAACAAATATCAAAACGATCTAACAAAAAAATCATGCTATCATCCCAAATGAACACTCCACCTACAATCAAAACCACAGTAATGGAAAACGTTATTCAATGACAACTAGAAATAAAGAAATACCTTGATCAAGTATAGTTATGTGACGAACATAAAGTACATCTTTCAACTAAAAAAAACATAATGCAACTTAAAAAAAAATCCACAATGGCCAATATTTCACCATCTCTCTTCAAATATCATCAGGTTGCAGATGTCAAGTGCGATAAACAAGAAATCAAATAGAAAATTAAATATACAAAACCATAAGACAATCAATTCAAGTATATAGAGGTTAACACACATCTTGCACAGACAAAATCATCTAAAAAAGTTTCAACCACCTAATACATATTGACATCTTAAGATAAAAAGCTCTTCCAACAATATAAATGATATCTCGAGCTAAAAATAATATAATCCAATTTTTAAAGAAGAACTTCCAATACAAGCTAAGAATAATATATTAAGCATCTCTCGAGGCATCATCGATAAACATATCTAATTAATAAACCAATTACATAATTTATATTGTATAGAACCATGAAAAATTAGTTTCAAATATCATATACTCATACACTGAAAATCAACACACATGTTCAGTTGAAAGAGCCACCCTATCTATTTGATCAACCCAAAAAATAAATTTCATAGTACCACTTCTAATTGAACATGTAAGAAAACTACATCACAGTAACCATGAGAAACTATAATTTATCTTATTCATTTTCTTCTTAAGTAATTCTCGTATTCTCTTTTGCACCCACCTCCTCAACAGGCACGCCAATTCTCATCTCAGTAATTTGGTGGTCCGGCTGCAAGAGAGAGCAAATATTGATCAACTCAATAGTTATGAAGGCAAATAAATTATATATCATTACCTGGACAAGACGTTTTCCAAATGTATTATAATACGGCCTGATCAAATGCCCTGCGACTTTAGCACCTCCTCTATATGTCCAACCATCTCCCCATGAATTATGGACTTCATAGTGCTTTTCTCTCACTTCGTCGTCGCTCCCTCCAACTAAAAGTACAGAGTGAAAGCGACCTTCTTCAAGTCCTTCCTTCAAATCAAATGAGAAGGATCATGATGTTCATAACAAACCTAAAACATGAAATACAATAAATTATGCATCGACTATACTTATTATATGAAACAATATTATTTCAATTTACTTTTACCTTGTGTTTTGAAAAGCTCTCGTAGACTTCCATAGTTCCGACAATAGGGCCTCGAGCTAAAAATCGCATGATATCTTCGAATGGTAAAACTTCCGCCAGCACTCCTCAACCAGATATCTGAATCTTTGGGTGTTTTAGATAAAAAAACATATATATATGAATTAGCAAATATAAATATCTTATCAAACATAGAAATATTAATCCGGCATGTTAAACTTATTTCTGTATTCGATGTATCTTGTCAAATATTTATCTTATGTTTTTTAATGCATAATCTTCGCGCAAGCATACACCAAATCTCCTGATGTATGCCACTTGGACTTCTTCATTATATTCTTGACACCCCTCCACATTATCATCTCTAACGAGCAGAGGATGTACTTGACCAACGTGGTCGATCAAGTGTTGAACTGATGCCGAATTGTACTCCGTTGAAGGGTGATCTAAATATAATTGATAGCTCACCAATGCGCATACGACTGACATCGAACAATAATCTATAAATGAATTACAATAATAACGTAAATTTAAAGAGACCACAAACATCAATACAAAAAAAATTAAAGAAAATGATAAAAGATCTAATAGATCAACGAACTTACAAAAATTAATTGTTTGTTGAAATCAAATATTGAAGAAACTTTCGATTTGATAAATTTAAAAAGGTCTCGATGACCTAACTTGGAGGGTGTTTAGAAAATGTTTTGAAAACTGATTATGATTTTTTTTTTACTTTTAATCAGTTTTTAATTGTTAACCAAAACTCAGTGACTCTTCCCAACAATTTGAATATTTCATTCATTTTCCAATATATACAACCAGAGAATATATAGGATTTTTCAACCTTAAGTTGCTATAATGTCGGCAGACCCTTCGATAGAATTTGAATCTTTTTCAACTGTTATTTAGGTCCCCAAAAAATAATTGAAAAATTGATAAATATTAATTACTATCTGGATTAAAGGTTCATAGTGTGTTTAATGTATTTTTATTGTAGAAAACAAATTAATTCGAAGCACATATATCGTTCATAGTTACTTCTAAGTAGTTGTTCCAACAGGCAGATAGGTCTTCGATCCCATCACATCACCAATAAAATCGGGAAAACTTTCATACCCGAGCAATGGCTTTACATCTCCACTAGCGTCAATTTGCAAAGGGTATTTCCCTTGCAACTGACTATAGTCATCTGCTAAGTATTTATTCTAATTATCTTCAGCAATGTTGTTTATATATTTGACACACTCTAAGCTCTCGGGATGATTGAATAAATTATCGACCTCCCCCATGTGCTCGGCCCAGAGGGACAACCTGTATCCATATACCTGCAAGTACGTATTATTCTATATTTAAAATGACGATTTTTAACAATGATTTTTTTTCCTCATTAATTTTAAAAATTTGAAAGAATAATCTAAACAAGATTAATAAACCTGGCCATGAGGATGCTCTTTGTTCTTGGCCCATGTGTGATGGGGTTGATAACCCTCCATCGCAATGTTGGCTGAACCGATGATGATATAATCGTCATCTAGCCCTTCGCGTGCACGTATATCATAAATCTTCCATGTCATGAAGAAAATATTATGCGAATTATTTAAGGTGGTAGCTTCCCATGGTGTTGATTGGTAGGCCGCCTTAGGGCTTCAAAATATACAATTTTTAGAGGTCTTAAATATTTAGGTATAAGTATAACGTACATATTTTTAGTTGTGTTTTATTTTTCTTTCAAAGGCCTCTAAAATGTCTATATTACTTTTTTTTTAATCAAAAAATTCGTAAACCTAACTCAAATCAACATATATCAATTTAACTAAAAAAAAAACTTACCAAACTAACCTAATCAGCACTTACTTCTATTCCAAAATGAGGTACACATAAATAGAATAATACCGATCATGATCTAATTATTTATGTGAGAAAATCTGATAGACATGTATTTGAAATATCATAGAGGTTCTAAATTACTTAGATATAATTATTTTAAATTTCACAATATTGAAAGAAGTTTTAACAAAAGAAATTTAAAGGAATATTGATTCAAACAATGTATAGTAGTATAAAATATAACGGGTGCAAAATGGTTTTCGTACTGTAAAATTAGATGGAATGAAACGGTTCATTTTGTTTTGTGTAACACGACACATCATGCAGGCACCTAACGAGTATGCGTCTTTTGAAAATATGACGTAATTTTTTCAACTTTCAACAGTGTAGAACTTGAGATGTCTTAATTGTAGTGAATATGCCAAATTTTACTTTTCTTGTGCACATAATCGTTATGGTTTGATAACTTGTCGGATTACCAACTTGTGGAGGGCACATTTATATTAATTAATTTTACTCCATTACTCTTATAATTGTTGATGGAATATTTTATTGCAATATTTGATGTCATATGTTGCTTTTATTTTATACAGGGGTATATGTTTTTTTTTTAAAAGAAGATTATAACCAGATAACCAGATAAATGTTGATTTTGTCGTTATATGTATATTTCATCGGTTTATTCGAACCTATATTTGATCAATTTCATTGAATGTAATTTTTACCGTACACGTTTTGTCAACTACCTATTTTATATATACGAAGTTCACATGTGTACAATTGTATACGTATTTACATTTTAAAATTAGTTAACTAGTATATGTCATCTTTTATAGAATCTACACAAATTGTGTATCATGCATATTGTATAATCTGCATGTATAATCTATTAGTGAAATGGAACACAAACGCAATATTCAATACAATAGAGAAGTTGACTTGATTTTCCACGGAAAACATTGACTACGAACAAAAATAATAATAAATATATATGTTTAAGTGTGTATAAAACATTTATTCCTTGAACCAAACTAGAAAAAAGCACGTGCCTCGCACGTGTTTAATTAATTTTATAATGTTAATTATGTATGTGATTTAAAATAAAATTTTGTATTAAAACAAAAAAAAATATGGATTATTTATTTTTAACAATGTAACTTGAAGAACATTTTATATTTATACAAGAAGTGTGGATTATTTAATAGCAATATTTAACTACAAAATTAATTTTATAATGTGTACTTAAAGCAACATGATTTCATATTTTTTTACTATGTTGTTTTTCAAAAGCACAACCATCAAACCAACATATTTACATAATTTATTACTATTTTCTTTTCCAACATGTATTTTTACATTCATGTTCTCTTCGATATCCAATTTCATTTCAAAACCAATTTAATCATAACAAAATATATATATATCATTAAACTTATTCCATATTTTAATTTTATTCAAATTCTCAAAAAAATCGTTATGCCAAATATTTAATATTAAATAGCAAATACAAACATAAAAAGGGAGATTGATTATTCAATCATACATATAAGGATGGTGGTAATTTGAGTCATTTAACAGTTTCTTGATTTTGTTGCATTACTATGGTGCTAATAAATTGACCTAGAAAACAATATCAGGTCTAGTGTTACTTGCAAGATACATTAGTCCCTAATGGCACTACGATAAGGTACTTCTGTTGTTAAATAAAAAAAAAACCAATAAATAAGGTACTTCTGGTGTTAAATAAAAGAAACAAAGAGAGATCGAGAGAGAACAGTAAAATGGAAATATATTAATTGGATGTATTGATTGCAATATACATAATATTTTTACGTACATAACAATATGTAATATACATAGATATATAATAACTTACTAGTAAGGGTAGAATAGGTATCACAAAAAAGTTAAGAAACATAAAATATTCATGCTTTTAAAGGTAGGGAGATTACCCGTTCTCCCTAAGGACATTTTTGTCTTAAATGAGCTATTTTATTGGGACTCCTATGCCGGGATAAAATGGAGAATTGGAGATCGACTAAGAAATATTCCACGAAATCTACAAAAATATTTATTTTGACACCGTAAGGGTGAACGTGTACGATGGATACAATGTACACGTGTGGATGCCATTATACGAACAAAAAAAAAGGGATTTTTTTTGTAATTATACCTCAACTTAGAAGTGGTTGTAATTTACTCATCTTTCTTTTAGCCTGTCCAAAAATCCAAAACAATTGTTACTTTCTGGTTTATTTATTTAGAAAAATAGAGTTGTGCAGTTGAAAAATGGAAAATACGAAAGCAATTACTATTAAGAAAAAGTAGAGGAAATAAAAAACAAAACCATAGAAATATAACAGAAAGAGAAAATGTGCATGACTTTTCATTATGCTAGTGAAACAAAAATTGGTATTATGAATTAGGGGAGATCATGATACATTGATTGAATGCATTGATTGAAATATCAATAACTTTTTTACTTAACTAACCATAAATAGTATATAGTGTAACTTACTAATTAAGGGTAAAATATGTATTTTTGTTTCTTAACATTGTTATGCTTCATATTATGCCCCTTATTACAACGTTATACCATCAATTATTTAGGATCAATTGTGTAATTACCAAAATAAAAAAAATTAACATAACTTAATAATGTAGTTTAAATATCAAATATCTTTTCATGTGGTATATTTATACTAAGGCAAGAGTTTATTTTCTTCATATTGAATTTTTCTCTACGTATTGAAATTATCCATGTAATTTAATTTTTATAAAACTACATTTGAAGAGCTTTCCAATGATATACTATAAGCATATACTTGTAAAACTTTATTTTAAAACAAATCAGTTTATTTTAAGTTAAACATTAGATACCTAAAGTAGTTTCAACTTTTAAATTAGCTCTCGTATAATTTTTATCACGTATATTCCACAAATATGAAAATAGAATAATACAAACTCAAACGAATTATTATTTGCGAATAATATTAATAATATTTATATTATGTTATATTAAAAGTATGATAATCTTTTCATATATTATGATTTATTTTGAAAGTTGAAGTTTATTTTCTTAAATTATTAAATAAAATGTATTTTTTATAAAACTCATAATAGAGTTTTTCAGTGACATATCATAAACAGGTAAGCGAGCATTATCAAGTTAATTAAGAATTATTTAGAAATAACAAAATAAAATTAAAAATAAATAATAATAACCAATATATAATAAATATGTCTAAAATAAGATGAAATAGTTGTGAATGACTAAGATTGATTTTAAAATATCGAGGTAAAATAAATTCTTAAATTTAATGTACTTATCGTTATTTATGGATTTTATTAGTATAAGTGATAATATGATTTAACCATAGTCAATTATGTAAAAAACATAAAAAAAAAAAAAATAGGTTAATAAATAATAATGTATATTAATTACTTTTTAGTATTATAATTTTAATGTTACGGATCTGTTAGTATACTACAAAATATACTAAAAAAAATATATTTTTTATTTTCTTTTTGTTACTGTAACTATTTTTATACATTAAATTTCAACAATGTCTTTTCTTTAGAGTGACATTTCAAGAGTTTTCCAATGATCATAATATTACAAACATTTCGAAAATTTCAGAAATTGCATTAATTTATAATCTCTTGATCCAAATTCGGATATAATGGGATTTTTCACAATGTTTTCACTCTTTTTTCGGAATTTTATAGCGAAATGCATGAACATCAAAAAAAAAAATTCAACAAATTGCAATATATAAAATTAGAAAAAACAATATGCAACACAGAGTTTATGATATAAGAAAAATGCTACGGATTCCTTCATTATCAAAAAAATATAAGCTAAATATTTAAAATGGACATATTACTACCAAAATTTTCAGTGATTATTTTTTATAATATCATTCTATTCGTTTTGTCACTTGCATAACATTTATGAAATTATCATCGATCTTATCATATTTCTTTCATAAAAAAATATTACGAAGACATACTAAATCAAATGTAGTTTCATTTTACGGGTTTTAAAAGTTTCATATAATTTCTTTATTACTAAATATGTTTATTTAATTTACATATTTCGATAAAAGAAAAGTTACAAATTTATAACAAATAAAAAAGTAATAAATAAAACATTCTAGAGGTTTGAGATGTAAATCATGAAACTAAATCACGCCATTAAAAATATTTTATGGATTATTAGAAAAATATCATTTTCCGATGATCCATAAATCCTAGTCGAATTTGATTTATCCAATAAATGGAATACAAAGTTCCCAAACATTACTTTTGTCTATGTGTTAAATAAAAAAAAAAACAAAAAAAAAAACAAAGAGAGATCGAGAGAGAGCAGTAAAGTGCAAATATATTAATTGGATGTATTGATTGCAATATACATAATATTTTTACGTACATAACAATATGTTATATACATAGATATATAATAACTTACTAATAAGGGTAGAATAGGTATCACAAAAAAGTTAAGAAACATAAAACATTCATGCTTTAAAAAGGTAGGGAAAAATATTACGAAGACATACTAAATCAAATGTAGTTTCATTTTACGGGTTTTAAAAGTTTCATATAATTTCTTTATTACTAAATATGTTTATTTAATTTACATATTTCGATAAAAGAAAAGTTATAAATTTATAACAAATAAAAAAGTAATAAATAAAAACATTTTAGAGGTTTGAGATGTAAATCATGAAACTAAATCACGCCATTAAAAATATTTTATGATTATTAGAAAAATATCATTTTCCGATGATCCATAAATCCTAGTCGAATTTGATTTATCCAATAAATGGAATACAAAGTTCCCAAACATTATTTTTGTCTATGTGTTAAATAAAAAAAAACCAAAAAAAAAAAAAGAAACAAAGAGAGATCGAGAGAGAGCAGTAAAGTGCAAATATATTAATTGGATGTATTGATTGCAATATACATAATATTTTTTACGTACATAACAATATGTAATATACATAGATATATAATAACTTACTAATAAAGGTAGAATAGGTATCACAAAAAAGTTAAGAAACATAAAACATTCATGCTTTTGAAGGTAGAGAGATAAAGGTAGGGAGATTGTGCAATTCAGTTATGGAGATTTGATGCCATATTACGTCTCCCGCATAACTTTTGTTCCGTTTACCAGGCTGTGGTAATTTGGTCCCCTCACACAAATATCAGTATTTAGTACATGGCGCTTCGGATGGGAGCTTATTACTGTATTCTCTCGAAATTTAGAATTCTTGGTGCCGAGCAGTTTTTAAAGATGAGTGTATGAATAGGAAAGAGATTATTCACCAGATAAAGTCTCAGCTTACTATTCTATCGATAATCTTCAGCCCCAAACTCAAATCGCCCTAGCGATAACAAAATAAATTAGAAACGGTGGGGTTTTGGTTGACTCCTATCGAGACCAAGCGCACTTTATGGTGCCGCTGGGAACCATCTACTGCTAAGAGATATAAACTAAATGTTGATGGGTCAGCTCACGATGGGCAGTGTTCTGGTATTCTGGTGAAGGTGTAATTAAAGACTATAACGGAGTGATTTTAGTTAGGGCTGGGACTTAGGGATTGGGATTTGGGATCCCGTTCCGTCCCGATCGGATTTTTACTATTTGGGACTAAAACTTCGGGAATTCGGGATTACGAGATTCGGGATCGGTATTAGGAACAAATACGGGATCGGAATTCGGGATTACGAGATTCGGGATCGGTATTAGGAACAAATACGGGATCGGAATTCGGGAATTGGTTCAATCCCGATCTGGATATTTTAATCCCGAATTAGGAAAAAAGAAAAAAAAAACTAATAAATACACACACACACACACACACACACACACACACACACACATATATATATATATATATATATATATATATATATATATATATATATATATATATATATATATATATATATATTGTCAAGGAGATGAGAAATACTATATAATATATTGTTTCAACTTATTTTTAATTTTTTTAAATTTTATTTATTCCAAGTTTTGTGGTAAAAATAAATATTGCAAGAACAAAAGTATGTATATAATATATTCAAGTTGGTTTAGTGTATATAATAATACTAATGGAAAAAAAAAACAATATTTCTTAGTTTTTAGGCAAAATATGGGATTCCCGATCCCAATCCCGAATTCCCGAAATATTTAGGGATACCGATATACCGAGATTTAATATTATGGGACGGGATTGGGATTTAAAATTTCTATCCGAATCCCAAAATCCCGACCCGAAAATCCTGAATTCCCAAAATCCCGTCCCGAACTCACCCCTAGTTTTAGTTGCATTCTAGATATTCTACGGGATTGGTACAAATAATATGGCGGAATTTTTGGTTTTGGCAGATGGTTTACAATTATGTCATGATCTGAAACTCGCTCAAGTAGACGTGGAGAGTGGTTCACTTGTGGTTGTTCAAGCTATCAAACACCATTGCACGGTGGCATGGGAGTTGGAGTATGTATTTCGCGAGAGCACAAAGTTATTTCCCACATATTTCAAGATCAATCACTTCCATAGACAAAGGAATTGTGTGGCGGATCGACTCGCTGACTGGGCACACTCACATTGTAATCATCGGGAAGTGTACATGGATGGCAATTTTACCGATGAGGTTTATCATGAATATCATAATGATCAGACGGGGCTTTGAAAAAGTCGAAAGTAAGCGGCAAAGTTTAGCAAAAGATGCTTAGGAAATGGTTTGTGATGTGGATTTTGATAATTTATTTATTTTTCAATTTTCCTCCTTATTGGATCATATTTGTAATAGTATCTTTTATAGATCCGCTTTTTATTCCGTTCATTTAGGGGTACTACTTTCCTTGTATAGGACCATAAGGTTTTTAACGAGGCCTCCTTGTGTCTTTCGATATTAATGGAATAAAAAAAAAATATCGGGGGCTAGGGGACTCCTGAATAAAGAGGATAGGAGAATGAGTAATAAGGAAAGCTTGATTTTATTCCATTATGATCTCATAAGACTGTAGATGAACAAACTCTAAACAAACTAGCTACTAATACTCCTCACATATAGGAGATTTGTATACAACTAATATGCTAAAAATAGACCAAGAAAATACTCCAATAAAATCATGAAAAATATATATAGCAGCAGCTTAAGAAAATAATAATGTCGCAAGCTAAGGATTACATGTTAGCAGCTAAATGGCCACAATTTTGACAAAATCGACATCAGTTTGACCGATTCGGTAGACAACCTTTGCTTCGAACGTTTCGGTTTCTTCAGAACCCTCGGGCTTGGCGGTAAACGTCAAACGGAAATAACGACCCGCGCAAACATGTTGGGTTGCTCTGACCAAATCCAGCACAGAGTATCTGATGGGCTACACACATTCATACACACATAACAAAAACAAGCAACAAGTCATTAATAATCATTCAAAAAGAAAATCGAATTTATTTGTTATCCAAAAAAAAAAACATACACTTTGTTTGTTGAAGTAACCAATCGCTAGTTTGGCAGTATTTTTTAGTAGTCGCATTCTATTGGGATTAGTGCTGGCAGTGGAATTTCGTCGGTCATAGAGGACCATATCGGAAAGACGACGTCGTAGGGGGGTAGGTTGCACATCGGGTTTACAATAGGAGTTCTATAAATTTATTTAAAATTTATTAGAACAAGATAACAAAAAAAGATTAAAAGAAAATCAAATGAAATTAAAAGGAACATACAGAAATCTCGTCTAAAACCTCCTCTTCTTTTTCTTCGTCCTCTTCTTCCAATTTATTTATCAGTTTATCGAGATGCCTGCGTATCTTAGTGATCCGGTTTCTCTGTTCCGGATTCTCCACCTCAAATTTCTCGAGTTGTTTGCGCATCTTATTGATCCGTTTTTTCGTCTCGGGATATTTCTCCATTTCCGAATCTCCGCCGTGCAATTTCGAAACACGAAAAGTCATCTGAGAAGGAAGCCCTAGTAGATTTCTTCCTTGTGTTAATAATAAGATTATAAATATGTATATTAAATAAATAAATAAATATAGAAAGCAACGGAATGGGCTGGATATTATGAAAACAAAAGGTAATGGGCTATAAATTTATTTAAAATTGAAGATAACTATTATTAGAACAAGATAACAAAAATAGATTAAAAAAAATTCAAATGAAATTAAAAGCAACATACAGAAATCTCGTCTAAAACCTCCTCTTCTTCTTCTTCGTCCTCTTCTTCCAATTTATTTATCAGTTTATCGAGTTTAGGGGTGTAAACGAGCCGAGCCGACTCGTGAGCTCGAAGAGCCGGCTCGTAAAAAGCTCGAACTCGGACTCGAGATTTTCGAGCTCGAGCTTTCTGATGAGCCGAGCTCGAGCTCGAGCTCGCGAGCTCGAGCTTTCTGATGAGCCGAGCTCGAGCCGGTTTTCAGTTGTTCATGAGCTCGCGAGCCGGCTCGCGAGCCGGATTTATTATTATTTTTTTATTATTATTTTTTATTTTTTATATGTTATTTTTATTTAAATAATGTAAAATATTATAAAAATAAATACAAATATTAAAAATATGTATAATTACAATTTAGTTTTTATTTTTTATTTTTTTAAATAATTTTTAATAATAAAATAATAATTAAAAAAATATTAAAAAAAAAAAAAAAAAAAAAAAAAGACAATGGGCTCGAGCTCGAGCTCGACAAAATAAACTCGAGCTCGAGCTCGAGCCATAAAAAGAGGAGCTCGCGAGCTCGAGCTCGAGCTCGAGCTCGACAAAATAAACTCGAGCTCGAGCTCGAGCCAGCCAAAAGAGGCGAGCTCGGCTCGAGCTCGGCTCGTTTACACCCCTAATCGAGTTGTCTGCGTATCTTAGTGATTCGGTTTAACTTTGTAGCACTTCTCGATCTCTTTGGAGCACGAAGATATTAACTTTGTAGCACTTCTTTGTTTACAAATTAGCACTTCTTTTATTATTTAATACTGGATGGATAGATAAAAAAAAAAAAAAAAAAAAAAAAAAAAAAAAAAAAAAAGAACATTGGGTAATATTTTAACTTTGTAGTATCTTTCTCTTTTTTGATAATTTCAAATTTGTAACGCCATGGAAGCAAATGTGATCAATTTAAACTTATTTAACATGTAAACATAGAAGAGTGGATTCTTTCCACAGAGAATACTTTTTGTATGGGAATTGCTAGATGTAAGATATTTTGTTAATTAGAACTTTTTTTGTTTATATTTTCAGTTATTTCTAATTTATGTTAGATAAGTACTTTTATAAGATGCAAGTAAATATTCATATATTTTAGTAAAAAAAAAAACAATAGAATATATATGTTATAAACACATTGTTTTTGTTAGTGAAATATGTGAAATTGAATACCGTACGTAATTGTATAGCATTACCCAAAGCCACTTAAAATTGGATTAATGATTTTTTATACACTGTTCAATTTATTTTATTTTTTATAATTGTTCCCAAAAAAAATTACTTATAAATTTGCTATGCCCAACATCCATTATTTTTTTGAATGCATTTACTGCTTTGTTTGTGCAATATCTGCATTTAATATATGTTTTGTTTTATCTTCCTAACTAGTACTACACCCGTGCGATGCACGGGGCATTCATCGTAAAACAAATATTAAACAATAAAAAAGGTTCTCGAAATAGTAAGATTAATTGTTGATATGTAATACAAAGAAATATTAAAAAAATATAAGTATTTTGTATTGTGTAAGTGATGAAATAAGGCGAAATAAATAAAAAACTAAACATCGAAGGTTTTAATTTCCACATACAAAGAGCGAATATATCGTTGGTCCCAAATTTTAACAACCCCAATTACATATGAACGTTCAAATCTTGAATTTGATTGCTTGGTCCCAAATTTTAACAACCCCAATTACATATGAACGTTCAAATCTTGAATTTGATGCAAACAATCGGTGTTATTTTTTTTGATACCAATCGCCCTAAACGCATGCAACGAATCCAGTACAATGAAACTGACCTGCATACGTTGTACAATGGTCACACGGAATATGTAAATTGTTACCAAAACAATACCAATATAACTGTTTAATGGCATAAAATCATTGTAAAAATATTACCTTCATTAAATATAGTGAGCGGAGTCCACAGCAAGTTCGTAGTACAATTAAAATAAACCTACAAATGAAAAATATTAATAACCTGAAGCCTTGTTCCATTGCACAATCCTCTGGCGTGATCAATATTTCTCATGAGCATAACGGAAACACCTTTTTTCAATGTCAACTTATGTGGTGGAATTCCGAAGCATGATATGGTGTTGAGAAACTCCGGAGAATATATTTATGCGTTGACATTCCATAATTACTCCCCCTTGCACATACTATTGGAGCTGAAATAGACCTTCTCCTCTCCAGCTATGATCGATAAAAAATGATCATTCACAAAACCGACACTTTCATTAGTGGGTACAAAAAAGATATATTAGTTGACCCAATTGTTACAATTATCTCATCTGATGCACTCGGATACTTAACATGAAACTTAGTTATCAGAATAGTGTTTTATAGCAGATGCATTGACATCACCTATAACTCATCTAATACCTTGCGAGTAACCTGCTCATTTTTTATTGCTCATATGCGATCAGTGATACGCATTACTGAAACATAAATGGTAACCTAAAAGTGTAAGAAAAAATACAATTTATATTATACTATCTTTATAAAAAGGAACTTCATTAGAGTTGACAATAAGATTGATATAAAGTGCAAAAATATCTAAGATTGCAAAATTAATTATTCATATTAATAATAAAAAGAAAATGTGTCGTTGAATCGCAATGTACATTTTTTATGATCTAAATTCATATTCGCTTAAAACCTTCCTTGTAGACAACATTGAAATTAACATCTGAGTCTAGATTCCGACTTGATGAGTATCTTTATGCCACATCTACTCTTAACTCTCGAAATTGCAACGTATCCATGCCACCTCTATTGCTAATACTAATGCTAACATTAATACTAATACTAATACTAATACTAATACTAATACTAATACTAATACTAATACTAATACTAATACTAATACTAATACTAAAAATGGAAACTTTGACTTGCATTTATACACATAAATTATAATATGGAGGGACCTATAGCAAATTGCCCCGTTTAAATAAGCATAAAAAAATTCATTATAGGAAATAATGAAAGTACATGTAAAAACATAATAATACATGGGGAAAGAAATTAAAGAAAGACAAATAATTTGAATGTTAATGAACTAACAAATTTATTGTTACATAAGGCTATAAATATAAAATAAAATTTATTCAAATACATTGAATAAAGTATATATGAATCTCTATTATAAATCAATAAATACTCGAATTACTTTGTTTTTATTATATGCTCAACTTCAGTAACCTTAACATTTTCTTTGTCGAAATAAAGTTTACAATCATCGCAAGTATAATCAAAAGATGGAAAAACATAAGTAAAATTTTGTAAAAATACATCCATACAATAAATATGGATCATATCTTTGCAGGCTATACAACGTCACATGACTTCTCCCTTGCCGATGTCGCCGCATATGACATAGACACCATCCATCGGTTTTCAAAAAACAAAAACAAAAACATGAGTTAGATTGTTATATATTTGTATATATTTCAATAGATAAAATAATAAACAATAAACAACAAATGACATGTTTCGGATGAACATGCCGAAAATTTAAGAAAAATAAAATACAATTGCAAAACATTAAGACGAAAAAATAAAATATTAGGTAAGTACCGTGGTTTGATGTAATTATAACAAAATGTGTGAAGGAAGAATGAGGTGAATGGGTTAGGATCAAGATGATTTATACTCAACTTTAACATCCTAAATAAGTTAATAAAATGATGTTAAGGAAACTGCAATTTATTGTATTAATTGATGAAAGTAAATCATGAAATTATATTGTTAATATTTGACCAAAATTATCGATCTTGAATAACTATGATATTCTTATAAGGTTCATTTTATTTGCCATATTTATGGTATTACAGTTTACGTTATTAAACATTTATTTTCCATGGTATTCAATTACATTAAATTTCATCTTGTCCATTTAGTTAATTACCGTTTGAGCATATACACAAAATCCTTATATAAATATTAAAGCCAAACATATAAAAAGTAATTGAACAAATCAAATCAATTGATTAAAATCATGCTCAACAACCGTGTGTGTACACACACACACCCACACACACACAAATATATATATATATATATATATATATATATATATATATATATATATATATATATATATATATATATATATTACCATATTTGATGGAAATTAAAATCAATGCAAATTGATGGGATTCAAAATATATATGGAAACGATCGACACCAACTAATACACAAATTCGAATAATTGATTTTATGTCGGATTGAGTTTTTCAAATAATAAAGGATAAATAATTGTAGTATATTACAGAAGAATATAAAGTTCATTTCATGTATAAATGTATATTATTTATATAAGATATAATTAGATTTCATTTTTTAATTACAATATGTCGTACTCCATATTCTTAATTAGTTGAAAAATATTTATAATTTGTAAATTTAAAAGATTAGAAAATATTAATATAACGAATTATATTAAAATAATTAATTATATTGTCATAATATTAGTTTCTAAATTATGAGAAAATTTATAAGGAAATGTTTTAATTTTTTAGTAATTTTGGAAATATGCATTCAAAATGTTACCGGAAATGAAGATTTACAATTAATGAGGATTTTTTATGTTTATAATATATATGGAACAATTAATTCTACGTAGAATATGAGTAGGATGCCATTCTAAATTATGACAAATTTTATAAGGAAATGTTTTAAGTTTTTAGTAATTTTGGAAATATGCATTAAAAATGTTACCAAATAATGAAGATTTACAACTAATGAGAATTTTGTATGTTTATAAAATATATGGAATAATTACTTTCACGTAGAAAATGAGTAGGATGCCACATAGATATGTCACATGTCGATTTCTCAACCAAATCGTACATCCTTCGGTCTGTTACATTATCTGGAATTTTGGCACATATGATTTTATATATGTCTTTTGATGTCTTCGGTTTGTCTTCATTGTGAAGCCAAAGCAATATGTGCGCATGCGGGAGACCGCGCTTCTGAAACTCAATTGTGCAGACATCTGAAAATTTTACATTTTAAACGTATTTGGTAAAAATTGTATACAAATCTTTTCAATGATTGACGTAAGAGAATATTTTAGTATTATAGGAGTAGACAACATGTAAAATATTTAATATGTTATATTTTTAACTTATAAATTGATACTTACATGCTCTAATGCGACCAAATATTTTGTCCTTCTTCAAATTTGACATCAGACTGTCGAGCTTCATCTTAAACACTCAAGCAAGAATATCGGGACGGTCTTCAGGTTTCAAATTAGTTCCATTTACGCAGCCATGGATCGATTGGAACCCTTTCGTGGTCTTATTATTTGATTTATCTATCAAGTAAGACCCATATAAGAGTAAAATATTAATAACATGATTAGTAAAATGAAAATTTGTGAATATACATCATAAAGCAACACTTTTCATGAATTAATTTGCGAACAACACCGTATTTGTTTCCTTGCGCTGGTGTTAATGATCTCTTCTTTCGGATATAATTTATGCGATTTGTCCTTACAACTTTTGTATCATGAATATTGTTCTAGTTTAAAACATCTCACGGGGAAACGTTTTCTTTCATATTTGATTGTATATTCGGAAAAAAATAAGATTACAATGTGATACAACAAAATTGCAGTAGCGTATTTATATAACTGTAATATTGTTATTAATCTATTTAAACCCATAAAATATCCATATATTACGACTATTATAGATTGATTTATTAAGATTTGATCAATTAGCATGTTTTCGTATTTAGTGAATTGTAATAAACTAATACTAACTAAATATATAATTTGCAACATATTTAAGGAAAAAAATGAATTAATTAATGATATATATTATTTTATAAGTATATATTCTTGAAAATATATAGGTGGCGTGTTTTTTTTATTTTTTATTGTGAATATTTGGATGCTAGTGATAGTGCAACACTAATATTATATTTCCATAATTAAATACAAATACAAAATTGTAATATGAATTAATTAATGTATACAATGTAGATATGGTGTGACTTCATATAATTAAGTCTTCAATTTTATAATTAAACAAAGTAATTAGAAGATTTGTAACTTTTTTATATTAACCTCCGTGTGTTGCATTTTGAATTTAATATTTTAATTATTTAATTTTTATAGTTACATGATATTCTCCATACACTAATTAGTTTCTATTTTTAAGGATGAGCAAGGACCTTAAACAATAATAAAATAACAACATTTATTCTTAATTACATAAACATTAATAAAATAATAACAGTTATTAGAGTTTACAGATAGTATCTAAAATCAATAACGGATGAAATTCTTTAATGTGAAAAATAATCATTACATATTAATATTCCTACACATGAGTGATTCAAGATAAAAACATTGTACGGATTACACAAAAGAACTTTTAAAAAAAGAATTATTGAGTGTAACATTAAATATTAATTCAAATAAATAAATAGTGCAAAATACCCAAAACAAACGAAAAGTAAAAGGTCTTAGCGAATAAAACCACAATCTAAATCAGTTCGACCGAGAAAAGAGTATTTCAAAGGAAACAATAAGTAATGCTTAAAACCAAGGTTGCTATTCCACTTTCCTGTTTGATCTTCTTCAAGAGAGCAGTGGTCAAATGCATTAGGGTATTCTCATTCTCTTGCGAATCCAGACTGAAATCTAAACTTCTCTTTATTGGAGTAATTTCAACTGCCGAGAAATCGAAAACTGAATCCTTCGAAACCATTAAGGACTCGTTTTCCTATATTGAAATGTTACATAATCCATTAATAAAATACCGTTGAACGAACCGTTATTAATTAATATTAATGTCTTAGTAATTTGAAAACTACCAACCTTTGATGACAACATACAGGCCGAAGAACTATCACTGACACTTGCGTGGGGTGAAGTAGTATTAACTTGCTGCATATACGTATTAAAATTGAAAATAATGTAATCAGATATAAAAAATGAAAAATATGTTAGAGAAAACAATATAAAATTTAATACCCCATCCAACTGTTATTTTTTTATTTATGAATCAGTAATCACATTGTCGTTGCAGACTATTAGAATACTATAAGTAGAATTTTTAGGGTCATCAATATTATTGTGCTTGACATTGACTTTGAACATAAACTTCTTACCAATCAATCCGTCGAGTTCAGCAGGATATTCATTAGGATCTTCACCCTAAATAATGAGGCCGAAAAGGTAATACACATCTTAAGAGTATATATTTAGGGTTATATATATATATATATATATATATATATATATATATATATATATATATATATATATATATATATATATATAATAAACATGCAAAAATATATTATAATTTTATAGATAGATTTAATTACTTACTCTTTCTTTCATGATACGAATTAAAGCCCCAGCATCACTAACTAACTTTTTGACTTCTTTGCCAAAGGCGATGAATGATGCAACATTTGTGTCATCCATCACGATCATCTCGATTTTGTAACTGAATTTAAATTGGTTAATGTAATAATACCTAACAATGTAAAGAACATGTATAAAAAAAGGATTTATGAATAAACACATCGACTTGTTAACTTAGTTAAATATGAACTTACGTTACTCAAAAAAAAAAATCTGAACTTACGTTTTTTCCGGCGACGTCCAACTTTTGTTGCAATTTTCGTTGTACCACTTGTCAGAATCCTGTGCAATTTTTTTGTAACACTTTTCATTCGCACACCAATTATACCACCTTCTACCTTGCTTCAACACACTCTTTATAGTTCCATAGAAAACATATTTACCAACCTAAAAGTTGAACGGAAAACCATACAAAAAAAAAATAATAAAAAAAATTAGTGTATAAACAACAACATAAAAAAATCAAAAATTAACTACAATAAATGAAGAATAGAATCCGGGTATAAAACTTTTTTTTCTTGTCGTGTGCTTTGTTATATGAATGGGGAATAATGGATGTGGATTGAAGTATTTATACTTATGCTTTATGTGATAAAAGGTAAATAATATATATCTTTAAGGAAATAAATTATATGCATTAAATTGATACAATTAAAAATATTTTATTATAGTATGTAAGAATAATAATTGAACAAATTATGGATTGAGTAATATCTTGTTACTAAAATGGTGTGGTGTTTACAAATTAATTATATTTAACGAAATGTCATTTAATAATTACCATAAAATATATATGATATTACGGAATATGTCCTTTATTATGAAGAAGATATATATATATATATATATATATATATATATATATATATATATATATATATATATATATATATATATATATCTTGTTACTAAAATGGTGTGGTGTTTACAAATTAATTATATTTAACGAAATGTCATTTAATAATTACCATAAAATATATATGATATTACGGAATATGTCCTTTATTATGAAGATATATATATATATATATATATATATATATATATATATATATATATATATATGATATGATATTACTTACCAAGTCTTTTACATAAAATATGATTAATTTATTTTAATAATTATTAAATGACATAATTAATGATTACCATAATAATATATATAATATTATGGAAATATGTAATTCTCATAAAATATGTCATTTATGGCATTATGATATAATCTAATATCACATTATGGAAAATAATAATAAAATAATATATTATATATGTAATATGTAATGACACATGGATTAGGATGCCTACGTGGATGGTGACATGGATGACACATGTCGTAATTCTAGACTATGAGGGTTTCAATTTATATATTATATAGATTTTATTCAAAACACTACTCCATATATATTGCATGTCACCTTTTTTTAGCATCGACGTATGTTGTTAAAAGTGCAAAACTAATAATAATAGTATGGATACGTTGTTAAAAGTGCAAAATTAATAATAATAGTATGTTGATTCTTTTTTTTCCTTGAGTACATAGATATATGTAAATTAGATTCAAGTTCTAAACTTGATATATACATTGCGATGGCAAATAGTGGAATTTTTACACTTTAGTTTTTCTGTTGTATTATTTTAAACATGACATTTATCAATTTTGTGTATATTGTTGTGAAATAATTCTCATTAGCTCGTTTATTAAATATTTTATTACAAATACTAATTGTGTGAATATAATTAATTAATCAATATTAGTTAGTTATTAATGTGTAACTAATATATATATATATGTATATATATATATATATATATATGTATATATATATATATGTATATATATATATATATATACGGTTATGTATATGTATGCAATGTATACTAATTAGTATAATATAATATCATTCATAATATAATATAATATAAATGTGTGAGTGGGAAAAATAGTGAGAGTATGTGAGGAGAGAGAGAGAGTAGAGAGAGAGAGAGTGCATGTGTGAGGAGAGAGAGAATGCAGCCAAATGTTGTCTTTTATTAATTCACTTGTACATCTATTTATAGATACAAAGTGATGAGTCACCACTAACACTTGTCAACATTTCATCTAACATTGTTGAAAATTACTACACATGTCCTAACACTTGTCAAATGACTAATAACCCGTTTGCTAAAGTCCACAATATTATAACACTCCCCCTTGGACGTAGCACTATTGTATCGACTGAATTGATGCCTCATTAAAAACCTTAAGCCGGAAAACCCAGTGGGAAAAACCGATCAGAAGGGAAAAAGAGTGCATGATTCAAATCCAAGTCGTGTGAATAAGCTGCCTCGTTAAAAACCTTAGCTGGAAAACCCAATGGGATGAAAACCAGTCGTAAGGGAAAAAAGACTGCAGCGCACTATTGCTCCCCCTTAAATGAGCAATATAAGCCCCCCAATACGGGGCTGTCAATCAATTTATAGGTTGTCTCATTAAAAACCTTGAGCTGGAAAACCCTATGGGAAAAACCAGTCAAAAGGGAAAGAGTACAACACATCAAATCATTATATGCTCCCCCTGAAACAAATAGTATATGCCTCCGAAATAGGCAATTTAAAGATTCATAAGTTGCCTCGTTAAAAACCTTATGTCGGAAAAACCACATGGAAAAAAGACAGAACAAAAGGGAAAAAGAGTGCAACATATTATCACTTCGTCTTTGCTTTACGCATTTTAAATCCACAGGAGTTTAAATATCAAAATTCAGTGAACCATAAAGATAAGCCATTGGAACGTCTGTTAGACGTAAGTCCATTCCCTCATGGACAACCCTAGGAAACGAAAAATGATTGTATTCATTACGTGTGAATACATCTAATCATAGTTAACCCCATATCATCGGGAGAATTCTTGAGTTATAAGGCCGACATTATATTGTACAATTTTGTTGTCATTATTCCTCTAACCAACAAAACCCCATTTATGTCCAGGGAATTTATATTGTTCGGAGTTTGTACAATTAGCCCACATTTATTTCGTTTCTCTAGGAAAGCCAATTCCGATTTAACCGCTTTCTCGCATTTAGGCCAAACTCGGCTCAGCCGACATTCTATTTTTTGAACGTGATTCACTGGATTAATCATCCCGAAATTTTATAATTGTAATTGACCTTAGTCGAGAGGTTAATCTCGACATATTTATCCAAAGCATGTTTATTATGACTCGTTTATTCAGTGGATTCAATTAATCCATATGAGTGTGAGCGTGTGCTACAAGGTACTGATATTTATCCAAAGTACTGCACAAATCTCATCAAAATTATTTTGATCGAGTTTCTCCGGCACTATCCATTCTCATATGCACGGGGTATAGTAACTTGTGCAGAAAACGTGCAAAATCGTATTGCACCTACATAATAAACACACGCGAGACCATCTATAAGATGCTTCTCACAAAATCATAAATATTTAAAATATTTATCCAAAGATTGTATTGATCCATAAATATTACCAATCATTTTTCATTAAATGGTATATAACGAATCTCATTAATATAAATAATAGAAATAGTGTTCGGACATTGGGATCCCTTTATCGTTTAACAAATGTCCTTTAGTATATTATGTATTCCTACACATCATTATATTTTATGGGCGTCCCCATACTATTATGCCAAAACCTGAATATTTCAGGATTAACCAGTTTATATGACATGGTCGTGTACAAATTGAAGACTCGTATTAGGACACAATACAATATAAAAGCTAATGATTTTAATATCATAAGCAGAACAATTGTTTATTCCCGGAGCCATAATCTCTACGGAAAGTAATTTAGTTTTAGTTCGTGTTTTGCGCAATATCACACTCAATAAAATTTAGAATATATTAAATTGTCAATTAGACTAATATATCATCCGGGGAGATATTTAAACTCAACCTCGGGAATATATATATTTCAGGGGAGATATGCAAACTCTACTTCAGGAATATTTCATTTGAAGGAGAACTTCTAAAATTCGACCTCATGAATATGTCATTCGAGGTAGATATGTAGCTTATCTTAATTTCGGGAATCAGTCCGAGAAAGATATACTCAATTTCAAAGTTCGAAATTATAATATATAGACAATAGTCTATTATGTTTGTGTTTCACATGTACATCCATATTAAATAATATGTTCATAAAATACTAACTCAATCTTGGGTATCTAACATCCAAGAGAGATATATAATTTCAACCTCGAGAATTTCTCATTGAGGAAGTTTTGTGAACTCGATCCCGGGAAATTTAACATCCGAGAGAGATATGTACATGTTATACAATTAGTAAACATATGAGTTAACTTTGAAATATTATCAATATCATCAGGGGTGTATAAGCTCGACCTTGAGAATATTCTTCCAATGGAGTTTTACTAACTTAAACTCGGGAATAAATCGTCCGAGCTTGAGAGTCGTAAATTTTTATTTGGGGAATATATAATTAAGCTCGACCTCAGGAATGTATCGTCCGAGTGAGATATTATAAACTTGATATCGGGTATATGTCGTCCGAGAGATATATATAAATTTATCTTCGAAATTAGCTCAATCTCGGGAATAATATCATCCGAGAGAAGTATTTCAATTTGACGTCATATATGTTTATCTCGAGAAAATATTATAGGCTCAACCTCAAGTATATATCGTCCGAGGGAGGTATGTTCATAAATAAATAAATTCAATCTCGAAAAATCGTTACATCGAGAGAGTTATATCGTAACCATTAAGAATATTATCATGCATGATCTCAAATATATATAACTTTTACTCATAGGCCAAAATATATTTTGTTGGCAATAAACTCATGAGTTTTAATTTATTTTGACCAAATGATTATCTGGGCGGGAATATTTACATCCACCCTGGTCAATTTAAGAACATCTTGACGAGGACTATCTTTCACATCATCGTCGTAGGCCTAACCCCATATTTAATTTTATAATGACCTTTCAATAGACCCTTAACAAAATTGTCCATCGTTTATATGGGTACCGCACCTAATTATTTTTATTTTAATTGCCTCATTGGCCTTTGAGGGGAATCACAACTTTTAGTGATTTTACGGGCATCACATCCGGAGTCATATTTATGATTTCTATATCTGCCATTATCAGGGACTACGACGTCCACAATCTCTACGAACATTATGTTCGGAGTAATTATCATAGCCTTTAAATCGACTCTTAATTTGAACTCCTAAGTAACGGAGTCATTTTCATTTCTATTATCTAAATCAGCCCATTTTCTTTTGCTAATTTAAACAGGATTATTAAATAAATAGATCGAAACTTGTACATGCCAATTACAAGTTTCTAAATTTATAAAATTAAATTCATGTAATGCAAGTTGAAAATGCATAGTCGAGGCGAGAGATAATAACCCTTTTTTTCATGAATCAACATGCACATAATTATAGATATATATCCTTCATTTTCTCCGAAAATCGGTGGCGTATAAAATACCGTAGTATTCGCTTCACCATTTGATATCGAGGATCTGGATTTTATCAAATAAAATAAAATAACATAAACAAACTTACACAACCTACCTTCTTCCGAGCAGAACCTCGTGCTGATAACGTGTTGTGAAATAATTTCCATTAGCTCGTTTATTAAATATTTTATTACAAATACTAATGGTGTGAATATAATTAATTAATCAATATTAGTTAGTTATTAATGTGTAACTAATATATATATATATATATATATATATATATATATATATATATATATATATATATATATATATATATATATATATATATATATATAATATATATATATATATATATATATATATATATACGGTTATGTATATGTAGGCAATGTATACTAATTAGTATAATATAATATCATTCATAATATAATATAATATAAATGTGTGAGTGGGAAAAATAGAGAGAGTATGTGAGGAGAGAGAGAGAGAGAGAGTAGAGAGAGAGTGCATGTGTGAGGAGAGAGAGAATGCAGCCAAATGTTGTCTTTTATTAATTGACTTGTACATCTATTTATAGATACAAAGTGATGAGTCACCACTAACACTTGTCAACATTTCATCTAACATTGTTGAAAATGACTACACATGTCCTAACACTTGTCAAATGACTAATAACCCATTTGCTAAAGTCCACAATATTATAACATATATTACTTTTTTTCATTATCATTTATTTATGTGTATTTTTATTTTTATTTTCAATACGCGACCGTGCAACGCACGGGCCAAATTACTAGTTGGAATAAAAGGAAGGGTTACAAATTCGGATATTTTTTTGGAAATTGACGGAAATAAAAAATTGCTTTTAGCTTTCCGCCTCTACATGCAATCTATCAAAAAGATTGCATGTATTTATATTTATATTTATCTACATATTTAATTTTTTTACAAATCTATACTTAGTAATTACAATAAAATTGAACCAACAATCAAATTTAACATATAATTGAAAAAAATATATTTTATTAAATCTTGTTGTAAAGTTAAATAACATGCACAATCATTATTAGTATAAGAAATCAAATACACATTTACGAATTAACCAAAAAATAATAAAATATATTCAAAACTCTATTAAATTAAATGTACCAAAAAAGTATTCTAGAGCCTCCAAACATAAAATACATTATCAAACCAAGAGTAACAAATATCCATAACGGGTAATAAAATATAGTTAATTACTATTTTTATCAATTGAAAACTATAAAATATTAATTAAAAAATAGTAACTACGAAAATGCTTATTTCATTCATCAAATAAAAAAATAATTTGATGGTATATTTTATTTCCCTCCCAAATTGTCCAACTCATTAGCCACATTACCTAATTTATTTTTAATCTATTTACTTTTATATTTTAAATGCCAACTCATTCAATGAACCATCACGTTACCTGTTATAGCAGGTCATAGGACCAAAATTCTCAACTTTTGTAACTTACAAGACTTAAATTCTGATTTTGAAACATGGTGGACTAAAGCTCTCAACTAGCAAACTTACAGGGCTAAAAAACTCATTTTACCATTATATATATATATATATATAAATAAAATGGTTAAAACTTGTATTATTCTAAATAAAATTTATGAATATTTATTTATTTTTCAATTTTTTCACCAATACCTCTAAAAAATAATTTGAATCCCCAGAATATTAAGTGCAAAACATTAATTAATTAAAAAAATAATCATGCTGAAAATATGATAAAATTACAACATAGTATATGCTATTTAATTAAAATGTAGCAATGTAATCCCATTTTTGCAATGTATTGTGAATCTAATTTTTTTTAGGAGGTTCCCCTGAATCCTAAAAATTTAGGTGGTCGTCGCTATATTTTAATCTTGGGTCCGTCACAAATTTACGATTGTCAAATTCATCAACAATTTAGGAGAGGTTGACGCCAAAATTCTAAATTGGGGTGTGTTTGCTAAATGTCATAATTCAAAAGTGATGAATGTAAACTACCCTATATTTGAGCCAAAGAGAAAATTAATGTGAGAAAACTACTCATATCCTAATGGATCTTGACGAGTTTATAATGATAAATTTGAAGAAATAAATTAAGAAAACGTTGGATCCAACTATATATTCTTTAATGACTTTTAATGCTCGTATGCAATGTTTCCCGTGGAAAACTAACACAGGTCTCTATTGTATTGATTATTGCATTTGTGCTCCATTTCACTAATAGATAATAGGTTAAATTACGACAACCATGGATAAGGTTAAATTACGAAAAAATTCCTCATGTTAGCATAATTACAAGCACCCTCCTCAATTATGTATTATCTTACGAAAAAATCCCTTCAATTGATAAATTTATGGGTGTTCATTCGGTAAAATTAATAATATTTAAAATTTTGATTGATTTATTTTTAATTAATATATATATATATATATATATATATATATATATATATATATATATATATATATATATATATATATATATATATATATATATATATATATAATAATAATAATAATTAACGGTTCGGTAATTGGCTTGTTCGAATTTTTGTTCGGTACGATTCGATCGGTTTACCGACCGGATGAACATCCGTAGGTAAATTTGACATTGCAAAGGTGGACGTGTAAAACACTACATAGTTAAGGGGTGGTTGTAATTATGCAAACATGAGAGTTTTTTTAATAATTATAACTTACCTCAGGGGTGTGGCCGTAATTTGCCCTAGATTAGACAATATATATTCTATATTGACCGGATGAAATATACTAGGTAATTTTACAATGTGAATTTACACACAACCGCGCATATATACATATGCATATATATGTAAAATAAGTAATTGACATATACATATACACTGAAATCCCATTCAGTAAAATTCACCAAATATATGATCGAATAAAATAAACTGATGATATATACACGTATATCAACAAAATCAACACTTTGTCTTATTACAACTTACAAGCTTATTTGTTAAAAAATTATATACCCAGAGACGGACCTAGGTGTTTTTCTTGGGTGCTGAAATAAGAGGTGATTTAAGAGAATTTTGTTTTTTTATTTTTATGGACTAAATAAAATAAACAATTTGAGAAAAAAATGAATGAAAGTATATTAAGCAATACATAAATTATAAAAAAAAAAATTGTTAAAAAATAAATTATGGGGGCGGGGGCCACCCCAAGTATACACATGACATACACATGGTTAGGCTCCTGTGTATACCACTATACATATATATAAAATAAAATAAACATACAACATCACATGCAATAAAATATTCCATCAATAATTAATATGATAGTAGTGGAATAAAATATAGTCAATATAAATGTGCCCTCCACAAATTAGTAATCCGAAAAATTATCCAACCACATATGATTATGAGCACAAGTCAAATTTGGCACCTTCACTATAATTTATAAGACATCCTCCAAACTTCCGTTTCTCCACATAACGCCGTTGAAAGTTCAAATCATTACGTCACATCACAAGAAGCAGACGCCTACTCCGTTAGTAATCTTCCGTCTAATTTTAGAGTACGCAACCCCCACTCCATATTGGTTTTATGCTGCATCCCTTCAAATTTTTTACTACTAAATATTGCTTCACTCAATTACCCTTTCAATTTATTTTGTTAAAAAATCTTTCAATATTGTCAAATCCAAAATAATTCTCTTCAAGTATTATTATAACTTGTAAAATATTTCAAATTTCGTACATTAGATTTTTTTTCCCTCACTAAATAAAAATATTAGAGCAGAGAAAAAAATGAGCTCGATGATATATTCTTCCATTTATGTGTTCTTTTTGGAATAGAAATAAGGAGTGATAGGGGCGAAGTCAGGATTTTATCAATGGTGGAGCCGAATAAGCATTAAAAAAATACGTAAATAAATTAATGAAAAGAATGATTGTTCCAACATTGGCGAATCTAGGATGTTGTTACACGATGAACTTAATTTTTTGGATTTCAGGAACAACGCTCCTGAAAAAAATTCAGATATATTGTTTTTCGACAAAATCTGAATACGAAAAGAAAAACTTAGGACCATACACGTTTTTTTTTTTTGTCCTTTGTTTTGTATTTTAATAATAAAATTATAAATTTTATAATATATTATTAATATGTTAATTTGAAATCGAATTTTAATGCATTATTAAACAATATTAATATAATTTTTTTAATATTTTTTTTATTGAATGGATATTCGAATATTCAAGAATATTGAAAAAAAAAACTATATTCCTTTATTTTAATATTTGAATATTAAAAAAATCTTTTTTTTTCTGAAAATTATTTGAATATTCCTAAAAAAAAATGAGTGTACTGATTTTTTTTAAAAAGACTACCATTAAATATATTTTGAATACTGGAAATGTAACTAAGATTTTTTTTATTTCGAATTTATAAAATATTAATTTTGGAAATAATATATATACACGTGGTAATTATTTAAATGAGTGTATAAATGTTAAATAGGAAATAACTTAATTACATACCAAAATAAAATTGACAACTCACCAATTGAAGAATCCACCTCATCAATTGAACTCCAACTAAGCAATTTTGATAAATGACATCATCATTTGCCACATGAGGGCATAGATCATTTTTTTATATTATATATAGATTAAATGTAGAATTCAACTTTTTATATATTATATAGAATATAGATTTATATACATCCGACTCTGATAAAAAAAAATCATAAAAAATATGAAATCAGAATTTTAGAAATTGGAATGAAAAGAAGGGTTACAAATTCGGATATTTTTTTGGAAATTGACGGAAATAAAAAATTGCTTTTAGATTTCCGCCTCTACATGCAATCTATCAAAAAGCCAATCAAAGCCCATTAACAAATTTCAATTTGGTAAAAGATCTGCCACAGCCCAACCCAGCCTAAAAAACAACTCTCAAAAATCGACTAGGGCTTCTCAGATTACAATTTACAACTCTGTGTTCGATAAAGTTTTTTCCGAAATTGCACGGCAGAGATTCAGAAATCGAGAAATATCCGCCGGAGATGAAGGTGAAGTCCAAATGTCCGCCGGAGCAGAAGAAGAACGTCAAGTATACGGAGACGAAGAAGCGGATCAATAAGATTCGCAGACAACTCGAAAAATTGGAGGATATATTTAAAGAGAACAAGCGGATCAATAAGATATGCAAACAAATCAATAAATTGGAAGAAAAGGATTTTTGCGAGACTTATGTACGTTCCTTTTTTTTCTTCTTTTTCTTTTTTAATTAATTTCTTCTAATTTCATTTATTTTTATAATTTTTTTTTTATTACAGACTCTCATCTATGACCGGGATTCTACCGCCAAAGAAAATCCCACTAATCCCAAGATAATGCGAGATCTTGATGAAGCTGCTAGAATAGCAATCGGTTACTTCAGCAAAACATGTGTATGTGGTTTTATTCTTTCCTTTATTTTTTAAAAATAATTTAGATATTCTTTTTTAGTATTTAATCACTTGTTGTCTCTTTTGTTGTGTGTGCACGTATTTAGTCCATCAGATACTATGTGGCGGATGTGATCAGAGCAACCAAATATATGTGCTCCGGTCGTGTATTGTGTTTGACGTTCACCGCCAAGCCCCAGGGTTCCGAAAAAGTCCAAACTTTCAAAACGGAGATTTACTACGAAACCGGTCAAACTGAAGTGAAATATGTTCAAGTTGTTGCTACCTAGCTGTGATATAGGTAAAAAAAAGAAAAAATCTGAAATTCAATATTTCAATCCATCCAAATGCACCCTAAGTGAATTGTCTTTTTAACCTGCATTCGTATGTTAAGGTCTCATTTGCTGGCGGATAGTTGAAGATAATTGTGTGAGCTGGTACACTATGCTCTTCTTAGCCTTGATGTAGGCATTCATTCATAAGAATTCGTTGCACTTATATGTGCTGTATTTTAACTATTCGGACTCAAAATTTCTCTTATGTGTCTCTTTAATGATGAATCCACACAAAATCACCGATTCATGATTTGGGATTTATTGAAAGAGATTTGTTAGTCATCCCCCTCTCCACCTCACATTACATTCACATCCCGACATTACATTCATATATAAATAATTATGAGCATATAATAGTTATAAACTGCACGTTGAGGACATGATGGGCATTTTTTTTATTAGCTGGTTCTGTTGTATTAAAAGTGGTGTTTATAACTTAACATTCGCTCAAATCAAGATCAACGACTGCAATCAAAGTAGCATCAAATAACTTTGTAGTGATCCATATAGATATGGAAATCTGAAACAACTTACTGAACGTAGTTACTCTTTAGTAGTTGGGCTTGTCTACATGGTGTAGGTCCTATATGTTCAAATTAATGTAGGAGAAATTCACTAATGTGTCGCTCTTTACCTCTGTCTTCCAAAGTTGCAATATACTTCAATCAATTGCTATGCAGTGTTCGAAGTAATTTGCACTTTCTTTTAATTTGTACCTGCTGGAAATTTTAACAGCTTTTTTTTTTTTTTCATTTGCAGGGGTTTGTTGGTTGGTTGAAAACAGGTTGAATATAGTAAGTGGTGTTGCTTTTCATGTAATCAGAGTTGTGAACTACATTTGTCTCTTTACGCATTTGTGTTCTGAACTATATTTATCTTTATGTATTAGGGCTGTGTGCATCTAGAATTTCTTTTTATTTGACAATATTTTGATGGCAATGCCTAGAACAATGATGTCAAGCTTATTTATGCCGACGATTTGCTTCTATTAATAGTCTTCCCTTTCACATTGTTTCGTTAAGTGGACGATTTGCTTCTATTAATAGTCTTCCCTTTCACATTGTTTCGTTAAGTGTTCCGAATTACGTGTGTGAATCCTATAAATATATGTCAAAGCAATTTATTATTGTTATTGCTCTGCTACTTCTCTCTATAGCAATAATCATCAATTGTTGATTAGTTTGTTAAATATTAATTAGGGTAAATAGCACTTAACCCCATATGGTTTGCCTATTTGGCACATAAGCCCCTTGTGGTTCTATAATAAGCATATCACCCCATTGTGGTTATGACTTATGAGTGTGTAGCGATCGTCCACTTTTCTATCAAACATAACGGTGACTTTTTTCACTTGCTTGTTTGTCATGTGGTGAACTTAGATGGTGTTTGGCTAAGCTTATAAGATGTTAAAATGAGCTTATAAGCTCTTCCAAAGTGTTTGGTAATTTTTTTAAAAAAAGATCTTACTTTCTTTAAAATAAGTTGTTGGAGAGCAAATAAGATTTTTTTTAAAAAGTATCTCTACCTCACATTTTTATTTAAGATCTTATAATGAGTACAAAAAGGAAATAAACAAGAAATAAACTTATTATCCAAATACTCTAAAAATCAATCGTAAAAATAAGATGTAACAACTTATCAGCTCTTAAAATATTTTATCAGACGTAACAACTTATGAGCTGTTTAAAATAAGCTTAGCCAAACACCCTCTTATTTCATAATAATTCTTTTTACCAATACCAATAACACCCTTATTCGATTGAAATACCCTAGTTGCCTTTTTCCCCTTTCAAGAGTTGTTTTTTTTTTTTTTTCTTTTTTCTCTCTCTGCACTTTGTCTCTTCCAATCGTCTGCACTTCGTTTCTACAACTTGGTGAATATAATTCAATTTGGGTAGAAGATGCCCTTACTGTCACGCTCGGTCCTCATTAAGGGTGGAAATCGAACGGATCAGATCGGAAATAGGGCTTTTCGGAAAATTACCAAGTTTTTTGGAGGTGTTTTACGCGTTCTGATTCCGATTCCGATGTTTTCGGAATATTTGGAATTTCGGAATTTTTCGAAATTCTTTCATAAAGTCATAATATCTACTGTATATATAAAAAATCCTTGGCAAAAACAATCAAATAAACTGATAATACCATAATCCATATGCTAAAAAGGCTGAAGAAAAGAGGATAGAAAAATGATAAAAAATTTACCTAATATTAAGATCGATAAATAAAATACGAGATGGACACAAACAACGGCTTTACAAGGAGGAGGAGTAGAGGAGGAGGAAGAAGTGGAAGAGGCAGAGGAAGATGAATGAGGAGGAGGAGTAAATTTGCTTTGCTAAAGTAGAGTTTATATGAAAGACTTGCGCAAGACCGAAGTAGTGATTGGGAAATAAGATGCATAATATAATAATATTTAATAGTTCATAAATAGTAATAATTTCCGGAAAAAATCGAATTATTCGGACATTTCGGATTGGAATTCAGAAATTCTAAATATTTTATATGCAATTATGATTTCGATCTGATGTTTTCGGAAAATTTGGAAATCGAAATTTTGGAAATCGTACCACAAAAAATCCTTCCAAAATAGGAAATATAGTGTTTTGGCACTTTGCACCATTGGAAAAACTAATAACACTTTGCAGCCTCGAAAAATAAATCATTCACAGTGCACCCTTAATTGAATATTGTAACCATAATGAAGATAATTTCATCGTTTATTGGTTTTTTATTTCTAGGGTGCAAATTAACAAATTTAATTGTTATTTTGTTTTACCTCCAACATAACTTCGGCGTACAAAATGCGCGAAAAAATTCACAACGAAAAATAAGTTTAAGGTTCCTGTGAGATATGTTTAAAGTTCATGTGATATTGGTAATTACAGCCACACCACTGAAACAATTATCTGAGCACCGATAGGCATTATATTTGTTTCCTGAGGGGCCGTTAATGCAACCATAAATGAAATTTTATAAATCTTATATAAAATGATAAGGATTTAAGAAATGTTATAAGAGTCATGTCACTCCCTAACTCTATATTGTTTTTACCACTACCTGAAACTAATAGTCTGTTTGAACCCTAATCGAATAACTTATCCAATGCATTATTCCGTTAGGGTTTCTAACAATGGTTCATGGGTGATTGTAATTACCGATTCTGAAGGAACCTTAAAATTATTTTAGCATACCTTAGAAGTATAACTGTAATTTACCCAGTTTATTACTCTTATGGATTTTAAATCTAAAACAAATTTAGATTTTTATTATTATTATTTTCTCTATCATTTTCAAATTTTCAGAATTCGCAAAGATCAAATTAGATAAAATTCATTTCCATCCTGGGTTTGAAGGGCAATGTGGGCATAATGTAAAATATGTTTTATTTTGACAAGAAAATTATGTTTGAAGGATGACATTGAACAAACTAAGAAACATAAGGAATAATTTGATTTTGACTACAAACGTTAGGGATGAAAATGAATTTTACCTAGTTGTTTGCCTATAATACAATAAATTCTCCCATGATCATGAATATTCTTGTTCACAATCAAGTTTCATGTGACATTTTTCACGGACCAGTACCAGGGTAGAAATTTGAACCGCATTTTTTCAATTCGCCGATTCAATAATAATAATAATAATAATAATAATAATAATAATAATAATAATAATAATAATAATAATAATAATAATAATAATAATAATAATAATAATAATAATAATAATAATAATAATAATAATAATAATAATAATAATAATAATAATAATAATAATAATAATAATAATAATAATAATAATAATAATAATAATAATAATAATAATAATAATAATAATAATAATAATAATAATAATAATAATAATAATAATAATAATAATAATAATAATAATAATAATAATAATAATAATAATAATAATAATAATAATAATAATAATAATAATAATAATAATAATAATAATAATAATAATAATAATAATAATAATAATAATAATAATAATAATAATAATAATAATAATAATAATAATAATAATAATAATAATAATAATAATAATAATAATAATAATAATAATAATAATAATAATAATAATAATAATAATAATAATAATAATAATAATAATAATAATAATAATAATAATAATAATAATAATAATAATAATAATAATAATAATAATAATAATAATAATAATAATAATAATAATAATAATAATAATAATAATAATAATAATAATAATAATAATAATAATAATAATAATAATAATAATAATAATAATAATAATAATAATAATAATAATAATAATAATAATAATAATAATAATAATAATAATAATAATAATAATAATAATAATAATAATAATAATAATAAATAATAATAATAATAATAATAATAATAATAATAATAATAATAATAATAATAATAATAATAATAATAATAATAATAATAATAATAATAATAATAATAATAATAATAATAATAATAATAATAATAATAATAATAATAATAATAATAATAATAATAATAATAATAATAATAATAATAATAATAATAATAATAATAATAATAATAATAATAATAATAATAATAATAATAATAATAATAATAATAATAATAATAATAATAATAATAATAATAATAATAATAATAATAATAATAATAATAATAATAATAATAATAATAATAATAATAATAATAATAATAATAATAATAATAATAATAATAATAATAATAATAATAATAATAATAATAATAATAATAATAATAATAATAATAATAATAATAATAATAATAATAATAATAATAATAATAATAATAATAATAATAATAATAATAATAATAATAATAATAATAATAATAATAATAATAATAATAATAATAATAATAATAATAATAATAATAATAATAATAATAATAATAATAATAATAATAATAATAATAATAATAATAATAATAATAATAATAATAATAATAATAATAATAATAATAATAATAATAATAATAATAATAATAATAATAATAATAATAATAATAATAATAATAATAATAATAATAATAATAATAATAATAATAATAATAATAATAATAATAATAATAATAATAATAATAATAATAATAATAATAATAATAATAATAATAATAATAATAATAATAATAATAATAATAATAATAATAATAATAATAATAATAATAATAATAATAATAATAATAATAATAATAATAATAATAATAATAATAATAATAATAATAATAATAATAATAATAATAATAATAATAATAATAATAATAATAATAATAATAATAATAATAATAATAATAATAATAATAATAATAATAATAATAATAATAATAATAATAATAATAATAATAATAATAATAATAATAATAATAATAATAATAATAATAATAATAATAATAATAATAATAATAATAATAATAATAATAATAATAATAATAATAATAATAATAATAATAATAATAATAATAATAATAATAATAATAATAATAATAATAATAATAATAATAATAATAATAATAATAGTAATGATGATGATGATGATAATTCATAAAAATCAATAAAAAAATGTAAAAATTCACTCGTGTACATACGAAAATTTAGAAAGAAAATATTAAATACACTGAAAATTTAGAAGAAAAAAAGTTAAATATCTTGAAGAGTGAGGAAAATTTAGGAAACCATCAATATTTGAAGATACTAGGACTCTTGAACCACAATAAAATTATCGACGAATAAGAGAGCAAGGCCAAAGTTTGGGGAGAGATCTGGGAAGTAGCACAGAGAAACCCACTTAACAAACAGACACTTTGCACCTTTTTACTCGCTGTTTTACAGCAAACCAAACAGAACCAAACCGAAGAAGAAAATCAAAGTGCAAATACTACAACTCCGGTTTTTTAGGCTTAGCAACATAAACTGTTGGGCTTCATTAAATAGAATTAAATTGAGTCATTTCACACCGAAAATTCAGATTTGCACACCGAATCAACAGTTCGAGTTGCACAACAAATATTTAGATTTGATCGAAATACAAATTCAACACTCACATAATAAACTATAACAAAGTTTTCAGATATCCAAAAACCAAACAAATTCTAACAATTCATGTTGACATAAGCATGGAGATCAAAGTTACCTTTTTGTGGTTGTTGATCGAGAGCTAGGTAGAGAGGAGCAAATTAGGGCTAGCTATTGACGGCGGAGAGCAGCGGCGGACGACGGAGAGATGGGCGGATGGCGGAGAGCAACGGCGGAGAGATGGGCTGACGGTGGAGAGATGGGCGGAGGAGCGCAGCGGCGGACGGGGGACGACGGAGAGCAGCGGCAGCGGCGGACGCCGGTGGCGGAGGCGGAGGGGGGGCGCCGGCGGAGGGGAAGAGAAGAAAGAAAGAGAGAGAAACGAGAAGAAAATTGGAGAAAATGGGGAAAATGGGATTAAGGCCTGCCGTCTAATTAAATTGTTTGCGACGATTCCTAACGAATTGTCGCAACGTCAGATTTAAACGAATCTCGTAGCGACGTTTTTAAACACTTTCGTTGCACACCAAAAAAAATTAAATAGACTTGCGACGTTTCTATAGGCAACGTTGCTATAGAAAAGCGAGATTTTTTCAATAATTATTTTAGCGATTATTACACTATAGTCGCAAATACTAATTATAATTTTTTTTAACAAAATATTTTACTTGCGACGAATAAACTCTTTTCGTCGCTACGAATAAATATTATTTAATATTTCCTCTTTATTACGCTACGTTTATCCAAATTCGTCGCCAACCCAATAAAATGTTTTTTTTCACAATTGCACTAGCGATATTCGTCGCTAAGGTAAATAATAAATTGCAAAAAATATTTTTCATGCGTCGCTTATATAAAAACGTCGCTACGAGAGTGCTTTATTATTATTATTTTCGTTTGCGACGTTTTAATGAGATTAGTCGCATAGTTGCGACGATTACTATTATCGTCGCGAGATATTCCATCGAAATCTTATTTTCCGATATCTTACGACGTTTTTTAGTCAAAATCGTCGCAAACTAGCGACGATTTTGGAATCGTCGCAAAAAAAAACGTCGCAAGTGAGCTGTTTTGGCCTAGTGGTATCGCAATGTGAGATATTGGTTAGAAGACTATCGTCGTAGACGTGCTTTGACTAAAGAAGAAATTTTTTAACCATGCTAATGCTCAACTAAGGAATGTCATTGAACGAACTTATGGAGTTCTGAAAAATAGATTTCCGATTTTAGAAAAGATGGCCCCTTTTTTCATTAGATGTGCAAAGAAATATAGTGATTGCTTGTTTTGCGGTACATAATTTTATAAGAAAAGAGCGTATTAGGGATAAATTTTTTGAAGAGCTTGATCGACCCAATATGCCTTTTTGATGGTGCGAAAGAGAATGGACAAGACCATGAGAATGATGGTAAACCAACGAACCATGGTGGGAGTTCGAAGACATGTAGTATATGGATAATGGGCGCGATGAGATAGCAACTCGGATGATGCATTGAGTGACCAATTTGAATTTATTAAATATTTAACGTTGATTTTAGTGACTTTAATCTTTTAGGTCAATCTTAGCGACTTTAAAGTATTTCCACATTTTAACTATTTTTATTTGTGAATGTTATATTTATTAGTTGTTCGAATTTTACTTTTTATCTATGTTAAATATTTTAAATATTTTAAATTTTAAATTTTATTGATTATGTAGATCATGCTTAAAATTAGTGTGTATTTATATATGTTAATCAGAATCAGATAAAACAAATAAAATTAAAATTAAAATAATTACTCAACATTCAGACACAACTCTTAACCACTAAGACATGTATTTAGCTTAGCCAATGAGATAGCCACTCAATGAATGCTTAATCCTGTCAAACGGTCATCTCCCGCATGCGTTATGCAGTCCTACTTCATTTCTTAGTCAAAATTTAGATAATCTAATAAAACTTTATATATTAGTTAGAAAAGGTTTGAAAAATCAAAGTGGGATAGATATATCTTTTTTTTTATAAAATAGTCCAACAAATGTATTTTTATTTAAATTTCTTAAGGTTATAACAAATTATAAAGTACTTGTAGGTTCGATTATTTACAAATTAAACACTATTGATAATGTTTTTTTCTTTTTGTTTTTTTTAGAGTTGATTCTTAAATTTTGAATGTGTAATTGAAGAATTAAATTATTGTTTTTACATATTTAATATACTAAAATATATATATTAAGTTTTATAGATGCATAAACGAAAGAAAAACTGAATTTAATTAAAAAAAGAAAAAGAAAAAAAAGGTACGGAACAAGAGTAGAAAATTTGTAAGTACCACAATTACCAAATGAAGACTCTTTTTAATTCATGAGTCAGTCATGTCAAGAATTGCTGACTTTTTCCGCATGTGGATTTTTGATTGAAAATTGCCAGTGAAAATAGATTTATTATTTTATTTTAGTACTAATACTTGCCCAATTCATTCTGGTGGGCCAGCATATAACTTCTTTTTTCTTTTTCTTTTTCTTTTTCTTTTTCTTTTTCTTTTTTATTTGCCTTTTTCTTCCTTGTTCTCTCCGCCGCCTACAATTCATCTTGACTCCAACCCTCTGCCATTTGCTTCTTTTATGCTTATAACAATCACTGTATTATCCTTTTTTTTTTCCCTATAATTGTATGTATTTTTTTAGCTTTTTTTTTTCTGTTTAAATATGTGCTCCTAAAAATTCTCTAATTGTCGAGATCCATTCCATTCCAGGCATGTTAACAAATAACAAAGCAAATATTGTTACGGTAGGGTTGTGGCTTAATGATTTTATTCCTGTTGAATTGTGTGCAAGTCATCAGTCAGATCTCGTGTATATATATATATATATATATATATATATATATATATATATATATTATTTTTTTGGTTTTCATTTCTTTTGTAATTACTTTGTTTGCGGTGGATGCAAATCTGATTAGTTTCTGATTTTCGTAATAGCCAGTGGATGGCAGGTTGGTTAGGCGGCGATTCATCTATTGTAGGAATTTTTAAGTAATTCAATATTTGCTCTGAGTTTTTTTTTTTTTTTTTTTTTTTTTTATTAACCAAGTTAAATTGATTGTATATGAATGGATTTTAAGTTAAATTGATTGAATATATCGTTTTTCATTACAGAAGGAAGTGTCGAAAATCCAAATATTTTAAGTTGATTGAATTGTGCATATTGTAAGATATTATCATTGATTGCAGCCTATATAAACTACAATTGATGTTTTCATGCTTTTGTGAACATTGTTCTTACATTATGTGAACATTGTTTTCATGTTTGCACCATACTACCTCAATTCCATTCACACATATCGTTCCAGATGACGGACATTGTAGCGGGCCCCGGTGATCCACAAACACTTTATCCCGATGCAGGTTAATTAATATCTGACTAAAAAAAGCTCCCTTTTCTGTTGACACTCGATTTAAATTTGATTTGCCGAGTTCTTATTTTTCCCGATGTTGATTATATTGAATAACTCACTCGAAATGTGGATTCTTATTTTTTTTTTGCCTTAGACTGGTTAGAGAAGACATTTCTGCATAAATCCCGGAACCCCTTGTACAGGTTTTCTCTCTCCTCACTTTCTTCTCGTTTTCTCTCTCTCTTACTCGAACACATATACATATCGCGTATGCATATTAATCGGAAGAAAAGTTGTCGTTTTTTTTTTTTTTGCCTTTACTCCTACTTAATATGTATGGTTCTTTTATGTGTAATAACTTGTATAAGCACAGGATCTCGGATATCTACAAAAACCCTGGATGCTGGCTTGTCGTCGACAATACATACGAGTAAGAGAATATATATTTTATATACTTCATTTTTGTTTTTCATTTATTTGCAATGATGTTCACTTGTAGCTCACTAGCTTGATAACTAACTTATTGATGTTTTCTAAAGTTTAGCAATTTATTGGCTTCAATAGAGTCAACTCTGAGAAAAATTAGGATATATTGGAAGTAGGTTAACCTAAGCATATATGAAATTGTGAGTGCTTTTTTTTCTTACGATTCAATATTGATCAAATTTGAAAAGTTAAGTTTGTATGTCTGTTTTTGCTTTTATGCGTGTGTAGGATCTCCTTAGGTCATAAACTGACTCCTTGGCTTTCGCCTTACTGTCATTTACAAAGATATACTCATTCTCATATTTGTAAGCATTTTCATTTAAGATGAGATCTGAAGCAAATATGTATAAGATGAGGTCCGAAGAGCAGCCAGATGAATGAACAACGGTGGATTGAAAATGATCCAACTGGCCGTTATTGTCGAGTAAGGTATAATATAGTCAATTTTAACCAAATTTTGCCTAGTTAGTAATCCAATTATGTTTGCTTATCTTGAGGTTTCTGTTATTAGCCAAGTTAAATTGATTAAATATGAATGGGTTCGAAACAGTTTGAGGAGGTTTCGGGGAAAGGAGCATCGGAAACTTTGTACAAGGGGCTGGACGAATTGCTCGGGATAAAAGTGGCATGTAATCAAGTGAGGCTCGTTGATTTGCTTCGATCACCAGACGAATTACAAAGGGTCTACTCCGAAGTTTACCTTCTCCTTCTCAGCATCTTCCGATTCTACACTTATTGCAAAGGATCAAAACTGAACATTCAATTTTTTTATAACAGAGATGTTCACTTCCGAGAGTAACTTTCTCTCACCTCCACTAGTAGTTTCATTGATAATTAACTTATTGTAGTTCTCTAAAGTTTTAGCAATTCATTGGCTTCATTACAAGTTAACTTTGAGAAAATTAAACATCAACCAAGTCTCCCTAAATTCTACTATTGGAAGTAGGTATGCCTAAGCATGTATGAGATATGTGTGTTAGATAATCTATTGCTTTATCAAATTTGAAAAGTCAATGTTATATATGTCGGCTTAAAACCGAGTGTTCACACGTTCTTGAACCAGAAAAAGCTCAAGTGGACTCTTAATTTTGGAATAATAATCTTTGTAAGAAAATCGACCATCTCCTTAAATTGTGCATGATATATTTCTTGTAGATCATATATCGATGTTGTTAGATGGAGAAAAATTGGATGAGTGGATTGATATACTTTCATGGAACTGATCTGAAACATTTATGCTATTGGATTTGATTTAATGCAGATACAAAGTGAATACTCGAGCTATAAAGATATGGGCCCGGCCCGCCAAATACTCGAAGGCCTTGTATATTTGCATGGCCATGATCTCTCAAGTGTGATAACATCTCGGAAAAGTAAAACATGGCGATCTTGGCCTGGCATCAATTCTACGAGGCTCATGTAGAGCACACATCTTTATAGGTATCATTTGTTTAATCTCAATATCTACTTATGATTAATTATATATAGTCTATAGGTTTTGCTTATATTAGTAAATAGCAACTATATTGGTATTCCGGTTTTAAAAAAAATAGCTTGATATTGGAAGAATGAATATATTAGTTCCAATACATTTTCACAAGATAATAATTTCTAAATTATTAAGAAAAAAGAAAAAACCCGGGTTGAATCGGTCGAACCTTGACCACTTATTCCTGTCCGTGTTGGTGTCCGGTCGGTCCGGTTATTAAAAACATTGCTAATAGACAGACAGTGTTTTGAAAACCTGACCGGAGGTAGAACCGGGAACTAACTTGGTCGGTCATGGTTCAACAAGAGGTGTGAGGGTTCTTTTGTTTATTTAAATTTATTTTAGGGCAAATTACGACCACAAAACCCCTCTCTTGTTTGGGTAAATTACAGCCACCCCACCCCCTCAACTATGTATTGTCTCCAGGGGTAAAATTAGGGAATTTTGGTACGCAGACACGATTTGGTTTGGTAAATAACCGAGTTACATAGATTTTATTGAAAATATTTAAAAGGAAATTACCCATACAAAAATAAAGTATAAATTTAAGAATTTATCTAAAATTGTAAATATTGCAATAAAATAAAAATAAAAAATGTGGGTTATGTACTAGCTAGCATGCCTTGATAATAAAAGTGAAGTGGGTTTGGTAAAAAAACCCTAGTATACCATCTGGCCGCTCATTTCAATCTCCAGATTTTTTCACTCACCATCAGTAAAACGTTAACCCTAGTGAAAACAACAGAGAAATAGTGAAAATTTGTGTTGTGTTCATGCCAATTTACACGCCCATTCCCAAAGTATAGGAATCTGAAATGTTGGATTCATTCTCTCCCAGATCTCCCTGAATCAAGAGCTTTACTGGAAGGTAGGTAAATCAAGGCAAACTGTAATTTTTCTTCAATACCTTTGATCTAACTGAAGCTTGTTACTTTTTAGGAGCATACAAATCGATTGGGGATTTATACTTGGGAAAGGGTTCTGTTGCAACTTTTAAGGTAAATCTCAGCTTAACCTTCAAACCCAACTTCTTCTCTTGTCTATTTTAGAGTTTTGGGCTGAATGAAATAATTTTTTTAGATAAATCTGTAGATTACTCTCTTACCTGTTGAATCATGAATATTTTAGTTTCTAGATAAGACTTAAGGGCATAATTAAGGCTTATATGATAACATAATTACTTTAATAGATCGTTTTGATGTTTTTTTTTTTTTTTTAATTTTTTTAACTTGTTTGAATTTGAAACGCTGCCTTTCTTATTATGCAATTGACAAGTAATTTCAAATGATCAGAGAAGAGTATATTTCGGGCGTTAGTAGACCTTACCTGACCTGAAATTTCGGATAAGTTTGATCAATGGATATGGAAATATAATCAAAAAATATTCTAGGACAACTAATTGTATCAAACTATTTGCTTATCAAAAAAAAAAAATAAAAAATAAAATTGTATCATCAAACTATTTGAATAATGATAAATTTCTATATAAATAGTAGATTTTTAAGGGCCATGACAATTGACGCCCCTATTGATAAATAACGATTAAGAAACTTCCATTCACAGTTATTGACAAGTTTCTAATTTTTTTCTTCAATACCTTCGATCTAACTGACGCTTATAATTTTTCAGTTATTTTTAGGTGCAAACAAATCGATTGGAAAGTTGGGAAGGGTTTTGTTGCAACTTAAGGTTCCCAAAGGATCGAAGTCCCCTTTCCTAATCTGAAATGTCGGATTCATTCTCTCTTAGATCTACTTGAATCAAGAGCTTACTGGAAGGTAAAATCAGGGCTGGTAATATGATTCAAACTATATTTTTTCTTCAATACCTTTGATCTAACTGAAGCTTGTCATTTTTCAGTTATTTTTTAGGATCTAACAAATCGATTGGGAAGTTGGAAAGATACAAATACTTGGGAAAGGGTTCTGTTGCAACTTAAGGTAAACCTCAGCTTACCCCTCAAAAGCCCCGACTTCTTCTGAAAATAATTGAAAGATCCAAACTTTTCGAAAGGGCCAGGCTGAATGAAATTGTTGCAACGGCTCAAAAACCCTAAATGTCCTCTTGGTTGGAAATAAATTTTTTGTTTACGATAGATAAAGCTCTAGATAAATCATGAATATTTAGTTTCTAGATAAAATATAAGGGCATATATGCCTTATAACCTTCAATGACACTATAAGGTTATATAAAACTAACTAATTGTTCTGGTTACTGCACTTGATTAAATATTTAACTCTTCTTTGTTTATTAGATGTAGAAGACTTAACTATATTGCACCTTAAATAAAGTTGTGTTATAATTCTGCATGGTTCTTTTCTCTTATTGTCTATTTTGGAATATTATTCAAGGATTCAAACTTTTGGGAAGGGCCAGGGGAACAAAATTGTTGCAATGGCTTAAAAACCTTATCAATTGTCTTATTGAGAAATATTTTCTTTTTTGTTTATGATAGATGAATCAGTAGATTAATTGCTGTGTTGGATCCATGAATATGTAGTTTTTTTTTTTTTTTTTCAGATTTATAGGGTATAATTCTCGTCCCTAATTAACTATAGCGACAAAATGAGTTGGCGTTATGAAAGGAATCGTCCGGAGCTTGGCGAGATCGTGATGATAGAGGTGAAGAGGCGGACCACTGAATTGGTATACGTGACGTTGTTGGACTATCAAAATGCACTAGGCAGCATCATGCTTTCCAAGCTGTCTACCAACCGTCCCAATCCCAATGTCGCTAGAGTGATCAACACAAGCCACAGTACAATTTATCTGACCGGGAAAAAAATTCCCAAAAACGAAATTTACGAGTGCTGGGAGAAACATAGAGACAATCGCTTAGTTCACTCAGTATTGGAAGAAGTTGCCAAGAAAATGGAAGATATTGATCTCGGGGTATGTCTTTTTTTTTTTTTTTTTTTTTTTTTTTAATTTATTTTAAGTGCTTGAATGTTTTTTTTTTTCCTTTATTCCATTTCAAATGCATTTGTTTATATGGCAGGTGCTATATACTTCGATAGGTTGGCCACTACACCAAAATTATGGCCGGGCGATTTCCGCATTCAGAATGATCACCAATGATCCAAGACTAATGACTGATACTGAGAGTGATGATACTGAGAGTGATGATACTGAGAGTGATTATCCAGATGTGTATCTATTCCTTCGTACGTGTTCCAGGATATATAATATTGGTTATGATGTCATAAATGCCTTTATCGAGGTACGTAAATCCTATTTTTTCTTGATTTGAGGTTCCTAGTCCTAATATTTGCTTGACTGAGTTAAAATACTTATCTTTTGACTATGTTTTTATATCATGCAGGAAGTATTGCGTAAATCTGAAGAAAATTTTGAAGCTAGTAGGGTTGACATGGAGACTGCCTTCGGTATTCCTTATAAGGTAACCACTTAACCACTAAGCTGATAGAAATAGAAAGCACCTCTAATTATAAATGAATTTTAGTCATTTAGGTAGTGATCGGAAATAAATCCAAATTCTCACTCCAAATTCTCACATACTATCACACCCAAGAACACATTATTTCTTCATTTTCAGTCATATCCTATTCATCAAACATTTGTTGGATAATTGAGCAATTGTATCAACAAAATCTGCAACCAGTAGTCTTTACAAATATAATTGCTCAATTTGAAAAAAAAAATGCTTCTACCTATAAAACAGCCAGTATCATTGGTCATTGAAATCCTTACTAGAATACTTAATAAGTATCTTAACCAAAGAAAAAGAGCAATGGATAAATACATTCTTATAAGAATGTTTGTTAACATAATACAGGCGCCACCAGCAAGTATTTATTGGCGGGAGAAATATGGTGGAGTCGTCGTTGATGACCAAAAAGATTGTGGTAAAAAAAATTAATTACCCATTCCTTAATTTTCTCACAACCAATGTTTTGGTTGATTATTAATTGTTCAATTGATTTATAGAGTCTTGTTCGATGGCATCTGTGTGTGCATTGGTAAGCTACCAATTGTATTTAGATCGTGGTGATTATTCTTCCGCGTCAGTGCAACATTTGATCGACCACGTCGGTCAAGTTTATCCTTTGCTTGTTGGAAACGATAACGAAGTGGGATGTCAAGACTGCAACGAGAGAGTCCCGCTGGCGTACATTGAGAGATTCGGTGTATGCCTGCGTGAGGACTATCCGTTCCAGAATAGAAGATTGATGTTTGATGAGATTCCACAGATACGCAATGTAAGAATAATAATATTTTGCTTAATATTTCTAATAAGGTATTCATATTTGCTAATGTTTATTTGTTTTACTGGAAAGTACCCCAAAATACAAATATCTGGCTGGGGACTTGTGCCTAAAGGAACATCCTTCAAAGACATCATGCGACTCCTAGCTCAAGGTCCGATTATCGGAACTATGGTAGTCTATAGGAGCTTTGACGAGCTCAAGCCAAAGGTAAAATTGAATAATATTATTTTCATATAATAAGTATACTTAATGAATAACCTATCGTATTTCATGTTTTAGGTTTATTATGAAGGTTGTGTCCCTTCAGATTTTGATGATGATGCACCTGTACCTACTATTCACTCTATACTTCTAGTCGGTGGGGGCGACGACGAAGAGATAGGCGAGCACTTTGAAGTGCACAATTCATGGGGGGATGAATGGGCTTACAAAGGAGGTGCCAAAGTTGCAGCACATCTCATCACTCCATATTATTTTGTAATTGGAGCACGATTAGTTCAGGTAATGGTATATAATTTATTTGCTTTAGTAGTCTTGTTTTGATCAATTTTTGTTTTGTCTTGCAGCCGGAGCACCAAACTCTTGAGATGAGAGCTGGCGTACCTGTTGTGGTAGGTTGAGGAGGCGGGTGCAAAAGAGAACACAAATGGATCAGGTAATTTGTTACTTCTATCAATGTCAATGCAGCATGCTTGTAAACCTTTACATGTATTTTATGTTGGGTAATTGGCATTTTGCACCCTCAAATTGCTTTTCATTGGCACTATGCACCGTTAAATTACAAAAATGGTAGAATGCACCCTTATATATATATATATATATGTGGTTCTATTTTGGATTCTTTTGCACCCATTAAAGAAAATTGTCTAGCATTGATGTGAAAACTATTTAATATAGATAGCTAACAATTTCCATTATCATGTTTGTGCAGTTCTTCTACTTTGACTCAGTAAAGTCGTGACTTCCTGGCGAGCCATTAGTTCTTAGTGATTTCAGTGTTTGGCTCGAAGCTTCAATAAATCCTCTTATTCACATAGAAGCTTTGCAGAATCGAGTGGTGAAACTGATATCCTGTTTCTAATTTTATTTCATTTCTGTTTTGGAATTTGTTAAAAAAGTAAATCCATCCCTGATTTCGAATTTGGTGGTTTCGTGTATTAAAATGTGGATACTTTCGTGTGTATTAGACATAAAGGATGCTTAATGAAAAAATAGTTCCACAAACTATTATGAGAAATGCAAAATTATAGATTAGCCTATAACAATTGAAGCTAAAGAAGAAATAAGAGAATGACGTGTAAGGATGAAAATGATAGAAACGATGTTTAGAGGATTTGGTGGAGAGAAAGATAGAGAATGACAAACCTGCCCTCTTTTTCAAGTGATTTGAACTAAGAAGGGAACCAGGGTGTAAAGAACATAATGTTATTTCTTGGGGAGAAAGAAAAACTAGTAATTGATAAATGCAACAAATTTCAGTTACCTCAACAACAGTTGATGCTCCAATGTGGCACTACAGCATAATAATCACTCGGAACTGAAAATTTGCTATTTAATATTAGGGACTATGAGTAAGAACCCCCTCAAACTTTTTTTTAATAAGCATGGGTCTAATCACTTTTTCCTTATTAGTTATAGACCCACTATTTTCTTTATTCCAAATCTAGCCTTTCCCATTATTAACTACCCATTATTCACTATCTCATGCATTTTTTTAATATAATTTTCGTTGTTTACTTATTTAATTCAAAGAATAATATTAATAATTATTTATTTATTTTTATCTTTTTCCAGTTTTTTTTCTTGGAATTTTTTTCTCTTTATAAATCAACTATAAAATTCCCTAAAACAACTATAAAAATCCCGAAATCAACTATAAAATATCCGGAGTCAATTTTAATTTATTTTTGTTTTCATCATAAATCAACTATAAAATTCCAGAAAATAACTATTTTATTCAAAATCAACTATAAAATCTGCGAAATCAACTATAATATCCTTTTGTTTTCATCATAAATCAACTATAAAATTCCAGAAAACAACTATTTTATTCAAAATCAACTATAAAATCTGTGAAATCAACTATAATATCCTTTTGTTTTCTTCTAAATTAACTATAAAAATATCGTAAACAACTATAAAATATGATGTTCAACAGTAGATTTACCAAAATAAATTACCAAATTTAATTAAGAAATTATCGAAATGAATTACAAATCATCGAAATCAACTACAAAAAAACACCATAACTATCACAAACACAACTTTATTTTTACGTATTTCTTCCACAGGTCCACCTTCAACAAGAATCAAAAGAATGGGAGCAATTGTCGACAAAAGTTCACTACCTACAAATTTAAAACACCGACAAATGTCACAAATCAACTACAAAAAGTAATAAAAAAAAATAAAATTTTCTAGTAAATATTATGTAAGGGTGGCCCACTCTATGCTATTACACATTTACACTTTCTTGGCTATGATGAGATAAACCAATATGAGTAAAACGATTGTTTCGTTTGGTTGGAGGTTAAAATACAAATCACTTGAGCTATTACTTTAACCTCAACAAATAAATAAATAAATAATATTTGATCATTTTTTTTCTACCCAATCATAGCTAAGAGTGTGTGTGTGTGTCTCTCTCTCTCTCTCTCTCTCTCTCTATATATATATATATATATATATATATATATATATATATATGGTTTTTTTTTTTTTTTTTTTTTATGGGTGACGACCCCCGTCATCTACAACTCGTAATCCGAATATGTCATTAATAAGCATCCGGCTGAAATTGACATAATTGCCCCTCACTTAAACATCGGTGGGTGGATCCTGGCTCTCACACAATGTGTATAAATTGGGGTAGAACTCCTCGACAAACCCAATCATTGTCGGACGAGGAGTTCTTGTAAACTGCTCTCTAATCGAGAACCCTTGGATGAAAGGACACGTGCATTGACGAATCCATGATTTTGGCTAGGGTGTTCGAAATTAAGTATAATAAAAAATAGGGTAAATTACAAACACCCCCAAGGTATGGTCAAAATACAAAAAACCCCCTCTTGTTTGGATAATTACATCTACCCCTCAACTATGATTTTTTCTTACACCTCCACCCTTATGGTGCCAAATTCAACATAATCATCTAGATTCCGTGAAATGTGCTCTAGTTTTGTACTCGTTTCAATGGGATAAAACGGGTACAAAAGTGATAATATTCCATATAATCTCGATGATTCCACTAAATTTGAGGAGTTGAGGGGTGGTTGTAATTATCCAAACAAGAGGGGTGTTTTTGTAATTTAACCATACCTCAGGGGTTGTTTGTAATTTACCCATAAAAAATATAACGGCGGACTCAAAGTTTATGGGGGTTCAGGGGCGACACACCCAATTTGTTTTTAATACTATACACATGAAGCAATAAAAATATATAAAAATTCCAAATTTAAAAAAATCATTGGCAAAATTTCGAGAAGAAAATATTTAGAGAGAAACTTGGTTAAAATATATTTTTTATTTTTTCTATTATTATTATTATTATTATTATTATTATTATTATTATTATTATTATTATTATTATTATTATTATTATTATTATTATTATTATTATTATTATTATTATTATTATTATTATTATTATTATTATAATATTTTATATTATTATGAATTATTTAAGTAATATAGATTTGTTTCTATTTAAATACTAGATATATTTATTATTATAGACTATTTACTATTTAGTTAATAATAATAATAAGAATAATATATATATATATATAGGGGTCTTTAGCAATAAACCCCTTGGATGAGTAATAAATGGTGATATGTCCAACCCTTAAATCTTTCTTTGTGATAAACCCCTATAAATATTAATTCCAATACTACCCTTCTGAAATTAGAAAATCTCCTACCCAAAAATAATCCATCCCAATAATACACGTCCCTTTCCTTAAATAATGCCAAAATAATAGTAATTTTTTTCCAACTCAATATTCAAATCCCTTGAAATTAGCCAACTAATTAAAAAAATAAAAAATCACCTTAATATACTCCATAAAATCAGCCAATAAATTAAAAAAAAAAAAGAAAAATTGCTTCTTCACATACAAAATCAAAACCCACGTGCAAGACGAAGTTTTTTTTTTAATTATTTTTTTTCATATTTTTTTAATATTTTCTTAAATTCGTTTAAACGAAAAACTGATTTTTTTTCCCGACAAGTTTACTACGCCGAATATGACTATAGTTGAATAAGATTATAGGCATATTTTCTTAATTTTTTTTAACGAAAAATTGATTTTTTTCCCCGACAAGTGTACTACGCCGAATATGACTATAGTTGAATAAGACTATAGTCTAATATGACTATATGTGACTATATCAACTGTAGTCATATTCTTTCTTTATATTGCATTTTTTAAAAATTTTAACTTCAAAATTCCAATTATATAGTGAGGTAAAGTGATGTTTATCAAATTATATAAAACAACTAAAATTCCCTATTGTTTAGGGAAACAATGCAATCAACATCCACACAAAAAGATCACAAAAAATCACAATTTGAATCTTGTTATTACAAGTCAACTTGAAACGATAATATAGAACATATTCGAATATGACTACAATGATATTCAACAGTAGTCATATTCGAAAAATACATAAATATGACTATAGTCATGTTGCTGCTACTGTACATATTTGAACTGTATTTTCAGATTTGGAAAAAAAGAAAAAAGAAGGAGAAATTGAAAAATACATAAATAAAAAAATTGATAAAAAATCATTATATACATATATATCGACTCCACTAACTCAAGTATGATGATAGGCTCCCTCTCTCTCTCTAATATTTAAACACACAGTCACAATGAAAAAACCTTAAATGCCAAAAGTAATCATGAGTTGCTGAGAAACTTCCAAGAACACGAAAACAGAAAGTAGCAAAAAAAATCGAATAGTCACATTCGAACCAGACTGTAGTCACGTTGATGTTGCTGCTTCAGATCTGGAGAGAAAAAAAAAAAAGAAAAAAATTAAAAATAACGAAAGGAAGGTGGTGTGATATGTATGAGGCGACAACATGAGTTTTTTGGGAGGTTTGACACCGTAGCAAGTCTTGACGGCATTCGAACCAGACTGTAGCCAAAAAAAAATTGAATAGTCACATTCGAACCAGACTGTAGTCACGTTGATGTTGCTGCTTCAGATCTGGAGAGAAAAAAAAAAAGAAAAAAATCGAAAATAACGAAAGGAAGGTGGTGTGATGTGTAGGAGGCGACAACATGAGTTTTTTGGGAGGTTTGACACCGTAGCAAGTCTTGACGGCATTCGAACCAGACTGTAGCAAAAAAAACTCGAATAGTCACATTCGAACCAGACTGTAGTCACGTTGATGTTGCTGCTTCAGATCTGGAGAGAAAAAAAAAAGAAAAAAATAGAAAATAACGAAAGGAAGGTGGTGTGATGTGTAGGAGGCGACAACATGAGTTTTTTGGGAGGTTTGACACCGTAGCAAGTCTTGACGGCACAACCCTAGACGGCGGCGGAGGAGGGAGAAGACGATCTCCAACATCCGCGGAGGAGGACCTCCTGCAACGGTTTTCGGCCGGTGTCGTTTGATGGCTATTGTTGACTCCGACAGCGGCGGTTTATACATCTGAAGAAGAAGGAAAAAAAAACAAAAAAAAAAAAAAAAAGAAGAAGAAAGAACTGTGAACGAGAGAAAGAGGCGAGAGAATGAGAATAGAGAGAGAAAGCGGCGAGAGAAAGAAATAAGCCAGAGAATAAAAGAGATAAATAAAATTGTTTTACTTAAAAACCTAAAACATAGGGGCACTTTAGTCTTATCATGGCTGGTAAAGGGGGTTTCACTAATTTAGATTGGGATTTGGGTTATGGGAAAAGTCTTTAAAGTCAATTGGGTTTAGCTCCAAATATTTTCTAAATGAGGGGTGTATTGCATATTTCCCCATATATATATATATATATATATATATATATATATATATATATATATATATATATATATATATATATATTATAGGGTAAATAGCATTAAACCACCTAAACTTTTTAAGATTTTGCGGATCACCACCTGAAGAATTATTTTTTGCACAACTTCACCTATACTCAATTATTTGTACCACTTTACCCTCTTTTGCCGGTTTGCAGGTCAAAATGACCGGTTCTCAACCCATGTGCGTCGCACATGACAAATCCAAGGCTATTGACGTCTTTTCCATTTTTAAAATTGAATAAATGTTAAATAGAATAAATTAAAAATTAAAAAAAAAAAAAAAAAAAAAAAAAAACAACAAAGGTCTTTGTCTTGTTCACCAGCAGAAGATCCACCATAGCTACTACTGCTGCAATTTTATTTCCCCTAATCATCACCATCATCAGACCAACAACAACAAAAATGCCGCCATTTATCCATCGGTAATCGGCCCTAATTTCACATAGCTCCTCCTCATAAATTCATCAAGGCCAACGGCGTTGGCGGTGGCATATCATATTCAAACACCCCACCCTACTCATCTAACTCACAACTTTCATCAACCATTTCTCTCATGTTGCAGCCGCTCACCACCAGGAACCAGCTCTGCCCTCTTACACAACCACGAAGCTCACCACCACCACCACATCTTCTTCAGATCCGCCGCCATCTTGACTGAAATTGGACCTAAAATTAGGTCAAAAATGTTCATTTAATTTCCCCCTTTCCCCGATTGAGGTTATATGTACACTAATTTCTCTCGATTTCTCTTCCGAATCGACTAGATCTTCTTCCAACGAATGGAGGATTAGATGAGATTCTCACAATTGAGGCTGCCCATGCCGCGGCGGAGGTGTGCGGTGCTCGGCCGTGAGACTGGGTGTGCGCAGGTGGGCGGTGGGTGGTGAGATTGGTGCGACGGCAGTGATATCCTTGAAATTGCAGAGGCGAGAAAGTATTTATGTCGGTGGTGGTTTGTTCGGAGTTTTCGGGCCATGGGTTCAAAATCCAGGCTGAGGCTGAGTTGCTGGGAACAAGATGATGTTTTACTTTTTCTTTTTCTTTTTTTAATTATTCTATTTAAGAAAATTCCATTTCAAAAAAAGAAAAATAAAATAAAATAAATAAATTAAAATTAACATTTATTCCATTTTAAAATGGAAAAGACGTCAATAGCCTTGGATTTGTCATGTGCAACGCACATGGGTTGAGAACCGGTCATTTTGACCTGAAAACAGGTAAAAAAGGGTAAAGTGGCACAACTAATTGAGTATAGGTGAACTCGTGCAAAAAAAAATTGTTCAGGTAGTGATCCGCAAAAACTCAAAAAGTTTAGGTGGTTTAATGCTATTTACCCTATATTATATATATAAATTAGTCGTTCGCGAGATGTCGAACAACTAATTTTGGGCTCGAGCTCGAGCTCGTCCGAAGCTCGAGCTCGAAAAACCTGAGCTCGAGTTCGAGCTTTTTTCGAGCCGGCTCGTCGAGTTAGCGAGCCGGCTCGGCTCGTTTACCACCCCTAGGTCCAATGTATAGTGAAAACGGAGTTCAATAAGGATTCGTTGATGTGGTTGAATTCTAATTGTGATATAACTGGACTCTACAGTTACTTAAAGGGTCATGGTCCCCAAAGAAACGCAATCACTTGACTCTTCTAAAATCAATCATGAGAGAAATTATTAAGCAATTGTGAATTCTTTGAAAGACGTGTCTCAATTTGGTGTAGATTCAAAATACGATTCCATAAAATAAGGTATACTTCTGTTTTTATGTTTCTATGTAATTCTAGTTGATTCAAGCACATGGTTGGTTCTTGGGAATCCGTGCGGAATGTCATATTCAATTAAAATTGTAAAATAACAATTTTAATAAAAAAACAACAAACACTAAGAGATCGAGAGAAATAAATCTGAAAATATAAAGACGAAAATATAAAAATAAAATAAAATTTAAAAAATATTGAAATAAATCTGAAAATATAAAAAAAAGAATGAAATTGATATCAAAATATAGATCCCGACGAGGAGAACCCAACGGTGGGTAGCCCGTGAAATTCCGATTGGCGAAAAACAAATTACACCTCTGGTAAGACCACCGTCACGAAATACGCCGATTACAAAAAAATTGCAGAAACAGATCCAGCACTCCAAACTAAATGAAATACCCACCAAAAGAAAGAGCTCGACGAGAGGAATCCAACGATAGTTGAACCATCGAATTCCGACCACCGGAGAGAGAGTTATGACTCCGGGAAGCAAAATCGCCGGTTAGAGACCTTGGGGGGGCGAGATTTGGATCTGGGAATTGAGAGAGGAAGATAAAGACCGATATGGGTTGGGAGGGTTTAAAACTGATTTAAAAGGGTATTCTGGGTACTTCAGGGTGGCCTAGGGGGTATGTCAAATTATTATCCAAATGGAGTGAATTTGCACTAGGGTGTAAACAACATGGTAGTGAATTATATATATTTTCAAAATAAGGGGTCTCTAAAATAATCTCATTTAAAGAACCCGGAATAAGCCATAGATAACGAAGCGAAAATTCAAGTTGAATTTCACTTTATGACCAAACCAACCTTAAAGTGAACTTAAAACAATAATTTACCTATTAGTTTGGTTCCTCAAAACAATTGAAACTTTAAATACCCCCAGAATCTCTAAAAAAAAAACAAAAACATCAAATTTTTCTTCTTTAAAAATAGACCATTGCCCCAAATCCAGAAGATCTTATAACTTGAAGGACTGAATTGAAATATCTGAAAAAAGTATTTGATTTAAAACATAACTGAGATTCAAAAATGCTTAATAAGGGGTTTAAAATATATTTTTTGAATTTATCACAGTTTTGAGAGAAACTTTAAAGATGGTGACTAAAATACATTTTGTGGAAGTATTAGGGGGCCATGAATCAGATTTTCATTTATTATCAAATTGACCCAAGCCCAAAATCAAGAATTACAAAAATATGGGGTCAAGTTGTAATTTCAAATTGTAATTACCAAAGAATCCGCAATTCCTTAATAATCTCTCTAGAATCCGCAATATTCCTTAATAATCTCTCTAACGATGGACTTTAGAAGAGATGGAATGGTTTTGACTTTTGAGTCAGCGCCATCAATAAATCACAATTAAACCATAATTGTCTCTATACATGAGGCCCATAATTACAGTTTAATACTGATAAGTCCAACCGAATAATCTTTATTAAATCACAATTAATTTGTACTTTCTTTTAGATAGCCATACACATTTACGTCACATATGTGAGCTTCAGTGCCGGCCCAAGCCCAAGGCGAGCAAGACCGTCGCCTTGGGCCTCCAAAAAATCGGAAATATTAGGGCCTCTTTCGTAAATTATCTATAAATAAATAGATGTACATTTGCCTTTGAAATTTTTCTTCGGCTCAGTTGGCAAAAGAATTCTTACTGGACCGTGGACGTCGTCGCGCATTGGAACCCTGGTTATTGCAATAATAGATGTTTTAGGAAGCGCTGACTTTTCCTTTTTTTTTTTTTTTCCGTTATTTTCGGTACGGTATAATTGGTACGTGGTACTCTACAGTACACCATATTGTTGACGAACTCGAATAATAGAATAATTACGATAAATACTAAATAAATGCATAAATGCAACAAATTAAGCAAATGTAATTGACAATTAAACAATCTTAGGCAATATACATTATACAACCATATTAGAATATAATTTTAGTTTAGATAACTAATGCTTACCAAGAAATCTACATAAAATACATAGAAATTAATAATGAGTAAGAACGTTTCGTAGTTTAAGTAAAAAAAACAAAAAAATATGCTACTATGCGAAAGAAACAAAAGGCTCGGAAGTTAGGGGTAAAAAAAGGGAGAAGAAAATTGTTGAAAAAAATATTCCAACAATAAGAGATCGGTTGGACTTTGGAACTAAAGAAGTATGTGAACATAAACAACTTTAGCGAGAGACAAATGGTGAATTTGCATAAATATATGAAGGGAATAAAATGACCATATATATATATATATATATATATATATATATGGAATTATTTCGAAGACCCCTCATTTTGAAATTCTATAGGCATAACTACCATAAGGATTACACACTAGTGCAAACCCCTTCAATTTCGATAATAATTTGACATACCCCCATCAGCCACTCTGAAGGACCTAAATTGCCCTTTTAAAATTAGTTTTAAACCCTAGCCACTCACAGTCGTCTCTCTCTTCTTCTTTCAAATCACAGATTCAAATCCCGCCCCCATAGATCTCCAACCGGCGAAATTGCTTCCCGAAGTCATAACTCTCTGTCCGGTGGTCGGAATTCAATGGTTTAACTAATGTTGGATTCCTCTCGCCGAGCTCTTTCTTTTGGTGCTGATTTTATTCAGATTGGAGCACTCAATCTGTTTCTGCAGTTGTTTCGCAGTCCGTGCGTATTTCGACGACGGTGAGTCTTGCCGGAGGTGTAATTTGTGTTCCGGCAGTCGAAATGTGACGAGCTACCCACCGTTGGATTCCTATCGTCAAGATCTATATTTTAATAGTAAGTTTATTCATTATTTTATTGTCAGATTTAGTTCTATAATTCTTTTCATTTGTGAGCGCAGAACCTTGGGTGGTTAGCGACGGCTAGGATTTTGGTAAGAGGCGTTTCAGGTAAGGAGTCATTGGCGTGTTGGTCTAAAATTCGTAGCATTTCGTAGCTATATGTGTGTGTGTGTGTGTGTGTGATTTATCATATCTTATATCTTTATTCTTTGTTTTTGTTTTATTTATAATAATTATTGACTGTATTATTTTTATTGAACAGTATAAAAGAAAATATATATTAATTAATTTTTAAAATACAAAATTGCGGTAGGGTAGGGTATTACCATAGTATTGAAGATTTTCAATACCGCTACCGACCGTAAAATAATGGTACGGTACCAATACCGTACGAAGAAAGAAAAAGAAAAAGAAAAAACCTCTCGAAATATCGCACTTCCGGACAAGAACAAGAAATAAAGTGCAATTAAATTATAAATAATCTTATATATATAAAAGAAAGAAACGCTGGGCAACCCTAGAAAACCTTAATGACATTTTTGTAATTATTTATTTTTAATATTGTTTGACTAATTTTCTAATTATATTTTCAATCATTATCAAAATTGACACTGAACCGTGAATAATTGTCTCCTATTTTTCATCAATATATATAGGGTTAATAGCATTTTCCCACCTAGACTTTGCCCGTTTTTGCACTTTCCCACCTCAACTAAAAAAAGTTGCACGGCGGCACCCAAACATTCATTTTTTACGCACATAACCACCTGGAGGGAATATTCCGGCGAATATTCTCATTTTTCAACGCACGCGCGGTGCACATGCGAAAATACAAGGGTTTTTTCGTCTTTTTACTTGAAAATATTATAAGGGGTGAAATTGAAAGTACCAGGGATTCAATTGAACTTAATTTGAAACTTTCACAAGTTCCACCCATCATCTTCTTCAGCCCACCGCCGTCCGCCACCCGCCGCCTCTTATTCGCCGTCCGCCGCCTCTATCTCCATTAATATGAACGCGAAACTCCGATTTTAAGCAAGCAAAAACACACACTGAAGGTGTATCTCTGTGTGTATTCATCAATTTCTTCTTCGCTCTTCCATTCATCTCTTATCAGTGAAGAATCAACTAAAATCAATGGGCGAGGTTCTCTCTCTCTCTCTCTCCTAATTGTCTGTAATTTTGAGTTTTTTTTTTAGTTTTTTTGTTTGGTGATTTATTGCTCATTTTTTTTTATCTGATTTGTTTCCGGCAGGAAGCGAAGAAGCCGACGGAGGAAAAGAAACCGGAGGAAGCGAAAAAACCGGCGGAGGAAGAGAAGAAAGAGGCGGCGGCGGCGGCGGCGGCGGAGAAGCCAGCTGAAGATGGGAAGAAAGAGGAGAAGAAATCCGACGAGACTAAGGCGGCGGCGGCGCCGCCGCCGCCTCCTCCGCCGCAGGAAATCGTCCTTAGGGTTTTCATGCACTGCGAGGGCTGCGCTAGAAAAGTCCGCCGGTGCCTCAAAGGCTTCGAAGGTAAATAATAAAATTAAATTCCTCATTTTCAAAATTTAGTGGTGCATGTAAATTTGTTCATTTTCAATTTAATTAGAGGCGGCGGGTGGCGGACGGCGGTGGGCTGAAGAAGGACGGCGGTGGGCTGAAGAAGATGATGGGTGGAACTTGTGAAAGTTTCAAATTAAGTTCAATTGAGTCCCTGGTACTTTCAATTTCACCCCTTATAATATTTTCAAGTAAAAAGACGAAAAAACCCTTGTATTTTCGCATGTGCACCGCGCGTGCGTTGAAAAATGAGAATATTCGCCGGAATATTCCCTCCAGGTGGTTATGTGCGTAAAAAATGAATGTTTGGGTGCCGCCGTGCAACTTTTTTTAGTTGAGGTGGGAAAGTGCAAAAACGGGCAAAGTCTAGGTGGGAAAATGCTATTAACCCATATATATATATATATCAAATCTTAAGAAATAAAGATAAAATTCGATTTGTTAAATTGATCAATTTTTTTCATTTTTAAATTCGATTTGTTAAATTGATATAATAAAGCTGCCTGTATTCGATCAGTTTTTGCCATTAAATAACAATCATTCCTCGGCCTCGGCTGATTTTCATTCCCACCTGCCATATAGCCCAACCCACTCTCATAAACAGCCCATTACCTTTTGTTTTCATAATATCCAGCCCATTCCGTTGCTTTCTATATTTATTTATTTAATATACATATTTATAATCTTATTATTAACAAAAGGAAGAAATCTACTAGGGCTTCCTTCTCAGATGACTTTTCGTGGATCAACCGGCGGCGGCATTAAGGTTTCGATATTGCACGGCGGAGATTCGGTAATGGAGAAATATCCCGAGACGAAAAAACGGATCAATAAGATGCGCAAACAACTCGAGAAATTTGAGGTGGAGAATCCGGAACAGAGAAACCGGATCACTAAGATACGCAGGCATCTCGATAAACTGATAAATAAATTGGAAGAAGAGGACGAAGAAAAAGAAGAGGAGGTTTTAGACGAGATTTCTGTATGTTCCTTTTAATTTCATTTGATTTTCTTTTAATCTTTTTTTGTTATCTTGTTCTAATAAATTTTAAATAAATTTATAGAACTGCTATTGGAAACCCGATGTGCAACCTACCCCCATACGACGTCGTCTTTCCGATATGGTCCTCTATGACCGACGAGATTCCACTGCCAGCACTTATCCCAATAGAATGCGACTACTAAAAAATACTGCCAAACTAGCGATTGGTTACTTCAACAAACAAAGTGTATGTTTTTTTTTTGGATAACAAATAAATTCGATTTTCCTTTCGAATGATTATTAATGACATGTTGCTTGTTTTTGTTATGTGTGTATGAATGTGTGTAGCCCATCAGATACTCTGTGCTGGATTTGGTCAGAGCAACCCAACATGTTTGCGCGGGTCGTTATTTCCGTTTGACGTTTACCGCCAAGCCCGAGGGTTCTGAAGAAACCGAAACTTTCGAAGCAAAGGTTTGCTACCGAATCGGTCAAATTGATGTAGATTTTGTCAAAATTGTGGCCACTTAGCTGATACAGGTAATTATTTTATAGATTCAATCTTTTTATTGGCTTTGCTTGTCCATATACATAATACATGTATATATGAATGTATGATTTGCTGGCGGATAGTTGAAGATAATTGTGTGAGCTGGTACACTATGCTCTTCTTAGCCTTGATGTAGGCATTCATTCATTCATTCATAAAAATTCGTTGCACTTAATATGTGCTGTATTTTAAGTACTCGGACTCAAAATCACCGATTCATGATTTGGGATTTATTGAAAGAGATTTGTTAGTCATCCACCTCACATTACATTCACATCCCGACATTACATTCATATATAAATAATTATGAGCATATAATAGTTATATACTGCACGTTGAGGACATGATGGGTATTTTTTTTATTAGCTGGTTATGTTGTATTAAAAGGGGTGTTTATAACTGAACATTCGCTCAAATCAAGATCCAACGACTGCAATCAAAGTAGCATCAAATAACTTTGTAGTGACCCATATAGATATGGAAATCTGAAACAACTTACTGAACGTAGTTACTCTTTAGTAGTTGGGATTGTCTACATGGTGTAGCTCCTATATGTTCAAATTAATGTAGGAGAAATTCACTAATGTGTCGCTCTTTACCTCTGTCTTCCAAAGTTGCAATATACTTCAATCAATTGCTATGCAGTGTTCGAAGTAATTTGTACCTGCTGGAAATTTTAACAGCTTTTTTTTTTTTTTTTTTTCATTTGCAGGGGTTTGTTGGTTGGTTGAAAACAGGTTGAATATAGTAAGTGGTGTTGCTTTTCATGTAATCAGAGTTGTGAACTACATTTGTCTCTTTACGCATTTGTGTTCTGAACTATATTTATCTTTATGTATTAGGGCTGTGTGCATCTAGAATTTCTTTTTATTTGACAATATTTTGATGGCAATGCCTAGAACAATGATGTCAAGCTTATTTATGTCGATGATTTGCTTCTATTAATAGTCTTATGTCGATGATTTGCTTCTATTAATAGTCTTCCCTTTCATATTGTTTCGTTAAGTGTTCCGAATTACGCGTGTGCATCCTATAAATATTTGTCAAAGCAATTTATTATTCTTATTGATCTGCTACTTCTATCTATTGATAAAATGCATTAACACAAGCCCTCGTTAAAGAAATTTTGTATCTACTTGAAATTCAGGCTCCATTCTTTTGGAGGAGGAATTTAAAACCTATAATACTCCATCTGTCCTTTATTATTGGGTTTTAAGGGTACAAAGTGCTATTATTATTTTTCAAGGGTGCAAAGTGTTAAAAAGAATCCATTGCAAGGGTTCAAAGTGGGGTTAAGCTGTATAATATGTATCATAAAGCTATAGGAATTATTTGTCAAAATTCTCCATCACACAAGTGTAATTACAATGGGTTCAATTTTTACCAACTTTTTGAGATAAATCCATTTCAACATTTGTTAATAAAAAATAATAAATTATCACAATTATACCCCTAACTTAAAATAACATATGTTTTAGGATTGAAGATAAAAAAAAGATAAAAAAAAGATATGCAATATCTTTTCTTATTATATCATAACAACACCTCCTTAAATATTCCTACAATGCCCATCCCTTAATTATAGAGAACCGTTTCAAGGTAATTGGTATTTTCTCCACATTAATATTGATTTGAGTACTAGCCAAAATATTGTCGCCGGCGATTTAACGGAGCCGTCAACTGCGGCGTCCAACGACGACGTCGCGTTGCGAAAGTTGTTGCTACGGCGGGCTTGCTGCTGCGGCGTCCAACGGCGACGTCGCGTTGCGAAAGTTGTTGCTACGGCGGGCTTGCTGCTGCAACGCCGTCAGTTGCTTCATTCCTCCGTCAACAAACCCCCAATCATAAGCTGCTACAGATTGATTACCAAATGCAGTTTATAGAGAGAGAAAGTGATGAGAATGAAAGTGTGTTTGAAGAAATTGGGGGGTGAGTTTTGTTGAAGGTGGGGTTTAAATTAATGAGAAGATTTCTTCGATTTTATGATTCAATCGTTTAAACTCTCTTTCACCTTCCATTTCCAGTTCATCTTCTTCTTCTTTCATCATTTTTCTACAGTAATTGAATTAATTGCATATCTTTTTTCCTATTATATCGTAACAACACCTCCTTAAATAATTCCACGATTCTCGTTCCTTAATTATAGAGAACCGTTTCAAAGTAATTGGTATTTTTTTAACATTAATACCGATCTTAAAAAGCACGTGCCTCGCACGTGTTTAATTAATTATAATGTTAATTATATATGTGATTTAAAATAAAATTTTGTATTAAAACAAAAAAAAATGTGGATTATTTATTTTTAACAGTGTAACTTGAAAGAACATTTTATATTTATACAAGAAGTGTGGATTATTTAATTGCAATATTTAACTACAAAATTAATTTTATAATGTGTACTTAAAGCAACATGATTTCATAATTTTTTACTAGGGGAAATTGGCTAGACACCCCTTACTCTAGACTTATATTGGTAGAGATCCAATTTATTAGATGAATATATGTGTAGGTACTTGATCAATTAAATTAAATTAAATTATTAGTGTATAGACATTGATGCCCCCAATTAATATTTATATGTAAATAGTTATTTTAAAAATTGAGGGAACAAATCGCACAAATCTCTCACTCTCTCTCCATTCTACACACGGTCAAACATCTCCCCATCCCAACACACTTACACGCATCTCTCTCTCTCTCATCCCTTTTCTCTCACACACGTATTTCACTCTCTCTCTCTCTCAAGACAACTAAATTTAAAAATTAATTCTTTATTACTTTATAAAAATATTTAATTTTTTTACATAAATATTTTATAGCAGTCTTTCAATTATTAATTTTCTTAACATCATATGTGTTGGATTTTAATTGTTATTTTGTATGTTCTCAACAATATTGCATTTTTTTATTTGCATTTTCTAATTAGTTTTAATTGAACAAACAACAAAATAAAAAAATTTGAACAACATAATAAACTTGCAACATAAAATACAAAACTGCAAATTGCAACTTATAAGTGAAAATTAAATTGTAAGATTATTATCACACATCAACAATCTAAAAACAACCAATTAAAAATTGTAATGGTTTAAGTTTGCTGATCGGGTAATATATTTACAAGAAATTGAATATGCTTTATCAAACAGTAAAAATAACTTGAAACAATTAAATGATTGTGAATCATGAAACAATAATTTTTTTTGGCGCTCTATAGGACATTGTACTTGTTAGCAACATGAACAAAAATGGATCGTCGTTCTCTTTTTTCTGGGCAAATACGAGTTGACACGCTCTCACGAATATAATATTTATCACACACAAGGACTGTCCAGTTCCAAAGTATGACAGTGGGACATTCACATGAATGAAGCGGGAAAAGAAAGTAACGAAAATCGCTCATATTCTCACACCGTGAACTTTTTCTCCATTGACATTGATTCTGTGCACGTCCGTATGTCTTTAATATTGCTTTTCCTTTCTTCGATCTTGTTGAACAATGACTTGATCCTTTTTTTTGCAGTGGATGTTGAATATGAAACAAAATGTGATAATGGTTGTACGATACAAAACTACGAATGTAATAGTTGCTAACATTAACAACACTAATTTCAAACTACAAATACAAACAATGAAGGCAAAATGTACACGAAAAATGATAATGAATGAACTGCAAATTGTAAACTGTAAACTACCAAAGTTATTTAAAACGACAAAATATGTTTGCCATAAAAAATAAAAATTACAAATTTCAATTTGAAATAGAAAAAATAAATTATAACAATATTACAGGATGTACAACAAAAATCTAAAAAGTATTATATTAAATTATATTTGGTGCAAACAATAAATTAAACTTCAAAGAAAAAATAAATGTAAATCATTAAACAATTATTTTTTGACCACTCGCACTATCGAGGAACTTTTTCATGTCAGCGGCATAAACCGAAAATTGTCTTCTTTCTTTTTTACCAAGGCATGTGTGGGTTGAAACACTCTCACGATAGGATATAACGTACAATCTTAAACCTACAAAAAATAAATTGCAAACTTTAATCACGACTTACTAATTGCAAAGTTAAGGAAAGTAGCAAAAAAGAATTGTGATTGCAAACAACAAATAACATACGCAAGTTCAAACAAGATTTGCATAATATTCTGAAAAATGCAAATAGAAAACTGATTGCAAACATGTGTAAAACGAGAAAAACTAATCTAAAGTCCAATTTATGAGGATTAGAGTACAATGTAAACCTAATTGCTAGCAACAGAATTCGCAACTTAAGAACGTCAACATACAACAAGCATTACATTACATAATAGTTACAAAGTGAAAACTAAAATTGCAAATAAATATCTCTTGCAACAAACATGTTTCAAAGTGTAAAAAAAATGGCTTAATCAAAACTGCTTAAGTAAAATTTAAAAGAAATTAATAGCAATTATTAATTGGAGATGAAAACAATAGTTCATCTTACAAATGTACACATGAACTGCAAACAACTAATACGAACTCCAATTAAGACCAAACATGAACTGGAAACAGTCAATAACAACTTCAATTATAATAGAGAATCGCAAAGTGCAAACTGCAATTAAAAAAAATATATAACCAGACTACTAACTTCAACAAACCCCGCAATTTATAACTGATTTCTCGGGGATTCGAATTCATCATCCTCGTTCGCTGTCTCAAGAAGAAAAAAAACGGGTTTTTGAATGAGTATTGAAAAAATCGAACAATCATATGTATATGTAGTTAATAGGAGTATTGCTTACCGAGACTAAATTGTGTTGGAGCCATTGTAGAAATCACAAACAACAGATGAAGAAACAACAGATGATGTCTTCAAACAACAAACGATCTCCAAATAGCAAACGAGAAAAGAAAAAAAATGATTTCACAACGTAGACAACAAACGAATTTTTTTGGATTGCACGGTAGACTCAATGCGATTTTTGGTTAGGTTTTGTATTGATGAAATCGATGTTTTGGAGCGGTGACATTTAATAAAATCGATTCTTAGGAGTGGTGGAATTTGAGATTGAGAATACGTGAAATTTTGGAATGGGTTGATTAACTACAAGGAGAAAAATATGGGATATTTATTTTGGAGATTTTTGTTTCCATATATTGTTAGGGATATTTTTGACATATTAAAAATAATAAATATACTAAAAATTGAATTTTATTAATTGCATTTATAGACATAAAATCTCTTATAAGAGGACCTATGGCAAATTGCCCCTTTTTACTATGTTGTTTTTCAAAAGCACAACCGTCAAACCAACATAGTTACATAATTTATTGCTCCTTTCTTTTCCAACATGTCTTTTTACATTCATGTTCTCTTAGATATCCAATTTCATTTCAAAACCAATTTAATCATAACAAAAAAAAATAAAAAATTATATCATTAAACTTATTCCATATTTTAATTTTGTTCAAATTAAATTCTAAAAAAAATCGTTATGACAAATATTTAATATTAAATAGCAAATACAAACATAAAAAGGGAGGTTGGTTATTCAAACATACATATAAGGATGGTGGTAATTTGAGACATTTAACAGTTTCTTGATTTTGTTGCATTACTATGGTGCTAATAAGTTGACCGAGAAAGCAATATCAGGTCTAGTGTTACTTGCAAGATACATTAGTCCCCCAATGGCACTACGATAAGGCACTTCTGGACCAAGTAATTCTTCATTCTCTTCTCTATGACATAATGGATCTTTCTTTATATCCAACGATCGAACAACCTTAGGATTACTCAACGGATGAGATTTATCCATGTAAAATCGTTTTAGAATCTTTTTCTGTATATGCGGACTGATGGATGAAGATTCCATTGAACAAATGCTCGATCTATAGGGTTGAGAGATTTTGAGTGTGAGGTCTTTAGAGATTATGAGATTTTGTTAACTCATTATGACTATTAAATTTTTTCTAATAAATATTTTAATTTATTGATTTAAGTTTACAAGGTTAATTAAGTTATTTATACAAAGTACGATGTGTGTACGATAGGGTACGATGTGTTTTTGCTGGGTTTGTACATTAATTTTAAATCATTGGTGTCGTACTAGGTCGTACAAAAAGTCAATGGATGAGATCAAAAATTTACTATTTGTACAACCCAAATTCAATCGTTATGGTACGATAAGTACAAACATTTTCGAACCCTAGACAACCCCTAGTAAACGTAATGGGCTGGATATTATGAAAATAAAAGGTTATGGGCTGCATTATGAGAGTGGGTTGGGCTATATGGCACAGGGGCGGATCTAGGAGATGGACAAGTACGCCATAGACCACCCCAAATAACGAAAATAAATTTGCCTTAGTGGCAAAGATCTCCAAGTTGTTAGATAAGGTCATGATTTCGACTCCATTAGTGTACAAAAAAGTATTGTTTAATTATTTTGTCCAAATTTCTTTTGAGCCCCTCTCCCATAAACACATTATATTATATCTATATTACTATTTAGTCCACCCAAAATTCAAAATATACAAAAAAAGTCCTAACTTTTTTTTTAAGCCCCTCTCTCCAAAAACACATTATATTATATCTATATTATTATTTAGTCCATCCAAAATTCAAAATATACAAAAAAATCCTAAATTTTTTCTTGTTTTTTTAGCCCCTCTCCCCAAAAACACATTATATTATATCTATATTATTATTTAGTCCACCCAAAATTCAAAATATACAAAAAAAGTCCCAAATTTTTTCTTCTCCTCATTTATCCAAAAAAAAAAAGTTTCAATTTTTTTTCCCTTCTCCTAATTTATCCAACAAAAAAAGGTTCAAATTTTTTTTTTTCCGGGGGCGCTGCCCCCTAACCCCAAAAAATTTAACCCCATTATACAGTAAATTCTTGGACTCGACACAACCGGCATACCCTGAATTTTCGTCATGGATCCGCCATTGATATGGCATGATTCCAATAGAGATGATTGTTGGCGCCGCATTTCTGTTAGTGAAGATTGAGGAAATCCGCCTTACGTGGAAATTAAAGATTGACAAAGATTTGTTTTCCATGTTTATTTTGGAATTAATTAGAGTCGTAATATTGTTATTAGGACTTCGATTTATTTTCATGTATTATGTTCTAGTTACCTATCTTTTGTACTTATCTAGAATAGAAGCACACCAAACACAATAAAAGAGGTGCCACAAGAAGGTAACCATAAAATACTTTTCTCCATGGCGGTGAAAACCTAGCCGCCTTTCTTCTCCATGGCGGTGAAAACCTAGCCGCTTCTCTTCTCCATGGCGGTGACCACCCAATTTTCTCCCTCCCCTGGTAGTGGTACTCTAATATTTTTCTTTTCTTTTTTTATTTTTATTATTATATGGTATCAGAGCACTAGGTTTAGGTTTTTTTAATTAACCTAGCCGCCTTTCTTCTCCATGGCGGTGAAACCTAGCCGCATTTCTTCTCCATGACAGTGACCACCCAATTTTCTCCATCCTCCGGTGGTGGAACTCTAATATTTTTGTTCTTTTTTCTATTTTTTCCATAAACACTACCCAATTTTCTCCCTCCCCCGGTGGTGCATCTTCTATATCTTTTTTTTCTTCTTCTTCTTCTTCCTCTTTTCTTCTCCATGGCCTAAAACCTAGCCGTCTTTTCTTCTCCATGGCCTAAAACCTAGCCGTCGCCTCTCTTCTTCTCCATGGCCGGCGACCACCAAAGCAATTCTCTCCCTCCCGGTGGTGGCAACTTATATTTTTTTTTTCTCTTTCCGACATCTTCTTCTTAGTCGGTATCTTCTCTCTCGATTCATAAAAAAAAAGACACAATTTATTTTCTCTCCATGTTATTTTCTTTTTTCTATTTTGGTTTTTATCAATTTGGCAGATACTTTCACAGAGGAATTCTCTAGTTGTGTTTCGCGGTTTCTGTCCAGTCTTCACTCTTGGAGTTTATTTGTTCCGACTGCGGGAGCGTAGCAAGTGATTGTCCAGTCTTCACGTTGTTAGAGTAGGTGACCAACAAGCCAACTTGTGGCTGTGGTCTTTCGTATTTATTATTGTAATAAACGAACCTTTATTCGTATTAATGATAAAACTCCTTGGCATTCTATATCTTTGTCCCTTTGTCACAAGCATAGATATAGTCCATACAGTTATTACAAGTACTAGTAATTGATCGTCAGGATCGTGAGATATTTACTTAAGTATTATAACTGTTAAACGTGTTCCTAGTCGAAGGGTTACGCCACTAATGAGGATATCGGCCTTTCCCATGAAGACTAGCACTTAGTGTATGTGTACTGCATCTCATCAGTAAACGGTATTGTGATATCGGCATGCATAAGTGGGTGCTCGTAAGTTGACGAGTTCACTGAACTCCCTCACCCTAGAAATCTCTAAGTGGTTCCCAATAATCGAGTAGAGATATCTATGGTATAGTTGTACACCATTAGTCCTTATGACCTAGACATCACCGTGACTTCACTAGAGGACCAGCTGTATCGTGACCTGTCCCTGAGTTCCACCGAGGACCATCCCAAGGGCCAGTGTTCGTGCAGTCCGAAATCTAGTGGGAGGTCTGTGCATTGTAGTCGGGGATTCGATCGCTAGAATAGTCTTGGATGTCCTGTGTGTTCTGAAAGTTTGTAATCATTCTAAGTCTCTGGCCAGAGCTGACTAAGTGATGATTAGAGAATTCGATTCTCTAAGTCATGCACGTAAGGATTACAACACTTTGAACGATCGCACCGTCATTGAACATATAAAGAGGTCTCGATGAACCAATGCCTCTAGTTCGATCGGGACATATGAATCGAAGGGACCGTACTGTACGTTAACTATATCTGAAGGTTCTTGCAGGCACTTCATTTGTATCTAGGGAATCATGACGCGTAGTTGCTAGACGCCAATCTTGATTCGTTGGGTGATTAAGGTGAAACGAGCTTCATCTTAATCGTAACTCTAAGGGACGAGTTTTGACCACAAAAGAGTTGTGGGCCCACGGCTAGCATACACCTGAACCATCGAGGGTCACACTGCTCGTGCACATGAGATCTGTGAATAAACGGTCAGAGATAAAATAGTTTATCTTTGCATAATTGGAAGTCAATACGATTGAATCCAACATTCGTAATTTGGAATTACGAATGAGAATAAGAAAAGGAAAAGAATAGGCAAACGTGTTAGTGAACTTTCTAAATCGGGAAGTTTCCAAATTTAGAAAGTGCACTGAACTAGGGTTTCCACTTTTGGAAAGTTGGAAAATGAAAGATGGCACTTGTAATGACGAGGATATTATAATGATTCCGAAAATGTAATTGTTGCAATTTTCCGATCATTGAATTGAGAGAGACGAGCAAGTAAAGGAACTAACGAGCTTAAGCTGTTGGGCCCGGTCCAACTTAAGCCCGTTAGGGTTTTATGCAAGGGACTATAAATACTTGATTTATAGGCCTTGCACAAACACACAAGAGCTAACCCTAACTCTAGCCGTCCACCTCTCTCTCTCGGCCTCTCTCTCCCGCGGCCACCTCCGCCGTCGACGCCGCCGTTCCGCCGGAATCGGCCGTTCATCGGCCGGTTACTTTGGTAGCCTTCTTTCCTTCTCTTTTTCTTCCGTTTTTCTAACTATTACGTGTCTAGTGCCACGTGTTTAGTAGATCGAAGTATACGAGGTGAAATCCGAGAGGAGGAAGATCGTAGATCGAAGAATCGAGGAGCAACGCACGAGCCGAAGCCGCACGCTGCCCCACGCGCCGCCCCGAAGCCGCGCGTATACCACACGCGCCGCCGTGACCTCACGCGCCGCTGCACCGCTGCTGCCCCGATTGTACGGATTGGTTTCCGTAGCAATCTCGACGTGTTAAACGCTCCTACCTCACGCGTCAAGAGGTAAATACACGAAACCCTAGTTTCGATTCGATTAGGTTTAGACTATGATTTCATGTTTGTTTCGTATGATTTTATGTGATTATGTGTAATCGTTTTAAATCATTACAAGCATGTTATTTGGTTTAAACGCGAGCATGTTAATTGATTTAAATTCTGTTAAATTTATTAGCATGTATGTTGTTTTAATTTCGCTGGAAGCGCAAAGGTACGCAATTGATTGATTTAAATTATCGGGCATGTGTTTATGTGCTTTAAAGTTGTTTAAATCGCATAAAATTTTTGTTTTCCGCTGCGTATGCGTGCCCGAAACCCAACACACGTTCGTCACGTTTCGACTGCGGAAGCGTGTTAGAGAATATTATATTACAGAACTCTTGTAATATTAGAATTCTATTATGATTCGGCTACCTGGATTAGTTATGATTTAGTTACCTAATCAAACTCTATTACCTAGCATTATTTCTCTATATATATTCATGTAAATCAACCCATAACACAATGGGGGTTTCGATTACGTATTATTATTTCTCTCTTTCTCCTATTCTATTGTTCCTATATATAGAGTTCAGACGAAATAGTTATTATGCCTGTCTTACAAAGAGGTATCTAAACTATTCGAAAAATTGCCGAAATAACTTCATTTTGAATTTGACTCCTTCGTTTGTTCCTAAATAGAAATATAACAATAATGAGGACACTTAAGCACCAAATAATCAGAAACGACATGTTAAGCACTGGGGATGGTAACATTTATACATTTAATACACCTGCAAGTCATCGAGCTCCCAAAGAAGTATCAACTCGTCTACGATTAGTACATGAAAATATTTGCATCCCAATTATCTTTCGCATCTCAAATTCCAAATTACAGGTTTATTTGCCAAATAAAATAAGGTTCTTTTAGATGATATAGTAGAAAAATTTGCATCCCAATTATCTTTCGCATCTCAAATTCCAAATTACAGGTTTATTTGCCGAATAAGGTTCTTTTAGATGATATAGTAAAAAATAAAAAAAATTTACGATTTGGCAAACATCCAACCAAACTAGGAAGAACAAATTTGAACAAACATTATGGGACACTATGACTGTTGTGTGGATCTTATTTCGACTTACAGTGTAATACCCCGTACTTTCAAAACCCCAAACTACGAACTTAAATTATTCCTCGAAAATTTTTACTTCCTTGACGTGCTATATTTAATTAATGGCTTGATTATGTGTTCAATAAATATGTGATTTTGTGATTACGTGAAATATATGTGAAATATATGATTTACGTATTTAAATTAATTTGCATATTTTGCCCACTATGTGTACATGCATAATTATATATACATCCTACCTACATATATACGAACTATGCATATATGCATATATGTACATGCATGCATAAATATATATATAATTATATGTTTATGTGTGTGTGCTTTATAAATATATATATAGATATGTATATATATATTGTTCGGATGAGTGTGTGTGTGAGTGAATTGTGTGTTTAAAATAAGTAAATAAAATTAGTAATATTTTGCATGACTTAACACTTGGCATTTTCTAATCATTTCTCTTAATCCACACTCAAGAGATTTCAAGAGACACTCTTCTACCTTTTCCTTACAACACCTAACCTCCCTACTTGGCTTCTTCTCCCTCATTCCACCGAGACATTACCACCACCATTGTTGTTCATCTTCTTCCACATCACCACTCATTTTACAAGAAAAATCAAAAACCACCATGAAAATCCCCTATTTAACCATGGCTCTAGAATATGCAAAGAACACCATAAGAACTACTTGTCCATTCACCGGAGATAACAACACATCCATTTTGGAAGCACACACTATATCTTTCACCATAAAAGTGGCTTGGCTCGAGTTTGGCATCAACCCTTGAAGTCTCTCTATTTTGCTTGTTCTTCATTTTCCTTTTGGTGATTTAGGTAAGAAATTTCGAGTTTCTTGCTGCAATTAGAAGATATCATATTATTTTAAAAGAGTTTTCAAGATTACCTAAAAGACTTTTAAGTATTTCGAAATTTAGGGCTTTTTGGGGAAAAATGGAAAAGAGGTGTTTAGTGTTAATTTCTTGTTCTTGCATGCATCATCTATGTTGGTAGTGGGTAGATACAAGTTTTATTGGCCAAAAACATCAACAATTTCAGATTTCAAAAAGGGGGTTTCAAGAAAATGAATTTTGAACTTTTATGGGGTTGCATGTCTAGATCTTAATAAGTTTTGGGCCAAATCTGTAAATTTTTAGAAGTCCGGCCTAAATGTGTTTTCAAAACTGTTTTCTAGCATTTATTGAACAATAATTTCGGATTTAAAGAAGTTTTGCAAGAAAAAGTGGTTTTTGAACTCTTAGTGGTATTGCATGTGAAGATCTAGAGATTTTGGGGTAAATTTTGTAATTTTCGGAATTTCTGCATAAAGTGACTTTTCAACTTCGATTTCTGCATCTAATAAAATAGAATTTCAGATTTGTTAAGGGTCTTTCATGAAAAAGTGGATTTTGAACTTCTAGTGTGGTTGCATGTGTAAATTTTGAAACTTTGGGGTCAAAACTGCAATTTCCGAAAAATCTCTCATTTCTTGATTTTGAATCTGTTTTCCAGCAAGTATTAAATAAGAAAAAGTTTTCTTTACAAGGGTTTTCAAAATATTAAAGTCATATTGGAGTTTTGGATTTTTTTTAAATTACAAAGGGTTTTATATTTCTTTTAGTTTTTAATTTCTACAAAATTCGAAACTTTGTGAAAACTTGAATAAATTTCAGAATCTGAAATTTGGATTAGTTAGGAGTTCTAGAATTTAATTTGAAAATTTTTAAAGATCTTTTACTATTATTTCGAATTTTAAAGGTTTAGGTGCTAATTATGAAGTTCTTGTGCTTTAAGTGCTATGCCTTGGAATTGTGTGATTTAAATTGTAAAGCATGAGATTATGAACATGGATTTGTGGCAGAAACATATTTATGAGGCTGCTGGAATTTATTAAGATGAAATTAATGAGTGAAAGTGGTGAGAAACTAATTAAATGAGGGAATAAAAGTGTCTTTACTTTAAAGACATGATTGTGCTATTTATTATGCATGTTTATGGTTGCATGGCATATGCATGTATGTGATTGTGTGTGTACGTGTGTGTATGTGGGCAGAATGTGTGTATGTGGTAATGATATATGTGTTGGTTAAATGTGCAATTAAGTGGTTGATAATTGTATTTGATTGGGGTGGTTATTCACTTGATTGATATTTGTGATGTTTTAATGACTTGCACATAATTTGTAGTCATTCCACGACATGCATTTGCTTTTGATAAAATTGAAAGATTAATGGAATGTTTGGGTAATAAACGAATCGGATACGGTGGGCCGGTATCCAACTAGGGTTGAGAGGAGTGATACGAGTGATATGAGTGATATTGGATCCATAGACGGGCTCGAAACGGTTTATTATCCGAATATAGAAATTAATCTTTCACGGATCCGATAAATGAAAAAAAAAATGATTTTTACACGGATTGCATTCATGAGCATGTTTGTGACTTATATGCTTTCGTACCTTTTGACTCGATTCTTGTTTGATGTTGTATGACTCGGTGAAGGTGATCGGAATGTTATATATACTATATATATGTATAACCTATTTTCAACCCTCGGTAATTCCTCGAGTTTCTTACTGAGCTTAATAGCTCATATAGATATTTTCTAATTGCAGGTAGTGCTAGTGGTAACCCTCCCCCGGAATGGACCGAGTAGTGGATCGAAGTCTTGCCCGGAGTTTTTGGAAGTTCGAACGAGGGTTCTATAAGTGTGGCTAAGTACTATTTTGGTGATGTAATATAAAGTAACTTCTTTTTCGTTTACTATCGTACTCGTCTTTAAAGTACGGGACTTTAATCGGTAACGGATCTTATTTTGAACTCTATAATATATATTGATCCGTTTATGTTTATGAATATTTCGTATGTTTCGTGCTTGAATCTTTTATCGCCAAAATATTTCTAAACTCTGATTTTAATGTCGAACCTATGTTTTATGATAGTGTAGCACTCGATTAATCTCCTTCAAAATATAAAAATATATATATATATATAATCGACTAAAGCTTTTCAAAACAATGTTGCGAAAATTAATAGAATTTTAAGTATGGTTTTAAAATCAAAAGTGTTGATTTTCTTTGAGATCCTATAAATTGCTTCCGCTAAATAACTTAATTCCGATAAACCGGTTCGATTTATCGCCTATATTAGAGGGGGTGCTACAAGGTGGTATCAGAGCCCGGCTTATAGAAACTCGTACGAACTTCACGGGCTTAAAAGACTATTCGAAACACGGAAGCTCGATCCATCCGGTAATATTATGTGAATTTCATTACTTTGTGTTTTATATGTTTTACTTATTATTTGCGCAATAATATTTAGAAATAATGGCAAGACGTCTAACCCGCGGTAACCAAGGCGTACCCGACAATGAACCACAAGACCTCGGCCAAACCGTTCGTGATCTTTCAAATCTCATTCGAGAACAAGCCCAAACCCACCACCAACAAATCGAACGACTTCTCGAACGCAACCAACCACCACCTCAAAATCACGCGCCTCAAGCTATATATGAACGATTCCTTAGAATGAACCCCTCCGAGTTCCATGGCGGCATCGACCCAACCGTAGCCGAAGAATGGATCAAGTCGCTCGAAGTGATTTACGACTATATGAAGATGACCGACCAGGACCGAGTTCATTGTGCCATATTCCTACTTCGGAACGAGGCTCGTCATTGGTGGGAAGGAATTAAAGAAGGGGTGAACCTTGAAAACCTGTCGTGGGACAATTTCAAGATCCAATTTTTCGAAAAATACTTCTCGAAAGACGTGCGAGCTCACAAACTCAGAGAATTCCTCGAACTCCGTCAAGGCGACTTATCAATGATCGAATACATCCGACGTTTCGAACGGGGCTGCCTCTACGCCCCATTCATTGCTCGAGACAACGAAGAAAAGAAGAACCATTTCATTCGCGGCCTCCAACCCGAAATACGTAGAGACATTCGTATGTCCGACGCCTCGACATTCCGACAATTGGTGGATAAGGCCCTTATGGCTGCCCAAGACGAGAAGGAAATTCAGCAAAGCCGTCGACCCCAAGGAATTACTCAACGCCCATGGAAGAAGATCAACCTTGGCAACCGCCAATTCCGAGGAAAGGAAATCCAGCCCGTGCGACGACCAGCCGGACCACCACCTCCACCGCCGCCACCTAGAAATGCGTGCCCAAAATGTGGAAAAGGACATTTCGGAGAATGCATACCAGGGACGAGAACCTGTTTCCGATGCCGACAGCCCGGACATATCGCACGAGACTGCCCAACTGCTCCAAAACAAGTTCCCGGACGTGTGTTTGCTATGACCGAAGATCAGATCGAACAAGACCCCTCGATGATCGCAGGTACCATATTTGTCCTCGATAAACCCACATATGCTCTAATTGATTCCGGTTCCACTCACTCCTTTATATCGGATAAAATAATTACGTATCTGAATCTCACCCCTAGTCGAACAATCTACGAATATCGCATTCTCATTCCCTCTGGTGATGAAATGTGTTCGAAGCAAATAATACTCAATTGTCCGATCCGAATTCACGCCCAACCCTTGAATTTTGATTTAATTGTTCTACCGATCAAGAACTTCAATATTATCCTAGGCATGGATTGGTTAACCAAATTCAAAGCCAAAATTGATTGCGCTCCTAAAACCGTCATCTTTCCTCTCCCAAACGGCGAAATCTTAAAATTCCAAAGTCAACCCAAAACATCAATTCCAATCATCTCCGCCGTCAAAGCTGTCAAACTTATTCATAAGGGTCATTTCGGCTACTTAGTGGATATTTTGAAATCCGAACCCAACGACAAACCTCAAATATCCGATATACCGGCAGTGCAAGAATTCCCCGACGTATTTCCCGACGACATCCCTGGACTTCCACCCGATCGAGAAATCGAGTTTGAGATCAACTTGATTCCCGGAGCTGCTCCCATTTCCAAAGCACCGTATCGGATGGCTCCGACAGAATTAAAGGAGCTGAAAGATCAGATTCAGGAATTGCTCGATAAAGGCTACGTCCGACCCAGCCATTCTCCGTGGGGCGCACCGGTTCTCTTCGTCAAAAAGAAAGATGGGTCCCTTCGCTTATGCATTGATTATCGTGAACTTAATAAAATCACAATCAAGAATAAATACCCCCTTCCTCGTATTGACGATTTGTTTGACCAACTCCAAGGCTCCTCCGTCTTTTCCAAAATCGATCTCCGATCCGGATACCACCAACTCAAAATCAAAGACTCAGATATTCCCAAAACCGCTTTCCGAACCCGATATGGTCATTATGAATTCGTAGTCATGCCCTTTGGTCTAACCAATGCCCCCGCAGCTTTCATGGACCTCATGAACCGAGTCTTTCACCAATACTTGGACCAATTCGTAATTGTCTTCATCGACGATATCTTGATCTACTCTAAGAACCAAGAAGAGCATACGTCACACCTCCGCACCGTACTTCAGATTCTCCGATCTCATCAGCTTTACGCCAAATTTAGCAAATGTGAATTTTGGTTATCAAGTGTGGCTTTCCTTGGTCACATTGTATCGGCAAAGGGAATCTCTGTCGATCCTAGCAAGATAGAGGCGGTGTCAAATTGGTCGACTCCAAAGAATGCAAAAGAAATCAGAAGCTTCCTCGGCCTAGCTGGCTACTACCGCAAGTTTGTGAAGGATTTCTCAAAGCTTGCCTCTCCGCTCACCCGACTGACCCGAAAGGACGTTAAGTACCAATGGACCCCAGAATGCGAGGCCAGCTTCACCGAATTGAAGAATCGACTCACATCAGCACCAATCCTCACGTTGCCGGAGAAAACGGGAGAATTCATAGTTTACAGTGATGCATCTAAACTCGGGTTGGGAGCTGTACTTATGCAAAATGGGAAAGTCATAGCTTACGCCTCACGCCAACTCAAGGAGTACGAACGGAATTATCCAACGCACGATCTCGAATTAGCCGCCGTCGTATTCGCACTCAAAATCTGGCGACACTACCTCTATGGTGAAAAATGTACCATCTACACCGATCACAAGAGCCTGAAATATTTTTTCACTCAAAAGGATTTGAACATGAGGCAAAGGAGATGGCTCGAACTAGTCAAGGATTACGATTGTGAGATACTCTACCACCCCGGTAAAGCTAACGTTGTTGCCGACGCCCTCAGCCGCAAGTCAATAAACGCCCTCACTGTTCAGCCCACTTTAAGGGAATCGATAAAAACAGCTCAACAACACGACCCGCAAATTCTCAAAATTCGTGGCAACCTGGAGTCCCATCCAAACTTTCGAATCTCCGAAGAAGGACTTGTTCGATTCCAAAATCGAATCTACATTCCTGACGATACGAACGTTCGCCGACTAATCCTAACCGAAGCACATCAAACTACGTACACTTGCCATCCCGGTGAAACCAAGATGTATCACGACCTCAAAAAGTTATACTGGTGGCCCGGAATGAAGAAAGACGTGGCTCGATTCGTCGCGGAATGCTTAATATGCCAACATGTCAAGGCGGAACATCAGAGGCCCGGCGGCTTACTTCAATCAAACTTAATTCCAGAATGGAAATGGGAAGCCGTTACGATGGATTTTGTGCAAGGGTTTCCAAAGACCCAAAGGGGATCCGATGCCATTTGGGTGATTGTTGACCGACTGACCAAATCGGCTCATTTTCTCCCAATCCGGATGACTTTTAGCTTAGACAAGCTAGCCGAGCTTTACGTTCGAGAGATCGTTCGACTTCATGGCGTTCCCGTCACTATTATTTCCGATCGAGACCCTCGATTTACGTCCAAATTCTGGAAAAGCTTACACGAAACCCTCGGCACACGCTTAAATTTCAGCACGGCCTATCACCCACAAACCGATGGTCAATCCGAACGAACCATCAAAACCCTAGAAGATCTGCTACGCGCTTGCATTCTCGACTTTGGAGGAAATTGGGAATCCCGTCTCCCATTAATCGAATTCGCGTACAACAATAGCTTCCACTCATCAATTGGAATGGCACCATATGAAGCTCTATATGGTCGTAAGTGCCGATCACCACTTCATTGGGACGAAATTGGCGAAAGAAAATACCTCGGCCCTGATTTGGTGCAACAGACCGTCGAGATAATCCAAAATATTCGGGAAAAGATGCGTGTCGCCCAAGATCGACAACAGAGCTATGCCAATTCTCGTAGGAGAGACTTAGAATTTGAAGTCGGAGACTCCGTGTTTCTTAAAGTGGCACCTTTCAAAGGGATTATGCGATTTGGGAAAAAGGGAAAGTTAGCACCACGATTTATCGGCCCTTTCGAAATTCTCGATAAAATTGGTACCCGCGCCTATCGACTTGCTTTACCACCCAACTTGTCCAATATTCACAACGTATTCCACGTTTCGATGCTCCGCAAATATATCCGAAGTCCGGACCACATCTTGAAAACCGAACCGATCGAATTATCTCCCAACTTAGCTTACGAAGAAAAACCTTCCCAAATACTTGATTCCAAATCCAAGGCTCTTCGAAACAGAGAAATCCAATTTGTTAAAATCCTTTGGCAAAATCATACCCCCGAAGAAGCCACGTGGGAAAGGGAAGAGGAAATGCGTAAACGTTACCCGGAATTGTTCGGGACAGGTAACAATTTTGGGGACAAAATTTCTTTAAGGGGGGGAGATTGTAATACCCCGTACTTTCAAAACCCCAAACTACGAACTTAAATTATTCCTCGAAAATTTTTACTTCCTTGACGTGCTATATTTAATTAATGGCTTGATTATGTGTTCAATAAATATGTGATTTTGTGATTACGTGAAATATATGTGAAATATATGATTTACGTATTTAAATTAATTTGCATATTTTGCCCACTATGTGTACATGCATAATTATATATACATCCTACCTACATATATACGAACTATGCATATATGCATATATGTACATGCATGCATAAATATATATATAATTATATGTTTATGTGTGTGTGCTTTATAAATATATATATAGATATGTATATATATATTGTTCGGATGAGTGTGTGTGTGAGTGAATTGTGTGTTTAAAATAAGTAAATAAAATTAGTAATATTTTGCATGACTTAACACTTGGCATTTTCTAATCATTTCTCTTAATCCACACTCAAGAGATTTCAAGAGACACTCTTCTACCTTTTCCTTACAACACCTAACCTCCCTACTTGGCTTCTTCTCCCTCATTCCACCGAGACATTACCACCACCATTGTTGTTCATCTTCTTCCACATCACCACTCATTTTACAAGAAAAATCAAAAACCACCATGAAAATCCCCTATTTAACCATGGCTCTAGAATATGCAAAGAACACCATAAGAACTACTTGTCCATTCACCGGAGATAACAACACATCCATTTTGGAAGCACACACTATATCTTTCACCATAAAAGTGGCTTGGCTCGAGTTTGGCATCAACCCTTGAAGTCTCTCTATTTTGCTTGTTCTTCATTTTCCTTTTGGTGATTTAGGTAAGAAATTTCGAGTTTCTTGCTGCAATTAGAAGATATCATATTATTTTAAAAGAGTTTTCAAGATTACCTAAAAGACTTTTAAGTATTTCGAAATTTAGGGCTTTTTGGGGAAAAATGGAAAAGAGGTGTTTAGTGTTAATTTCTTGTTCTTGCATGCATCATCTATGTTGGTAGTGGGTAGATACAAGTTTTATTGGCCAAAAACATCAACAATTTCAGATTTCAAAAAGGGGGTTTCAAGAAAATGAATTTTGAACTTTTATGGGGTTGCATGTCTAGATCTTAATAAGTTTTGGGCCAAATCTGTAAATTTTTAGAAGTCCGGCCTAAATGTGTTTTCAAAACTGTTTTCTAGCATTTATTGAACAATAATTTCGGATTTAAAGAAGTTTTGCAAGAAAAAGTGGTTTTTGAACTCTTAGTGGTATTGCATGTGAAGATCTAGAGATTTTGGGGTAAATTTTGTAATTTTCGGAATTTCTGCATAAAGTGACTTTTCAACTTCGATTTCTGCATCTAATAAAATAGAATTTCAGATTTGTTAAGGGTCTTTCATGAAAAAGTGGATTTTGAACTTCTAGTGTGGTTGCATGTGTAAATTTTGAAACTTTGGGGTCAAAACTGCAATTTCCGAAAAATCTCTCATTTCTTGATTTTGAATCTGTTTTCCAGCAAGTATTAAATAAGAAAAAGTTTTCTTTACAAGGGTTTTCAAAATATTAAAGTCATATTGGAGTTTTGGATTTTTTTTAAATTACAAAGGGTTTTATATTTCTTTTAGTTTTTAATTTCTACAAAATTCGAAACTTTGTGAAAACTTGAATAAATTTCAGAATCTGAAATTTGGATTAGTTAGGAGTTCTAGAATTTAATTTGAAAATTTTTAAAGATCTTTTACTATTATTTCGAATTTTAAAGGTTTAGGTGCTAATTATGAAGTTCTTGTGCTTTAAGTGCTATGCCTTGGAATTGTGTGATTTAAATTGTAAAGCATGAGATTATGAACATGGATTTGTGGCAGAAACATATTTATGAGGCTGCTGGAATTTATTAAGATGAAATTAATGAGTGAAAGTGGTGAGAAACTAATTAAATGAGGGAATAAAAGTGTCTTTACTTTAAAGACATGATTGTGCTATTTATTATGCATGTTTATGGTTGCATGGCATATGCATGTATGTGATTGTGTGTGTACGTGTGTGTATGTGGGCAGAATGTGTGTATGTGGTAATGATATATGTGTTGGTTAAATGTGCAATTAAGTGGTTGATAATTGTATTTGATTGGGGTGGTTATTCACTTGATTGATATTTGTGATGTTTTAATGACTTGCACATAATTTGTAGTCATTCCACGACATGCATTTGCTTTTGATAAAATTGAAAGATTAATGGAATGTTTGGGTAATAAACGAATCGGATACGGTGGGCCGGTATCCAACTAGGGTTGAGAGGAGTGATACGAGTGATATGAGTGATATTGGATCCATAGACGGGCTCGAAACGGTTTATTATCCGAATATAGAAATTAATCTTTCACGGATCCGATAAATGAAAAAAAAAAATGATTTTTACACGGATTGCATTCATGAGCATGTTTGTGACTTATATGCTTTCGTACCTTTTGACTCGATTCTTGTTTGATGTTGTATGACTCGGTGAAGGTGATCGGAATGTTATATATACTATATATATGTATAACCTATTTTCAACCCTCGGTAATTCCTCGAGTTTCTTACTGAGCTTAATAGCTCATATAGATATTTTCTAATTGCAGGTAGTGCTAGTGGTAACCCTCCCCCGGAATGGACCGAGTAGTGGATCGAAGTCTTGCCCGGAGTTTTTGGAAGTTCGAACGAGGGTTCTATAAGTGTGGCTAAGTACTATTTTGGTGATGTAATATAAAGTAACTTCTTTTTCGTTTACTATCGTACTCGTCTTTAAAGTACGGGACTTTAATCGGTAACGGATCTTATTTTGAACTCTATAATATATATTGATCCGTTTATGTTTATGAATATTTCGTATGTTTCGTGCTTGAATCTTTTATCGCCAAAATATTTCTAAACTCTGATTTTAATGTCGAACCTATGTTTTATGATAGTGTAGCACTCGATTAATCTCCTTCAAAATATAAAAATATATATATATATATAATCGACTAAAGCTTTTCAAAACAATGTTGCGAAAATTAATAGAATTTTAAGTATGGTTTTAAAATCAAAAGTGTTGATTTTCTTTGAGATCCTATAAATTGCTTCCGCTAAATAACTTAATTCCGATAAACCGGTTCGATTTATCGCCTATATTAGAGGGGGTGCTACATACAGACTGGACATGGCCACGGGGCGGGGCGGGTCCGGGTCCGGGTCCGACTTTTCGGGGACCCGAAACCGACCCGCGGGGAGGCGGGTCCGGGTCCGGGGCGGGTCCACCCGGGTCCATCCGGGTCCGGTCCGGGTCTGGGTCGGGTCCGGGTCCACCCGGTTTTCAATTTTTTTTTTTTTTTTTTTTTTTTTTATTAAGAAAGGAAAAATAATTATATTGAAACTTGAAAAAACATGAGATTAACTTTAAATTCAAAATAAATAAAAAATAATTAAATTTAAAACACTAAACAATTTTAGAAAAAAATGAAACACTTAAGACTTTGAGACATAAACTAAATAAAATTAAAGTTGTGAAGATTGAATTATGGGTATTTATAAGTGAAAGTAATAAGTGAGAAATTTTTCAAAATTTCAAAAGTCAAAAAATATCAAAATTCAATCTTTCTTTTAAATTCAATCGTATTTTTTTTTATATTTTTCAAAATTAAATATATATTCATTTGTTACTAGTGGAGATTTTTGATATTAATAATTTATAAATATTAATAAGTTCTTGTCAACAATTGAGGTTAATCGATTTAAATTTGTTACTAGTCGAGATTTATATTTTTAATTAATCATCTTATGATAAGATACTCAATAATATTAATAAGTTCTTGTTAATAATTGATGTTTATATTAATAATACTAAAAAGTTTGAATATATATCGTAATTATTTATAATGCATATATTATTAATATTATTGAGTATTATTATTTAGTTTTGATAAGATACTCAATAATACTAATAAGTTCTTGTCCAAAATTCAATCTTTCTTTTAAATTAAATCGTAATTATTTATATATGCATTTGTTATTAGGGGATATTTTTAAATATATATGTATTTGTTATTAGGTGAGATTTTTAATATTAAAGATAACGAACCTGACAATTAATAATTTATTAACATTAGTTATTCAATTGTTATAATTATTTTATAGTATTATTTGTAATTATATATTTATAGTTAAGATTAATATTTGAATAAGTTACTTTGCCCGAGTGGTTAGTGCTCACTAAACCACTCGGGCTAACCCGGGTTCGAAACCCAGTGGCTGCATTTTTGGTGATTATTTCATCAAAAATCCGGGTTGACCCGACGGGTCCTCGGGCCGGGCCCTCGGGTCCGGGTCTTCGGGTCCACCCGCCGGGTAGACCCGGCGGGTCTCGGGTCCAAGAAGTCGGGACCCGAAACCGACCCGTACTTGGCCGGGTCCGGGTCCGGGTCCATGGTCAACGGGTCGGGGCCGGGGCGGGGCGGGGCAGTCAACGGGCCGGGTCCGGGTCAGACCCGACCCGTGGCCATGTCTATTACAGACTATGAAAATAAAATATTTCAATTCAAAGAAACAAAGCTAATTGAACAAGAAAAGCACACCCTTGTTATGTCCAACTAATAGGCTATTCCGTTCAGGACTTTTATCAATTATAATGTTGCTCATCAGTCATCACAAAACACCACACAACACACAAACGCACGCGCGCGCATACACGCACACACACACACGCACACACACTATCTTAATTGCAACCGCAAAAATTTCATCGTTGCTGAAGTACATATGCAGGAGATCACATTAAAAAATAGAACAAGAACAGTTCAAAGCAATGCAATCAAAACAAACAGGGGAAAAAGGAAAAAGTTCAACCCGACTTTGATCAATTCACCAACCAATGAATTTCTGAAAAGCTACAAGTTCAAAAATTAGATCTTAGACAAAATCAAAGCAAAAATGTTCACGCATACGAACATTAGTAGTTGATACTACAAAAAAACAGAATTAAATGAGATCTTCGCAGAAATCAAAAGGAAGATCCGAGAAAAAAGTAAATTTATGAGATATAATTCATCGCATAAACTCACAATTACCCAAAGAAGACGATGCTCAATCGTCAGCCGGAAGAACGATGAGAGAGGGGACTGAACGAAACATAAAGTTAATCAATAATTAGGTTACCATTTTATCATATATAATTATTGCTATGTAATTAAACTTAGATATTAATGTTAATTTATAATTGAATTTTAGCTTTAAGGGTTTTTGTGTAATTTTACTATCGTACAAATTTTTCTTGGGTTCGTACTAATCTGACGTGGCACAATTTTATTGGAAGATTATGGTCCGAGAAGTACAACGCTCTCGGACACTAGACAAACCCTGCTTACTAACCCTTTCTATATTTATTTAACATATTTAATCATATTTAACAGAACGAAGAAGAATGACTAGGGCTTCTCATATGGCTTCTCATATGGCTTCTCGTGGATCCACCGGCGACGGCATTCAAGTTTCGAAATTGCACGGTGGAGGTTCAAAAATTGAGAAATATCTTGAGATGAAGAAGCCGATCAATAAGATGCACAAACAACTCAGAGAAATTTGAGGTGGAGAATCCGGAACAGAAGAACCGGGTCACTATGATGCGCAGACAACTCGATAAATTGACAAATGAATTGGACGAAGAGGATGAAGATGAGGAGGTTTTAGATGATTAATGTATGTTCTTTTTTTTTTTGTTTTTGTTTTTTTTTTTTTTTTTTTTGTAATTTCTTCTAATTTAGGTTTTTTTAATATTGTTCTAATAATTTATTATCTTCAATTTTATCATTTAATCTTATATATAAAAGAAAGAAACGCTAGGGCAACCCTAAGAAACCCTAATGCCATATTTGTAGCTTTGTTTTTTACATTTTTATCAAATTTTTATCTCCTTAATATTATTTTAAATATTATTTTCAAATTGTCAGATTTTTGTCTCCTAATTATTATTTTTTATGTTTATCAATTTTTTATCTCCTAAATATTATTATAAATAATAATTTTTAATTTTATCAAATTTCTATCTCATAAATATAATTTTAAATATAATTTTCAACTTTTAGCAGATTTTTATCTCCTAAATATTATCTTCGAATTTTATCATATTTATATCTCCTAAATAATATCTTAAATATTTGTTTCGAGTTTTATCGTGTTTTTATTAGTTTTTTATCTCCTAAATATTATTTTCGATTTTTATCAGATTTTTTGTCTCCTAAATATTATTTTGATTTTTATCAAATTTTACTATCCTAACTATTATTTTAAATAATATTTTCGATTTTAATCATATTTTATCTCCTAAATATTATTCTAATTATTGTTTTCGTATTTTATCAACTTTAATCTCATTAACATTATTTTAAATATTATTTTCGATTTTATCACATTTTTATCTCCTAACTATTATTTTAAATTTTATTTTCGAATTTTATCAGATTTTTATCTCCTAATTATTATTTTAAATATTGTTATCGATTTTCATCAAATTTTTATCTCCTGGATAGCTTATCTTATCTTATATATAAAAGAAAGAAACGCTGCTAGGGCAACCCTAAGAAACTCTAATGTCATATTTGTAACTTTGTTTTTTAAAATTTTATCAAATTTTTATCTCCTTAATATTATTTTAAATATTATTTTTGAATTGTATCATATTTGTATCCCCTAAATATTATTTTAAATATTACTTTTTATTTTTATCAGATTTTTGTCTCCTAATTATTATTTTTTATGTTTATCAAATTTTTATCTCCTAAATATTATTATAAATAATAATTTTTTATTTTATCAAATTTCTATCTCATAAATATAATTTTAAATATAATTTTCAACCTTTAGCAGATTTTTATCTCCTAAAAATTATCTTCAAATTTTATCATATTTATATCTCCTAAATAATATCTTAAATATTTGTTTCGAGTTTTATCATGTTTTTATTAGTTTTTTATCTCCTAAATATTATTTTCGATTTTTATCAGATTTTTTGTCTCCTAAATATTATTTTGATTTTTATCAAATTTTACTATCCTAAATATTATTTTAAATAATATTTTTTATTTTAATCTTATTTTATCTCCTAAATATTATTCTAATTATTGTTTTCGTATTTTATCAACTTTAATCTCATTAACATTATTTTAAATATTATTTTCGATTTTATCACATTTTTATCTCCTAACTATTATTTTAAATTTTATTTTCGATTTTTATCTCCTAAATATATTTTTTTTATCAAATTTTATCTCATAATTATTATTTTAAATATTATTATCGATTTTCATCAGATTTTTATCTCCTAGATATTATTTTTTTATTTTTTATCAAATTTTTATCTCCTAAATATTATTTGAAATATTATTATCGATTTTCATCAAATTTTTATCTCCTAATATTATTTATGATAATATGATTTTCGATTTTTACAGAAAAGGGTAAATAAATCTGATTTTCATCCCTAGCGAATTTTGTGACATCATTTTACACAATGTCTTCAATATTTTAATTTTATTTCTTACCTACCTAAGGTTTCTTATTTTGGTAACCCGACTTTAGATTTTTTTTCTTATTTTCTTCTTCATCCTATTCACTGTGTGGTAATTAGTTTACATCTTTTTCCATAATGGCTTATAAGTAATTTCATTTTGTTAAATTATGTGGTTCATTAATTTATACCAAAGATTTCAAATTTTATGTATAACAATTATTTCATTTTATATGTTATTGGACATGTTATTGAAAATGATGATTTGAGAGAATTTACCAAAAATCGGCGAAGCCACAAGCTATTGGAAGTCGACCTTCAAGACTTATTGGTTGTATACGATATTTAATTTATTGTTTATATTTATTTTTGTTTCTTGATTTTCCAATTGTTAATTCCAGTCGCAAAACAGGACTAAAACGAGGCAGTGGAGAAGGACTTAGTTCCGATGCAAGATGTATAGATGGTCTTTTACGATAGTATGTTGTCGACAGTTTAGTTTTGATTATGTTAACTAAGTTATTAAATCTAATTACTTTTAAGCTCAACATGAAAGAGATAGTTGATGATTTTTTTTCCTGGTTTAAATTTTCAATCTACTGGTATTAGCTGATTCAATTCATTTGGAAAATTATTCAACAGTAAATTTATTTGCTTTTTTTTGTGTGTAGTATACTTATTAATGTTCCACTGATGAATTATTATAATAGAATGTTGATCATACGATACATTAAACGTTTGTTTATATTCTTACAACATCAAAACAATGCAATTTGTTGTCCCGTGCATCGCACGGGTACAATTACTAGTTAAATTTATAGAACTAAATCCGACGGGAAGGATACCCCCGTACGCCGTCGTTTTGCCAATAGGTGTGTCCATGACCAAGATTCCACTACCAGCAGTATTCCTATTAAATAGCAATTGGTTACTTCAACAAACAAAGTGCCTAAAACGATTTTACATGGAATCTTCATCCATCATTCCGAAATAGATCGAGCATTTGTTCAATGGAATCTTCATCCATCATTCCGCATATACAGAAAAAGATTCTAAAACGATTTTACATGGATAAATCTCATCCTTTGAGTAATTCTAAGGTTGTTCGATCGTTGGATATAAAGAAAGATCCATTCTGTCATAGAGAAGAGAATGAAGAATTACTTAGTCCAGAAGTGCCTTATCGTAGTGCCATTGGGGGACTTATGTATCTTGCAAGTAACACTAGACATGATATTGCTTTCTCGGTCAACTTATTAGCACCATAGTAATGCAACAAAATCAAGAAACTGTTAAATGCCTCAAATTACCACCATCCTTATATGTATGTTTGAATAACCAACCTCCATTTTTATGTTTGTATTTGCTATTTAATATTAAATATTTGTCATAACGATTTTTTTTAGAATTTAATTTGAACAAAATTAAAATATGGAATAAGTTTAATGATATATTTTTTTATTTTTTTTTGTTATGATTAAATTGGTTTGAAATGAAATTGGATATCTAAGAGAACATGAATGTAAAAAGACATGTTGGAAAAGAAAGGAGCAATAAATTATGTAACTATGTTGGTTTGACAGTTGTGCTTTTGAAAAACAACATAGTAAAAAGGGGCAATTTGCTATAGGTCCTCTTATAAGAGATTTTATGTCTATAAATGCAATTAATAAAATTCAATTTTTAGTATATTTATTATTTTTAATATGTCAAAAATATCCCTAACAATATATGGAAACAAAAATCTCCAAAATAAATATCCCATATTTTTCTCCTTGTAGTTAATCAACCCATTCCAAAATTTCACGTATTCTCAATCTCAAATTCCACCACTCCCAAGAATCGATTTTATTAAATTTCACCGCTCCAAATCATCGATTTCATCAATACAAAACCTAACCAAAAATCGCATTGAGTCTACCGTGCAATCCAAAAAATTTCGTTTGTTGTCTACGTTGTGAAATCATTTTTTTCTTTTCTCGTTTGCTATTTGGAGATCGTTTGTTGTTTGAAGACATCATCTGTTGTTTCTTCATCTGTTGTTTGTGATTTCTACAATGGTCCAACACAATTTACTCTCGGTAAGCAATACTCCTATTAACTACATATACATATGATTGTTCGATTTTTTCAATACTCATTCAAAAACCTGTTTTTTTTCTTCTTGAGACAGCGAACGAGGATGATGAATTCGAATCCCCGAGAAATCAGTTATAAATTGCGGGGTTTGTTGAAGTTAGTAGTCTGGTTATATATTTTTTTTAATTGCAGTTTGCACTTTGCGATTCTCTATTATAATTGAAGTTGTTATTGACTGTTTGCAGTTCATGTTTGGTCTTAATTGGAGTTCGTATTAGTTGTTTGCAGTTCATGTGTACATTTGTAAGATGAACTATTGTTTTCATCTCCAATTAATAATTGCTATTAATTTCTTTTAAATTTTACTTAAGCAGTTTTGATTAAGCCACTTTTTTTACACTTTGAAACATGTTTGTTGCAAGAGACATTTATTTGCAATTTTAGTTTTCACTTTGTAACTATTATGTAATGTAATGCTTGTTGTATGTTGACGTTCTTAAGTTGCGAATTATGTTGCTAGCAATTAGGTTTACATTGTACTCTAATCCTCGTAAATTGGACTTTAGATTAGTTTTTCTCGTTTTACACATGTTTGCAATCAGTTTTCTATTTGCATTTTTCAGAATATTATGCAAATCTTGTTTGAACTTGCGTATGTTATTTGTTGTTTGCAATCACAATTCTTTTTTGCTACTTTCCTTAAGTTTGCAATTAGTAAGTCGTGGTTAAAGTTTGCAATTTATTTTTTGTAGGTTTAAGATTGTACGTTATATCCTATCGTGAGAGTGTTTCAACTCACACACGCCTGGGTAAAAAAGAAAGAAGACAATTTTCGGTTTATGTCGCTGACATGAAAAAGTTCCTCGATAGTGCGAGTGGTCAAAAAATAATTGTTTAATGATTTACATTTATTTTTTCTTTGAAGTTTAATTTATTGTTTGCACCAAATATAATTTATTATGAAAATATAATACTTTTTAGATTTTTGTTGTACATCCTGTAATATTGTTATAATTTATTTTTTCTATTTCAAATTGAAATTTGTAATTTTTATTTTGGCTGCGGCTATATGCAATACTCATTCCACTTGTGCAAGACCAAATTAAAGAAAGATTCCAAAAGATTCTATTTTATTAAGATGGAATGACAAGTATGCCCATAAATTAAATTGGCTTTTTTTTTCTCATGTAAGACCAAATACAAATAATGAGAAAAAAACAAAAATCGACACCAAGGTGTCGAAAAACTATGCTACAAATCAACACTTAAGCGTCGAATTTCATTGGTAAAAATCGACATTGACATGTCGAATTTATAGCACAAATTCAAATGTCGAATTTTATACCTCAAAATCGACATCTAAATGTCGAATTTTATGCCTCAAAATCGACATCTAAATGTCGATTTTTACCTGTTAAATTCGACCTGTACATGTCGAATTCGTTTGCGCGGGATTTTTTTTGGAAAATCGATATTCTAGCTAAAAAAGCCCATAAATGCATACATTCTTGGGTTCTTCCATCGTAGAATCTTCTATTTTGATGTCTTTCTGACTCCATACTTGCCATCTTTGTAAGATTTGTTGAGTTTTGATGATTTTTAATTTCTAGGTTTTGTGGGTTAATGGAGGATGAAAGAGAAAGGTCTTGTGGGTTTTGGAAGATGGAGAAGATGAGAGTTGGTCTTGTGGTTTTGTGTTCTTGTGATAGGGTTTTTTGTGTTTTTGAATTTTTGGTCTTGCATATTTGAAATTTTTTATTTTTTTAATAAATAAGGGTATTATAGTATTTATACATTGAAAATATTTATTTGGTCTTGCACAAGTGGAAGCCGCAGCCTTTTATTTTTTATGGCAAACATATTTTGTCGTTTTAAATAACTTTTGTAGTTTACAGTTTACAATTTGCAGTTCATTCATTATCATTTTTCGTGTACATTTTGCCTTCATTGTTTGTATTTGTAGTTTGAAATTAGTGTTGTTAATGTTAGCAACTATTACATTCGTAGTTTTGTATCGTACAACCATTATCACATTTTGTTTCATATTCAACATCCACTGCAAAAAAAAGGATCAAGTCATTGTTCAACAAGATCGAAGAAAGGAAAAGCAATATTAAAGACATACGGACGTGCACAGAATCAATGTCAATGGAGAAAAAGTTCACGGTGTGAGAATATGAGCGATTTTCGTTACTTTCTTTTCCCGCTTCATTCATGTGAATGTCCCACTGTCATACTTTGGAACTGGACAGTCCTTGTGTGTGATAAATATTATATTCGTGAGAGCGTGTCAACTCGTATTTGCCCAGAAAAAAGAGAACGACGATCCATTTTTGTTCATGTTGCTAACAAGTACAATGTCCTATAGAGCGCCAAAAAAAATTATTGTTTCATGATTCACAATCATTTAATTGTTTCAAGTTATTTTTACTGTTTGATAAAGCATATTCAATTTCTTGTAAATATATTACCCGATCAGCAAACTTAAACCATTACAATTTTTAATTGGTTGTTTTTAGATTGTTGATGTGTGATAATAATCTTACAATTTAATTTTCACTTATAAGTTGCAATTTGCAGTTTTGTATTTTATGTTGCAAGTTTATTATGTTGTTCAAATTTTTTTATTTTGTTGTTTGTTCAATTAAAACTAATTAGAAAATGCAAATAAAAAAATGCAATATTGTTGAGAACATACAAAATAACAATTAAAATCCAACACATATGATGTTAAGAAAATTAATAATTGAAAGACTGCTATAAAATATTTATGTAAAAAAATTAAATATTTTTATAAAGTAATAAAGAATTAATTTTTAAATTTAGTTGTCTTGAGAGAGAGAGAGAGTGAAATACGTGTGTGAGAGAAAAGGGATGAGAGAGAGAGAGATGCGTGTAAGTGTGTTGGGATGGGGAGATGTTTGACCGTGTGTAGAATGGAGAGAGAGTGAGAGATTTGTGCGATTTGTTCCCTCAATTTTTAAAATAACTATTTACATATAAATATTAATTGGGGGCATCAATGTCTATACACTAATAATTTAATTTAATTTAATTGATCAAGTACCTACACATATATTCATCTAATAAATTGGATCTCTACCAATATAAGTCTAGAGTAAGGGGTGTCTAGCCAATTTCCCCTAGTAAAAAATTATGAAATCATGTTGCTTTAAGTACACATTATAAAATTAATTTTGTAGTTAAATATTGCAATTAAATAATCCACACTTCTTGTATAAATATAAAATGTTCTTTCAAGTTACACTGTTAAAAATAAATAATCCACATTTTTTTTTGTTTTAATACAAAATTTTATTTTAAATCACATATATAATTAACATTATAATTAATTAAACACGTGCGAGGCACGTGCTTTTTAAGATCGGTATTAATGTTAAAAAAATACCAATTACTTTGAAACGGTTCTCTATAATTAAGGAACGAGAATCGTGGAATTATTTAAGGAGGTGTTGTTACGATATAATAGGAAAAAAGATATGCAATTAATTCAATTACTGTAGAAAAATGATGAAAGAAGAAGAAGATGAACTGGAAATGGAAGGTGAAAGAGAGTTTAAACGATTGAATCATAAAATCGAAGAAATCTTCTCATTAATTTAAACCCCACCTTCAACAAAACTCACCCCCCAATTTCTTCAAACACACTTTCATTCTCATCACTTTCTCTCTCTATAAACTGCATTTGGTAATCAATCTGTAGCAGCTTATGATTGGGGGTTTGTTGACGGAGGAATGAAGCAACTGACGGCGTTGCAGCAGCAAGCCCGCCGTAGCAACAACTTTCGCAACGCGACGTCGCCGTTGGACGCCGCAGCAGCAAGCCCGCCGTAGCAACAACTTTCGCAACGCGACGTCGTCGTTGGACGCCGCAGTTGACGGCTCCGTTAAATCGCCGGCGACAATATTTTGGCTAGTACTCAAATCAATATTAATGTGGAGAAAATACCAATTACCTTGAAACGGTTCTCTATAATTAAGGGATGGGCATTGTAGGAATATTTAAGGAGGTGTTGTTATGATATAATAAGAAAAGATATTGCATATCTTTTTTTTATCTTTTTTTTATCTTCAATCCTAAAACATATGTTATTTTAAGTTAGGGGTATAATTGTGATAATTTATTATTTTTTATTAACAAATGTTGAAATGGATTTATCTCAAAAAGTTGGTAAAAATTGAACCCATTGTAATTACACTTGTGTGATGGAGAATTTTGACAAATAATTCCTATAGCTTTATGATACATATTATACAGCTTAACCCCACTTTGAACCCTTGCAATGGATTCTTTTTAACACTTTGCACCCTTGAAAAATAATAATAGCACTTTGTACCCTTAAAACCCAATAATAAAGGACAGATGGAGTATTATAGGTTTTAAATTCCTCCTCCAAAAGAATGGAGCCTGAATTTCAAGTAGATACAAAATTTCTTTAACGAGGGCTTGTGTTAATGCATTTTATCAATAGATAGAAGTAGCAGATCAATAAGAATAATAAATTGCTTTGACAAATATTTATAGGATGCACACGCGTAATTCGGAACACTTAACGAAACAATATGAAAGGGAAGACTATTAATAGAAGCAAATCATCGACATAAGACTATTAATAGAAGCAAATCATCGACATAAATAAGCTTGACATCATTGTTCTAGGCATTGCCATCAAAATATTGTCAAATAAAAAGAAATTCTAGATGCACACAGCCCTAATACATAAAGATAAATATAGTTCAGAACACAAATGCGTAAAGAGACAAATGTAGTTCACAACTCTGATTACATGAAAAGCAACACCACTTACTATATTCAACCTGTTTTCAACCAACCAACAAACCCCTGCAAATGAAAAAAAAAAAAAAAAAAAGCTGTTAAAATTTCCAGCAGGTACAAATTACTTCGAACACTGCATAGCAATTGATTGAAGTATATTGCAACTTTGGAAGACAGAGGTAAAGAGCGACACATTAGTGAATTTCTCCTACATTAATTTGAACATATAGGAGCTACACCATGTAGACAATCCCAACTACTAAAGAGTAACTACGTTCAGTAAGTTGTTTCAGATTTCCATATCTATATGGGTCACTACAAAGTTATTTGATGCTACTTTGATTGCAGTCGTTGGATCTTGATTTGAGCGAATGTTCAGTTATAAACACCCCTTTTAATACAACATAACCAGCTAATAAAAAAAATACCCATCATGTCCTCAACGTGCAGTATATAACTATTATATGCTCATAATTATTTATATATGAATGTAATGTCGGGATGTGAATGTAATGTGAGGTGGATGACTAACAAATCTCTTTCAATAAATCCCAAATCATGAATCGGTGATTTTGAGTCCGAGTACTTAAAATACAGCACATATTAAGTGCAACGAATTTTTATGAATGAATGAATGAATGCCTACATCAAGGCTAAGAAGAGCATAGTGTACCAGCTCACACAATTATCTTCAACTATCCGCCAGCAAATCATACATTCATATATACATGTATTATGTATATGGACAAGCAAAGCCAATAAAAAGATTGAATCTATAAAATAATTACCTGTATCAGCTAAGTGGCCACAATTTTGACAAAATCTACATCAATTTGACCGATTCGGTAGCAAACCTTTGCTTCGAAAGTTTCGGTTTCTTCAGAACCCTCGGGCTTGGCGGTAAACGTCAAACGGAAATAACGACCCGCGCAAACATGTTGGGTTGCTCTGACCAAATCCAGCACAGAGTATCTGATGGGCTACACACATTCATACACACATAACAAAAACAAGCAACATGTCATTAATAATCATTCGAAAGGAAAATCGAATTTATTTGTTATCCAAAAAAAAAACATACACTTTGTTTGTTGAAGTAACCAATCGCTAGTTTGGCAGTATTTTTTAGTAGTCGCATTCTATTGGGATAAGTGCTGGCAGTGGAATCTCGTCGGTCATAGAGGACCATATCGGAAAGACGACGTCGTATGGGGGTAGGTTGCACATCGGGTTTCCAATAGCAGTTCTATAAATTTATTTAAAATTTATTAGAACAAGATAACAAAAAAAGATTAAAAGAAAATCAAATGAAATTAAAAGGAACATACAGAAATCTCGTCTAAAACCTCCTCTTCTTTTTCTTCGTCCTCTTCTTCCAATTTATTTATCAGTTTATCGAGATGCCTGCGTATCTTAGTGATCCGGTTTCTCTGTTCCGGATTCTCCACCTCAAATTTCTCGAGTTGTTTGCGCATCTTATTGATCCGTTTTTTCGTCTCGGGATATTTCTCCATTACCGAATCTCCGCCGTGCAATATCGAAACCTTAATGCCGCCGCCGGTTGATCCACGAAAAGTCATCTGAGAAGGAAGCCCTAGTAGATTTCTTCCTTTTGTTAATAATAAGATTATAAATATGTATATTAAATAAATAAATATAGAAAGCAACGGAATGGGCTGGATATTATGAAAACAAAAGGTAATGGGCTGTTTATGAGAGTGGGTTGGGCTATATGGCAGGTGGGAATGAAAATCAGCCGAGGCCGAGGAATGATTGTTATTTAATGGCAAAAACTGATCGAATACAGGCAGCTTTATTATATCAATTTAACAAATCGAATTTAAAAATGAAAAAAATTGATCAATTTAACAAATCGAATTTTATCTTTATTTCTTAAGATTTGATATATATATATATATGGGTTAATAGCATTTTCCCACCTAGACTTTGCCCGTTTTTGCACTTTCCCACCTCAACTAAAAAAAGTTGCACGGCGGCACCCAAACATTCATTTTTTACGCACATAACCACCTGGAGGGAATATTCCGGCGAATATTCTCATTTTTCAACGCACGCGCGGTGCACATGCGAAAATACAAGGGTTTTTTCGTCTTTTTACTTGAAAATATTATAAGGGGTGAAATTGAAAGTACCAGGGACTCAATTGAACTTAATTTGAAACTTTCACAAGTTCCACCCATCATCTTCTTCAGCCCACCGCCGTCCTTCTTCAGCCCACCGCCGTCCGCCACCCGCCGCCTCTAATTAAATTGAAAATGAACAAATTTACATGCACCACTAAATTTTGAAAATGAGGAATTTAATTTTATTATTTACCTTCGAAGCCTTTGAGGCACCGGCGGACTTTTCTAGCGCAGCCCTCGCAGTGCATGAAAACCCTAAGGACGATTTCCTGCGGCGGAGGAGGCGGCGGCGGCGCCGCCGCCGCCTTAGTCTCGTCGGATTTCTTCTCCTCTTTCTTCCCATCTTCAGCTGGCTTCTCCGCCGCCGCCGCCGCCGCCGCCTCTTTCTTCTCTTCCTCCGCCGGTTTTTTCGCTTCCTCCGGTTTCTTTTCCTCCGTCGGCTTCTTCGCTTCCTGCCGGAAACAAATCAGATAAAAAAAAATGAGCAATAAATCACCAAACAAAAAAACTAAAAAAAAAACTCAAAATTACAGACAATTAGGAGAGAGAGAGAGAGAGAACCTCGCCCATTGATTTTAGTTGATTCTTCACTGATAAGAGATGAATGGAAGAGCGAAGAAGAAATTGATGAATACACACAGAGATACACCTTCAGTGTGTGTTTTTGCTTGCTTAAAATCGGAGTTTCGCGTTCATATTAATGGAGATAGAGGCGGCGGACGGCGAATAAGAGGCGGCGGGTGGCGGACGGCGGTGGGCTGAAGAAGATGATGGGTGGAACTTGTGAAAGTTTCAAATTAAGTTCAATTGAATCCCTGGTACTTTCAATTTCACCCCTTATAATATTTTCAAGTAAAAAGACGAAAAAACCCTTGTATTTTCGCATGTGCACCGCGCGTGCGTTGAAAAATGAGAATATTCGCCGGAATATTCCCTCCAGGTGGTTATGTGCGTAAAAAATGAATGTTTGGGTGCCGCCGTGCAACTTTTTTTAGTTGAGGTGGGAAAGTGCAAAAACGGGCAAAGTCTAGGTGGGAAAATGCTATTAACCCTATATATATTGATGAAAAATAGGAGACAATTATTCACGGTTCAGTGTCAATTTTGATAATGATTGAAAATATAATTAGAAAATTAGTCAAACAATATTAAAAATAAATAATTACAAAAATGTCATTAAGGTTTTCTAGGGTTGCCCAGCGTTTCTTTCTTTTATATATATAAGATTATTTATAATTTAATTGCACTTTATTTCTTGTTCTTGTCCGGAAGTGCGATATTTCGAGAGGTTTTTTCTTTTTCTTTTTCTTTCTTCGTACGGTATTGGTACCGTACCATTATTTTACGGTCGGTAGCGGTATTGAAAATCTTCAATACTATGGTAATACCCTACCCTACCGCAATTTTGTATTTTAAAAATTAATTAATATATATTTTCTTTTATACTGTTCAATAAAAATAATACAGTCAATAATTATTATAAATAAAACAAAAACAAAGAATAAAGATATAAGATATGATAAATCACACACACACACACACACACATATAGCTACGAAATGCTACGAATTTTAGACCAACACGCCAATGACTCCTTACCTGAAACGCCTCTTACCAAAATCCTAGCCGTCGCTAACCACCCAAGGTTCTGCGCTCACAAATGAAAAGAATTATAGAACTAAATCTGACAATAAAATAATGAATAAACTTACTATTAAAATATAGATCTTGACGATAGGAATCCAACGGTGGGTAGCTCGTCACATTTCGACTGCCGGAACACAAATTACACCTCCGGCAAGACTCACCGTCGTCGAAATACGCACGGACTGCGAAACAACTGCAGAAACAGATTGAGTGCTCCAATCTGAATAAAATCAGCACCAAAAGAAAGAGCTCGGCGAGAGGAATCCAACATTAGTTAAACCATTGAATTCCGACCACCGGACAGAGAGTTATGACTTCGGGAAGCAATTTCGCCGGTTGGAGATCTATGGGGGCGGGATTTGAATCTGTGATTTGAAAGAAGAAGAGAGAGACGACTGTGAGTGGCTAGGGTTTAAAACTAATTTTAAAAGGGCAATTTAGGTCCTTCAGAGTGGCTGATGGGGGTATGTCAAATTATTATCGAAATTGAAGGGGTTTGCACTAGTGTGTAATCCTTATGGTAGTTATGCCTATAGAATTTCAAAATGAGGGGTCTTCGAAATAATTCCATATATATATATATATATATATATATATATATGGTCATTTTATTCCCTTCATATATTTATGCAAATTCACCATTTGTCTCTCGCTAAAGTTGTTTATGTTCACATACTTCTTTAGTTCCAAAGTCCAACCGATCTCTTATTGTTGGAATATTTTTTTCAACAATTTTCTTCTCCCTTTTTTTACCCCTAACTTCCGAGCCTTTTGTTTCTTTCGCATAGTAGCATATTTTTTTGTTTTTTTTACTTAAACTACGAAACGTTCTTACTCATTATTAATTTCTATGTATTTTATGTAGATTTCTTGGTAAGCATTAGTTATCTAAACTAAAATTATATTCTAATATGGTTGTATAATGTATATTGCCTAAGATTGTTTAATTGTCAATTACATTTGCTTAATTTGTTGCATTTATGCATTTATTTAGTATTTATCGTAATTATTCTATTATTCGAGTTCGTCAACAATATGGTGTACTGTAGAGTACCACGTACCAATTATACCGTACCGAAAATAACGGAAAAAAAAAAAAAAGGAAAAGTCAGCGCTTCCTAAAACATCTATTATTGCAATAACCAGGGTTCCAATGCGCGACGACGTCCACGGTCCAGTAAGAATTCTTTTGCCAACTGAGCCGAAGAAAAATTTCAAAGGCAAATGTACATCTATTTATTTATAGATAATTTACGAAAGAGGCCCTAATATTTCCGATTTTTTGGAGGCCCAAGGCGACGGTCTTGCTCGCCTTGGGCTTGGGCCGGCACTGAAGCTCACATATGTGACGTAAATGTGTATGGCTATCTAAAAGAAAGTACAAATTAATTGTGATTTAATAAAGATTATTCGGTTGGACTTATCAGTATTAAACTGTAATTATGGGCCTCATGTATAGAGACAATTATGGTTTAATTGTGATTTATTGATGGCGCTGACTCAAAAGTCAAAACCATTCCATCTCTTCTAAAGTCCATCGTTAGAGAGATTATTAAGGAATATTGCGGATTCTAGAGAGATTATTAAGGAATTGCGGATTCTTTGGTAATTACAATTTGAAACTACAACTTGACCCCATATTTTTGTAATTCTTGATTTTGGGCTTGGGTCAATTTGATAATAAATGAAAATCTGATTCATGGCCCCCTAATACTTCCACAAAATGTATTTTAGTCACCATCTTTAAAGTTTCTCTCAAAACTGTGATAAATTCAAAAAATATATTTTAAACCCCTTATTAAGCATTTTTGAATCTCAGTTATGTTTTAAATCAAATACTTTTTTCAGATATTTCAATTCAGTCCTTCAAGTTATAAGATCTTCTGGATTTGGGGCAATGGTCTATTTTTAAAGAAGAAAAATTTGATGTTTTTGTTTTTTTTTTAGAGATTCTGGGGGTATTTAAAGTTTCAATTGTTTTGAGGAACCAAACTAATAGGTAAATTATTGTTTTAAGTTCACTTTAAGGTTGGTTTGGTCATAAAGTGAAATTCAACTTGAATTTTCGCTTCGTTATCTATGGCTTATTCCGGGTTCTTTAAATGAGATTATTTTAGAGACCCCTTATTTTGAAAATATATATAATTCACTACCATGTTGTTTACACCCTAGTGCAAATTCACTCCATTTGGATAATAATTTGACATACCCCCTAGGCCACCCTGAAGTACCCAGAATACCCTTTTAAATCAGTTTTAAACCCTCCCAACCCATATCGGTCTTTATCTTCCTCTCTCAATTCCCAGATCCAAATCTCGCCCCCCCAAGGTCTCTAACCGGCGATTTTGCTTCCCGGAGTCATAACTCTCTCTCCGGTGGTCGGAATTCGATGGTTCAACTATCGTTGGATTCCTCTCGTCGAGCTCTTTCTTTTGGTGGGTATTTCATTTAGTTTGGAGTGCTGGATCTGTTTCTGCAATTTTTTTGTAATCGGCGTATTTCGTGACGGTGGTCTTACCAGAGGTGTAATTTGTTTTTCGCCAGTCGGAATTTCACGGGCTACCCACCGTTGGGTTCTCCTCGTCGGGATCTATATTTTGATATCAATTTCATTCTTTTTTTTATATTTTCAGATTTATTTCAATATTTTTTAAATTTTATTTTATTTTTATATTTTCGTCTTTATATTTTCAGATTTATTTCTCTCGATCTCTTAGTGTTTGTTGTTTTTTATTAAAATTGTTATTTTACAATTTTAATTGAATATGACATTCCGCACGGATTCCCAAGAACCAACCATGTGCTTGAATCAACTAGAATTACATAGAAACATAAAAACAGAAGTATACCTTATTTTATGGAATCGTATTTTGAATCTACACCAAATTGAGACACGTCTTTCAAAGAATTCACAATTGCTTAATAATTTCTCTCATGATTGATTTTAGAAGAGTCAAGTGATTGCGTTTCTTTGGGGACCATGACCCTTTAAGTAACTGTAGAGTCCAGTTATATCACAATTAGAATTCAACCACATCAACGAATCCTTATTGAACTCCGTTTTCACTATACATTGGACCTAGGGGTGGTAAACGAGCCGAGCCGGCTCGCTAACTCGACGAGCCGGCTCGAAAAAAGCTCGAACTCGAGCTCAGGTTTTTCGAGCTCGAGCTTCGGACGAGCTCGAGCTCGAGCCCAAAATTAGTTGTTCGACATCTCGCGAACGACTAATTTATATATATAATATAGGGTAAATAGCATTAAACCACCTAAACTTTTTGAGTTTTTGCGGATCACTACCTGAACAATTTTTTTTTGCACGAGTTCACCTATACTCAATTAGTTGTGCCACTTTACCCTTTTTTACCTGTTTTCAGGTCAAAATGACCGGTTCTCAACCCATGTGCGTTGCACATGACAAATCCAAGGCTATTGACGTCTTTTCCATTTTAAAATGGAATAAATGTTAATTTTAATTTATTTATTTTATTTTATTTTTCTTTTTTTGAAATGGAATTTTCTTAAATAGAATAATTAAAAAAAGAAAAAGAAAAAGTAAAACATCATCTTGTTCCCAGCAACTCAGCCTCAGCCTGGATTTTGAACCCATGGCCCGAAAACTCCGAACAAACCACCACCGACATAAATACTTTCTCGCCTCTGCAATTTCAAGGATATCACTGCCGTCGCACCAATCTCACCACCCACCGCCCACCTGCGCACACCCAGTCTCACGGCCGAGCACCGCACACCTCCGCCGCGGCATGGGCAGCCTCAATTGTGAGAATCTCATCTAATCCTCCATTCGTTGGAAGAAGATCTAGTCGATTCGGAAGAGAAATCGAGAGAAATTAGTGTACATATAACCTCAATCGGGGAAAGGGGGAAATTAAATGAACATTTTTGACCTAATTTTAGGTCCAATTTCAGTCAAGATGGCGGCGGATCTGAAGAAGATGTGGTGGTGGTGGTGAGCTTCGTGGTTGTGTAAGAGGGCAGAGCTGGTTCCTGGTGGTGAGCGGCTGCAACATGAGAGAAATGGTTGATGAAAGTTGTGAGTTAGATGAGTAGGGTGGGGTGTTTGAATATGATATGCCACCGCCAACGCCGTTGGCCTTGATGAATTTATGAGGAGGAGCTATGTGAAATTAGGGCCGATTACCGATGGATAAATGGCGGCATTTTTGTTGTTGTTGGTCTGATGATGGTGATGATTAGGGGAAATAAAATTGCAGCAGTAGTAGCTATGGTGGATCTTCTGCTGGTGAACAAGACAAAGACCTTTGTTGTTGTTTTTTTTTTTTTTTTTTTTTTTTTTTTTTTTTTTTTTTTTTAATTTTTAATTTATTCTATTTAACATTTATTCAATTTTAAAAATGGAAAAGACGTCAATAGCCTTGGATTTGTCATGTGCGACGCACATGGGTTGAGAACCGGTCATTTTGACCTGCAAACCGGCAAAAGAGGGTAAAGTGGTACAAATAATTGAGTATAGGTGAAGTTGTGCAAAAAATAATTCTTCAGGTGGTGATCCGCAAAATCTTAAAAAGTTTAGGTGGTTTAATGCTATTTACCCTATAATATATATATATATATATATATATATATATATATATATATATATATATATATATATATATATATATATATATATATATATATATATATATATATATATATATATTATTCTTATTATTATTATTAACTAAATAGTAAATAGTCTATAATAATAAATATATCTAGTATTTAAATAGAAACAAATCTATATTACTTAAATAATTCATAATAATATAAAATATTATAATAATAATAATAATAATAATAATAATAATAATAATAATAATAATAATAATAATAAAAAAAATAAAAAATATATTTTAACCAAGTTTCTCTCTAAATATTTTCTTCTCGAAATTTTGCCAATGATTTTTTTAAATTTGGAATTTTTATATATTTTTATTGCTTCATGTGTATAGTATTAAAAACAAATTGGGTGTGTCGCCCCTGAACCCCCATAAACTTTGAGTCCGCCGTTATATTTTTTATGGGTAAATTACAAACAACCCCCTGAGGTATGGTTAAATTACAAAAACACCCCTCTTGTTTGGATAATTACAACCACCCCTCAACTCCTCAAATTTAGTGGAATCATCGAGATTATATGGAATATTATCACTTTTGTACCTGTTTTATCCCATTGAAACGAGTACAAAACTAGAGCACATTTCACGGAATCTAGATGATTATGTTGAATTTGGCACCATAAGGGTGGAGGTGTAAGAAAAAATCATAGTTGAGGGGTAGATGTAATTATCCAAACAAGAGGGGGTTTTTTGTATTTTGACCATACCTTGGGGGTGTTTGTAATTTACCCTATTTTTTATTATACTTAATTTCGAACACCCTAGCCAAAATCATGGATTCGTCAATGCACGTGTCCTTTCATCCAAGGGTTCTCGATTAGAGAGCAGTTTACAAGAACTCCTCGTCCGACAATGATTGGGTTTGTCGAGGAGTTCTACCCCAATTTATACACATTGTGTGAGAGCCAGGATCCACCCACCGATGTTTAAGTGAGGGGCAATTATGTCAATTTCAGCCGGATGCTTATTAATGACATATTCGGATTACGAGTTGTAGATGACGGGGGTCGTCACCCATAAAAAAAAAAAAAAAAAAAAACCATATATATATATATATATATATATATATATATATATATATATATATAGAGAGAGAGAGAGAGAGAGAGAGACACACACACACTCTTAGCTATGATTGGGTAGAAAAAAAATGATCAAATATTATTTATTTATTTATTTGTTGAGGTTAAAGTAATAGCTCAAGTGATTTGTATTTTAACCTCCAACCAAACGAAACAATCGTTTTACTCATATTGGTTTATCTCATCATAGCCAAGAAAGTGTAAATGTGTAATAGCATAGAGTGGGCCACCCTTACATAATATTTACTAGAAAATTTTATTTTTTTTTATTACTTTTTGTAGTTGATTTGTGACATTTGTCGGTGTTTTAAATTTGTAGGTAGTGAACTTTTGTCGACAATTGCTCCCATTCTTTTGATTCTTGTTGAAGGTGGACCTGTGGAAGAAATACGTAAAAATAAAGTTGTGTTTGTGATAGTTATGGTGTTTTTTTGTAGTTGATTTCGATGATTTGTAATTCATTTCGATAATTTCTTAATTAAATTTGGTAATTTATTTTGGTAAATCTACTGTTGAACATCATATTTTATAGTTGTTTACGATATTTTTATAGTTAATTTAGAAGAAAACAAAAGGATATTATAGTTGATTTCACAGATTTTATAGTTGATTTTGAATAAAATAGTTGTTTTCTGGAATTTTATAGTTGATTTATGATGAAAACAAAAGGATATTATAGTTGATTTCGCAGATTTTATAGTTGATTTTGAATAAAATAGTTATTTTCTGGAATTTTATAGTTGATTTATGATGAAAACAAAAATAAATTAAAATTGACTCCGGATATTTTATAGTTGATTTCGGGATTTTTATAGTTGTTTTAGGGAATTTTATAGTTGATTTATAAAGAGAAAAAAATTCCAAGAAAAAAAACTGGAAAAAGATAAAAATAAATAAATAATTATTAATATTATTCTTTGAATTAAATAAGTAAACAACGAAAATTATATTAAAAAAATGCATGAGATAGTGAATAATGGGTAGTTAATAATGGGAAAGGCTAGATTTGGAATAAAGAAAATAGTGGGTCTATAACTAATAAGGAAAAAGTGATTAGACCCATGCTTATTAAAAAAAAGTTTGAGGGGGTTCTTACTCATAGTCCCTAATATTAAATAGCAAATTTTCAGTTCCGAGTGATTATTATGCTGTAGTGCCACATTGGAGCATCAACTGTTGTTGAGGTAACTGAAATTTGTTGCATTTATCAATTACTAGTTTTTCTTTCTCCCCAAGAAATAACATTATGTTCTTTACACCCTGGTTCCCTTCTTAGTTCAAATCACTTGAAAAAGAGGGCAGGTTTGTCATTCTCTATCTTTCTCTCCACCAAATCCTCTAAACATCGTTTCTATCATTTTCATCCTTACACGTCATTCTCTTATTTCTTCTTTAGCTTCAATTGTTATAGGCTAATCTATAATTTTGCATTTCTCATAATAGTTTGTGGAACTATTTTTTCATTAAGCATCCTTTATGTCTAATACACACGAAAGTATCCACATTTTAATACACGAAACCACCAAATTCGAAATCAGGGATGGATTTACTTTTTTAACAAATTCCAAAACAGAAATGAAATAAAATTAGAAACAGGATATCAGTTTCACCACTCGATTCTGCAAAGCTTCTATGTGAATAAGAGGATTTATTGAAGCTTCGAGCCAAACACTGAAATCACTAAGAACTAATGGCTCGCCAGGAAGTCACGACTTTACTGAGTCAAAGTAGAAGAACTGCACAAACATGATAATGGAAATTGTTAGCTATCTATATTAAATAGTTTTCACATCAATGCTAGACAATTTTCTTTAATGGGTGCAAAAGAATCCAAAATAGAACCACATATATATATATATATATATAAGGGTGCATTCTACCATTTTTGTAATTTAACGGTGCATAGTGCCAATGAAAAGCAATTTGAGGGTGCAAAATGCCAATTACCCAACATAAAATACATGTAAAGGTTTACAAGCATGCTGCATTGACATTGATAGAAGTAACAAATTACCTGATCCATTTGTGTTCTCTTTTGCACCCGCCTCCTCAACCTACCACAACAGGTACGCCAGCTCTCATCTCAAGAGTTTGGTGCTCCGGCTGCAAGACAAAACAAAAATTGATCAAAACAAGACTACTAAAGCAAATAAATTATATACCATTACCTGAACTAATCGTGCTCCAATTACAAAATAATATGGAGTGATGAGATGTGCTGCAACTTTGGCACCTCCTTTGTAAGCCCATTCATCCCCCCATGAATTGTGCACTTCAAAGTGCTCGCCTATCTCTTCGTCGTCGCCCCCACCGACTAGAAGTATAGAGTGAATAGTAGGTACAGGTGCATCATCATCAAAATCTGAAGGGACACAACCTTCATAATAAACCTAAAACATGAAATACGATAGGTTATTCATTAAGTATACTTATTATATGAAAATAATATTATTCAATTTTACCTTTGGCTTGAGCTCGTCAAAGCTCCTATAGACTACCATAGTTCCGATAATCGGACCTTGAGCTAGGAGTCGCATGATGTCTTTGAAGGATGTTCCTTTAGGCACAAGTCCCCAGCCAGATATTTGTATTTTGGGGTACTTTCCAGTAAAACAAATAAACATTAGCAAATATGAATACCTTATTAGAAATATTAAGCAAAATATTATTATTCTTACATTGCGTATCTGTGGAATCTCATCAAACATCAATCTTCTATTCTGGAACGGATAGTCCTCACGCAGGCATACACCGAATCTCTCAATGTACGCCAGCGGGACTCTCTCGTTGCAGTCTTGACATCCCACTTCGTTATCGTTTCCAACAAGCAAAGGATAAACTTGACCGACGTGGTCGATCAAGTGTTGCACTGACGCGGAAGAATAATCACCACGATCTAAATACAATTGGTAGCTTACCAATGCACACACAGATGCCATCGAACAAGACTCTATAAATCAATTGAACAATTAATAATCAACCAAAACATTGGTTGTGAGAAAATTAAGGAATGGGTAATTAATTTTTTTTACCACAATCTTTTTGGTCATCAACGACGACTCCACCATATTTCTCCCGCCAATAAATACTTGCTGGTGGCGCCTGTATTATGTTAACAAACATTCTTATAAGAATATATTTATCCATTGCTCTTTTTCTTTGGTTAAGATACTTATTAAGTATTCTAGTAAGGATTTCAATGACCAATGATACTGGCTGTTTTATAGGTAGAAGCATTTTTTTTTTTCAAATTGAGCAATTATATTTGTAAAGACTACTGGTTGCAGATTTTGTTGATACAATTGCTCAATTATCCAACAAATGTTTGATGAATAGGATATGACTGAAAATGAAGAAATAATGTGTTCTTGGGTGTGATAGTATGTGAGAATTTGGAGTGAGAATTTGGATTTATTTCCGATCACTACCTAAATGACTAAAATTCGTTTATAATTAGAGGTGCTTTCTATTTCTATCAGCTTAGTGGTTAAGTGGTTACCTTATAAGGAATACCGAAGGCAGTCTCCATGTCAACCCTACTAGCTTCAAAATTTTCTTCAGATTTACGCAATACTTCCTGCATGATATAAAAACATAGTCAAAAGATAAGTATTTTAACTCAGTCAAGCAAATATTAGGACTAGGAACCTCAAATCAAGAAAAAATAGGATTTACGTACCTCGATAAAGGCATTTATGACATCATAACCAATATTATATATCCTGGAACACGTACGAAGGAATAGATACACATCTGGATAATCACTCTCAGTATCATCACTCTCAGTATCATCACTCTCAGTATCAGTCATTAGTCTTGGATCATTGGTGATCATTCTGAATGCGGAAATCGCCCGGCCATAATTTTGGTGTAGTGGCCAACCTATCGAAGTATATAGCACCTGCCATATAAACAAATGCATTTGAAATGGAATAAAGGAAAAAAAAAAACATTCAAGCACTTAAAATAAATTAAAAAAAAAAAAAAAAAAAAAAAAAAAAAAGACATACCCCGAGATCAATATCTTCCATTTTCTTGGCAACTTCTTCCAATACTGAGTGAACTAAGCGATTGTCTCTATGTTTCTCCCAGCACTCGTAAATTTCGTTTTTGGGAATTTTTTTCCCGGTCAGATAAATTGTACTGTGGCTTGTGTTGATCACTCTAGCGACATTGGGATTGGGACGGTTGGTAGACAGCTTGGAAAGCATGATGCTGCCTAGTGCATTTTGATAGTCCAACAACGTCACGTATACCAATTCAGTGGTCCGCCTCTTCACCTCTATCATCACGATCTCGCCAAGCTCCGGACGATTCCTTTCATAACGCCAACTCATTTTGTCGCTATAGTTAATTAGGGACGAGAATTATACCCTATAAATCTGAAAAAAAAAAAAAAAAACTACATATTCATGGATCCAACACAGCAATTAATCTACTGATTCATCTATCATAAACAAAAAAGAAAATATTTCTCAATAAGACAATTGATAAGGTTTTTAAGCCATTGCAACAATTTTGTTCCCCTGGCCCTTCCCAAAAGTTTGAATCCTTGAATAATATTCCAAAATAGACAATAAGAGAAAAGAACCATGCAGAATTATAACACAACTTTATTTAAGGTGCAATATAGTTAAGTCTTCTACATCTAATAAACAAAGAAGAGTTAAATATTTAATCAAGTGCAGTAACCAGAACAATTAGTTAGTTTTATATAACCTTATAGTGTCATTGAAGGTTATAAGGCATATATGCCCTTATATTTTATCTAGAAACTAAATATTCATGATTTATCTAGAGCTTTATCTATCGTAAACAAAAAATTTATTTCCAACCAAGAGGACATTTAGGGTTTTTGAGCCGTTGCAACAATTTCATTCAGCCTGGCCCTTTCGAAAAGTTTGGATCTTTCAATTATTTTCAGAAGAAGTCGGGGCTTTTGAGGGGTAAGCTGAGGTTTACCTTAAGTTGCAACAGAACCCTTTCCCAAGTATTTGTATCTTTCCAACTTCCCAATCGATTTGTTAGATCCTAAAAAATAACTGAAAAATGACAAGCTTCAGTTAGATCAAAGGTATTGAAGAAAAAATATAGTTTGAATCATATTACCAGCCCTGATTTTACCTTCCAGTAAGCTCTTGATTCAAGTAGATCTAAGAGAGAATGAATCCGACATTTCAGATTAGGAAAGGGGACTTCGATCCTTTGGGAACCTTAAGTTGCAACAAAACCCTTCCCAACTTTCCAATCGATTTGTTTGCACCTAAAAATAACTGAAAAATTATAAGCGTCAGTTAGATCGAAGGTATTGAAGAAAAAAATTAGAAACTTGTCAATAACTGTGAATGGAAGTTTCTTAATCGTTATTTATCAATAGGGGCGTCAATTGTCATGGCCCTTAAAAATCTACTATTTATATAGAAATTTATCATTATTCAAATAGTTTGATGATACAATTTTATTTTTTATTTTTTTTTTTTGATAAGCAAATAGTTTGATACAATTAGTTGTCCTAGAATATTTTTTGATTATATTTCCATATCCATTGATCAAACTTATCCGAAATTTCAGGTCAGGTAAGGTCTACTAACGCCCGAAATATACTCTTCTCTGATCATTTGAAATTACTTGTCAATTGCATAATAAGAAAGGCAGCGTTTCAAATTCAAACAAGTTAAAAAAATTAAAAAAAAAAAAAAAACATCAAAACGATCTATTAAAGTAATTATGTTATCATATAAGCCTTAATTATGCCCTTAAGTCTTATCTAGAAACTAAAATATTCATGATTCAACAGGTAAGAGAGTAATCTACAGATTTATCTAAAAAAATTATTTCATTCAGCCCAAAACTCTAAAATAGACAAGAGAAGAAGTTGGGTTTGAAGGTTAAGCTGAGATTTACCTTAAAAGTTGCAACAGAACCCTTTCCCAAGTATAAATCCCCAATCGATTTGTATGCTCCTAAAAAGTAACAAGCTTCAGTTAGATCAAAGGTATTGAAGAAAAATTACAGTTTGCCTTGATTTACCTACCTTCCAGTAAAGCTCTTGATTCAGGGAGATCTGGGAGAGAATGAATCCAACATTTCAGATTCCTATACTTTGGGAATGGGCGTGTAAATTGGCATGAACACAACACAAATTTTCACTATTTCTCTGTTGTTTTCACTAGGGTTAACGTTTTACTGATGGTGAGTGAAAAAATCTGGAGATTGAAATGAGCGGCCAGATGGTATACTAGGGTTTTTTTACCAAACCCACTTCACTTTTATTATCAAGGCATGCTAGCTAGTACATAACCCACATTTTTTATTTTTATTTTATTGCAATATTTACAATTTTAGATAAATTCTTAAATTTATACTTTATTTTTGTATGGGTAATTTCCTTTTAAATATTTTCAATAAAATCTATGTAACTCGGTTATTTACCAAACCAAATCGTGTCTGCGTACCAAAATTCCCTAATTTTACCCCTGGAGACAATACATAGTTGAGGGGGTGGGGTGGCTGTAATTTACCCAAACAAGAGAGGGGTTTTGTGGTCGTAATTTGCCCTAAAATAAATTTAAATAAACAAAAGAACCCTCACACCTCTTGTTGAACCATGACCGACCAAGTTAGTTCCCGGTTCTACCTCCGGTCAGGTTTTCAAAACACTGTCTGTCTATTAGCAATGTTTTTAATAACCGGACCGACCGGACACCAACACGGACAGGAATAAGTGGTCAAGGTTCGACCGATTCAACCCGGGTTTTTTCTTTTTTCTTAATAATTTAGAAATTATTATCTTGTGAAAATGTATTGGAACTAATATATTCATTCTTCCAATATCAAGCTATTTTTTTTAAAACCGGAATACCAATATAGTTGCTATTTACTAATATAAGCAAAACCTATAGACTATATATAATTAATCATAAGTAGATATTGAGATTAAACAAATGATACCTATAAAGATGTGTGCTCTACATGAGCCTCGTAGAATTGATGCCAGGCCAAGATCGCCATGTTTTACTTTTCCGAGATGTTATCACACTTGAGAGATCATGGCCATGCAAATATACAAGGCCTTCGAGTATTTGGCGGGCCGGGCCCATATCTTTATAGCTCGAGTATTCACTTTGTATCTGCATTAAATCAAATCCAATAGCATAAATGTTTCAGATCAGTTCCATGAAAGTATATCAATCCACTCATCCAATTTTTCTCCATCTAACAACATCGATATATGATCTACAAGAAATATATCATGCACAATTTAAGGAGATGGTCGATTTTCTTACAAAGATTATTATTCCAAAATTAAGAGTCCACTTGAGCTTTTTCTGGTTCAAGAACGTGTGAACACTCGGTTTTAAGCCGACATATATAACATTGACTTTTCAAATTTGATAAAGCAATAGATTATCTAACACACATATCTCATACATGCTTAGGCATACCTACTTCCAATAGTAGAATTTAGGGAGACTTGGTTGATGTTTAATTTTCTCAAAGTTAACTTGTAATGAAGCCAATGAATTGCTAAAACTTTAGAGAACTACAATAAGTTAATTATCAATGAAACTACTAGTGGAGGTGAGAGAAAGTTACTCTCGGAAGTGAACATCTCTGTTATAAAAAAATTGAATGTTCAGTTTTGATCCTTTGCAATAAGTGTAGAATCGGAAGATGCTGAGAAGGAGAAGGTAAACTTCGGAGTAGACCCTTTGTAATTCGTCTGGTGATCGAAGCAAATCAACGAGCCTCACTTGATTACATGCCACTTTTATCCCGAGCAATTCGTCCAGCCCCTTGTACAAAGTTTCCGATGCTCCTTTCCCCGAAACCTCCTCAAACTGTTTCGAACCCATTCATATTTAATCAATTTAACTTGGCTAATAACAGAAACCTCAAGATAAGCAAACATAATTGGATTACTAACTAGGCAAAATTTGGTTAAAATTGACTATATTATACCTTACTCGACAATAACGGCCAGTTGGATCATTTTCAATCCACCGTTGTTCATTCATCTGGCTGCTCTTCGGACCTCATCTTATACATATTTGCTTCAGATCTCATCTTAAATGAAAATGCTTACAAATATGAGAATGAGTATATCTTTGTAAATGACAGTAAGGCGAAAGCCAAGGAGTCAGTTTATGACCTAAGGAGATCCTACACACGCATAAAAGCAAAAACAGACATACAAACTTAACTTTTCAAATTTGATCAATATTGAATCGTAAGAAAAAAAAGCACTCACAATTTCATATATGCTTAGGTTAACCTACTTCCAATATATCCTAATTTTTCTCAGAGTTGACTCTATTGAAGCCAATAAATTGCTAAACTTTAGAAAACATCAATAAGTTAGTTATCAAGCTAGTGAGCTACAAGTGAACATCATTGCAAATAAATGAAAAACAAAAATGAAGTATATAAAATATATATTCTCTTACTCGTATGTATTGTCGACGACAAGCCAGCATCCAGGGTTTTTGTAGATATCCGAGATCCTGTGCTTATACAAGTTATTACACATAAAAGAACCATACATATTAAGTAGGAGTAAAGGCAAAAAAAAAAAAAACGACAACTTTTCTTCCGATTAATATGCATACGCGATATGTATATGTGTTCGAGTAAGAGAGAGAGAAAACGAGAAGAAAGTGAGGAGAGAGAAAACCTGTACAAGGGGTTCCGGGATTTATGCAGAAATGTCTTCTCTAACCAGTCTAAGGCAAAAAAAAAATAAGAATCCACATTTCGAGTGAGTTATTCAATATAATCAACATCGGGAAAAATAAGAACTCGGCAAATCAAATTTAAATCGAGTGTCAACAGAAAAGGGAGCTTTTTTTAGTCAGATATTAATTAACCTGCATCGGGATAAAGTGTTTGTGGATCACCGGGGCCCGCTACAATGTCCGTCATCTGGAACGATATGTGTGAATGGAATTGAGGTAGTATGGTGCAAACATGAAAACAATGTTCACATAATGTAAGAACAATGTTCACAAAAGCATGAAAACATCAATTGTAGTTTATATAGGCTGCAATCAATGATAATATCTTACAATATGCACAATTCAATCAACTTAAAATATTTGGATTTTCGACACTTCCTTCTGTAATGAAAAACGATATATTCAATCAATTTAACTTAAAATCCATTCATATACAATCAATTTAACTTGGTTAATAAAAAAAAAAAAAAAAAAAAAAAAAACTCAGAGCAAATATTGAATTACTTAAAAATTCCTACAATAGATGAATCGCCGCCTAACCAACCTGCCATCCACTGGCTATTACGAAAATCAGAAACTAATCAGATTTGCATCCACCGCAAACAAAGTAATTACAAAAGAAATGAAAACCAAAAAAATAATATATATATATATATATATATATATATATATATATATATATATACACGAGATCTGACTGATGACTTGCACACAATTCAACAGGAATAAAATCATTAAGCCACAACCCTACCGTAACAATATTTGCTTTGTTATTTGTTAACATGCCTGGAATGGAATGGATCTCGACAATTAGAGAATTTTTAGGAGCACATATTTAAACAGAAAAAAAAAAGCTAAAAAAATACATACAATTATAGGGAAAAAAAAAAGGATAATACAGTGATTGTTATAAGCATAAAAGAAGCAAATGGCAGAGGGTTGGAGTCAAGATGAATTGTAGGCGGCGGAGAGAACAAGGAAGAAAAAGGCAAATAAAAAAGAAAAAGAAAAAGAAAAAGAAAAAGAAAAAGAAAAAAGAAGTTATATGCTGGCCCACCAGAATGAATTGGGCAAGTATTAGTACTAAAATAAAATAATAAATCTATTTTCACTGGCAATTTTCAATCAAAAATCCACATGCGGAAAAAGTCAGCAATTCTTGACATGACTGACTCATGAATTAAAAAGAGTCTTCATTTGGTAATTGTGGTACTTACAAATTTTCTACTCTTGTTCCGTACCTTTTTTTTCTTTTTCTTTTTTTAATTAAATTCAGTTTTTCTTTCGTTTATGCATCTATAAAACTTAATATATATATTTTAGTATATTAAATATGTAAAAACAATAATTTAATTCTTCAATTACACATTCAAAATTTAAGAATCAACTCTAAAAAAAACAAAAAGAAAAAAACATTATCAATAGTGTTTAATTTGTAAATAATCGAACCTACAAGTACTTTATAATTTGTTATAACCTTAAGAAATTTAAATAAAAATACATTTGTTGGACTATTTTATAAAAAAAAAGATATATCTATCCCACTTTGATTTTTCAAACCTTTTCTAACTAATATATAAAGTTTTATTAGATTATCTAAATTTTGACTAAGAAATGAAGTAGGACTGCATAACGCATGCGGGAGATGACCGTTTGACAGGATTAAGCATTCATTGAGTGGCTATCTCATTGGCTAAGCTAAATACATGTCTTAGTGGTTAAGAGTTGTGTCTGAATGTTGAGTAATTATTTTAATTTTAATTTTATTTGTTTTATCTGATTCTGATTAACATATATAAATACACACTAATTTTAAGCATGATCTACATAATCAATAAAATTTAAAATTTAAAATATTTAAAATATTTAACATAGATAAAAAGTAAAATTCGAACAACTAATAAATATAACATTCACAAATAAAAATAGTTAAAATGTGGAAATACTTTAAAGTCGCTAAGATTGACCTAAAAGATTAAAGTCACTAAAATCAACGTTAAATATTTAATAAATTCAAATTGGTCACTCAATGCATCATCCGAGTTGCTATCTCATCGCGCCCATTATCCATATACTACATGTCTTCGAACTCCCACCATGGTTCGTTGGTTTACCATCATTCTCATGGTCTTGTCCATTCTCTTTCGCACCATCAAAAAGGCATATTGGGTCGATCAAGCTCTTCAAAAAATTTATCCCTAATACGCTCTTTTCTTATAAAATTATGTACCGCAAAACAAGCAATCACTATATTTCTTTGCACATCTAATGAAAAAAGGGGCCATCTTTTCTAAAATCGGAAATCTATTTTTCAGAACTCCATAAGTTCGTTCAATGACATTCCTTAGTTGAGCATTAGCATGGTTAAAAAATTTCTTCTTTAGTCAAAGCACGTCTACGACGATAGTCTTCTAACCAATATCTCACATTGCGATACCACTAGGCCAAAACAGCTCACTTGCGACGTTTTTTTTTGCGACGATTCCAAAATCGTCGCTAGTTTGCGACGATTTTGACTAAAAAACGTCGTAAGATATCGGAAAATAAGATTTCGATGGAATATCTCGCGACGATAATAGTAATCGTCGCAACTATGCGACTAATCTCATTAAAACGTCGCAAACGAAAATAATAATAATAAAGCACTCTCGTAGCGACGTTTTTATATAAGCGACGCATGAAAAATATTTTTTGCAATTTATTATTTACCTTAGCGACGAATATCGCTAGTGCAATTGTGAAAAAAAACATTTTATTGGGTTGGCGACGAATTTGGATAAACGTAGCGTAATAAAGAGGAAATATTAAATAATATTTATTCGTAGCGACGAAAAGAGTTTATTCGTCGCAAGTAAAATATTTTGTTAAAAAAAATTATAATTAGTATTTGCGACTATAGTGTAATAATCGCTAAAATAATTATTGAAAAAATCTCGCTTTTCTATAGCAACGTTGCCTATAGAAACGTCGCAAGTCTATTTAATTTTTTTTGGTGTGCAACGAAAGTGTTTAAAAACGTCGCTACGAGATTCGTTTAAATCTGACGTTGCGACAATTCGTTAGGAATCGTCGCAAACAATTTAATTAGACGGCAGGCCTTAATCCCATTTTCCCCATTTTCTCCAATTTTCTTCTCGTTTCTCTCTCTTTCTTTCTTCTCTTCCCCTCCGCCGGCGCCCCCCCTCCGCCTCCGCCACCGGCGTCCGCCGCTGCCGCTGCTCTCCGTCGTCCCCCGTCCGCCGCTGCGCTCCTCCGCCCATCTCTCCACCGTCAGCCCATCTCTCCGCCGTTGCTCTCCGCCATCCGCCCATCTCTCCGTCGTCCGCCGCTGCTCTCCGCCGTCAATAGCTAGCCCTAATTTGCTCCTCTCTACCTAGCTCTCGATCAACAACCACAAAAAGGTAACTTTGATCTCCATGCTTATGTCAACATGAATTGTTAGAATTTGTTTGGTTTTTGGATATCTGAAAACTTTGTTATAGTTTATTATGTGAGTGTTGAATTTGTATTTCGATCAAATCTAAATATTTGTTGTGCAACTCGAACTGTTGATTCGGTGTGCAAATCTGAATTTTCGGTGTGAAATGACTCAATTTAATTCTATTTAATGAAGCCCAACAGTTTATGTTGCTAAGCCTAAAAAACCGGAGTTGTAGTATTTGCACTTTGATTTTCTTCTTCGGTTTGGTTCTGTTTGGTTTGCTGTAAAACAGCGAGTAAAAAGGTGCAAAGTGTCTGTTTGTTAAGTGGGTTTCTCTGTGCTACTTCCCAGATCTCTCCCCAAACTTTGGCCTTGCTCTCTTATTCGTCGATAATTTTATTGTGGTTCAAGAGTCCTAGTATCTTCAAATATTGATGGTTTCCTAAATTTTCCTCACTCTTCAAGATATTTAACTTTTTTTCTTCTAAATTTTCAGTGTATTTAATATTTTCTTTCTAAATTTTCGTATGTACACGAGTGAATTTTTACATTTTTTTATTGATTTTTATGAATTATCATCATCATCATCATTACTATTATTATTATTATTATTATTATTATTATTATTATTATTATTATTATTATTATTATTATTATTATTATTATTATTATTATTATTATTATTATTATTATTATTATTATTATTATTATTATTATTATTATTATTATTATTATTATTATTATTATTATTATTATTATTATTATTATTATTATTATTATTATTATTATTATTATTATTATTATTATTATTATTATTATTATTATTATTATTATTATTATTATTATTATTATTATTATTATTATTATTATTATTATTATTATTATTATTATTATTATTATTATTATTATTATTATTATTATTATTATTATTATTATTATTATTATTATTATTATTATTATTATTATTATTATTATTATTATTATTATTATTATTATTATTATTATTATTGAATCGGCGAATTGAAAAAATGCGGTTCAAATTTCTACCCTGGTACTGGTCCGTGAAAAATGTCACATGAAACTTGATTGTGAACAAGAATATTCATGATCATGGGAGAATTTATTGTATTATAGGCAAACAACTAGGTAAAATTCATTTTCATCCCTAACGTTTGTAGTCAAAATCAAATTATTCCTTATGTTTCTTAGTTTGTTCAATGTCATCCTTCAAACATAATTTTCTTGTCAAAATAAAACATATTTTACATTATGCCCACATTGCCCTTCAAACCCAGGATGGAAATGAATTTTATCTAATTTGATCTTTGCGAATTCTGAAAATTTGAAAATGATAGAGAAAATAATAATAATAAAAATCTAAATTTGTTTTAGATTTAAAATCCATAAGAGTAATAAACTGGGTAAATTACAGTTATACTTCTAAGGTATGCTAAAATAATTTTAAGGTTCCTTCAGAATCGGTAATTACAATCACCCATGAACCATTGTTAGAAACCCTAACGGAATAATGCATTGGATAAGTTATTCGATTAGGGTTCAAACAGACTATTAGTTTCAGGTAGTGGTAAAAACAATATAGAGTTAGGGAGTGACATGACTCTTATAACATTTCTTAAATCCTTATCATTTTATATAAGATTTATAAAATTTCATTTATGGTTGCATTAACGGCCCCTCAGGAAACAAATATAATGCCTATCGGTGCTCAGATAATTGTTTCAGTGGTGTGGCTGTAATTACCAATATCACATGAACTTTAAACATATCTCACAGGAACCTTAAACTTATTTTTCGTTGTGAATTTTTTCGCGCATTTTGTACGCCGAAGTTATGTTGGAGGTAAAACAAAATAACAATTAAATTTGTTAATTTGCACCCTAGAAATAAAAAACCAATAAACGATGAAATTATCTTCATTATGGTTTAAATATTCAATTAAGGGTGCACTGTGAATGATTTATTTTTCGAGGCTGCAAAGTGTTATTAGTTTTTCCAATGGTGCAAAGTGCCAAAACACTATATTTCCTATTTTGGAAGGATTTTTTGTGGTACGATTTCCAAAATTTCGATTTCCAAATTTTCCGAAAACATCGGATCGAAATCATAATTGCATATAAAATATTTAGAATTTCTGAATTCCAATCCGAAATGTCCGAATAATTCGATTTTTTCCGGAAATTATTACTATTTATGAACTATTAAATATTATTATATTATGCATCTTATTTCCCAATCACTACTTCGGTCTTGCGCAAGTCTTTCATATAAACTCTACTTTAGCAAAGCAAATTTACTCCTCCTCCTCATTCATCTTCCTCTGCATCTTCCACTTCTTCCTCCTCCTCTACTCCTCCTCCTTGTAAAGCCGTTGTTTGTGTCCATCTCGTATTTTATTTATCGATCTTAATATTAGGTAATTTTTTTATCATTTTTCTATCCTCTTTTCTTCAGCCTTTTTAGCATATGGATTATGGTATTATCAGTTTATTTGATTGTTTTTGCCAAGGATTTTTGATATATACAGTAGATATTATGACTTTATGAAAGAATTTCGAAAAATTCCGAAATTCCAAATATTCCGAAAACATCGGAATCAGAATCAGAACGCGTAAAACACCTCCAAAAAACTTGGTAATTTTCCGAAAAGCCCCATTTCCGATCTGATCCGTTCGATTTCAACCCTTAATGAGGACCGAGCGTGACAGTAAGGGCATCTTCTACCCAAATTGAATTATATTCACCAAGTTGTAGAAACGAAGTGCAGACGATTGGAAGAGACAAAGTGCAGAGAGAGAAAAAAGAAAAAAAGAAAAAAACAACTCTTGAAAGGGGAAAAAGGCAACTAGGATATTTCAATCGAATAAGGGTGTTATTGGTATTGGTAAAAAGAATTATTATGAAATAAGAGGGTGTTTGGCTAAGCTTATTTTAAACAGCTCATAAGTTGTTACGTCTGATAAAATATTTTAAGAGCTGATAAGTTGTTACATCTTATTTTTACGATTGATTTTTAGAGTATTTGGATAATAAGTTTATTTCTTGTTTATTTCCTTTTTGTACTCATTATAAGATCTTAAATAAAAATGTGAGGTAGAGATACTTTTTAAAAAAAATCTTATTTGCTCTCCAACAACTTATTTTAAAGAAAGTAAGATCTTTTTTTAAAAAAATTACCAAACACTTTGGAAGAGCTTATAAGCTCATTTTAACATCTTATAAGCTTAGCCAAACACCATCTAAGTTCACCACATGACAAACAAGCAAGTGAAAAAAGTCACCGTTATGTTTGATAGAAAAGTGGACGATCGCTACACACTCATAAGTCATAACCACAATGGGGTGATATGCTTATTATAGAACCACAAGGGGCTTATGTGCCAAATAGGCAAACCATATGGGGTTAAGTGCTATTTACCCTAATTAATATTTAACAAACTAATCAACAATTGATGATTATTGCTATAGAGAGAAGTAGCAGAGCAATAACAATAATAAATTGCTTTGACATATATTTATAGGATTCACACACGTAATTCGGAACACTTAACGAAACAATGTGAAAGGGAAGACTATTAATAGAAGCAAATCGTCCACTTAACGAAACAATGTGAAAGGGAAGACTATTAATAGAAGCAAATCGTCGGCATAAATAAGCTTGACATCATTGTTCTAGGCATTGCCATCAAAATATTGTCAAATAAAAAGAAATTCTAGATGCACACAGCCCTAATACATAAAGATAAATATAGTTCAGAACACAAATGCGTAAAGAGACAAATGTAGTTCACAACTCTGATTACATGAAAAGCAACACCACTTACTATATTCAACCTGTTTTCAACCAACCAACAAACCCCTGCAAATGAAAAAAAAAAAAAGCTGTTAAAATTTCCAGCAGGTACAAATTAAAAGAAAGTGCAAATTACTTCGAACACTGCATAGCAATTGATTGAAGTATATTGCAACTTTGGAAGACAGAGGTAAAGAGCGACACATTAGTGAATTTCTCCTACATTAATTTGAACATATAGGACCTACACCATGTAGACAAGCCCAACTACTAAAGAGTAACTACGTTCAGTAAGTTGTTTCAGATTTCCATATCTATATGGATCACTACAAAGTTATTTGATGCTACTTTGATTGCAGTCGTTGATCTTGATTTGAGCGAATGTTAAGTTATAAACACCACTTTTAATACAACAGAACCAGCTAATAAAAAAAATGCCCATCATGTCCTCAACGTGCAGTTTATAACTATTATATGCTCATAATTATTTATATATGAATGTAATGTCGGGATGTGAATGTAATGTGAGGTGGAGAGGGGGATGACTAACAAATCTCTTTCAATAAATCCCAAATCATGAATCGGTGATTTTGTGTGGATTCATCATTAAAGAGACACATAAGAGAAATTTTGAGTCCGAATAGTTAAAATACAGCACATATAAGTGCAACGAATTCTTATGAATGAATGCCTACATCAAGGCTAAGAAGAGCATAGTGTACCAGCTCACACAATTATCTTCAACTATCCGCCAGCAAATGAGACCTTAACATACGAATGCAGGTTAAAAAGACAATTCACTTAGGGTGCATTTGGATGGATTGAAATATTGAATTTCAGATTTTTTCTTTTTTTTACCTATATCACAGCTAGGTAGCAACAACTTGAACATATTTCACTTCAGTTTGACCGGTTTCGTAGTAAATCTCCGTTTTGAAAGTTTGGACTTTTTCGGAACCCTGGGGCTTGGCGGTGAACGTCAAACACAATACACGACCGGAGCACATATATTTGGTTGCTCTGATCACATCCGCCACATAGTATCTGATGGACTAAATACGTGCACACACAACAAAAGAGACAACAAGTGATTAAATACTAAAAAAGAATATCTAAATTATTTTTAAAAAATAAAGGAAAGAATAAAACCACATACACATGTTTTGCTGAAGTAACCGATTGCTATTCTAGCAGCTTCATCAAGATCTCGCATTATCTTGGGATTAGTGGGATTTTCTTTGGCGGTAGAATCCCGGTCATAGATGAGAGTCTGTAATAAAAAAAAAATTATAAAAATAAATGAAATTAGAAGAAATTAATTAAAAAAGAAAAAGAAGAAAAAAAAGGAACGTACATAAGTCTCGCAAAAATCCTTTTCTTCCAATTTATTGATTTGTTTGCATATCTTATTGATCCGCTTGTTCTCTTTAAATATATCCTCCAATTTTTCGAGTTGTCTGCGAATCTTATTGATCCGCTTCTTCGTCTCCGTATACTTGACGTTCTTCTTCTGCTCCGGCGGACATTTGGACTTCACCTTCATCTCCGGCGGATATTTCTCGATTTCTGAATCTCTGCCGTGCAATTTCGGAAAAAACTTTATCGAACACAGAGTTGTAAATTGTAATCTGAGAAGCCCTAGTCGATTTTTGAGAGTTGTTTTTTAGGCTGGGTTGGGCTGTGGCAGATCTTTTACCAAATTGAAATTTGTTAATGGGCTTTGATTGGCTTTTTGATAGATTGCATGTAGAGGCGGAAATCTAAAAGCAATTTTTTATTTCCGTCAATTTCCAAAAAAATATCCGAATTTGTAACCCTTCATCTTATTCCAATTTCTGAAATTCTGATTTCATATTTTTTATGATTTTTTTTATTGGAGTCGGATGTCTATAAATATTTTAATTAGTGATGTGTCCTTAATTTCACTCTATATGGCATATTGATTGGTGTCAATAAATAATCAAAAAACATCATTATATTTATGAGCAATATTCATGATCAAGGGAGAAAATATTGGCTAGCAGCGTCGGAAGTCCAATTTATTGTATTATAGGCAAACAACTAGGTAAAATTCATTTTCATCCCTAACGTTTGTAGTCAAAATCAAATTATTCCTTATGTTTCTTAGTTTGTTCAATGTCATCCTTCAAACATAATTTTCTTGTCAAAATAAAACATATTTTACATTATGCCCACATTGCCCTTCAAACCCAGGGATGGAAATGAATTTTATCTAATTTGACCGTTGCGAATTCTCAAAATTAAAATATGATAGAGAAAATAATAATAATAAAAAATCTAAATTTGTTTTAGATTTAAAGTCCATAAGAGTAATAAACTAGGTAAATTATAGTTATACTTCTGAGGTATGCTAAAATAATTTTAAGGTCCCTGCAGAATCGGTAATTACAATCACCCATAAAACGTTGTTAGAAATCCTAACGGAATAATGCACATGATAAGTTATTCGATTAGGGTTCAAACTGACTATTAGTTTCAGATAGTGATAAAAAAAATATAGAGTTAGTGAGTGACATGACTCTTATAACATTTCTTAAATCCTTATTATTTTATACAAGATTTATAAAATTTCATTTATGGTTGCATTAACGGCCCATCAGGAAACAAATATAATGCCTATCGGTACTCAGGACATGAAATCTTGGCTTCAATAATTGTTTTAGTGGTGTGGCTATAATTACCAATATCACAGAAACCTTAAACTTATATTAGCATATCTCATAGGGAACGTATGTATATATATTATATACAGTTTTGCGTTAGGGATTATTTTGTAGACTCCTCTCATTTCCAAATTATATAGAGCGAACTACCAAGTGGATTACACTCTAGGGGAAACCCCCCTCATTTCGAAAATATTTTGACATACCCCCCTGGACCACCCTGAAATCCCTATAATACCCTTTTTAAAATCAGTTTTAAACCCTAGCCCAACACATTTCGGTCTCTCTCTTCCTCTCCAAGATTCAAAATCCCGCCTTCACGAACCTCCCACGGGCGAAATTGCTTCCCGGAGACCGGAGTCATAACTCTCTCTCCGGTGGTCGAAATTCGATGGTTTAACTACTGTTGGATTCCTCTCATCGAGCGCTTTCTTTTGGTGGTTATTTCATTCAGTTTGGAGCGCTGATCTATTTCTGCAATTGTTTTTCATTCGACGACGGTGGTCTTGACGAAGGTGTAATTTATGTTCCACCAGTCGAAATTTGACGGGCTACCCACCGTTGGATTCCTCTCGTCGAGATCTATATTTTGATGGTAATTTTGTTTATTTTTATGTTTTCAGATTTATTTATATATTTTTTTGCATTTGTGGGCGCACGGAACCGTGGGTGGTTATTACCGGCGACTAGGGTTTTGGTAGGAGGCGAGGGGGTGAGGAGTTACTGTCTGATTGATTTAAAATCTGTAGCATTTCCCAGCAATAACCTCTCTATGTATCTCTCGATCTCTTAGTGTTTGTTGATTTTTGAGTGTTTTGATGTTTCTTCAAATTTTGTTGATTTGCATTAAAGGAATTTTTTTTTGTTTCGATTTTGCAATTGCAGCGTAATGGAAGCCATTGATCCTCTCCTTGAAGGTGTCAAAAAATTTGGTTGAAGTTATATATACTTCAAAGTTACAGTTTTCTGCAGACTGTATACATTACTATACATATAGTAACATGTAGTTACATATGCATATATTTGTGTATTTTCGATTTGTATTTTATTGGTTTTGAGGTGATTTATAATAAACATATTTAAATTTATATTTTTTTGTTGGTGTTTATGAATTTCTTTTGTATAAGACAGTATTCGTGTATGTATACAATTGATCGACTAAAAATATGGGGTAAAAAAGCGAATATAACTACGAATTACTATATATACTATAGTTACATGTAGTTATTTTCAGTACAGCAAACATATTGTTTTGAAAATTAAAAAAAAATTAATTTTTTTTTTTAAATTAAAAAAATTAAAAAATTAAAAAAGTTAAAAATATATATATATATATATATATATATATATATATATATATATATATATATATATATATATATATATATATATATATATATATATATATATATATATATATATATATATATATATATATAAATTTAACAAACAGGTTTATTATTAAAAAAAATAAAAATTAATAATAATAAATAAATCAACGAAAATGATAAATGCAGGACCAGAAATGCTGAATGCAGTTTGGCCGAAAATTGCATATAAGGGTAGTATAGTACTTTCACTTCTCTAGGGGGTATGTCAAATGATGATTTGGGCTTGTGTTTATCCCTTGTTTATTTGGTGTCTAGGGGGTGTGTGAAATAACCCATTTGCGTTATAATAATAAAATATTTTGATTTATAGTAAATCTTATTAATAAAAGCAAGGTTGATCTTCCTAACTCTAAAGTTTTTTCTCCCACTCATTTAATAGCTATAATTTTTATTTATTTAATTATTAGCTCCTATTTTTTTGCCTCAAATTTATGCAATTAATTATTGGTTCCTATTATTAATTTCATCGGTATAATGTATTACTTATCTTATTAATAAAAAAGTAGATTGCTCTTGGTCATAAGTAAGATTGCTCTTGGTCATGCTTAAGGTTTTCATCCCGCTCATTTGATAGTTATAATTAGTATTTATTTAATTAATTTTATTTAATATAATTTATTTTGACAATATTTAATTATTGGCTCCTATTCCAAGTAATTACTTGATGTTTTTAAGAATAAAAAAGGGGGAAAAAAGGGACTGTATTGGAGAAATAGAAGTTGGGTGAGAAGAATTTAACTAGAAAAATTTGTATTCATTTTACTATTATATTTCATTTTCAATTCGTCTAATATATTATTTTTAGTCTATATTTATTGTTTTCAATCTTTCAATTTGCTAATTTCATTTCCTACTGCATTTTTTATTTAACTTTTGTAAAATCTAACTTTAAGTTGTTGCTTATACTAATGTTTATAATTTACTGAATGGATGCACATAACTTAATACAATTCCTAATCAAAAATATATATGTTGTGCATTGCACGAGAGGTGTTACTAATTGTAACATGGTGTTACCAATTGTAACATGATGTTTACAAATCTTAGGAAAATTTCTACCTTAACTGAGATGAGATAAATATACAACTATATTACCTTAGAAACATAAAGTTAACTTAATAAACATGGGAAAAGGGTTTATGTATAGGGGATTATCATCAATACATACTAGTACTTCACCCGTGCGTTGCACGGGGTATTCATCGTAAAAATAAATATTTGATTTTAAAAAAAGTCATCGAAATAGTAAGTTTTGTTTGATTATGTAAATTTTGACTAAGAAAACAAGTAGGACTGCATCACGCATACGGGAGTATTTAAAATATCATTGCGATACGGAACCATAAATCCTCTAGTATGTGTGTATGTTGCATCACTAAGATAGTATTTACCTGTAATAACATGGTCGGTCCAATAGATTTCTATATTAAATAACAAACTAAATTAAGTAGTGAAAAGAGTGAGCGGTTCAGATAAATGGAAAAGTATAAGAATTTATTACCTTTGTTAAAATTTGATGCAAAACAACTGCAAAACATCGAGAAGTTCATTATATATTATATATCAAATGCTCTAACATAATGAACAAAAACCTTTTATTTGGGATTTACCGAATGTGATAACATGAAAAGCAATTCCGCTAGCATCATTTCTACTCATACATATACAATTTTTTTTAATTGTTGTTTGGCTTTTGGATATTTGGGCCCAGAAAAAATAAAGAGAGAAATAACCATTTTTTTTTTTTTAGAGCATTATTGACTACACTACATCATTACGTTTGATAAATATATATATATATATACTAATTTGTTTTATGGGGCCCTTTCGAAGTTGGGGCCCAAAACAAATGTTTCCCTCGCAACACCTATGGGCTGGTCCTGTGTAATAATAATAAAAATAATTTGAGATCTTGATTTAACGTATAAAGAATTAGAATTTATAGTTTGAATTTAAAGTAATACCAGTGAGACGCAGTGGAAAACCATTTCTCGAATCCGCAACTGTATCTGTTAAGACTCTTGCATCATGTGTTACCCCTTTCCAACCTACTCAAACGAACGTAAACATTATATTAAATTCGCATATTCCTATAACATTTTGATAGCATTGATCATTTCCTCTATCCATGTACATAGTTTGCTTTGAAATTGGAACAACGGCATGTACTAGTGTTCCATCAAATGCACCAACCGCTCCCTACATTTAGATTAAAAATAAGTTACAGAAATGAGAAGAGAATTAAATAATGATGGAAAAAATGAAACGATACACAATATCTACCTTAAAAATTCGGTGTAACCTCCTAAATCTTGCCGACATATTTGGATTCGAGTCAAATGTTGTTGGTACTATTATGTCCCTTGCCATATTCATCATTGCCCTCAACACTTCATGAAAATACGCATGAACTGTTTGCGAAGAGTGTTAAAATCTACCCTTCACTACACAAAGACGCTTATTATGCTCAATAATTTGCAAGAACATTGCCATTTTTTCTTCTACTAATACATCATGCGGCCACCCTCGTTGTCTAAACTCAAACGAATCTATGCAACACGGGACATGCGCATTAATTCAATACATTGTGTGTCTGATCCAGATAAGAGTTCCAATGTGTAAGCATGTCCCGACAATGTTGAATTGTTATCTCTGTTTCTTGGTACATGCATCAAATATCTCGATCGAATTTGTGTGTACCAATAGATCATCATCAATATCATAATCTCGTAAATTTTTATATTTGACATGTTAACAAAAATGATCACTACATTAAATATTTGAGGATGCAAACTATCATTAACAAAATATTGAATCATAAAGGGAATCCAATTCACAAGGTAAATGTAAAACAACTCTATTATTATAAAAATTACCAACTAAACAAGTCTGACCTTACTAAAATTGAAACTAATAACATAAAAAGTTTGCAATAACTTACAAAACTTAAAACAAATCCATCACCATAAATAAATACTACTAATTCTTAAAATTTGAGACATAAGCCATTGCAAGTTAAAATTCAAATCCCGTATTTTGTCCAATTCTTTTAATATATGCTTTCAGAACTCCGACATTATCCTTAGGAAGCGACATTAATTTTAGTTTAATCACGTGCATCACACGGGTCGAAAATCTAGTTTATAATAATAATAAAGCTATTGGGTCCAATATTTATCTAGTAATTTTTTTTATCTATTAGACACACATGATTAAAACTTTATAGTCTGTGTGAAGCCCGCGTATTTTTCACAAAAGTTGGAGTACTTAGAGGATATTTCTCTAAACTTATTTTAAACTTTGATAAACTCTTACATCTGATAAAAATGTTTTAAAAGTTGATAAGTTGTTAAATCTTATTTCCAGCATTAATTTTTAGAGCGTTTGGATAATGAGTTTATTTCATATTTTTACTCATTATAAAATCTTAAATAAAAAGGTTGCGTAGATGTACTTTTTAAAAAGATCTTATTTCATCTCCAACAGTTTATTTTAACAAAATTAACATCTTCTTTTTTAAATTACCAAACACTTTGAAAGATCTTATAAACTTTAAAATATTTTATAAGCTTCTTTTAACATTTTATAAAATTAGCTAAACACCCTCTTAGTTTATATATAAAATTAAAATGAAAATGTATATGTGTTGTATGAAGCCCAAAACATAGTAATATTCATGTTAAAATATTAAACACAATAAATGCTATAATTATTGGTTCATACATATGAGCATTTAATTTGTTTTTATTTTTATTTGGGTCCAAGATTTAAACAATATAGTGTTTTATTGTGATATTTATTTTTATTAAATAATATATGATTTATTAAAGTATTTAACATAATAAATATTATAATTCTAAAACTTTCAAATTAGATCAATTTCATTTTCGTCCCTAGATCTTGAAGGGCAATGTGAGCATTGATTAAAAAAATATTTGATTTTGATGTTGAAATTGGGCCTAGAGGATGATATTGAACCAAATCAAATCTTCACGAACTAATTTTATTTTGACCATACAAATTCAGAATGAATTTTACCCCAAACAACATTAACAATAACTTCGACTATATCTTTATAAATTGTCAAAAATTTAGAAATAGTTGATTCACAAAAGCTATACCATAAACCGACACACAATATGAGGGGTAATGAGGCAGACCTCCTCATTAGGAAAAATATTAGAACTAAACACCCTATTTTATTTTAAATGGGTCAAATCCCCTCAACTTTTCTATCAGTACCTAAACTATCCTTGTATAGAATTTATAGTTTGAATTTAAAGTAATACCAGTGAGACGCAGTGGAAAACCATTTCTCGGATCCGCAACTGTATCTGTTAAGACTCTTGCATCATGTGTTACCCCTTTACAACCTACTCAAACGAACGTAAACATTATATTAAATTCGCATATTCCTATAACATTTTGATAGCATTGATTATTTCCTCTATATAGTTTGCTTTGAAATTGGAACAACGGCATGTACTAGTGTTCCATCAAATGCACCAACCGCTCCCTACATTTAGATTAAAAATAAGTTACGGAAATGAGAAGAGAATTAAATAATGATGGAAAAAATGAAACGATACACAATATCTACCTTAAAAATTCGGTGTAACCTCCTAAAAAATTTGAACTTCCCGTTCTCTAGTGCACGGAAACTTGAAGATTCTTCAAGCAATCCTAGATCATTCAAAAAAAAATTATTACTTAGGAATAAAGTAAAACAAAAAAGAAAAAAAAAACTAAAACCCTAGATTCCCGTCCTCTAGGGGAAGATTACTTAATTTTTTTATACTTCCCCGTGTTGTACAACACGATTACACCCTTCAAAAAAAAATTCTTCGTTTTTACCTCGTAAAAGTAATCTTGATCGGCTATCGAAGAAGATGTTGTTGTTTGGTTTCAATATAAGCTTGTTTCTTAGATCTACAAATTCAGTGTCGCACTATTTGTTGATTCGTAAATATTTGTTTCCTATAAAATTTATTTTATCAGAGTCCACGACAAAGAAGAGATCATTGTTGTGGCGAAAAACACAAAATATTGTACATCTACACCCAGAGTCAACTATAAAACACGGGTATTTCAGTATATTGTTCTCAAAGTCAACTATAAAGATTAGATAGTCAACCATAATTTTTCCTATGTCAACTATATAACAATGGTAGTCAACTATAAAAAAATTGGTAGTTAACTATATTGCTGCCAGAGTCAACCATAAAAATTATATAGTCAACTATATTTTTCCAATGTAAACTATAAAAAAATGGTAGTCAACTATATTTTTTTCATTAATTCACTATATCTTATATCTTATATATAAAAGAAAGAAACGTTGGGCAACCCTAAAAAACCCTAATGGTATTCCTGTAATTAAATATTTTTAATATGTTTTTTCTCTACTAATTTTTAACAATTATCAAAATTAAAACTAAATCCTGAAGAATCCTATATAATGGTACTTTTGTAATTATTTATTATTAATAATTTTTTGTCTACTAATGTTTTAACCATAATTTTCAACAATTATCAATCTCCTATTTTTCATCAATATATCTCAAATCTAAAGAGATAAAGATAGAAATTCGATTCGTTATTAATCTATATAAGTGGATTATAAATCTTAATATATCATATTTAAAAAAAAAAAATCTAATGTTATATAAACTATGAATTATACTACATTATTAAATTTTACTATGTTAGTATTCTATATTTTCTTATCATGTATTAAATTGATTATTTTTTTCACTTTTGAAATAATATCACGGGCATCGTACAGGGAGAAAATGCTAGTTATTTTTCAATTTAAGATAACATAGTATAAAAATATCATTTGCGGTGAAAGCATGACATGTCATAGAGTAGATAATAGATTGATTTCAACGACAAAAAATGAGATGTAGAAGAAAAGGCAAGGCAGTGAGAAGGAATGGAGAAAAATAAACAGAAAAAAAAAAAAAGAGAAAGAGACAAGAAGAAAGAAAATGGGGGAAGAGAGAGAAGAGATGAAAGAAGAACAATAAAAGGAAAAACACGTCAAAGTGAGGAAAAAAAGGAAGAGAGAGAAATGAATGAAGAATATAAATGACGGATAAGAGAGAAATAACGAGAAAAGACATGGCAAAAAAGGATATAATGTGCATTAACATTGGACTAAGGCGGCCACACAATTCAATATATGGTTTGTTTGTTTACAAAGGATCAATTATTAATTGGGCCCTGATGCGATCTCTTGAGTATCATAAGATTTCTTTACTAAACGTAAGAAATATCTTCTTTATTATTTCTCTTCATTATAAAACCCTAACACAATACGACTATTTAAAGAGAATAAAACCCTAGAATCCTAATCTAACTAGGAAAGATAATTACTTATACTAATTAAATACTTAATATATATAATAACCCTAAACAGACGTGGGCTATATTCATTATAAATAAACTATTCTAATTAATTAATAATAAAATACTAACTAACTAATAATTAAATAATATATTAAATAATAAATCGTATAAACCACCCCTCTTGAAATGAACCTTGTCCTCAAGGTTCGAGTCAATTTGCGTTTCCACCTATGTTTGACTTCATCGACTTGCTTCCCGATTGACTCCGACTCTGACTCCGAAAAACATGATGAACGATCAAGATCTTTACCACATTGTTTATGTTGATCGAACGAACTCCTAAAGGCTTTTGGAAAGATTCTCAATATTTTTCCCGATAAATAAGCCTCTTCAATTACCTTTTCAGATTCCGGTTCATTCACAATCACCAATTCTTGTTCGTCTTTTTTTCCTTTCAACATCATGGAAATCTCCCAATATCCATTGTAGTTCTTCATTCTCATCTTTAGTTAATTCCTCATCTTCGTCCCAAATTACCTGAGTTAAGACGAGTGATTCTTCGTTCTCCTCCTTGGTTGGTTTCTCGTCTTCATCCCAAATTACTTCAACTGAATCCAATAATTTTTCTTTCGGCGAACTCACAAAAAATTGGGGCTCTTCGAAAAAGTCATCATCGTCTTCTTCCTCTCCCTCCGACGATAGGCTTGGCAGTGGCGGTGGAGGCGATGGCCGTGGCGGTGACGGGCAGCGGCCCCTTCGGCTTTTGTGATGGCGTTGACGTCGTCCTTGACTTTGTTCGAGCAATTTCTGAAAATTAATCCGTAATTTCTCTACGGATTTCTCCAATCGCTCTAACCGTCTTGTTTCTGACATCGTGATTTTCACAAAGTTTTGATGTGATCTCAACTTTGCTCCAGCGTAGCTTTGATGTAATCGCTGCCTTGCTAACGAAGCGTTGGTGTTAATCGCAACTTCGCTCTGATACCAATTGATACGATCTCTTGAGTATCATAAGATTTCTTTACTAAACGTAAGAAAACTCTTCTTTATTATTTCTCTTCATTATAAAACCCTAGCACAATACGACTATTTAAAGAGAATAAAACCCTAGAATCCTAATCTAACTAGGAAAGATAATTACTTATACTAATTAAATACTTAATATATATAATAACCCTAAACAGACGTAGGCTATATTCATTATAAATAAACTATTCTAATTAATTAATAATAAAATACTAACTAACTAATAATTAAATAATATATTAAATAATAAATCGTATCAGGCCATACTTGATTATTTTACCTAATGAGGGGGGTTATCCGTCATTTTCCCGTCAATTAATGGTGAATATCCAAATATACATACAACCATGTTTTTCTCAGAACAACTCTAATACTAGGCATAAAAATTGTGCTATCAAATACTTATTTGATATTTGAGATAATATTATAATTTTGATTTAAAATTCATCTAGTCCAACCATAATTATCAAATTAATTGTCATTTGTAAGTTTATCGATTTATTTGTAATTGCCAGATGTCATATTCTAATTGGATGTTTATGAGGTTACATTTTTTATAACTCAAGTTTCAGAAAGTAATTTATATCTCATGAGGTGAATTATCACAATAATACATTCATTTGATAACTCCATCAGAGTTCAAAATTTCTATACTTTTATATGTAGATAGATAGTGGTTAAATGTTTGAATATTCTATTTGATAACCCATATGAGTTGCTCTTAGTTCAATAGAAAATCTGATTATTTACACATTAGCCTATACATAAAATTTAATATAACATTTAATATTTATATTTACATGTATAATGTACCCTACATTCGTCATCCCCCTAATCGATTTGATGAGATGATATTCATATCTAGAAGCAAAATATTACACTCTTCTTGCTCTATGATCTTGTCTACTAGCCCGACTCGTAAACTGCGTATTTTTCACCGAAACATCAAAAGGAGATCGAAACCCGATATCTTCTACAGCATCAACAGTCTTGAATAGTCGTCTTCTATTGACCTCCTCAACTAGCGAACGATGCAACAACTGGCTTCGAGTATCCACCAGTGACCGATTTCTCGTCAACCTAGGCATTTCAATCTCGGAGTTGCTTCTAGAAGCGGAAGCTTCTCTTGGTTCCACTATATTCTTGCTTTGTCTGTAGCAAACTTTAGCGAGATTTTGCCCGTTAACCGAGTTTTCTCCGGGATAGAATCTTGATGGGCTTAGCATATCTTCATAAGCCCAACCGGAATACTTCTCCGAATGCGAGGAGCTCTGAGAGCTCGTATCATCAAAGTATTCACCTTAAAAAGACAAATATTTGTTTTCTTTAAGTACGATTATTCATTATTAACCAATTGTTTTTTTTATTTTAATAAATGCATCGTCAAGGAAAAAACGAATACCTTGAAGCCAATTACTATTCTGAGGCCTCGTTTCCATCCTATGAGACGATAGTTGGGACGACGAGGAATGAGAGAAGAGAGTATATTGATGGTCATAATCATCTTCTTGATAATTATTCATTACATGAAAATGGGCTGGCTGCGGATGGTGGGCCCTCCAGTCGGGAACTAGACCCGATATTTCCCCATCGATCATATTCGCAATTTCCGATGGTCTCCAATCATTTATCTCCAACTCCTTCACCATTTCATTTGCGACTTCAAGGGCAGTATCATTAACAATATCAAACGGAAAGAATACATTCCTCACATCACCTAAAATTTAAAGAGACCACATACATCGGTAGGAAAAAAAAAAGAATCGAATAATGTGCTAAAACGACGAGGGACTTCAAAAAAATTGAGAGTTAGTTACCTTCTTTATCGGCTATCTGAACTTTGAGGAATATGGTTCCATCATCGGGGTTTAATTTCCCCGTTATAGTCATATTGGTTCTCGGAACATTATCATCCAATTGGAGGTGCTCAAATTCAATTTTGTCGTTCAGAAAAGGTTTTTGGTTTTTAATCGTTGACTCGGAGATCAGATCATCGAAATGATCAACGGCTAAAAATGGATCGAGCATTAGTTCTTTCGCGGATAATCTCTTCGATGCGGTTTCTAAGCATTTCCGAATGAATCTTTGTGCTTCCAAATCTTGAACTTTGTAAAACGCCCTCGGCTTTCTACCCTTTTAAACGAAATTCGAAACGGCATCGTGATTATTTACGCTTTTACCGTTTTATGCGAAATTTGTAATGTGCGTGAAAATAAAATCTTACCGATGTGACTTTCTTGTATATCTGAGCAGGGTTCGTGCATTCACTGTAGGGATATTCGGAAGTAATCATCTCAAGAACGCACATCCCGTACGAGTATACGTCGACCAGTTCGTTGTAGTTTTCTTCGTACAATTCCGGTGCCATAAACTCCGGCGTGCCTACAAAAAATGAAATACCAGAATACGAAATAGTTAATATTTACTAATATAGTCAAACTTATAAACCATATAATAAATGGTAGTTTTATCGAAGAAATCGTACCTATAACGCTGTGTGCTCTACACGAGCCTTGTAGAATTGCTGCCAATCCAAGATCGCCGATTTTGACTTGTCCGAGGTGGCCATTAACAAATATGTTATCGCACTTGAGGTCTCTGTGTATTACCGGTGGATCGTGGCCATGCAAATATACGAGGCCTTCGAGTATTTGGCGGGCCCATATCTTTATAGCTCGTATATTCACTCGCTTGTACTTTGCTCTGTATCTGCACATTAAATCAAATCCAATACCATAATGTTTCATATTACTTCTATTTTTCGAAAATTAAGCGTCCGCTTGAGTTTTTTGGTTAGAGAAACGTGTCGACACTCAGTTTGAAGCGGACATACAAAATTGACTTTTTCAAATTTGATCGAAATTGAATTGTAAAAAAACTTCAGAAAACTATACTAAGTTAATTATCAATTAAACTAGTAGTGGTGGGGGTAGAGAAAAAGTTACTCTCGGAGGGTGCCGGAAGTGAACATCTCGGTAATAAAATTGAATGTTCGGTTTCCGACGTCGACCCAAGAAGTGTGGAACCGGATGATGGAGTCGTGATCGAGCGTGCTGAGAAGGTGAACTTCCGAGTAGACCCTTTGCAAGTCGTCCGGCGATCGAAGCAAATCAACGAGCCTAACTTGATTCCATGCCACTTCTATCCCGAGCAATTCGTCGAGCGCCTTGTACACGGTTTTCGATGCTCCTTTCCCCAAAACTTCCTCAAACTGTGTCATATTATATAAATTCATACACAATCAATTAGGTGCTCTTCTTTCATTACATGTTCATTTATACATGATCTTAATCAAATCAAATCAAATCAAATTTAAATACATATATATATATATATATATATAAATACATATATATATATATATAAATAACTTCAAAAAAAAAAAAATTACTCGAAAATAACGGCCGGTTGGATCGGTTTCGAGGCAGCTATCCTCCGGTGTAGATTCATCTGGCTGCTGCTCAAATCTCACCTTATACATATTTGTTTCAAAATTCTGCAACAACGAGAATTGTAAGTAATATGTATCTATATACATATACATACATATATACATATAATATATGATGTAAAGTTGTAATAAATTGAGGTAGTAGTAAACATATTACAGCATAAAAGAGTAGTGGGAAACAGGGGAATTTTCAATCAATTAAATCCACGACTGAAACCACTACTACGAAAAATTCGCAATTATTGAAATGACTGATTAATTGGAAATAATATATATATACTGTTAATTTAAATAAAGAGGGAGCTTGAATTTTTCCTTTTTGAAAAAGAATTAAAAATTAAAAACTACATACATATATGTTGATGGAGCTGTAGTTTGGAGCAAGTGTTTATTTTCTGTGGGAAATAGTTTATAGATAATGATGTATATGTATAACTTATTCAATTATTATGATTATTGTTTTATTATTATATATATAGACCAGGTGGTAGAGGAAAATTAATAGATGAATTTGTTTGTTGTGGCATATAATTATGAGGGAAGAGTATATACCAGTTTGACTGTTCTCTTTTAATGGATATATTATATTTAGGGTAAATTGCACTTACACCCTCGATGTATGCTAAAATTACTTTAAGGTTCCTGTGGTATTGGTAATTACAACCACACCCCTCAAACAATTATCGAAGCCAAGTTTTCATGTTCTGGGGACCAATATACACTATATTTGTTTTCTACGGGGCCGTTAATGGTACCATAGATTGAAATTTATAAATTTAATATAAAATAATAATGATTTAAGAAATGTTGGGGGTACATTGTCACCCCCTAGTTCTATGTTGTCTCCACCACTTTCTGAAACTAATAGTCCGTTAGAACCCTAACAGAATTATTTATCCAATAAATTATTTAGTTATGGTTTCTAACAATGTTTAACGTGTCATTGTAATTACCGATACCACAAGGACCTTAAAGTTATTTTAAACTACCTTAGGGGTGTAGGTGTAATCTATCCTTATATTTATTTATGTGCTTAAATTAATTAATTAATTAATATTAGGTTCGACCGCCAATGCTAATTACGTCTTGATACACTTTCAAATGCTACATAGTTAAAACTCACGTGACCTGGTTTCACATTTTTAACATGATCCTATAAGCTCAATTGATGTTTTATAAAAAAAAAAATCTACTTTGCTTAAATATTTATTTACGAGCGTAGAATCTCATAAACCGATGCGGTTGTTGATGGTCGACCTACATTATATTATGGATTCTTTGAATTAGAATAATAAGTATAGGTCGCCATCGAAAATTGTAATCCAATGAGAACTTGTGTGAAGGAAATATTATGTGCCACTTTCAAAATATGACAATTTTTACAGGTCTTGAATATTTAGGTGTAACAATATAATATTTGACATTTTCTTAGTTATTTTTATTGAAAGACTTCTAAAATATCCAACTATATTACTTTTTAATCCAAAAAATCGTAAATCCAGCTCAAATCAACTTATACATCAATTTACAATAAAACATTTCCAAAAAGAACTTGATCAACCCTCAAGTGGGAAGATGGTGTAGGGCCAGGGAGCTATGGTCGACTCTCAAATTTTATTTTTTAACTACTTCATATATATTTATATATAAAGTTTTTTGACTTTGTATTGTTCACTTATCAATTTTAACAATTTAATTATATATAAAAAAAAAAATTTAACTATTTTTAATTGTAGAAGACAAAGAAAATAATAAATGGATCTAACAAGTAGAATAAGAGAGTTACAAATAGTGACTATGAACCACCAGGAGTGAATCCACTCTTTGGAAATGACAGACTCAAGCTATCCTCAATTGTAAAAATCTTCACTTATCACACCTATATATCTTTTAAGTCCACCAAATTTTTATTTATTTACTACACCTAAAATCAAAATAAATGCAAAAATGGTCCTAAGTTTTTCTTTTCATATTCAGATTTTGTCGAAAAAACAATATCCGAATTTTTTTCAGGAGTGCTGCCCCTGAAATCCAAAAATTTAAGTTTATCGTGTAACAACATTCTAGATTCGCCAATGTTAGAACAATCATTGTTTTCATTGATTTATTTACGTAATTTTTTAATGCTTATTCGGCGGCACCACTGATAAAATCCTCGCTTCGGTCCTGTCAACCCTTATTTCTATTCCAAAAAGAACACATAAATGGAAGTATACATCATTCGAGCTGAATATGAATGATGTATACTTCCATAAAAAATTTTCTCTACTGTAATAATTTTTTGTGAGGAAAAAAAAATCTAATGTACGAAATTTGAAGAACATATGAAATATTTTACAACTTATAATAATACTTGAAAGAATTATTTTGGATTTGACAATATTGAAGATTTTTTTAACAAAATAAATTGAAAGGGCAATTGAGTGAAGCAATATTTAGTAGTAAAAAATTTGAAGGGATGCAGCATAAAACCAATATGGAGTGGGGGTTGCGTACTCTAAAACTAGACGGAAGATTACTAACGGAGTAGGCGTCGTCTTCTTGTGCTGTGACGTAATGATTTGAACTTTCAACGGCGTTATGTGGAGAAACGGAAGTTGGGGGATGTCTTATAAATTGTAGTGAAGGTGCCAAATTTGACTTGTGCTCGTAATCATTTGTGGTTGGATAATTTGTCGGATTACCAATTTGTGGAGGGCACATTTATATTGACTATATATTTTATTCCACTACTATCATATTAATTGTTGATGGAATATTTTATTGCATGTGATGTTTGTATGTTATTTTATTTTATATATATGTATAGTGGTATACATAGGAGCGTAACCATGTGTATGCCATGTACAGGGGTGCAAGTTGGAAGGGGTGCAAGTTGGAACGAAATTTCCAATTTCTGCCGGTTTCGATCCGAAAAGTTCCGATTTTGGAACAACTTTTTTTATTCCGACTTCCGAAATTCCGATTTCCGAATTTTTCCGATTTTTTTGGAATGAAATTGGAATTATATAAAATAAATTTGGAATTTCTGATTTCCGATCCGATTTAATTCCGAAATTAATTCCAAAAAATTCCGATTTTTTTCCGAAAAATACACCTATAAATAATATTTATTTTCCGAAAAATACACCTATAAGTTTTCTCTTAGGATTTTGACATAATGAATTGTTATTATAAGTTTTATTGGATATTATGTTGTGTTTATTTTTATTTATTTTTTTGAACTGAAACTTTGTAGTAATTAGTTTTACTTTTATCGACGTGAATGTTCTTATTTTTTAAAATTTATGGACATTTTAGAAAATTTCGGCTAAGTTTTGAAATTTTAAAGCTTTTGTGATTTTCCGATTTTTTTCCGAAATTTCGAAATTTCCGGGCTTTTGGAATTGGAATGAATTTTTAGATTCCGAAAATTTTGGAATTGGAATTGGAATTGATTTTGCACTTCCAAATTTTTTTGAAAACTTTCCGAAAAGGCTAATTACGATCCGATCCATCCGACTTTCATCCCTAATCATGTGTATGCTTGGGGTGGCCCTCGCCCCCATAATTTATTTTTTAACAATTTGTTTTTATAATTTATGTATTGCTTAATATACTTTCATTCATTTTTCCTCAAATTTTTTATTTTAAACATTTTAGTCCATAAAAATAAAAAAACAAAATTCTCTTAAATCACCCCTTATTTCAGCACCCAAGAAAAACATCTAGGTCCAGCCCTGGGTATATAATTTTTAACAAATAAGCTTGTAAGTTGTAATAAGACAAAGTGTTGATTTTGTTGATATACGTGTATATATCATCAGTTTATTTTATTCGATCATATATCTGGTGAATTTTACTGAATGGGATTTCAGTGTACATGTATATGTCAATTACTTATTTTACATATATATGCATATGCATATATGCGCGGTTGTGTGTAAATTCACAGTGTAAAATTATCTAGTATATTTCATCCGGTCAATATAGAATATATATTGTCTAATCTAGGGCAAATTAATTACGAAAAAAACTCTTTTGTTTGCATAATTACAACCACCCCTTAACTATGTAGTGTCTTACACGTCCACCTTTACAATGTCAAATTTACCTAGGGTGTTCATCCGGTCGGTAAACCAATCGAATCGCACCGAACAAAAATTCGAACAAGCCAATTACCGAACCGTTAATTATGTGTGGTATTCAGTTTTATTTTATATATATATATATATATATATATATATATATATATATATATATATATATATATATATATATATATATATATATATATATATATTAATTAAAAATAAATCAATCAAAATTTTAAATATTATTAATTTTACCGAATGAACACCCATAAATTTATCAATTTGATGGATTTTTTCGTAACTTACAGGACTAAAATTCTGAATTCAAAACATGGTGGACTACAACTCTCAACTAGCAAACTTACAGGACTAAAAAACTCATTGTTCCTATATATAATTTATATAAGATTTTGGAGAAAAAATAAAAAATTGAAGAGTTAACACTAGGGGTGGCATTCGGATCGGGTTATTCGGGTTGTGACCTGACCCGGTCGGGTTTTATCCGACTGAATCGGGTAATTTTCAAGTCTACTGGGTTTTGCCGGGTTCGGATATCTGGTGTTGTTAAACCGGGTCGGGTCCGGGTTTTAGTACTCCTAATCGGAAACCCAATCAGGTACCCAGCTAAAATTAAAAAAAAAAAAAACTGAAAAAAAAAAAAACAAAACAAAAAACTAAACTACGAGCCCACTTTCACCCAAGTCCAACCCAATTTCCAGCCCATCTAAATATATAATCTATATATTCTTTTTATTTATTTATTATTGAGTTTCATCTAATAAATTTCATTTAGAGCTTCCAATTCTTGTTTTTATATTTCAACAATTTGTTTAGTAGTTCAAGTTTTATGTTGGCAACTAATTTTTTTTTTTTTTTTTTTATAATTAATATATGGCTTTGTAGTAGGTAATAGTTCCAATATCAACATTAATATTGAATATTGGTGTCAGGAAGAAGAAAAAAAAAAAAAAAAAAAAAAAAAAAAAAAAAAAGAGAAACCCGAACCCGACCCGAAGTAACCGAGTCGGGTTCGGGTAATAATTTTTATATCAAGAATCCGAATAACCCGACCCGATCAGAATGTCCACCCACAGTTAACCCACATGGTTACAACAACTTGGGGGGTTAATATTCAAAAAATATAATGACAAAATAGCTTAAAAAAAGATTTTTTTTATTAGTCTAGATGGCTATTTTGGTGGACACTTTTCACCCTCAAATTGGATTTGTTCGGTTCCTTCGATGCTACACCCGGTGAAAAACACCGGGTGGGTCTTCTGCTGCCACGTGTTCTTTTTTTTATTTTTCTAAAACCCCTAAAGGTAAACCCTAGCGGAGAATCTATTATAAAATATAAAAAAGAGACACGTGGCAGCAGAAGACCCACCCGGTGTTTTTCACCGGGTGTAGCATCGAACAAATCGATTTGTTCGATCCTACACCCGGTGATAAACACCGGGTGGGTCTTCTGCTGCCACGTGTCTCTTTTTTGTATTTTATAATACATTCCCCGCTAGGGTTTACCGGGAGGGGCGATGCTACACCCGGAGATAATAACCGGGTGCCCCTCCTATTGGCATGTGGCACTTAAATTAATTTTAATTAATTTTGCAATTCTAATATTCATTATTAATCTTAATTATTTATTTACTAAATTATAGTTAACAAAATCCCTAAAATTAAGGTAACTTAGATTTATTTTCTATTCCACGACTCCTCTACTTTTCTTCACACGACAAAACATTGCACGTTTCCTTTTGTTTTTCCACCAGAATTCGACTTCTTCCTCCATTGTTGCAGTTGGAAGAAAATTTTAAAGGTATAGTTGAACTTTTTTATCCCACTACTAATAAAAAATTCTTGTTGATGACTTACAACAAAAACGTCATTGACTACATCATACATCTGAATTAGTTCTATCAAAGAGATTACTAATATTTTTTCATTGTTTCTAACTTTTATTATGTAAATATTTAGGAATGGATCATAATTTATTATCTGCGAATATAAGCTCAAAGCAATATACACCTGCACAATTTTCAGAGTCAGACAATGTAGAGGTACGTAACGAGTCATTGGTTGAAGAATTTGAACGCAAATTAAGCGTGGGTCAACAAATGAAAAGTCTTGAAGATGCATATTTGTTATATTGTGAATATGGACGTACCAAAGGGTTCAGTGTGAGAAAAGGAAAACAGGATTACTTTCATGATAATAGTAAAGAACTTTACATGAAGGAATTTGAATGTTCTTGTAAAGGAACAAAGGATGAGAAACGTAGTGCTAAAAATAAACAACCGGTATACTTAAAGATTGAAACAAGATTTGGTTGTGCAGCAAGACTAAGGATTGGAAGAAAAAAAAAATGAAGAATGGAGAGTGACTATTTTTGATATTCAGCATAACCATGACATGGTCTCACCCGACCAAAGTTATATGTTGAGATCGGCTCGTAGTATTTCATATGCTAAAGCAAATACACTCAAAACATTGGTCGATGCTGGATTTTCGATATTCAATGCATATTCTTACTTGCAACAAGAATCACATGGGAGAGAAAATGTCGGTTTTCTTAAAAAAGATGCATATGATTACATTAATCGTATCGCAAAAGATCACAGACAAGTTGAAGATGGTGATGCTGCTGAGTTGATTCGGCATTTTAAAAATAAATCGAACAAAGATATATTGTTCTACTGGGATTTTCAAGTTGACGAAAACAACAAGATGTGCAATTTCTTTTTCAGAGATGGTCGGAGTCGGGTCGATTATGAGGCTTTTGGTGATTTTGTTTCATTTGATACCACGTATAAAACAAATAAATATAATCTGATTTGTGCCCCTTTCACGGGCATTAACCATCATAAGAACAATGTGATGTTCGGATTAGCTTTTATGTCTCATGAAACAGAGTCATCTTTTCAGTGGTTATTCAACACATTTCTCGAGTCTATGGGTGGAAAGCAGCCAGAAACTATTTTCACAGACCAATGTCAAGCAATGATAAATGCTATTGAAGTTGTATTTTCGAATTCGCAGCACCGATTGTGTCAATGGCATATCTATCAGAATGCTCCTTCTCACTTTGGTAATTTGAATAATAATTCAGATTTTAAGAATATGTTCCATAAGTGTATGGAATTTTGTGAATCTGAAGAAGAGTTTGAGAATATTTGGAGTAAAATGATTGTTGATAATAATCTTTATGACCATTCTTGGTTAAACAATATGTACAAGTTGAGAAATAAATGGTTTACTGCTTTCAGTAAACATAGATTCAGTGGAGGTCTTAAAGCTACATCAAGAAGCGAGCCCACAAACTCTAGTTTGAAATTCGATGGTAAGAGGACCGATACTTTGTTCGACTGTGTTCTGAGGTTTGAAAAGATTCAAAATGAATGGCGCCAAGATGAAAAGGAAAATGATTTTAAATGTCGTCATGGGATGCCTACGCTTGTTGTAAGAACTAATTGTTTGTTGAGAGATGCTTCTTCGATTTATACTCACACGGTGTATTATATGTTCCAGTCAGAATTGATCAACTCGTTGGGCATTTATTTTGATGGAGAGGCTTCAAATAATGACACTTTATTCATGTTTAAAGTAAAATCTCAAGGAAATTCAAATCGAGTTCGAAAAGTTGAATTTGATTCGAGTTCACATGAAATAAAATGCACGTGTCAATTATTGAGTCTGTTGGTACATTATGCAAACACTCATTGTTAGTTTTTAAACAAATGAATGTGCATAAAATACCTACGAGGTATATACAAGTGAGATGGACAAAAAGTGTGAGGGATATGGTTCGCTTCAATGAAGAAAGTTCTTGTGTAGACTACAATGAATCTCAGACAGTTTATGTGAACCATGCTATGAGGTTTTTGTTATGATCTTACAATGCGAAGTAAAGCCCACCCCGAAACTAGAAATTCGGTGAGAAGTGGGCTGAAGGGAATTTTTTCAAATCTAAATGCTTTACTTGATAAGTTGGGTTTAGATCATGCAATTAAAAAAAAGTAATGATATGGCGCCACGTGATTCCAAGATTAGAAGTTTAGATGCTGTGGAAGAACATAATGTTATAAATGATGAGTTGATGCTTAATCCTCTTTGTGTGAAGTCAAGATGAGTCAATAATGCTCGATTGTCAAGCCATTGGGATACAAAGAGTAAAAAAGGAAAACGAAATATTGACTCTTCAAGTAAGTTTTTTGAATAAATCTTCACAATAATTTTTATTTTGGTTTTATGAGGTTCCATAATTTTTTTTGTTTGTTTGAATTTGCTAGAGAGGGTAACAAAAAGTGCAAACAAAAGAGCGCAGTCGTCACAAGTGTCTATAAATGTACAATCAACAGAAGAAGCTTCTATTGTTATTCCTTCACAAGGATCTATTTGTGTGCCATCCTCACAATATTCTACTGTTTATCATTCTCAAGATATCTCATTTGGCTCACAGCCTAGTGAACATCAAGCTAATTGGTTTCCCAATCTATCATATCCGACAATGCAAATGGTGAGTTTTTATTTACATCAATTTACATGAATATATTTTGCATCTTATATATACTTTATGCATTGGATATTTAGGGACATGGTGCAATGGTTAATTTTGGGTCAGCCTTTTTCAAGTATATTCCAATATCGGGATCTTTTGTTGTCACAGGTATGCATTGTGTAGTTTCGCTAGGTTCTGAAATTTTCAGTATAATTATTTTGGATGAAAATGTATTTATGTAATTCTTTTGTGTATGTTATACTTATTAGTTATTTTTGATTTCATAGGAATCAACAAATAATATGAAGGATAGCAGCAAAGAGAGACCCCCTAATTTTCAGTAGGAATTGTATAGCTGTGTGGCGTCCGAATTGCAATAATTTATGTCCTCTGTTTTTTTGGCAGCTTTGTGTTAGTTTCATTTTATTTTGAAGTTTTGTGTTAGTTTATGTCCTCTGTTTTTTTTTTTTTTTTTGGCAGCTTTGTGTTAGTTGTTTTATTTTTATTTTATTTTGTGTTTGAGATGAAATTGTGAAGATTACAGAACAACTGTTTGTTTTTGTCTTAAATGAAATTGTATGAGTTTGAAACATTTTAGTTGTGAACTTTGGTTTCTTTCTTTCCTCAAAAATAAAAAATAAATGAAAAATCTCATATGAACTAGAATTGCATTTTCCACTTCACTAGATGAACTTTCACAATTTCATTTAGTACAGAAGTGCTCCACAATCCATGAACCACCAAAGGAGCAATTGTTACCAATCATTTCTAGAAATCTTGTTGCTTCGAGAAGGTCTGAAGTATGTTCAACTTTGAGTAATTTATGTATCAAGGTATGCAATGACTACCATATGCAATATCAAATCAAATATTAGCCCTTCTCTAGTTCTTTTTGGTCAAGAAACACAAATAACTTCATGATAGCCTGCCAAGTACAAACTCGAAGAAGGAATTGGAATGAAAAACTTGGGTACAAAGACAATAAGATTTTAAATGATAGAGTAAATGCTCTGAATCTATACAATACAATACTGAATAAATTCTCACAAATTTTAAACATGATCATATACAAACATAAGTTTGACCATTTAGCTATCTCAAGTTCTCAACTTCAAACAACAACTACAATCCCAACGATTTGGGCCTAACATCAGTACGAAAAAAATACCGCTGCCTCACGAAAAAATTGATGGCTTCTACTCTTATGTCCCTCATTTCGCTCTTCGGTTCCAGGAAGCAGAGATCCAAATTAATCTTGGCGGCAGATTATTTCAATAAATTTGGGGGAATTCAGAAAATTAGAGACCCAAATTAATCCAACCTTCAAGTGAAATAAATGCAAATATATCTCGAATAATCTTCTAAATATTGAGATTTTTGTACGAAAAAAGTGTAAGAAAAACCATTCTTGTGCAAGAGAGAAATAAGCAGAGAAAAAATGGTGAAATAAAGATGGAGATGCGTCTGGAGAGAGAGAGAAAATAAATCTAAGTTACCTTAATTTTAGGGATTCTGTTAACTATAATTTAGTAAATAAATAATTAAGATTAATAATGAATATTAGAATTGCAAAATTAATTAAAATTAATTTAAGTGCCACATGTCAATAGGAGGGGCACCCGGTTATTATCTCCGGGTGTAGCATCGCCCCTCTCAGGGTTTACCTTTAGGGGTTTTAGAAAAAAAAAAAAATAGGGACACGTGGCAGCAAAAGACCCACCAAGTGTAGGATCGAAGGAACTCTCAAATTGCATGAATTTGGCATTTTGCACCCTTAAATTGAAATAATAGCACTTTACAGTATCTAATTACAAATTTATCGGCACTTTACACCCTCCATCACCTTTTAGCTTGAAATTCACTGACATAGTCACGGACACACATTCAACAATTTCATACAAAAGATGCACATCCATATTTCACACACAAAAACATATTTCACACCTAAAATACACATGCACGTGCACAAACAAGCACATGTGCTGAAACTATATGTTATGGTAGAGGCATATAGGGAATTAGGGATGGAAACTTAGATATTATGTGACCGATTCGAAACTTTGAAAGGGCATAACTCTACCTAGACAAGATTTTGTTATATTGTGTTGGAGATATTAATACTAAATGATACATTTCACTAACAGCTTAAGCTTTTGGTTGAGATGGTCATTCAACATGGTATTAGAGCACCAGGTTTAGGTTTTTTTAACCTAGCCGCATTTCTTCTCCATGGCGGTGAAAACCTAGCCGTCTTTCTTCTCCATGGCGGTGACCACCCGATTTTCTCCCTCCCCCGGTGGTGGTACTCTAATATTTATCTTTTTCTTTTCTATCTATCTTTTTATGAACACCACCCGAATTTTCTCCCTCCCCCGGTGGTGCTTCTCTATCTTTTTCTATCTTCTTCTTCTTCTCCATGGCCTAAAACCTAGCCGCCGCTTCTCTTCTTTTCAATGGCCGGCGACCACCAAACCGAATTTTCTCCCTCTCTCGGTGGTGTATCTTCTCTATCTTTTTCTTCTTCTTCTTCTTCTCCATGGCCTAAAACCTAGCCGCTGCCTCTCCTCTTCTCCATGGCCGGCAACCCCTCTCTCATCTCTTCTCTCTATCTCGATTAAAAAAAAAAAAAAAAAAAAAAAAAAAAATCTCTCCATGTTATTATTATTATTTTCTTTCTATTAAATTGGACAGATATTTCCACAGAGGAATTCTCTAGCGATGTGTTTCGCGGTTTCTGTCCAGTCTTCACGTTTGAAGTTTCCAGTCTTCACGTTTGAAGTTTATTCGTTTTGAAGTATATTCGTTCCGACTGCAGGAGCGTGTTAGCAAGTGATTGTCCAGTCTTCACGTTCGTCACGTTTCGACTGCGGGGGCGTGTTAGAGAATATTATATTATAGAACTCTTATAATATTAGGATTCTAGTATGATTGAGTTACCTAGATTAGTTAGGATTTAGTTACCTAGTCAAACTCTATTACCTTGCAATATTTCTCTATATATATTCCATGTAATCAACCCATAACATAATGGGGGTTTCTATTCTATTCTACGTATTATTATTTCTCTCTTTCTCCTATTCTATTCTTCCTATATGGTATCAGAGCCAGGCCAAATGAAAGGTCCTGAGTTCGAATCCCACCTCCACCCAATTCAAATATTTCAAGTGCAAGACTTCAAATGTAATTCGCCTGCACTTGAGGGGGCGTGTTGGAGATATTAATACTAAATGATACATTTCACTAACAGCTTAAGCTTTTGGTTGAGATGGTCATTCAACATATTGTTTTTTCGATTTCAGATATCTCGACATCATATACACGATCACGGCTGGTCCATGGCATAGGCGGGCGAAGCCGTCTCCTTGTGCCTCCGCATTTTGTCACTTTTTAAGGGCTTCAAATTTACCGGCATGGCCGGCGCATAGGGGTTGCCAGGGAAACATTTGTTTTGGGCCCCCAACTTCCAAAGGGCCCCAAAAAACAAATTAGTATATATATATATATATATATTTCAAATATAAAATATCAGATGTAGTGTAGACTGTGTATCACATTCGGCAAATCCCAAATAAAAGGTTTTTGTTCATTATATTAGAGCATTTGATATATAATATATAATGAACTTCTCGATTTTTTGGAGTTGTTTTGCATCAAATTTTAACAAAGGTAATAAATTATTATATTTTTCCATTTATCGAAATCGCTCACTCTCTTCACTACTTAATTGTTATTTAATATATTATTTTTGTTTTGATAGTTTGATAACACTTGTTTTGGGGGTTGGGGAGAAAATGGACATTTTTTCAAACCTCATTTAGGTCATTGTTTACGGGTATAATATATACTTTTTAGATATTGTTTTAATCAAGGGTTCCCAAATGCCCAAGTATATCACTTTTTGTTGATCCAAAAATTTAGTATTCTAACCAAGTATGATAATTAGTTACGAAATTTGATTGAGAAATCATGAAAATGGGACCTAACTTCAAAAAATTGGTTGAAGTTGACAATAAACTCCTGAAATTGGTAGTAAACTTTGGAAACTAGGTACCGAACTTTGATAATAAACTTGGGTCCATTTGATATACACCCCTCATATGGAAAATATATAGGCATAGGTCCACCCCTAAAAATCTTTCTTTGAGATACACCCCTGGAGAGGTAAAAGTACTATTGTGCCCTTATTTGCAATTTTCGCCCAACTGCATTCAGTATTTTCACCAACTGCATTTATCATTTTGAACCTGCATTTAATATTTTTGTACTGCATATATCATAATTTTAATTTAATATTTTTTTATTCCTGTACATATATTGTACCTTTTTTTTTATTAGTAGTATATTTTTTAAAAATAATTTTTTTTAATATTTCGATTTTTTTTTAATATTTCAATTTTTTTAATATTTCGATTTTTTCAATATTTCAATTTTTTTAATTTTTTTAATTTTTTTTATTAATTCAAATTTTAGTAAAATTCCTGAACTGAAAGTATAGTTATATAAAGTCATGTATTCTCTTTTTACCCCAAAATTCATCTACACTAATAAATAAAATTCACAATTTAGATATTGATATTATAAATCAACTAACAAACAAAAAATAAAAAAAAATACAATCACATGCATATGTTCTTCAAACATGAACACATTAAAAAACCTATAACATACATATAACTATATGTTACTACAGGTGACTATAGTTATCTACAATTATCTATATTAATATATAGTGACATAAAGTCTAGATTACTGTAGCATGAATCCAACTTCATTAGGCACTTCATCGCATCTTATTCCCTGCATGTCATAAAAGCATAATAAAAGCAAAACCTGCGACAAAAAAATACAAGTTAAAGAGCAAAATGGAACATGCGAGTTAGATTACATGAAAAATACAAAAAAACATAATTTTTTTTGTTGATAAATTTACTTAACTGATATCGAATACAAATGACTATAGTATACTACAAGTTCTATAGTCATGTATAGTAATATGTAGCCATGACTATATATGACTACATATGACTGTAATATATGACTATATATGACTGTAATATATGACTATATATGACTACATATGACTGTAATATATGACTATATATGACTGTAATATATGACTATATATGACTACATATGACTGTAATATATGACTGTAATATATGACTATATATGACTGTAGTATATGACTATATATGACTACATATGACTGTATATGACTAAATATAATTGTATATTCACCTGACTCAAATCACCCATTTAAACATTTACATTATAAATCAACTCATAACCAACAAAATAAAAGTTACAGATTAGCTACCTTAGCCAAAAAGCTACAAATCTCCCAATCATTGCCCCAAAATCAAAACAAAAACACCAAAAATTCAAACTCAATGCCACTAATTGTTACGAAATAAAAAATATTTATAACAAAAATCATTTATAACAAAAATAAACAACATAAGAATCAAACGAAATAAAAAATCAAATTAATCCAAAGAAAAATATTTTAATATTAATTATTCACAGATCTTAAAAAATAGTAGATCTAATTTTAAAAATAATAGTAGATCTAATAATGAGACAGCTAATTAATTAAATCAAAATGATAATAATGTGAGGATCTGATCTGAGGAGAATAATGAATAATACAGAAGAAGAAAGTGACCTGTGTTGATCTATGTGGTTGGATTTGAGAGTGTATTTGCGGTAATTGGTATCAATATTTTTTTGTAGAGGAGCGGCGGCGGCGCTGCGAGGTAGGGGAGTGGCGACGGCGGCGTTGCGAGGTAGCGGAACGGCAACAACGGCGCAGCGAGGTAGGGGAGCGGCGACGGCGGCACAACGAGGTGGGGAGCAGCGGCGGCGGCGCAACGAGGGGAGGGAACAGCGGCGGCGACGGTGGACTGTGGGTAGAGCGAGAGTTAGAGAGATGAAGAGAGAGAGAAAGGGAGAAAGAGAGAGAGAGGGGGGATAAATGTCGGCTGAGAGATGTGGGAGTGGGAGTGGGAGAAAAGGCTAGGGAGTTAGGGTTTGAATGAAATTAAAAGGGTAAAACAGGTATTTTAATTTATCTAGGGGGGTCTATCAAATTAAGATTAGAATTCGGGTTTTTGACTAGAAAAGAAAAATCAATAGGACTTATCCATATATATTTTCAAAACTAGGGGGTTATCCCTCATTTCCCCAATAAACTTATGGCTTGGCAACTGGTTGCATTGTTCACATAAGTTCATAACGCGCAGTTCATAATGTGTCCGCGCGCACTGTACTAAATACCTTTTGTTAAAAAGAATATGGGTATATCTTTATATATAAAAGTAAGAAACGTTATGGCAAGTGGCAACTCTCACCCTAACGGAAAATTAAAATTAATGGTTATTTTTATTTGTATTTTTCATCTCCTATTTTTCATCAGTATATCTCAAGAACTGGTTTTGCTACTTTAAAGGAAACAAACAGACCAGAAAAATAAAAAATAAAAAATAAAAAAAAAATCAATGCCGGAAACCGGTGAAAAAATCCGAAAGGAAAAAAAATCGAAAAGTCAATGCCGGAATCCGGCAGCAAAAAAAATTTGAAAAACAAAAGTTTTTGAAAAAAAAAAGTCAAATTGGATTTTTATGGTCAAAATTGAAATTTTGTGGACAAAATTGATTAAATTGGGGTTACAATTAAGAATTGAGTATAAAGATTTTGGGGTAATATTGTCATATACATGAATGTTTCCTTTATCTTATATATAAAAGAAAGAAACGCTAGACAAGTCTAAAAAACTCTAATGGTATTTCTGTAATTATTTATTTTTAATATTTTTTCTCTACTAATCTTTAACTATAATTTTTAACAATTATTAAAATTAAAACTAACCCGTGAAGAATTCTACCTTACTGCTACTTATGTAATTATTTATTTTTAATATTTTTCTGTAGTAAATTTTTAACTATAATTTTCAACAATTATTGATCTCCTAATTTTTATCAATGTATCTCAAGTGATAAGAGATAAAGCTAGAAATTCATATGAATAATACTACATTATTAAATTTTATTATATTAGGTATTATATTTTTTTATTATGTATTAAATTGATTATTTTTTTTCACTATTTAAATAATATCTCGTGTATCGCACGGGGGAAAATGTTAGTTTATAATAAATATTAAAGGGATGGGCTTATTGGTGAAAGAGATATAACCCCTAAACCTAGAATAATAAAGATGTTTGGTTGGGGGCTTATGCACAAAAACCCTATATTTAAATTTTATTCTTTTTACAATACATATTTTTAATAAAACGAACAAAACAGAAACTTTTATCGAAGGAAAAAAAAAATCATTGTAATTAACTTTTAGCAAATTCCCCTTGTCCTCTCCACCCTCTCCATCAAACACACTCAAATCAGTAAAACAAATTAGCTCTAGTTTCAATCTTCTATGTCGCACATAAAATTCATACAATTCACCACTCTTTTAGGGATGGCAATGGGTAAGAGTTTGTCAGGTCTTAGACCCGAAACCGATCTTTATGTTTGGGGCCGATATGGGTAAGTTAAATGATTTTGGATCGGGTAATGGGTTTAGGTTTCTAGAACCGGACAGTTCTAGGTCAACTTACGAGTCTTACTGAAACCGACCCACAACTAATCCGTATAAATATATTATATTTAATAGTTAATCTATATATACAAATTAATTTTGGATTTCATTCATCAAACTTCCAACTTTCACCGTGTCTATTTCATTTGTCAATTTTCCCGTTTTCTTTTTTGAATCTTGTTACTCGTAAGTTATATCTATCAAACTTGTCGACCACCGCTAGCGCTAATCATCTTGCATTTGCACTTTTTTTATTGTAGAAGTTAAATATATATAATTAATTATGTAATTTTATTATTCACTTTATATCACGTTTTCAAGTTTTTTTCCAAATATTGTATTTTCATTTTGAGATTTTTTTGTTAAAATATACAAGCAAAATATTATGAAAGTTAAAAAGTATTAATTTTTTTTATGTTAACCGGTCTAACATGTAAGGGCGGGTCAGAACCGTTTAATTCGAGTATGGGTTGGGGTGGGTCCTGATCTAAGCTAAAACAGGTTGGGACAGTTTTGGGTTTTTTATATTTTTCGCAGATCGGGTCTCGGGTTTAGGTATACATGCCCCATAACGACCAATTGCCATCCGTTCACAATCACATTTTTACTTACTTTAAATAATTTAATATAAATACCCCAAATAAAAAAAAAAAAAAAAAAAAAATTGGCTCTTTGACATAAACCCTCAAACATTTCATTAAAGAAAAATGCCTAAATCATAATTCACTTTTTGAGATAAACACGTACCCCTTTCAAGATAAGAGGGGTGAGCGGTCGAGCTGGGAGACGGATTGAAAAAAGGTGGGGACCATGAAGAGGTCACGGAGGTTGCTGCAGAGGGAGAAGGCGGAGCGGATGGCGAGCTCGACGGCGTACCACTTGCTGCAGACGAGGGCGGTGGAGTTACGGCCGCGGACGTGGAACACAACGACGATTATGTTTTTTCGCGAAATTTGGATTTGACTAGACGCTAATTGACTATGTTTTTTGCATAGTCAATTAATAAATCAACTATATTTTTTATAGTCGATTTATTATTTTTAGGTCTAATATATGCTTTAATATTTTAATCAACTATAGTCGATTAACATATCGACTATGCAAACAGCATAGTTGATTAGCGTCCAGTTTAATTCAAATTTCGTGAAAAACATAAAATTAATTAGAAAATCGCAAAAAAATATGAGGGGGTTTTCTCAAATTATTTTTTTAAGAGATTCTACCTCATAAGATTTTTCTAAATGAAGGGACTCTTGCTAATTTTTCCCATTTTTTATTTAAACACCCGTGGAATATTATCAGCCTCCTAACCAATAAAGGAAACAAAAAATAAAATAAATAAATAAAATAAGATTTGGTCCATTGATGGCTATGAGATACTATATCCGGTGAAAAGTATCGGGTAATCATGAACCATATTATATATTTATAAAAATAACTACTCACTAGGCACATATACATATAAGTGCGTGCAACTAACTATGTGTAAATTAATTGTGCAGGATTATCCGATGTAGAGAGGACTATCCGATCATGACGATGGGTAATTTTAAACCATCTATTCTCTCATTTAACCAACAAACTTAATAAATTACTATCTTTGTTCTAGAAAATTAAAATTACACCATCCCAAATTTCCTAAATTGCCATGCTTAGCTACTCTTTCTATTAGAGAAAAACAAAATCTATCCAAACATTTTGTTTTCTCTCCCAAACTTTTTTCCCACCACCAAAAGAAATCATTCAACCATACCACATTAAATAAATTAGGGTTTCCATGTTTTGATTCTTATCCAAAGTATATAGTTTTACTTACATCTTCATATTTGGTTTTGAAAGAAAAATAGAATTTCCTTCACATTATATATATATATATATATATATATATATATATATATATATATATAATTGAAAAATAAAAAAAAACAACAAATTAAAAAAATAAAAATAAAAGAAACCCATAAATTGATCAGGAATTGAAGTCCTTAAATTAGGATCAACAAAGTTTAATTTACATCCAACACCAAATTTCCAGTATCAACATGCAAGCATAAAAAAACTGGAATAAGGTGCAAAGAGTACTTAATTAACCAACCAAGATGATAAATAGGATAGATATAGAGATAGATAATCTATATCTATCAGAATTCAGAAGAGCTTAATTAATAGGGATCAACAAATTCTAACAAAACTCATAAATTGAACCGCAAATGCACTAAAATGCTATTCTACCGCTGTCTCGTCGCCACACGACAAAAAGGGTACTCTCCCGCATTTCCGATTCTACCTAAATAAAGATTCCTGCCGCGCACTTTCTTTCTTCTTTCTTCATCGGCCTCAAATGGAATTCTTATTGGCACAACGGAGGAAACTCTTTTTCATTCTTCAAGTGGATCGACTGCCTTCCGAACCTTAAAAAAAGAAAAAAATATAATAAATAAAAACCGAAAAACCGAGTCTATAGATTTTAGAACACATGCACGTTCAAATAATATATATCGGTACCTTTCTTGCATGCTCATTGATGATGAACCATGATGCATTTTCATTGTGGGCCCGCCGAGAGTGGGTCCGGCCCTAACACTAGAAGAAGATCCACAAACGTCTCCGAGATTCCCGACCGATCCAAACTCGACCCTACACGAACGGTTGCTTACATACCCATTGCTTTGATTCCCGCGAGGTGATTGCCAATGAGTACTCTTTTTCCGGCCTTGAAATCTTCTTCCGTTTCCGTACAAATTCGAATCACCACCGTTATATACTCCTACGCCGTTGCTTTGGCCGCCGTACCTGCGAAAATTATCTTGATAGTGGTAGCTCGGCCCCTTATTCCTCCCCCTTCCATGCGGAAACTTGTCAACGTAAAATTGATTCTGCAAACAAAGAAAAAAAAAAAGGATAACAAATCGTCAAATTTAGCAAGTAACGAGAACGAAGTAACGAGCAAATTAAATATACGTGGGATAAAAACTAAATGTTAATTAAGTGCATTCAGCGCACATGTGTTTACTCTAATTGTTAAAGAATTCCCCGTGTTACGCCTCAACGATATCAATTTTATTACCAACTACTCCCTAAAAACGCATTATTTAGGGTGTTATGTGCTAAAAAAATGCATCTTTAGGGGGGTTTATTTTTTTGCTAATATTTGTAACAGGGGGGGTTTTTAGCAATTCGAGATAACATAGGGGTGTTAAATGCAATAAAAACAAAATACTAACCACTGGAGGAAAGAATGTGCCGGTTCCTCGTGCTTTAGGCATCCCCTCAAAATTGAAAGGAGTGCCGAGAAACGGGGGATCGACGTGAGGGTACGTGGTATGATACCCCGGGGCTCCAGCGGATATTTGGTGCGGATGGTTCATATGGGAAAACTCGTTATGCCTGAATGGCATCGATTGACGAACGATTTCCCACGGGTTAATGTGATGGATTAGAGAAGGGTGAGCCGAAAAATTGTGCACCGGGGGTGAAGGTAGAGCAAACCCTAGGGTTAACTGCCCGCGAAGCAAACTCCTGAGATTGCTGTCGTTGTCTCCAGTTAGGTCGGCCAAAGGATCGGAATCAGAATCAGAATATTCCGATTCCCCTCCTACGCTCGTCGAACAGGTTTCTCTAAAATCGAGAGACAAATTATTCATTGTTTCGACATTTTTCTCGTGTTCGGAGTCAATTTGCTGAGCATGCGAGCTTCCGTTTTCGGTAGACGATTTCGAAGAGGAGACTCCTTTTGGTTGACATAAATAGTTCTCCGAAAGCGACGAAGTATAATGGCCGCCGCTCGATACGTAAGAGTCGGAGTTAGTTGCTGCTGCTGCGAGGGCGTACTTTTCGTCGCTAATTTCGACTTCGTCGCTGAAATCAGTCGCGTACTGCTCTGTCGTAAGCATGTCGTCATAGTTGTCGTCATAGTCGGAAATCGATTCCAATGCGAAGGAATCTTCTTCTTCTTCTTCGTCTTCTCTTCCGTCGCTGAATTCTAAGACGGTAAGGCGCCGTTTGCTGGTCGATGTGCATTGATTTGCATGCCTTCCGCGCGTCTGTTCGAATAATGCGGAGATTTCGTCGCTGATTGTCTCTATTGGTCTTTGAAGAATTTCTCCCAGCCTGTGGGCCCCGAACTTGAACGCACTTCGTATACGGAAGTAGTTCGCTAGGAGACAAGCAAAAACGAAATTTTCAAGAAATTCTTACTGATAAATAATACCATATATTCATTCAAATAAAAGATTAAGAAGTTCGAAGAACCGACGATTAACGAAAGCCAAAAAAAGCAAAAACGGAGAAACCCTTTCATCATGCATGGTAAGTATTCATAAATTCAACTTAAATAACGAACTCGTCTTATAATAGCGCATGCAGAATTTCGATTAAATCGGGAAAAAAAAAAATCAGTGACGGTATTTCTCACCACGACTAACACTGCGGCCGAGATTATTATTCTCCTTGAGCGGGTCGATAATATTTAAATGTTTACTCTGAAAAGGCTTCGGGTTTGCATCGATACCCTTCAAAGGAGCTGCAAACAATTCCATGCAGTAATCGAGAAATTCGTCGCAAAGCAACGGATAATCGCATCCATTTTCAGGCCTCCCCACTGCACAAAAAAAAATTAAAACAATTAAAAATTAAAAAAAAAATCGAATAATCATTACAAGGAGACGAAGTTCACGAAAAAAAATGCTGACCAACTATATACGGGAGCGATGATTTACAAACGGGGCCGTTCAAACTGATGCAGTAGTTGTCCCAGTCGAATTGACTGTAGTATTCCACAAATTTGTAGAGTGCCTACATATAAATAATTTGAAATAAATAATTAAATAAACTAGAAATAAACATCTATATTTATATGAAAATCAGAGTATATTTACCGCTAAAGGGCTGTTAAAAGATGAATGGAAATGATTGAATATGTACAAAACGAGTGCCTCCAACGCGTACGTAGAAAGTAAACCATGGTGAGCGCCAAGAATTCGGCTCTCGTAAAAACACCATGTTTTCACTAGAATAATGCTTCGTTTAAATAGATGGTCTCTCCCAACATATCGATCGACCTGAATTATTATTTATAAATTAAACATGTCAGATGATCAAAATAAAATAAACGAAATATCTCAAACAAACGTGACAGTACTATATAAGGAATAATCCAATCGATCCTATTTTTTGCAAGAAACACATGTCGAAAAGGAAACGATATGCATTTATTGCCGCCGCACGAACGAAAAAAAAAAAAAGAAGAAAACCCTAATTTCGGAGAAAAATAAAGTGTTGAATAAACGATACCTGCTCGAGGAAAGAGAGCGTGGAAATTCCTCCTAGCTGATTGAAGGAAATGTCGATGACCGTGTCGCAGATATTGCATTTAACAAGCTTCACCTGCCGTCGTAGATTTATAAGTAAGTAAGTAAGAACCTCACAAAAACAATATTAGTGCATGTTTTGAACTAAATTACGGCGAAAGTAATGCACCGAGAGTTCGATTACACCACCCCTCTTTGTCACAAGAAACGAACATAAACAGATCTTAACGAACGCTAGGTATTTATTAGCCACAAAAATTGCCCACATATAAATTCAATTCAACTTGTTATAAATTCAAGAACACATTGAAAAGTAAAAAACCTATAAATTTTTATAAAAAAAAAAAAAGAAAACAAAAATGAATTAAGTACCTCAGCATCGATGAAGTTGGTGTCTCTGACAGGGAAATTAGGGTTTTGTAACTGCTGTTGCTCTTGTAAGAGAGCAAGAACATCTTGTGGTAAAGAAGATGTTCCAGCAGCAGCAGAAGAATTAGGTCTTTTTAGGACCGTTAGATCTATATCCCCATCTGGGAGGTATGTCTTCAGTGGTACTGACCCATAGGAGACAACCTGCAGGTACCAAATTACATCATTTTTTATTATTATTTTTTTATTATTTTATTAGTTATTTTATTACTCAATCATTAAACAATTCAAAAAAATTCAACACTTAAAGAAATTATTAAAAAAAAAAAAAAAAAAAAAAAAATTGCTGAAATTAGTGCACAGAGATAGCGAATACTACATTTTAAGTCAGATCTATTACAATGCAGGTTGAATAATCATTTTGTAATAATCTTTAATTAAAAAAAAAATTAAGAAGATTGATGAACAGTTGCAGAAGCTACCACCTTCAGTGGCATGCAAATAAAAAAATAAAAAAATTAAAATTAAGAAAAAGGTGGAATGGAATTAATTGACTTTGAATAAAAAAAAATAAAAAATAAAAAGAAAGAGAAAAAAGATTCATCACCTCACAGTTAAGACGAGTTTTGACGAGTTCTTGAACAAAGTCAATGACGTCACGTCTTTTCTCCTCTGAGTCAAGTGTTGGGTGCACCCAATTCATCACTTGCTCCGCCGCCTCCTCCGCCGCCGAGAGGCGTTCTTCACTGATCTCCGCCAGATCGGGCGGAGGACCCATCCTCCACCCCAGAGGCAGACGCTCCGCCGCCGCCGCCGCTGCATCGCCCCCCGAATTCCCCACCACCCCAAGCTCACCCATCCTCACCGTCATTTTACACAAAAAAAAAACACAGACACACACCAAAAAAAGAAAGAAAGAATGAAACAGTAGAACAGAAACAATTGTTCAAGATTCTTTTAATTTCAATTCTTGATTTATCTACACTATTACAACTATGCCGTTTGAGGAGGAAGATGGGTTCTAATTGCCTCTTTTGTCACGTGAAAAAGCAGATTGATAAAAAAATTCTTTTTCTCTCGGACAAGAGAGGTTTAGATAAAATTGAGGTATGTGTGTGTGTGTGTGTGTTTTTGTGTGTGTTTTTGTGGGTGTGGGTGCGTATATATATATGGGAGAAAAGGGATTAAATTTTCGAAAAGAGTTGTCCGAGAGAGAAAAAAGCAAAGAAAAGAGAGAGAACGAGAAATCCGGGAGATGAAGACGAAAAATGTAATTATTTTGTTTGTATTCGTCTTCTCCAAAAAACCTTTTACTTTCTCTCTCTATCTATCTCTCTCTCTCTCTACGCCTTTTTTGTTTTCAGTTATTTGCAGAGGTGACAAAATATATAAAACAACCTCGGCACCATATATCTTCCTCCTTCCCCACCCACTTTCTCTCTCCTCTCTTTATCTCTATCTCTATCTCTCTCTACATAAATATACAGGCTTATTACATATATATATATATATATATGTGTGTGTGTGTGAGTGTGAGTGTAGGTGTGGATTTTATTTTCTGCTTTTTCCCTTTTTGGGTTGTAAGAAAATCTTACATATGGGACGCGACGAAGGGAAGATAAATAGACGTTTTTTATATTAATAAATTAAAATTAAAAAAGAATGTGTAAAAACGGCGGCGTACGAGGATGTTTGTTCGTTGTACGGCGTCGTTTCTTTATTTAGTAATTGTTATTTTATTTGGGCTCGGTTGCTATTATTGATTTTGTTAATTAAAAAATCTAGGGGGGAATGCAATAATAATATTGAAACTTAATTTATTTAATTATTTATTTTGATTCTTACTATTTATGTATCACAAGTGAAGTGAACAATAGGTACATTTTTAAGTTTTTTTTTTTTTTAATTATTGTGTACTAAATTCGACCGTTAAATAGATTCTATACGTGTAAAAAATATAACTACCGAACAAAATTTATCGTTACACGTGGTACATGATCACGTACAACGATCGTTTTTTTAAATTAACGGCTAGAATTTAGTGGAAAGTAGCTTTAGAAAGATCCTCGACAAAGATATGATCACCGACATGATAATAAATATTTAATTTGTCGTATATTAATTATTTGTAAAGTAAGTTACGTAGTTCTCTGTATAGCACGTGTTCGAAATATATCTGCGTAATTTTAACTCGTTATCGTTCGACACGTATTACTTCCTCGTACGTCAATCATATATAGTATATGCAATAATCAATCTTACTTTCCCTCAAACTTGATCAACCGCAGTTATATTGTCCGATATATATATACACAATTACACGCGTCATTCTTTTTAATTTATCATCAATCATAAGAGCAAGAAGTAAAAATTCTATAATCAATATTAACATGTAAAGTAAGTTACGTAGTTCTCTGTATAGCACGTGTTCGAAATATATCTGCGTAATTTTTGGCTCGTTATTGTTTGACACGTATTACTTCCTCGTACGTCAATCATATATAGTATATGCAATAATCAATCTTACTTTCCGTCAAACTTGATCAACCGCGGTTATATTGTCCGATATATATATATATATATATACACGATTACACGCATCATTCTTTTTAATTTATCATCAATCATAAAAGCAAGAAGTAAAAATTCTATAATCAATGTTAACATGCATAATACTCAATTCAAATCTATTCAACAAATTAGAGTATGGATATTAGATTTTTAACCCCAAATTTTTTTTTAAAATAATACAATTTTTTGGGGTCATAAGATTAATTAAATGTTAACCCCCTTAGTAATATCCTACTAATATGAGTTGGTGATTACACATGTGATGACGTCATCGTTTGCTCATGAAATTATGGTGTGCTTATCCGACAACTCATACAAAATATTTTTCAAATTTCAAATTACAGGGTGGCTGTAATTACTCAAATAATATGGTTATTTTTATAATTTGGTCATACATCAGGGATGGTCGTAATTTGCCCAAAATTTTATTACTGATTTTCTAAATACAGTTTTTGGGGGGGTGGGGGTGGGGGTGAATTGTGACGATTATTTTTTGTAATATATATTGTGTTTTGGAGTAAATAATGAAAGTTGTTGAAGGTTCTCATCTCTTTAATTGAAAATAATAATTGCTAGTGGCAACAATTAAATAAATAAAAGATTAATGTAATAACAATTTTGAAGAATAGTGTAATCTCCTTACATTTATTGACTTTGGCACTTGTAACTGATGAGGCTTTTGGCCCTTTTCTTCTCATTAAATCCTTACCCATCCCACTCTTTAAGAATTGATAAGCACACGCCAACCTTTTTTTTAAGACCATTTTATCCCTTCGTTTTTAGGATGTAATAATAATGACATTTTTCCTCTTTTGAATTATCTCATGGATATTTTTTTTACAATTTGTTCTATTATTTTTTAATTTTTTTTTTTTTTTTACTTTTTTCATTAAGTTGGAAATGAAAAAAGCAAGAATAGGGTTTGGAAAAAAGTGGCATTTTTTATTGGGATGGAAAAGGGTGAATTTATTTGAAATCTGGTTATGTCAATCCGAAATTATATTATCGCACAAGGAAAATTATATATTATTTTCGTAAGGAGAAAAATTATATATTCAAAAATCGCAAATTTGAGACGTTCACTAGCTAAAAACCGTCTAATTAATTGACTTTCAACACTTTTACGTTCGATTTGAGTCATTTTTTGTAGTTATCAAGATCTTCTATCGTGATTAGATGCTTCATAGGTTTTTGTAGATGCTACGGGGCTTACTGATCTACATTGGGTATTTTTTTACCTTTCGTCTACACGGAATTGACATATACACGTGTACAGTAAAATATAATTAATAAACTTACTCATTGTAGTATTGAACAAATCGGGTTTCATCTCATATTAGATTTTATATGTAAATATACACCAAGTTTATAATATATTCTATTTAAGTATATATATTTTTATGAATCACGTACTATTGATTCACATTTATAATATAGAATACAAGATAAATACCAAAATATTATAACATTTATGGCCCCAACTAGTTTTGTAGTAGGCTTTTTTTTTTTTAGTAATGAATGAATTCGCAACCAACTATATTTGAGGTGTAACTAAAGTAGTATATGTAGTCTCACAAGTGGTGACAGTGACAAAATTAGAAATTCATCGAATATACATTGAAATAAAAAATATTGTAATAAAAATTTATGACAACAATAATTGTTCTCTGTTGTAATTTGCAATTTCATTCTTTAATAAAAAAAAATATCAAAATCCCAAACATATATTTTTAACCATATATTTTTTAAGAAAGCACACGACTTTCTTTGGTGTCATAAGACTTTCTAGTAAAACTTAGCATTTAATAGGAAATATATCTATTACATTTACTTAAAACATTAATAAAACTCTTTCAAATTTATTAAAAAAAATATAATCATGTAAGAATAAATCAAGGGTGGAAATTGGAATGGAATTTCCAAATTCTGCCAATTCCGATCCAGAAATATCCGAATTTGGAACTGTATTTTTCATTCTGATTTTCGATTCATCCGAATTTATTTCGAACGGAATTGGAATGGTATATAAAATTACCGGCAATTGCGATTTTCAATCCAATTTTAGTTCCGTATTTCTATGGTTTTTCGACGTGGGTTGGATTGGAGGCAGAAGATGAGAAGTTTTTTTTTCCTTTTCTTTTCTTTAGATATTTAATATATATTTTTTGTAATTTTTTTTCCATAAAATTTTAAATTTCATATGTTATTAAGATTTTATTAGGGTATTTTCACCTTCTTCTGCAATTTCAAATTACATAAAAGGTTTTACGTAATTAACTCCAGTATATTTACCCTAGTGGTAAAAAGTAAAAACAAAATAGGGTTGGCTAAGGTGGGGTAATTATTGGTCAATTACCACCTAACTTTGCTGAAAATTGAAAACCATTATCGACCCGACTATTATGGGTCGGATAATTGTTGGCAACCGATTTTGTCGGGTAAACAATGGTTGGTTAGTTGGTATTATCGATTCTATTTACTGTTTTTTTTAACAATAATAAGATGTTCTTAAAAGTTTTTTTTCAAAAGATATACAAAATTTTGGGAAAACTTATGTAGTAAAAATCTTAATTTAACATTAAGAGTTTTTTTTTATTAATAAGTTAATATATAATGAAGAATACGAAATAAGAATTATAAAATAGAAAAAGTACGGAGAGGTTTATAAATTTGTGTTTTGAATTTTTGAGCTTTAACGTCTTTTATACATTGTTTTAACATAAAAAAAAGAATTATAATTTAATATTTATAATAAAAATAATTATTAAAAAAGTCGGTAGGTTGATAATGTCAGCTAACCGATTTTTGAGTAAACTGAAAACTACCGATCGACTCATTTATATATGAATCGATTAAAATTACCAGTCCGACAATAAAATTATCGATCGAAAGAAGCAGATCAAAAGTGGATCAATTGGTTACCTCATTAGTATAGGTTACCACAAAAAATAATAGGTCAAATAAAAAAATGTATTAAATAGTGAAATCAAGCGAGATCCAACTAATTGTGTGATGATACAGAAAAGTGGGATTATAATCTATCAAAACCGTTAGGGCGAATTAAGGACACCCCTGAGTTATGGTCAAATTACATGAAATTCTCTCTTGTTTGGGTAATAATTATAGTGATCCCTCAACTATGCATTATTTTATGAAAAAAACCCTTCCAAATGTAAATTTAGGGATGTTAGATTGGTAAAATCGAATCAAAATTTCGTTACGGCAACATTTCATACTATTTACCGAACTGAATATACGATTTGGTTGGTTCAGTAAATAACCAAATTACATAAATTTTATGGTAAATTCCACTTTACCCCCTCGTAATCTGCTTGAGAATCACTTTACCCCCTCGTACTCTTAATTTCATTGATTTACCCCCTTGTACTTGTACAATTTCCCAATACAGCCCTTTCCTTCAACTTTTGACAATTTTGACTTTGACGCTGTTTGGTGAACTGTGTAAATTACAAAATTGCCACTGCCTATAACGCATCGTTTATCTTCCGTCAATATTGTCATTTCTTCTTCTCCCACCACTTCCCCTTCCAAGATATCCTCAAATTGAACCCCTAACTTAGTAAAAATCAAGACCCAAAAATTGATCGATTCCACCCAGTGTAAAGAAAAAAATATATGAATGTGTGAAACTTTCTCTTTTATAATGTCGAGAGTCAAAATCGAAAAAAATCAATATTTACGTCAATATTTTGACTCTTGACCAAATGGCGTCAGAGTCAAAATCGAAAAAAGTTGACGAAGAGGGTTATATTGTGAAATTGTACAAGTACAAGGGGGTAAATCGACAAAATTAAGAGTACGAGTGGGTAAAGTGGTTCTTGGGCAGAGTACAAGTGGGTAAACTGAAATTTATCCTAAATTTTATGTAAAAGTATTTAAAAGAAGGGGTGACCGTAATTACCCAAACATTGCCATACCTCAAGGGTGTAGGAGTTAGGCTGCTATGTACCAAAAACACTACAATTCAAACCAAATTTCTACGATACATTGTTTGACAAAGCTAGTTAAACTTATTTTTCATTATAAGTATTAATAAACATAACATGGAATAGAACGGGGGAATATAACTAGTTACCGAAGTTTTTAAGACAATAATATGTTTATTTGTGAAGTTTCATTATTTCAATAGTTAATAACAATTTAAATAAAATAACACGAAACAAAAGAGATAAAAGAGTCGATAATTGTTTTCCACCTCAAAAATTAGAACAAAAGCAAAATATCTGATGAATTCAAAAATTTCGGTTGCACATAACACATAAAATAACAATTCTCACATGTCCGCAAACTAAATATAATAGCAATTATGGCTGAAAAAACGATATCGAAATTGCATAACACAAGACTCAATAGAGTTGAACACACGAGTGCCAACCATAAGAATCAAGTGCGGGCAACTGCAGGGGGGCCACCTGGACGCGGAGCTTGCCCTGGCTTAGGAGCATCATCCTATTCATTCAAAAAAAGAAATCAAATTAATTAAATCTTGAAAACCCGATTTAGCAACTAAGAAATATAAAAAGCAAGATTCATTTTCAACGAATAGTGCAACTGAATATTTTAACATTCTGAAAAACGATGAAGTTTTCAAGATTATTGTTATGTGCAGGGATTGTATTGAGTGCGTGCTACAGCAGAAGACAATAACACATTCCGTAACACAAAAACCGTGACAAAAAACAATAATTACAAGAGCACCAAGTTGTAACGAAAAAAAATTAAGAAAAAAACGTAAACTTACCCTTGGGCGTCTGAAACGCTGTGGGGGCTCACGGTTCCTCCTGTCGGTGCGAGATCTGACTCGGACGACCTTGGAGTGAATGGCACACGACACGCAGTATTGCATCTTCACGTACAGCTTGGGAAGAGTGTAGGCTACATTTTCAAGTACAAAATTTTGCATTCGTTAACTTAGTATAATATTCAAAATCAATTAGCTCACGAGCGAGCAGCAAGGAAACAGGGAAGGAAGTCGAAGCAACTAATTAAGAGGTAAAAAAGCGGCTTACTGTCGAAAGCACAAGCTTCCTGCACATCCCTAACAGCTGCTTGCTCAACAATGTTTCTTACCAGAAACCTCTTGATGGCCTTGTCCTGTAAGAAACAACCTTGTCAAATTGTTTATAAATCATTTTCCGAGTACACAACTTCAGTCGTATATTTCTCAAATATAAAAAATTGGTAACCGTTCATTACGAAATGCAGCACCAACAAGCAACGATAGTTTTTTATCAGTTTACATGCAAGCAAGTGAATAAATGATGAATCTTGAGAATGTATTTAAGTTAGAATACATTTATACATACACAATAATCGACCGAAAGCTCCTAATCATTGCAAAATTCTAATCCTCTAAACAGAAAAAATAGATCATAGCGATTATCCGAAATTAAAACTAGCCTACAATACAATACATATTTGATTATGCCGCACACTGATAACATTGAAGTATTAACTATCCATGAATCAAACAACGCCGGAACAAGCATTTTCTATAAGAAGTTAATTATCTTAATCTCAAACTAATGACAATTACAACGCAAATTAACTCTTAGCCGAGAGACATATATCAATTCATGCGCATACGAATAACGAAATTCAAAAGCCAAAGTAAGATCCAAGGAATTGACAGCATATCTAATCACATCTCTGTATTCTAAAAATATCAAAACAAAAATTAAATAAATATATTAGAAGAAGAAGAAAAAAAGGACCTTGGGACAGCATTTTCCGCAGTTGGAGCAGCGGATGAAATTGACGTGGCCGCGGCCGTGCTTGTTGCGACCACCGTTCCTTCTCTTGAAAGTCTACAAAACCGCCGGAAAATGTAATTGTTCAGTAGAAGAAGATAGGGGAAAAACAAAAGGTAAAAATACAGAGAAAAAAAAAATAAATTAATTGAAAAAGGATGATTAGAGAGGATTTCGGATTCACCATTGTCGATGTAGTGAGCTTTGTTTCTCTCTGGAAGATGGAGCCGCTCGGCCTTGCACTCTAGGGTTTTAATGTTACAGAGGAATGAGAGAGAAAATGGGAGTTGGCGTGAATTTATATGATCCTTCGTTGTGAAACCCTAAAAGATAATTGGGCCTTGAATTGATGATCCAGGGTCTTTAAATTAGGCCCTTCTTCGAATTTATTTGATTAGCCCAACGCCTATACGTATAAGATATTTTTAATTTAAAACGAAATAAAGATAACAATATAGTGAGGGGAAATTATAATTTTCGTCCCTCGTGTTTGCACTGATTTCATATTTGGTCCTCATGTTCACTAAAAACACATTTGGTTTCTCATGTTTCAATAATTTAAGACTTTTAGTCATTTCGGCCAATTATCCGTTAGTTTGTCGGTTTATGCAATAACGGGAACATGTTTGTTTTCATTAGTATTAACGGAAAATTGACAGAAATGACTAAAAATGTTTAAATTTTGAAACATAAGGAACCAAATGTATTTTTTGTAAATATGGGAACCAAGTGTGAAATCAATGCAAACATAAAGCAACATTGACTGAGTTTTCTCTTTTTTTCATCTTCATCTACCCTCTTGTTAATCAGATCAATTCTTTTTTTTAAATCAAATCTATAATTGATTTAAAATGTCAGTTGTCATAAAACCCGAATTTGTCCGGTTCCTAATATTCCGGTTCAATCGGCTGTTATCCGGGATTAGGTTTTGGAATCTTGTAGATTCTGCATCGGGTGAAATATATTGTGTGAATGTTTGTAAATGTGGGAATCATTATCTTAAGTTTGTAGAGTGGTGGAATTGGAATGTAAATTGTAGTTACACGCATAATGGTTAATATTACATTATCGACGTCTTACTTTAAAATTCGGACGCGTGAGGGGCAAGTGTTATATGATTTATACTTTACGGATACAAATTGTAATATTCTACCGTTTTATTTGAAGACAAAATGATGTTATTCTCGTTCACGTTTACACGACATCCTTTAATAAAACATGAAATTAGTAATACGAAAACGAATTTGATAAAATTCGATCACGAACCTCGTAAATTTTACTTGCCTAATTTTACTCTATTTTTCTTGCGAAAACAAATCTCCCTATGTTTTTTGGACAAACAAACAAAAACAACTTTTATGATGGTGTGTGAACACATTTATATATCCCGCCAAAATTGAACAAAATATCTCCTAATACATAACTTTCCCACCTTAAGAAAATAAAAATAAAAAATCCAATCTGTCAGTTTGCAATCATCAATTCCCTACCAGTTTCCATGTACCACACAAGTCACTTCAATGTTTGTAGCATTGTATCCTCAAGAATCTCTCTCTCTCTCTCTCTCTCTCTCTCTCTCTCTCTCTCCTCTTTCTCTTTCTAGAAGTTGAATATGATGCTATTATGCTTGTAGTGTGACAAGTTGTTGATCAAGATTTTCGGTCCCAAAAAAACTCAATAAAAGAGAGAGAACCCCTTTATTCACTTCAATTTCTTCCTTATCTTCTATGACTCAATTTTGAATACCTTTTCATTGTTTCTATCTTGTTGGAATCCTTCCAACACTTCATGTTGTATGTATATATATATTTATATATACATACATACATACATACAAACACTATAGTTAGTTTTCTCTGCAAAAAGCAATCACTTATAACTTAATTAGTACATCGATCAATATAATATTTGCCCCGTTATACTTTATATATATTCGTGTCCGACTGATACAATGGCGATTCATCAACACTACCGCCTGCCTCGTATGCTGCTCAACTCCTACGTCGCCAATAGCACGAACATCTCTTACAAAGACAACGACGCCACGAACTTCGACAGCAACATGGTCATAATCTTGGCGGCTTTGCTCTGCGCGTTGATATGCGCGCTCGGGTTGAACTCGATCGTCCGTTGCGCGGTGAGGTGCGCTCCGAGCAGGTGGGTCCACGAGGCCGCCGCCGATGAGGTGGCAGCCGTGGCCGCGGCCAGTTTGTCGTCGAGCGGTAATCTCATGAAGAAGGATGCCGAGTTGGTGGTGGTTGAGATTCCGGCGGTGGTTTACAAGGCGGGGATACTCTGTATTCCGGCGGCAACGGACTGCACCATATGTCTGGGGGAGTTTGTGGAGGGCGAGGATGTACGGATTCTTCCGAGGTGCAATCATGGATTTCATGTCGAGTGTATAGACACATGGTTGGCATTGCATTGCTCGTGTCCTGTTTGCAGGCAAACGTTGTTGATGGATTGCTCTGTACGCGAGTGTTCCGATTGATTAGTTTTGTTGATTGGTGAATTTTGTTTTTGGATAATCGAGGTGGTGATCCCAATTTTCGTCGGACTAACTTCGATATGACTCGGTTGGTTGTTTCCACCAGAATACGAACCGCCATCCCGCCGCTAGGAGCGAGTTTCGATATGATTGTTCTAATAGTTGAGTTGTGACCGGCAAAAGGTTTTACTATAGCTGAGAATATATTTTGTCTAGAGATTCTTCTTGTATGGTTTATATGTGCAATGGCTATTGAATGTGTTCATATTTCTATTCGATTTATATATGTACAGACTCTACTAGTGGATCCAATGGCTCGTAAGTTGGGGTTGTATAGGGCGCGAGAGCCTTGTACTTATCGAACCCTTATAAGAAGGTTCGACATTGGGTAATTTTCCGATTATTCTTTTTTTTTTTTTTTTTTTTTTGATATAAGAAGGTTATGTAATTAACCTAAACAAGAAAGTGTTTTGTTGAAAGTAAAGTTTATTGAGTTATGAGTTAGAATTTTCAAAATATATTTTGTGACGCTTGTATGTTTTGTTTTTCAAATTCAAGAAGCTCAAGTATAGGTGAACCAAACATCGAGGGAGAGCGGTGTAACTTCTCTAAATTTAAATAGGGGTTAATTACGTTCATATCCATAAAGTAAAGTTAAATTACGAAAAAAACTCTTCTGTTTGGGTAATTACAATAACCCATTTTACATGCATCCTTATAATATCAAATTCAACATAATCTTTTACATTCCATGAAATGTTCTCTAGTGTGTACTCGGTTTCGTGCAAAAATGCAGTTTCTGATATACCCTGCTTTTACAAGCCAATAGACACATCTTATGTTCATCTTGTTTCAAAATGTGGAGCTCGAATGAAGTTAAATGGGAACAAATTGGAATATTGCACATAATATAAGGGTGCACTTGGATAGAGGAATTTGAGAGAGGAATTTTAAATCCATAATAACAAATCCCTTGGACTTATTTGGATTGATGGATTCAGAGACAGATTTCAAATCCCCACCACTCATTTTTAGTTGATTTTGGAGCAATGGTGGTGGATTTCAAATTACTCCAAATTGAAGTTATTTCAAATCTCTTTCCCGGATCAAACTCCCCTCCAAATCCCTCAATCCAAACGGACCCTAAAAAATTCCACTAAATTTGACACCACTAGAATAAACGTGAAAGAAAACTCATAATTGAGGGGAGTAGTTGTAATTAAAACATGAGGGAATTTTTCGTAATTTGACCTTATCCCAGAGGCGACCGTAAGTTATTCTTTGAATATATCTCCAACAACATACAAGTGTTCGACTCTGCCGAGTGTCAAAATAAAACATTAGACGAAAAAAAAAAAAAAAACCCAATGTTTTACTTGCTAACTAATGGCAAAAAGACATTCCAAAGGTGCTCCAAATGACAGTAAAATCAACTTGAAACAATTTGTATATCAAACAACTAAAGAAACATGACTTCAAATCTGAGATCAAAACATATAAACATCTATGTATTTCAACAAAGATAAAATCTATCTATGGTATAAAACACTATAAAATATTAACAAACTTTATATCAAGGTCCAAACAGTGACCCCAAAAACGAAAAAATAAAATAAAATAAATAACTAACCATCTTCCCGAATCTTCTCCGGTTCCACGTCAGCAACATTTTCTTCAACAACATTCGCAGCTTGAGGCACCAAATACATATCATCTAAAGGACAGCTAGCAGCATTCATCAACGCAGTCAAACTCATTCCAGAAGCTTCTAGAAGAACTTCATCTTCTCGGTGAGGATCGCAGTTCAAGTCCAATTTATGCCCCTTGCTACTCGTTTCTTCCACTAAATCCACCGTATTCCCATTTTGCCCCTCGTTTTCTTCTCTTTGACGGTTCATACTCACGAGCGCTTCTCCAACAATATCTTCGCTTTCCCTATCTATTTTGGCATTATTATTAATATTATTATTATTATCATTATTAATATTAATATTAATATTATTATTATTGTTATTATTAATATTATTATTAATAATATTATTACTATTATTACTATTATCCATTTTGTTATTGTTATCATTTTCCATCTTCACTAGGGCGAGCTCGAGCTCGGCTTCACGGTCCGACTGGCGTTTCTTCTTGCGCATCATTAGGGTTTTGAATCGACGCCTAACGGTCAAACAGACGTTGCACTTGCACGTGGGATCGTGCTTGCCCTTTCCGCTCGGCGGCTGAATGCACACAATGCAGGTGCACCCGGGGCGGTGACGTGGATGCCTCGTGGTGGTGGCTGCGACGGCGGTGGCCCCCACGGAATATTCTCCTCCCATATCCCCTATGTTGTCTCCTCCTAGTACTGCCGCATTTGCCAATGCGTCTAACCCTGATGGCTCCCCTTCTCCAGATGAAATTCTTCGCTTTTTATAATCTTGAAAAAAAGAAAAAAACGAGTACAATCAAATCAAAATTCCCAAAACGACACATGAAAATCACCAAGAAAAAAAAAACACACATGAAAGACACCAAAACCAAAACCAAAAAAAAAAAAAAAAAAACCCGACAAAAATGAATTTTTTTCCATCATGTGCAAGTGTTTGTATGAGATATGAGAGAGAGAGAGAGAGAGAGAGAGAGAGAGAGAGAGAGAGAGAGAGAGAGAGAGAGAGAGAGAGAGAGAGAGCTGGGGGGGGGGGGGGGGTGGCTCATACCCTTGTTAACAATATCGAGATCCCTCGAATTTATATCTTCTGGAGCAGAACATGAACACCTGGGAAAAACAATCACCGTTATATAATATAAGTAAAAAGATTCTCTTCATCCGCTTCCATTAGCAGAAATGCTCAATATTTCAGCCACAACACATTTTGAAGGATATTCGACATTAAAAAGATTATATAGAATGGAGATTTAATTTACATAATCGTTTTAGTAGACTAATTTCATTTTTTGAAGATTTCCTCGAAATCAGAGTATGTTAGCATTTTGCATGTCCTAATATTTCTTAAGCCCCCAAAATTGGATCTTTTTATCCCTAAAATGAAATAAACACGAGTCTGAACGGCCCAGCTCGTGAGATTTTTCTTTTTTATTTATATTTTTTTATTAAAAATATAAGCAATATATAATGACAATAATAAAAAATAATATATGAATATGTATGCAAAAATACAAGGTAAAATATTGCAAGAGTTACTATAATGCTTCTATTTATACTCTATTTGTATTTTACATGTACACTAATAAAATATATGGGCAAAATAAGATTGTTTTCCTGATATTTAATTCATTAACGGGGTACGGAAATTCAAAATTCTTGTAAATTTTTATTGAAAACTATTTATTACGATTTTTTTACTGAAAACAAATTGATTTTATTAAAGTGGCTTTACAATAAGATCAAACAGCTTATCAACTCCCAAAACATTTTATAAGTTTAGTCAAACGGGCTCTTAGTATGATTATTTGAACTCGATTACACCCCGAGGACCATCTTAAATAATCTTCACATTGTACTACTAACCTCGATAAATTAATAACCTCGCTTAAATAATAGATTTTTCTGGTCCCGACTATTTAAAAGTTAAAACCCTACTAAATTATCAGTTCAATAATTTAATATTTCGCTAAATTAATAGAATTTTGTTAGTCCCGACTGTATTAATATATAGAGGTTTAACTGTACTATCATCACTCTATCGAACTAAGTTAATTTACAAAATGCTAACCTGGTCGAGTCCCAGATGTTATCGGAACAAGTCCAATTTGCAGAGAGAAGAGCATCCACAGGCAATCGTCGCCATTTTGAACAACTGTCACATTGAACCACTTGTTCTTGCTCCCTGATCAACATTATTCAACATTCTCAATGCGATGATTATATATTTTTCTAAAACAAAATTAGTATACATTTGTGGAAACCTAATGCGATGATTCTGCCGTTTGGTAGATAATTTGTATATTCATATAATGATTGGAAGATTATAGATTTTCTATTAAGATAGGGAAAATTACAACCACTTCCCTGAGGTAACGCGTAATTACAAAAAAACCTCTTGTGTTTGAGAAATTACATCCAGTCCCCTGCAGTTTGTAAATTTCTTACATCCACCCCTAGGTGTTAATGTAAGGAATCTACAAATTGTCGGGGGTAGACGTAATTATGGAAACAAGATGGGTTTTTTTGTAAATAGACCTTACCTCAGGGGTGGATGTAATTTACCCCTAAGCATAATATTGACTGTACACAAACCTAGTCCACCTTACAACTTTACGAGATCAAATTCGGTAACCCTTACCCTGAAGGTCCACAAACGAACATCGTCCTCTTTCCAAAAACTGGAGGTTCCTAAAACCCAAAAAAAAAACAAAATTAATAAATAAATAAATTCATTAGAGAGTACAAGACCTCGAAAATACGGAAATCCAAAAACGAAAAAAAAAAATTACTGCATATGGATCAAAATTAATTACTTCAAATTCTTCAATTTCGAGGTCCTCGACAACGAATACAGTTCTTTCAGCCGAAGGTGACGGACGAAACAATTCCTGCGCTTCGTCCCATGTAATTCTCAGGTCCATAGCTTCGTTATTGTTCATTACAAGTCTCTTGTTTTTTATGTTTTTCGCCTTCCTCTTTTCAGACAAGGTCAAATGCTGCTGACCAGAATCATCGCCAGCTCTCGACCCATTCTGCACTCACAACATTGTTCGTATCTCGATAAGAACGCAGTTCATAATATATTACTTAATTAATTAAAAGGTTGGGAAAAATAGTGGGTGATAATATACCGAAGGAAGATTGTCGGGAATTGGTGTTTCTCTTTCTGCCAGAGAATCATTTGGTAAGGCAGACGTCTGTGAATCCTACTCGTTCGACAAAGAAAAAAACAGTATATTCAGCAATTTGCCATAACCGGGGAAAAAAACCCAAAAACAAAAAACAAATTAATATAATAATTGGAATGAAAAACGAGGCAATGTCGAGAATTTCTTACCTGCACATCGACATTGTTTGCTGTTTTCCGACAGCCTATGACTAGTTGACCACCAGGGTCTATCCGACTGAATATCACTACTCAAAAGACAAAGATCGCGTAATAAGTTTCCATCAAATTGTGACATCATCTTAAGAAAAGAGACGAAAAACAAAATATGTCCTGAAATATTCTTGATTTTTTTTTATATGCAACCAAAAAAAATAGTAGTATAGATAAATTAATGTGTGTATCCGTGCTAAAGACCATGCGACATAAAAATGAGAAAGGTACATATGCATGCAAAATTAATCCCGAGAAGCAGAATAATTTAGTAAATTTAAGCCTCGTTTGGTTGCCAAGATAAGATTAAATAATCTAGACCTTCGATGATCAAATAAAAAGACATGCCTAGATAAGCCATGATAACATAATATTTGCGGGTCGACCCGGCAAGTTATTGGGGATACCAAACATCAAACAAAGTCCTATTATTTAGTTAATCATGGCTAATCTCCCCAGTCCAAACGAGGCCTTACTAGTTTCAGCATAATATATTAACAAATAAACAAAAAATTATATACCCGTGTCGCCAGCTTGCAATTGCATATTTTGGATGCAAGGGGTTACGCCCTCCAAAACGTACATTCGGCTGTTATTATTCGGCCAAAATCTGAATTGAAATATCCACTCTTTCCCCTTTATATCCTGAATCTTTATCGGTATACCTTCCGATTGATTGATAGAAGGGAAATATGCCTACATAAAATAATTTAAACAAAAATAAAAAACCCTATTAGCATACTTCTAATTAACATCGTCCAATCGCAAAATTAAAAAAAAAATAATAAAAAAAAAAATACATACTTCAGCACATGCTTTGGGCAAGACCAACCGACCGATTCGTCCAGCATCACTTGCACTTAGAATCTTCTCGAATAACGGTACAATAGTGGACTTCAAACTATATATCAACAGTTAAGGCAAACTAAAAAAGATTATATTCATAAATAATTAGATCGAGAAAAAATAATTATCAAGGATACTCTCCAGATAACTGCTGCAATTCTTGATCCGTAATCCTAGGCCAATAACGAGGAAGCAGCAAATTACGGCCCCTGCCATCAGCTGGGGGCCTGGCAACACGTGCTTGTGGAGCAGCCCCCAAGGGGGTGGGTTTGGGGGGCCTCGAGAAAACATGACGTGTTTTTGGTCCCCCATCTTTGCTCGATTCGCCCCCTTCAAGAATCTTCTCACTGGTCAAAGGCGGTACGGTCAAGGAGAAGTTTCTGGAAGGCTGAGCATGAGACTCGAACGTATCCTTAACACCCGGCTTTGCCCGGCTTTTACTATCGATTTTTGCGAAAACCGAGGAGCTATGTGGGGAGGGATTCGGGGCCCGCTTGCTGCTTTCTGGGCTGAACTCGTTGACCGCTATAGCTTTGGTCAACTGCAGAAGCCTCTCTGTGCTGAATCTTTCTTCCTCGATTCTCTTCTCGATGACTATCGGGCGAGCATCCCTTATACCACCACTTTTCGGGATAAATGTGCTGCTCGGAATTTCACCACGACTCTGCAAAAAAAAAAAAAAAAAAAAAAAAAATCCAGAAATATAAACACACAAACGCACACACTCACGGTGTAACTACTTTTAGTAAAAATCTTTCAAACCTGTATTGAAGGCGGAGTATGAATTTCCAAACGCTTTGAACAGCTCGAGCACGAGATACCCCCGAAATCCATGTACTCGTGTAGATATTTTGAAGCAATGCATCCACAGTGGACAAGCTAATATACGAAATTTTTTAAAGACTTGGAGAAAAAAAAAAAAATCGAAAGAGAGTGTAAAAATTATTATTTTACCTTCCCGCAGATTCTGCATTCCCTCCAACCAGATTCATCGGAATGGAATGTTTCACAGAAAACGGAATTCTCGTATGCAGATCTAGAAATCCACAATAAACCCGTGTCAGAATAATTTTTAAAGCCGAGGAAATGCAATTTCATTTTGATGTAACAATACGAGCAAAAATTTTCAGCAACTAAATCGATGCAGACTACAATGCATCAACCCTTTACGCTTCTTTCGAACTAAACAAAAATATATGTCCACGTTATTGCACGCACACACACACACACACACACACACACACACACACACACACACACACACACACACACACTCACACACACACACTCACACACACACACAAATACACACACACACACACACACACACACACACACACACACTCACACACACGCACACACACACGCACGCACACACACACACACACCACACACACACACACACACACTCACACATGGAATTAAGTGAAATTAAGAAATAGATAACAATAGCAATCCATTAAATTTTTTATTTTTTTTAGGAGAAACTACACAAACGGGCTTAATCATCTGAAGTGCCCTTACGATCGATTATTGAGAGCTACAATAAAATAGCCGAAACTAGTGAAAATAGCCTTTATGCTTCTTTCAAGCTAAATAAAAATACATGTTCACGTTATTGCACACGCACACACACACTCTTTTTAACACACACACACACACACACATGGAATTAAGCGAAATTAAGCAATAGATAACAATAGCCTTTATTGTTAAAGTTTTTATTTTTTTCGGAGAAACCACACAAACGGGCATATAATCATCTGAAGTGCTGTTACGAATTACGATCGATTATCGAGAGCTACAATAACAATACAACCTTTGATTTGCATGGATGTACTATAGCTTTGCATCATGTGAACTTTAGTCTGATTAGAAAGGTATATTCTTTAACAAAATAATAATAACAAAATAAAAGAAGCAAAATACGAAAGCTGTACTACAAGATGACCATGAAGAATATATCCTAAATATAGGAAATAGCAAAAAGAAAAACATCTCCACACTGTAGCGGTATTTTAGGAAAGCCCCAAAATGCACATTCCGAAACTACCCTTCCCAAATTGAAATCGAATTGAGTTTGTAATTCAAGAAAAAAAAAATTACCCGCAGTTGTAACACAGGGTAGCGAATCCACCCGATTTCAAGATCCAACCTTTCTTCCATTCAGACGACGTCGTTGCGCGGCACAACTGGTTCATGCAATTCTTCGAACCCATTTTGAATTGAATTTCTGTAACAAAAAGAAACCCAATTACAAATTCACAATCAAAACCCTAAAACCCAGATCAAAGGAGTTCTATAAAATCGATCAATTTCAATTTCTATAAATCGGGAAAAAAAAAATTAAAAATTCCAGACCTTATTTCGAATCTATGAAACGCATGGTCCGAATACGAACAACCTTAAATCACAAACAACAATTGTCAATTGCCCGAACTGCTGTATGATTTACAGCAATTGAAATCTTGAATTTTGAATCTGGGACTGAGAAACAGAGTGAACAAAAAAGAACAAAGAAATCGAAGTAAAAAAAAAAAAAAACGAAGCGGCGGTCGGTGGGCGAATCCGCTAATGCCAGACTAGAGTCAAAATTCAGTAAAAATAAAATCAAAATGAGGAGGATGCGTGATTCATGGACGTGTATCTATATTTTTAGAGAGAGAAATTGGGGGAGGGGAGGAGAGAGAGAAAAGCGTGTGCGCATGCAGAGGGGGAGAATATAGGTACAACAAAAATGCATGCACGACAATTCAAGACCGAGGCTTCGTCTACTTGTATTTTATATATACACATATGTGTATATATATATAGATATATATAGATACAGAGTTTTTGGCCCAAAACTGTATTTACCCTTTTGTGTGTGTGTGTGTGTGTGTGTGTTTACATTTTATTAAGGGTTTTACGTTCTTAGTGGTTTTTTTAAGTGATTTACGGCTTCAGGGATTTCGAATTTCAGACAGAGATACGATTTTGGCCGACGGTTTCGTGGATTCACATGTTCAGGGGTAAAAATGTCAATTCGCTCTCTTGACAATTTTTGATTTTTCCCATTAAAGAAAGATAATAAATAAAAGGTTGCCCCTGCCTGGCTCCACCACGATTGAAAGTTCACTGTTTATTTGAATGTTAAAACAAATTTCTACACTTCAATTTTATAAAGAAAGGGCTATTTGGCAAAAAAATCCAACAAATTTAGTATAGACATAAATTCAAATTTTAAATTAATAATATATGTGATATATTTATTAGATGTATAATACCTAAATTACCCCAAGTTGTTATTATAGAAACTGAAATGATTTGTGCAGGCTAAAATTAAACAGTCAGGCACATTTTTTACCATTCTTCAAAAAACAAAAAGTAAAAAACTCAAAAACTCTCTATACACTTTCGATTTTCTTTCGCAAAGCCCGTGCAAATCGTCAACAGATCGGAGGTAATTTTTACGTTTTTACGATCCTCTTGTTATGTAGATTACGAATCCGAAAACAAAAACGAAAAAAATCGATCTTGGCCACGCTCGTCTGAATTTACACGAGCGCATCCACTGCGCTCGTGTAAATTCAGACGAGCGTGAATTTAATTTAATTTTTTTTTTTTTTTTTTTTTTTTTTTTATAAATTTATTTCTTTTTAAATTGACGTCCGATTTTTGCTCGTGTGAATTTACACGAGCGCATCCACTGCGCTCGTGTAAATTCACAAGAGTGTTTAATTTTTTTTTTTTTTTTTTTATAATTTTTTTTTTTAAAAAACGTCCGATTTTTGCTTGCTCGCGTGGATTTACACGAGCGCATCCACTGCGCTCGTGTAAATCCACGCGAGCATTTTTAAAATTTTTTTTTTTTTAATAAATTAATTAGTTGAATTATAAGTTGTGCTCGTGCAAAAACATGCGAGCACTGTTGAAATGCTCGCATGTTTTTGCACGAGCACAACAATTTTTTTTTTTTTTTTCATTTCATTATTTAAATTCTTTTTTTTTATTATATGAAATATTAATAAAGTGCTTATTTAAAATGTAGATGGCAGGAGGCCGGGGGAAAAGTCTTATGAGTCAAGTTGCTGGTAAAGACAAGAGCTTAATGAAAGCCTTGAGCGGGAAGGGGGGCAATCCGGAAGATCCGGATCGCATTGGAGACCGAGATGTCCTTGCTTCCGCCCGTAGAAGAAAGCAGTTAGCTCGAGAAGCAGCGTTACAGCGGGAAGAAGAGAGACTGAGACGAGAAGCTGTTGCAGCTGGAGCCGGACCCTGTGGACCTACACGCGATCTCCAGCTAGCTCGTAGTACATTGCCACATGCCGACGACGATAATGACCACAACAACAATCCCGATAATATGGATACTGACGAGGAGATGGAGGAAGATGATGCGCCAGCAGATGTATTTCAGGATCGTAGAGGTGGTCGTGCCTTACCCTTTCCGCAGCTGCCTGGTCCGGCGTACTTGGAGGGTCCGTGCGAGGGAGGGCCAGAAAATTACGAGTTTATGCGATGGTTCAAGTCGCATATAGCGATGTACATTTGGGAAGGATATGTAAGTTTTTCTGTCAACACGTGCTTTACATAATTCTTATATTATTCATTTTTTTTTAGCTAACAATACATGCAATATTTTTCAGGAGCGCCGTGAAACTACACGGTGCGAGTCGAGGACCAAAGCACTCGAGGACTACCGCGGCCCGCAGGATAACACGATGATTGCGAGGCTGGAGGCAACAGGTCTTTACCACTTACGAGACTGTTTTCTAAAGAGGATGAACAAGAACCTCATGCTAGCTTTCGTGGAGAGGTGGCAGCCGGAGACGAACAGTTTCCACATGCCATGGGGCGAGATGACGATCACGCTCCACGATGTCGCTTTCATCCTGGCGTTGCGGCTGGACGGACCAGCAGTGTCTGAAATTCGCCCGGTAGAAGAGTGCTCACAGAGTCTTGCATCTGTATTGGGTGTCGGTCTGATGGACACCAATGAGATGTTTCGAAACAAGGGAGTTGGTTGGGTTAAGGTGAGAGATCAGTTGACCCTTCCCTCCGCCACAGACGACAAGAAGATGAAGGGCTACTTGATGTTTCTGCTTGGGTCTGTTTTGTTTGTAGACAAAACAGCGTCTAACATAAAGCCGTGGTGGATCCATTTTACCAACGATCTTGATAATGTCGGCAAGTATTCGTGGGCTTCGGCATGCTTAGCAAACATGTACCGCCAATTGGGTATTGCCACCCGCGCTGGGATGAACAGTCTCTGTGGATGTGTTATTCTCCTTCTGGTACGTGTACCTTTATTAGTAATTATTTATTTATTTAAACTTCTATGTAGGTAATATCAACAACGTTTCATTGGTTTTTGTTTGCAGTGCTGGATCTTTGAGTATTTCCCCTGCTTTCGACCACCTATTTCCCGTTCATATGCCGAGTTTGAGCCTCGATGCAGAAGGTGGGCCCATGGTGGAGGCAATACAACCACGCTGCAGGAATACCGGAAAATACTCGACGCCATGACCGAAAGAGATGTGAGTAATAATTTTTCTAATTATGTCTATAGTAGAGTTACGAATTTTTCTAATTAGTTTAAAATATGCTTAGGTTTGTTGGACCCCGTATGGTACCGGTGCACATTACTTGCATCCTCGGAGAATGTATTACGGCACGATACAGTTCATGGATATAGTGGAGCCGTACATGCCCGACCGAGCGTTGCGGCAGTTTGGAAGAGTCCAGACTATTCCTTTCCCGATAATTGAATCGAACTTGCCACATAACCGCGGCTTGTTTGGCGCGGATACAAAGTCACTTTCCACGCTCCTGGCGGCTTGTGGCAGAACGAGTACGCCAACTTCATTGACCTGTCGCAATACCCTGATAGAGTTGCCGAGGAGTACATGAAGTGGTACATCGTGCAGACGCACCGGTTCATTAGCAACCCTGATAGAGTTCCGCCTGCAGAACGAGTTGTTGCTGCGGTGCCGCCAGACCAGCCGTTCGCCAACGACATAGCTCGGCTCCTAGTTCCGATCGTGTTCGGTTTGACTGGTGACGACGCAGCAGAGGCATTCCTGAGCATTCAGCCGCAGTTGAGGGACTTGTTGACGCCACATGCCCACTATTTGCGTCTCTTACCTAGGAGGGGTCGCGTGGGAGGTCCGAGGACTCGGGGTCGGGGGTCGAGGGGTGGACAGTAGGACATGTTACCTATTTGCATGGACTTGTGTATTAGTTTCGGATTTTTCGCACCTGACTATTGGTATTCGTGTGTTGTGATTTGTTGTTTGTTTTCGGATTTAGTTTTTTGTACGGATGTTTCATTTTGGATTTGCGGATTTTTCTTATTTGCCCGTATTTTAATTACGTTGTTATCGGACTTACTTATTTAGTTATTTGTACGGATTATAATTATGTTGTATCGAACGGAATTATATTTTAATTTGTATTATTAACGAATAAAAGAATAAAAAAAAAATCAAAAAAAGATAAAAAATAAAATATATATATATATATATATATATATATATATATATATATATATATATATATATATATATATATATATATATATATATATATATAATTTGCTCGTGCGTTTTCACACGAACAGAGGTGTTCTGCTCGTGTGAAAACACACGAGTACTATGTCCCTGTTCGTGTGTTAACACACAAGTACTTTTCCACGTATTTTTTTTTTAATTTTTTTTTTATTTTTTGTTTTTAAAAAAACATCGAAACAAAAAAAAAATTAAAAAATTAATATGCTCGTGCGTTTTCAGACGCACATAGGCGTTTTGCACGTGTGATTTCACACGAGCAGAACACCCCTGTTCGTGTGAAAACGCACGAGCAACACTATATATATATATATATATATATATATATATATATATATATATATATATATATATATATATATATATATATATATATATATATATATATATATATATTTTTATCTTTTTTTGATTGTTTTTTTTTTAATTCTTTTATTCGTTAATAATACAAATTAAAATATAATTTCGTTCGATACAACATAATTATAATCCGTACAAATAACTAAATAAGTAAGTCCGATAACAACGTAAACAAAATTACAATAATACAGTACTACCTATGCCTAGAAGTCAACGTCGTCCAAAAAGCAAGTCGATCCGCGTAAAAATCGCGTAGAGGTAGTAAATTGGGAGCTGCAAAATACCTCCACTAAGGATGGAGACGAGGAAGAGGGCATGAAACCGGTACTCGTATGATCATAAAATGATCGTTATGTAGCGACATAGGAATAATACGTGATAACGCGGGATTCCCAACTAGTGGTAGGTAAGTGATGCTACCCCGTTCAGTGAATATTAATACCATTGCGTTGTATCTTGTAGCGATCGCCAACCCCATATCTGTTGACATCCATTTCGTCCGTGGCGCCGGTCCCCTCTCATGACTGCATGTCAAGATATAATCAGCGACTGTATTGCGGCCCACCTCATCCCCACCAAAAATAGTAGCATATAGATTGTAACGCACCATAAACTCCTCAACCAAGTGAGTTCTGACTTGTGGCCATCTCTCTTGACTGCCGTAAACAACTTCGGCTATGCACCGGTAGCCACAATTTCCATCGGCCCTCACACTAACATATGAGACTACGGACTGTGCGAGAAACGGAGGAAGGAAGGAAAAGAAATTGACCCGGTCCCCGACAGTAACAACTGATTCTTCCGTCGATTTAGTACGTCCGCGCGTACGACCTTTAACCTTTGACTCTGGCGTACCAGCTTTAAATTTTGACTCTGGCGTCCTTTCGGTCGGGGTTTTGCGACCCTTAGAGCCCGAAGAAGATTTAACTTCGGATTTCCGATTCATCACGTGCTCATGTCCGGACAAGTTCCTCTTCGTCGAGTTATTCTTAGGTCGTCCCTTGGCCTTCACAAATGACGGCTCTTGTAAATACGTTGAAGAAGGATTATTTAGGTCCCGTAAATAGTCAGCCGCATTTTTTAGGGACATGTAATCTTTGTTTGATAACTTCTCGAACTCATCGAGAAAAACTTTCTTAATTGCAACTGTGCGATCAAACGGTTCCTCCTCGTCCTCCCATGGATCCGACTTCGGCTCGACAACCAATGTTCTCCAGAATGGATGTAACTGTTGCGGATAAAAAGTATCTCCCTCAGCAATTTTAACTGCAATCATACACGCACACGGGAGTCCGTGGGTTCGGCTTAGGTAATAGTTGCAACTATCCGGATTCTTTTCCAACTTTTCGTACTCTTTATCCAACAGGTCCAGTGCTTTGTGTGATACGTTACATACCAAAGCACCGAAGCACGACAGTGAAGTACTGTACATCCTGACTGTTCTACTGCTTTCGTTTTCCACCTTCAATTCATTAATTTGAAGGTCAACTTGCGCATCTAGTGCATTTTGAACTGTATCCATAGCTCCAGTCGATGTTTGGATCCAACGCTTCGATGCACGATGTGCACTCTCTACCCTGTTTCGAGAAAACACTCAAATAATGAATAAATGTAACATGTGTATAAAAGATTGTACGTAACGAGTTTATAGTAAAATCAATTTATATACCTGTTAGTCGTCGTGTTACCGAAATGAACGATGTTGTTGGTCCAACACTTAACAAATCTCTCCTTATAAATCAACCACGTTTCATTGATGTAAGTTATCAACTTCGGATATTGCCCGTACAAACTAACTATCTCTCTATAGTTGCATTCGTATTCTTCCTCAGTCTCAGATTCGACTAACTTTGCCCACACCGTCCTCCGGAACAGTACACCCAACTTGGTGTTACCCAAGAATTTTGACGCGTTTGCCTCAACGTTTCTGTTTATGTGATATAAACATAACATGTGATGCGAATGTGGAAACACGTTTGGCAATGCTTTCAGTAGGCCCAACTCACGATCTGTCAGTATCACTTCTGGTTCTATCCCGATTGGTAATATGTCTCACAAACATCGCAATGTCCATGCATAAGTGTCCTCATCTTCACGTGACATAAAAGCAACGGCAATAGTGAAGTTCCTTCCCACGGGAGTAACCCCAATGATCTCCAAAAGAGGCATTTCATATCTACATGAAGGTAATTATAATTTAGTCAACTCTTATATATATATATATATATATATATATATATATATATATATATATATATATAATATAATAAATGTAATTCACATTTAAATAATTATTACCTGTTAGTCTTGTACGTGCAATCCATCAGGATGACGTATGGAAATAACTGCAAAAGCTTTATTGAATCAGGGTGCGCAAACATAACGTCTTGCACTGCATCACCAGCTGGATTTATTCGATGCCATTTGCTGTATCCACTCTCACTTAGTTCGTGCCACAGATGTTGTATAACTGTTTTTCCTTTCATTTCCTCTCGTCTAATTTTCTGTGATTCATTGTACACATCTCTCAAGGCCGCAGCCGTATCCGGATTCATCTGTCTCAGATGATGCAAAATTTCCTTCGGCTTCACATGGCTCTTTTTCAGTATCTTTGTCACTTCTCGTTGCTCTTCACTCAGGCGACTTAGCGAACGTAGTCCTTGTGGATATTTATGAGGAAAATGATTGTGATTGCCATTTTTGATGGTAAGGCGCCATAATCCATCACGACCCTCTTTACCCCATAGCGCAAAAGGGCATTTACACTTTATTGAACCGGACTTCCGGCTTGTTTTGACCTCTGCATTTTTTCCTCGACTCTTATAGGCTCTTTTACAAGTCAAATATTGTCGGCCCTCGTGGTAAGACTGTCGCCTAATCTCATGTCCTTGACTGATGGCCATATTCATCGCCCACTCGACTAGTGCATCTTTACTATCAAATGCAGTCGAAATTGTGAAAAATTCACTGAAATCATGTAGCTCGAATGTTTCAATATCTTCATCCACATCTATGTATACTTCCTGTTTTTATGTTAATGTAGTTAGCAAATTATAAAACTAAAGAATAAAACTCAAAAAAAAATTGTGTTGCTCGTGTGAGAAAGGTATCGTTTACCCCCCCTGATGTATGAAAAACATCAAATACCCCCCTGCCGTTAACTTTTTTCTTGAATCCGTTAGTCAAACCCTTTGACTGGCCGTTATAAAGACCCATTAGCTTTTTTTTTTACGAAATTACCCCCAATAATCTCTATATAGGTTTTGTTTGATTGGCCAATTTTTTGGATACGTTTGTTTTTGCTGGAAACAATAAGAAACATGTTCAGTTGTTTTTGAAGAATCTAAAATTAAGTTGTTTGGTTACAATCAATATGAAACATAGTTAGTTGGTTTACAAATATGTGGATCTAAGACAAATGAAGAATTCAAGAACAGAAGAAAAAATGGGTGAAAATAGTGAAAAAAACATGTTGAAAAGAGTGAAAAAAAGGTTGAATAAGTGGGAAAATTTAGTAAAAAAATGGCTAAAACTAGACAATCTATATATAGAGATTATTGGGGGTAATTTCGTAAAAAAAAAGCCAACGGGTCTTTATAACGGCCAGTCAAAGGGTTTGACTAACGGATTCAAGAAAAAAGTTAACGGCAGAGGGGTGTTTGATGTTTTTCATACATCAGGGGGGTAAACGATATCTTTCTCATAGTACAGGGGTGCAAAATGAATTTTACCCAAAAAAATATCATAAACACCTTTCAAATTTCTAATCCACCATCCTCCCTTATATTTGTTAATTCTCCTCAATTCTAAGTTTTTTTTCCTTATTTATTTATTTATTATTATTTTTTTTTTGCAATGAAATCTAAAAAGGTAAAACAAGATTCTAAAAATCTTGCAATTTGAATGAGTTTTTGGGTGGATAGTGCTGAAGGAAAAGTAACCTAGTTTTCAAATAATCCACCAAAAATCTTTGTTTTTTTCTTAATTTATTATTTCAAGAACGTGAGTTTCCTGTTCTTTTGACGTTCGTGTATTTTTCTTTGACGGAGGTATCGTTCACTTAAGGTGGAGATGGTGGAATTATGTGATAAATATTCTTATAGAAAATGGTAGAATTGTTTTGTGAATATTGTAATTAGTTTGGTGGTGAACAAATTATGAATTGATACATAATATGGATAAAAGAGAAAAATGGGTAAAATAGAAAATATATTTAATTTGGTGGTGAAATAAAATATTTTGAGAGTGAAAATAACACGTCTTTTTAATATTTAAGATACAAAATAAATGATGTTTGAGGGGGTAAATTTTACAAATGATATTTTAAGAGAACAAGTGTTACAAAAAACACTTTAAGGGAATAAATGTAACACATGCTATTATGGCTGGGCATGAATCGGTTTTATCGGTCAACCGATCCACTTTTGACCCGCTTCTTTCGGCCGATAAATTTTTCGGCCGATAATTTTAACATCCCCATATATAAATAGGTCGGTCAGTGATTTTCAGTTTACTCAAAAATCGCTTGGTCGGGTGATATCGACTAACCGACTTTTTTAATAATTTTTTTATTATAAATATTTAATTGTAATTTTTATTTTTTTAATATTAAAATAATATGTAAAAGAGGTAAAAACAAACACTCAAAACACAAATTTATAAATCTCTCCATACTATTTCTATCTTATAATTTTTATTTCATATTCTTCATTATATATTTACTTATTTTTGAACTTTAATAAAAAAAACTCTTAATTTTAAAGTTAATATTTTTACTAACATAAAGTTACCCAAATTATTGAATATATTTGGAAAAAAACTTTTAAAAACATCTTATTGTTGTAAAAAAAATAAAAATAAAAAATAAAAAATAAATAGATGGTCGATAATACCGACCAACCACCCATTGTTTACCCATCAAAGTCGGTTGCCAACCATTACCCGAACATAATGGTCAGATCGGTAATGATTTTCAATTTTCAGCAAAATCGCGTGGTCGGGTCGGTTAGATAATTGGCCGATAATTACCCAAACCGACCCATGCCCAGCTCTACATGCTATACTTCAGATGCAAAGTGTATTTAATTCTTTAAAAAATGAAAATTATTCTGAGATCAACTGATGTACTGAAGTTGGATTTATATATGTAATTTCCTAAACATGAGGGGATCTAGACGTAACTCGACATAAGATTATGGTCGGATCGAGATATAAAAAGATTCAACTTAAGCCCAATAATTTTTTCCTCAAAATAAAAAATTAAGCCCAGCCCAAACCCACGGAGGCTGTGAAACCCTAGGCTGACATCAGATATTCCCCTATAAATAAGACTCACTAATCCTCCAATTTTCACCATCAAAACATCGGCCATCGTTTCAGATCTTATTTATTTATTAATTATTTTCCGATATTATATTTTATTTAAAAAGTAATTTATTGTTGGTTGGATCTGTGTACAATTAAGCCGATGCTCCGGAAATGGAATGAAGGAAGCATGGTACTGTGCACAGAGAACGAAGTTTGAAGGTCGCTTGTCTGCCCCCTCTGATTCCTTTCATGATTTGGGGGCCTGGTTTTAGACCTATATTTTTTTATTTTTTTTATTATTATTATTTAATCTATTTTATTTACATATATTAGTTTAATATATTTTATGATTTTTATAATAAAAAATTCCGTTTAAAATAATTTTGTGGATTAAATTTGTTCGTGCTGTTTTTTTTTTTTTTTTTTTATTTATGTGGAAAATTTTATACGTTTGACCTTTTCAATGTTTAGAAATTATATATATAAATAATTTTAGTTTCAAGAAATATAAATTTCAAGTGACTGATTTAATTTTCGGTGAATTTAAAATTCATTTGATTTGGAATCTATGGTGGATTGGATTATAAATCAAATCTGGGATTTATTTCGTGTTTGGTTTAAAATAAGATGGGGATTTGAAATATTTTCAATCAAAATTAAAGGTAAATTACAAGGACAACCTTGAGCAAGACATATTTATGAAAACAAGTTTGAATAATTACATCCACACTCCTTGAGCAAACGGTCTTTCAAAAAATCTATCAGAAGTCAGAACACATGAATTGACTGATTTACCCTTCAATCATAAAAATTAAAGTTATTAAAGAAAATAAATATTATTGAAGTGTATTTTACATCGGCTCGGCTGGCATAAAGAGCTGAAAATGACCGTGGGATTTACGGATAATTTTTCACAATCAATTAAACTATTTAGATAAATAAAAAATAAAATCAAATTATGATTCTTATGCTCCAAATTATTACATTAAAGCTATTCATAATATTTTTCTGGACCGACGATTCAAAAATAATTATATTTTTTCTGATTAACTATTTAGTAATATTCCTAAAATTTTGGGACTTTTTTTGAATTAATTTGAATTTTGTGTGGATTGAAGTTTTGGATAGTCTAGTTAATAAAATTTGGGTGAACTAAATAAATATATAGGGGCTATTTGAGGAAACCCCCTCATTGATTTTTTTAATGGAAAGAAGTCCAAAATATTTCAGTCCATTTGAGAAAAGCCCACATTTATTTTGAGCCATTATGTTTTCCAGTTTTGCCCTCGCCTGCCACATCACAGCTGGTCACGCGCTCAGCGTTTTTTTTTTTTTTTTTTTTTTCCCGTTTTTTCCCCTTCTTTTCTGTATCAGTTTCCTTAATCGACTATGAAGCATAGTCGATTAAGGAAATTCTATAATTTTTTTAATTTTTTAATTTTTTTTAATTTTTTTTGGTTTTTTTTATTTTTTTTCTCTATCAGGTTTATTAATGCATAGTCCATTAAAAATTTAACTATTAAAAATAACAAATCACAATTACAAAAAAAATGCAAAATTAACTATATTTAAGAAAAATATATACAAACATTGTAATTGATTTATACATTGGAATCAATAAACAAAAAATCAAAATAAAAAATAAAAAAATTAACAACTGGAGTCGGTTAACCTTAATCGACTACTGAACATAGTCGATTAAGCCTTAATCGACTATTGAACATAGTCGATTAAACCACACATAGTCGATTAAGGGCCCTGCCTGCGCGAATTTCTTTTTCTGCGCCGTCTTCCGCCACAATCCACCAAAAAACCCTAGATCTGCTCTTCATCATCACCATGTAGTCGCCACACCACACCATCACCTCCCCACTTCCATATTCTAACGGTTTTTTATACAAACAATTGAAACAACGGAAAGCAATAGTTTTCACCATTTCAAGAAACATGGTGCGCTCCAATAATTACTACAATTACCACAGTACCTCAAATTAAAAAAGAAAAAAAATTATAAAAACCCAGAATTTTGAAAACCCAATTCAATAAGCAATGACGAAAATCAAAGTGAAAACCCAAGATTCAATTACCTCGAAAAGGTTCGACTTTCAGAAATAGCACCACTGTATATGTGGAAACCGATCAAATTTTGTAAAAATTGTAAATAGAAAAATACAGTTGAAACTCGATTCTGGTGACGGAATTGACGGCGTCGGCCCTTGAGGAGTACCAGGTTCACGTCGGAGTTCATGTCGGAGCCCATCCTCAGAAGTTGGAAAAAAGCAAAAAAAGGCAGAAGAAAAATAAATGATAAAGAAGAAGAGAAAGGAGAGATAGCCGTGAAAAGAAAGAGAAGATGCGTGAAAAGAATAAATAATTAGGGTTCTTTACTTTAGGGGTATATTGGACAATTTAGATTTGTTAGGAGGATTATTTTAAAGGAGAGAGAGTTTTCTCTAATTATTTTTGGGAGGGGGTGTTTTCTTAACTCATTTTCCTAGATGGAGGGGTTTTTGCTAATTATCCCAAATATATAATATAATATATGGGTGAAAATTGTAAATTAAGGGTGGGTTTGAGTCCACCCTTGCCTAAGGATGAACTCGCCCCTAGTGTGTACTATCCACATTCGGTGTTCAATGAACCTACAAAAATTAGGCAAAAATTGGAAAAATATATTACAAATATGCATATTATAAATTACAAGCTAACTCACATTTAGAGGCCCATATTCTGTATCGAGGTTGGAATCCTTCGAAATTTTCGATCGGAAACAATGGAAGTATTAAAAAATCCAGAACTGTAAAATAGCTTGAAACTTGTTCAAAACAACTAATTTTGTAAAAAAAAAAAGTAATAAAATAAATAATTGAATTTCCAGAAGAAGAATGGTGCAACCACGAAGTCTTTTCATCTCAGTGCCACTGCAAATACCAAAATTCCGGTGTACATGTCTGGTAAGCAAGCCAAAGCTCATGAATAATCTCCGATTGTGTCGATATCATTCGTATAATCGATCCAACACGACTTCAACTTGGGGATGGTTTATTAACGAACAAAACCGACCCTACTAGTCACATCAAATACCCCTTCATCTTTTTCTCTTTTGTAGCATACCGCTTTCCCAACTGCTGATGCACCTTATTTCAATCAATTTCATTCGGACTAAATATTGCTTTCGTACTATACAGTATACACACCAACGCCCAAAAGAGATGTAATACTGTGCGCATGCGGGGATTTACTGCAATTACAGGGTCGTCTAGGTGCAAACCCATGATTAAAGTGACATCGTGGAGCGTGACCTTCATATACTCCACTGCATGTGGAAACTGTTCGTCTTTGGTTGCCACCTTTCCACGAACGCTAATATTAGGGCTTGACCGATATTGGGAAGGTGACAATCTCGTAAATGGTAAAACCCGATTGTCTCCATCCTAGCAATCATCATGTCATTCCGCGGGCCGCGGTACGTGGTGAGTGCTTTTCTTCTCGACTCGCATCGTCCAACACTACACTCCTAAATTAAATTGCACATATTAGATAACAAAAATACATATTTTTTAGTTTTTTTTCACACATATTATAGAAAAACTTACATGTCCAAACTAAAAATATGCCGGTATATGTGTGATTTGAACCAACACATGAACTCATAATTGTCTGTCCCACCCTCGACCAGACCTTCCAAATACGGCGAAGCTTGGAAAGTCGAAAAATCTTGGGCATGACACAAGGTGTCTGCGCTGCAATCGGATCATCATCATCATCATCATCATCATCATCATCATCATCATCATCATCATCATCATCATCATCATCATCATCATCATCATCATCATCATCATCATCATCATCACCGTGGTCGTCGTGGTCGTGGTCGTCGTCTTTGCCGTCGTGGTCGTCTTCACCATCATCCACCACATTATCCATCATCTCATATCATCGTCACCCACATTTTGCACTGGAGTACGAACCCATACTGGAGTACGAACATCACCGACATAGTCATCGTCGACAATAGATAAAGAAGGCCCAAGTCTCGCTGCAACAACTTCTTCTGCCACTTTCATTTTAATTCCACGAGCGGATGCAAGAATTATTCGCTGCAATAACTTGATGTTTGTTGTTACCCACACAAAATCTAAACCATTGTTTGGTAATAGCCAAATGTCGTCATAAATGACCAATACATGCTCTAATTGGAGAAACATGCGTTATTATATTTGTAAATCATCCTACACACATAAATTAAAAATAGGACAGGCATCTAACGTGAAACAAAATTACACTGACAGATTTTCTTACATGCATCATTAAATATATGGATACTAGCTGTATTGGCACTTGCATTATCAAATAAAATAGAAGAATAATTTTTTCTATTAATAAATATGAATCTAAAATACGGAGTGTTTGAGTAGTAATTAAACTGTAAAAATTCAAAATTTAAATTGTGACAAAAAAGTTACTGCAGTTGACATGCACTAAACGCTGTCTGTCTGAGAATCAACAGCCGCAACAATCAAAATTTGTCAGCGATAAATAAGAAAATTATAATTTACGATCCGATTTTAGTTTTTGGGAATTATACTAAAAGTTCTTTTCTTTGATATACTTGTATTTTCAATATTGTTATCTAAATGTAATTATGTAATATGCACAATGTTGTATTATATAAAGTATTAAATTAGTATGATGAATAATAAGTTTATATTTTTAAAATTTTATAAGATTGGAGTATATATATATATTATCTTTCACTTGGAATTCTTTAATTCAAATAGTTACACATCCAGATGTCATAGGCTGATGAGGGTTCGTTGGCCACCATAGAAATATGTCGAGTGCATTGTGTATTTTTGGTGTATCTATGTTGGAAAAAGAGATAGTGTATATTTTGGGTGTTGTAGGTGTATTCCTCTGTCTCCTACCCTGCCCTGCCCCCTCAATCTCTTCGTTTATATCTATATTAAATTATTAATAGTTCATATCCAGGGCAAACTAGCCCAGATCATAGCCCACATGCCAATTATTGGGTGGAATCTTAAACGGATCGTCCATTTATAATTTAATCCCTAATAATATTTGCAGGGATAATTACAGTTTTGGTCCCCCAAGTTTGCACGTTTTTCACTTTTGGTCCCCCATTTACCGCCGTCAATAAAATACACACTAATGTTGTCACATTTTAACACGCCCTCCGTATGTTTGACCGTCAAGTAGTAACGGTCAACTGTTGAATTATGGCTGAATTTGGGATTTTTCATTGAGAAAATTGCACTCAGACCTCTGCATTCTTTTAAAATATTCTAAAAACCCCTAAAATATATTTTTAACCCTAATTTAACCCCAATTTCACCATTTAATCAATTTGACAAACGACCCTCATTTTTACCACCATTACCGCTGACCGTTGACCGCTGTTGATTTTTTTTTTTTTAACTTTTTGTTTCGGCATTGATTTTATTTTTAATACTGTTTTTGACGCCGTTCACCGACATTGTATTCCCGGTTAACAATGTTGACTTTTTTATTTTTCTTGATTTTTTTGAACTTTTTTCTGTGACTTTTTTTTCCCGATCAACACAATATTATTATTGTATAACACATTAATAATATTATATTAATATCTAGTATCATAATATTAAGGGTAAAATTCATTTTGCACCCCTGTACTATGAGAAAGGTATCGTTTACCCCCCTGATGTATGAAAAACATCAAATACCCCCCTGCCGTTAACTTTTTTCTTGAATCCGTTAGTCAAACCCTTTGACTGGCCGTTATAAAGACCCGTTGGCTTTTTTTTGACGAAATTACCCCCAATAATATCTATATAGGTTTTGTTTGATTGGCCAATTTTTTGGATACGTTTGTTTTTGCTGAAAAGAATAAGAAACATGTTCAGTTGTTTTTGAAGAATCTAAAATTAAGTTGTTTGGTTACAATCAATATGAAACATAGTTAGTTGGTTTACAAATATGTGGATCTAAGACAAATGAAGAATTCAAGAACAGAAGAAAAAATGGGTAGTGAAAAAAACATGTTGAAAAGAGTGAAAAAATGGCTGAATAAGTGGGAAAATTTAGTAAAAAAAGGGCTAAAACTAGACAATCTATATATAGAGATTATTGGGGGTAATTTCGTCAAAAAAAAAAAAGCTAACGAGTCTTTATAACGGCCAGTCAAAGGGTTTGACTAACTTATTCAAGAAAAAAGTTAATGGCAGGGGGGTGTTTGATGTTTTTCATACATTAGGGGGGTAAACGATACCTTTCTCATAGTACAGGGGTGCAAAATGAATTTTACCCTAATATTAAAGTTGCAAATTTTTAACAAAGTTTTTATCTAAAATTCTGAGGCCTAAACACAATTTTAAAAAAAATCTAAAGTTCATAATTTCTTCCCCTCAATTTTTTTTCGTGGAACCGCCAATGCATCCCAAATTTCTTCCCAACACAATATGAAGAAGATGAATTAGGCCTGTGCGGAGTAATTTGGAAATGAGATAACCACTCTAGTACAACGATTTTTAGGGTTTACCCCGGCCGTTAATTCTTATCTTTTTTTATTTGTTTTAAAAATTTCCCATCATTGAGTTGCGTTGACGTTTTCTATTTTTCTTTTATTTTGACTTCTTTTATGATATTATTTTTCTCGCTGATTATCATCTTTGGCTTTCTTTTTTAAATTATATTATTCTCACTACTCAACAATTTAAATAAAAATCAATAAAAAAAAATGTCAACGTTGTTAACCTGACATTCAACATCGGTCAACAACGGCAAAAAAAGATCAATCGAAAAAAGAGTCAACCGAGTTAAAAAGAAAGTCAACGTCGGATTACCCAATTTTAAAAAATCGGGTTCATTGGTTAAAATTGGTTAATTGATGAAATTGGGGTTAAATTGTGGTTGAATAAAATTTTAGGTGTTTTTATAATATTTTGAAAGAATACAGGGGTTTTATTGCAATTTTCTCAAAGAAAAACCCCAAATTCAACCGTTGACCGTTACTTCTTAACGGTCAAACAGACGGAGGGACTAAATGTGTTAAATGAGACAATATTAGTGTCTATTTTGTTGACAACGGTAAATGGGAGACCAAAAGTGAAAAACGTGCAAACTTGGGGGACCAAAACTGTAATTATCCCATATTATAAAATATATATTCATTTGAGCATATCTGCTGAGCTGGGAAGTTCAGTTGGTAGGTGAGACTCCTATTTTAGAGCACACATCATTTTATTTTCTTATTGTCCATGAATTTCATGCTACATATAAAATATACATTCATTTAAATATATTATTCCACCTTGCGCCAAATTGTTCAAAATGTTTATTATTAAAACAAAACCAAACTGCATATACATCACCAACATGGTCTGTCATGCTACACCTGATAACATGCAACGATAGATTTATGATTTAAAATCACCCGGTGTAGCACTAATATCATAATAATTTAACTTTATGTCACCCACTCTAGTTATATTTAATTTTAATCTTTACATCAATTTACTCTTTAGACGTAATAAATTGGAGTGAGTAACATATGATATACTAAAATTAATAACATCATCATACAGCAATTAACACTGAATGGCGAATGCCATGCACGCAACTTAAACTTGTGTTTTTAAGTTCACAAAATACACTGAATAGCGAATTCCATGCACCCTCCTGAATACCTTATGTTTGTACGGTCATCAAGTGGCAGAGCCAGCATAGGATCGGACCATGGGGGTCATGGCCCCCCAACGTTTCTCAAATTTCTATTATTTTATTTATAAATTTAAAGAAACTAATTGAACTTCAAATAATATTCCTTGGCTTCAAGACGATGGTCGAATGGTTGGAGAGCCGACTAACAAACTGCCCGTTATTCTCGGCGGTGTCAATCTTCGACTGCCCGAGCGGAGGGGAAAGCTCGAAATTCTGCACAAGCCTGCCCAAAGTGATGCTCATAATAGGCATCGCCATCGTAATCCCCGGGCAGCTCCGCCGCCCAACTCCAAACGGAATATACTTAATGTCATTCCCATTAACTTCGACATTGGACTCCTCTTCCAAGAATCTTTCGGGCCTAAATTCTTCGGGCTTTTTCCATTGGGCCGGGTCGTTGGCTAGCCACCATGCATTGACGAAGATCCTACTCTCTGCCGGGATTTCGTAGCCTCCGAGGTTGGCTTTCTGGAGGTTCATGTGTGGGACCAAACAAGGAACCACCATTCTTAGACGAAGGGTTTCTTTTAGCACGGATTGAAGGTACGGGAGTTTGTGAGTATCGGGCTCTGTCACTTGCTTATTCGGGCCTAGCACATTGTCTAACTCGGCCCGAAGTTTGTTTTGGGTCTCCGGGTTGTTGACGAGTTCTGCTATGGCCCATTCTAGTGTCCAAACAATAGTCTCTATTGCTGGTCGTCGATCACATATATAAAAACATTATAATTAAAGTGATGTCGAAACATATATATTGTAATTTAAATATGTTTAAAGAAACAAGAAAATAGTGAATATATACCGGCTACATTCATGTTCTCGACAATATAAAGAACATTGTCTTCGTTGATCTCGCCGTTCGCTTGACATTCTAGAAAATGATCGATTCCACATTTGAGGAGGTTTTTGTCCGTCGCCTCTGTCGATGCAATCTTCCTACACGCGAAAGTTGAAATTACAAGTCACAACCGTATCATAAAAATGAACCATAAATTAAAATTAATGCGAATCAAGCTAATTTCAAGACAATAGTTAGATCCTAATTGCTTTGTTCTATGCTATAACTAGTGAAATTCATCGAGTATAGATCTCATCATAATTGGTTATAAATAATTATTCATTTTACGATACAACGGCACATATGTGTGCGTGATGTGTCATTAATTATGTGCAAATCTACAGTAAAAAAAAAAAAAAAATACGAAGTCAATATTCATTTAAAAAAAGAAAAAGAAAAGAAAAGTAGACTTACTTCCTCGCTTCAACAAAAGAGTCCTTGTACAAGTTCAATCTTCTTCTAGTAACCTCCTTGCATTTATTCAAGTAGCCTCTCAAGAAAGGGCGAAAAATCGGTACAAAATCACCAAAATTGTAATTACGACTCTGCCCCAATCCACTCCTCTCACCATTCACATTCTTGAGCTTTACGTACAACGGATCTTGTTCGCTCTCGAATTTTTTATTGAACATGATCTTGTACACAATGTTATAGACCATGAGCTCAATCCGCCGCCTCAGCACCACCCCTTCCGTCGATGCTGCAGTATTATTCCTCATATCCTCCACCACCGCCGCCGCCTCCGCCTCCCAGTCGCCGCTGTACTGGCGGACCACCTTGTTGGTGAAGAAGGGCACGGTCACGATCCGCCGCATCTTCCGCCAGTGGTCGCCATAGTCGGTGAAGATCATGTCCTGCCCTTTTCCGGTGAAGATGTCGTAGACGATGTTTCTCGAGCGGGACCCGAACTCTTTGCCCTGAGTGAGGAGGACCTCCTTTGCCAGCTCCGGCGAGGATACGACGGCGATGCGGCGTTGGCCCATTCGGAGGAGGAACACATGGCCGAATTTCTTGGCGTATCTGATGAAGTCGTGGTGGTCTAAGTTGTTCCCCACTTGAAACCAGCTCCCGAATATGGGTAAGGTGAAGGGCCCCGGCGGCATATTCCGGGGTCTGCCGCCGATCTTGGATACCACTACGGCGGCGATGGCGGCGGCGATGAGGCTGAGGAGGACTTTTTGGAGGAGGAGAAAATCCATTATATGGGAAGATGACAAGCTAAGTGAGCTTGAAATGGTGGTGGTGTGAAGTTGTACGTTCCACATGTAAGGACGACGTATTTATAGAGTGAAGGTAGTTCAACTAGTGCCAGGCATCTCGGTTTTATCAGCCAACCGACCCACTTTTACCCGTAACTTTGGACCGATAATTTTTCGGCTCATAACTTTCTTGTCGGGCTGGTAATTTTAAGCCAACCAACTTTTTTAATAATTCTTTTTAGTATAAATATTTAATTGTAATTCTTATTTTTTTTAATGTTAAAATAATATATAAAAGAAGATAGAAACTCAAAAACTCAAAACACAAATTTATAAACCTCTCCGTATTATTTATATTTTCATATTTTTCATTATATATTTACTTATTGTAGAAGTTTATTAAAGAAAAGTCTTAATTTTAAAGTTAAGATTTTTATAACATAATTTTTCAAAAAAAAAATGAATATTTTTGGATACACTTTTAAAAACATCTTATTATTGTAAATAATAAAAAAAAAAAAAAATAGGTGGCCGATAATACAATCAACCATTCATTGTTTACCCGACCCATAATGATCGGGCCGATAATGATTTTCAATTTTCTGCATAATCGAGTGGTCGGGTCAGATAAGTAATTGGCCGATAATTACCTGACTCAGACCGACGACTAGCCCTATGTTCAACCCTATATAATTAATCCTTGGTCTTAGCAACTGGGTATTTTATAAAGGAAACATTATTTGGGTCAAGTGAAACGATATGTTTTATTTTTATAAAACTCCATTCGGTGAACTTCTTAAATTGACAAATATAACTTCAATGGATAATGTAGGTTCAATTTCTTATTTATCACCAAAGTTTTTTTTTTTTGAATTAGTGATAGTTGTATACAATAAATGTTTAATAAATATGTCAAATAATAAAATTAATAAACTACTTATTTAATGGTGCCTTATTCGGGTTACGTAGTAGGAAACTCAAAATCGGCTCTTAAAAATTTTTCGGGCTTGGTAAAATGACTCAAACTTGGTCCATTTTATTTATCACCAAAGTGTTCAAAAGAAAAAAAGTGTTTTTTGTTGATTAGTGTTAGATGTATGAAAAAAAATGTTAATAGATATGTCAAGTAATAAAATTAATAAATTATTTATTTAATCGGGATTTATTCGGATCGAGTCATAGGGAGCTCAAATTTCGGCTCATAAAATTTTCGAGCTTGATAGAATGACTAAAACTCGATCCAACTCACAATTAATTTGGTTCGACTCAAATAAAACCTGGTCGGGCCATCAGACTGCGGGTAAGCCCGTCTCCATTGATATTCTTCTAGCGAAATGAAAACATAGGGAGTTTATCTTGGATACCACTACGGCGGCAGATGACAAGTGAGTTGTGCTACAGGTATATAACGTATTAAATAATAAATAATAAAATGATGGTTTTTTCAACCCTATATAATTAATTAATCCAGGTATTAGCAATTGGGTGATTTAAAAAGGAAACATTATTAGGGGCAAGATGAGGAGATATTTTGGATTTTTATAAAACTCCATTAGCTCACAACTTATTAAATTGACTCATCTTGTCTTTGCCAAAAATATTGGAATCAATATGAATAATACAGCTCAAGTATGGGTTTTCTTTAATGGAATTAAAAAGTATTAAGGACGTGGATGTAAATAAGTTTACTATTGAACTGATTCATCTTTCTTTTTTTTTTTTTTTTTTTTTATTTGTCTATTATTTTATTTTTTGTGTCTTGTTTAAACAGAAAGGAGAATCATCACACTAAAATGCAAACCCTAATTCACGACTCGGTAAATAAATCCGAGAGTGTGAGCTTACCTTGTGTGCTTCTGTTACCAAGATAAATGTTGTTGTGCTGATCTGTCTGCACGTTAACATTGCTGGCCAACATGGCAACATGCCGGAGGAATAAAACTATGGAAAAAATATGTTGAAAAAAACTACGAAGAAGTCATTAAAATTGTAAAACAAAAGAAAAAACTGTAAGAGAAAAAGTCAACGTCGAAACCTGCGATGAAGAACGTCGGCTGAATGGCAATCAACCGCGGCAACATTCAAAATTGGGTTAAAATTGGTGAATTGGTGACACAAATCATAGATTGAGTGCCCTTAAAGGGATAACTAAGCAATAAAACTTGGGATTTCCTTTGTTAGTAATAATGTTAAAAGAATGGGTTACTTTGCAAAAAAAAAAAAAAAAAAAAAAATGCCTCTCTTCTATTTAAGTTGCTTTGCCATCGGCCCAAAAATTAGGATTGTTTTTTTCGATAATAAATGTTGAAGAATTGTGTTTCTTTGCAAAATAGAAAAAGAGCTAATAGCACAGACCCCCCTGTGTTATTTCTAATTGGTGAAAAACACCTCATATTAAAAATATTAGCAAGAAACCCTCTATATTGTGTTTTTCGAAGCACACCAACCCTTATTTCGAAATTGAATGTTGACTTATATGAAATGACTGAAATACCCTTACAAAATAAATATTAAAAACAGAAAACATAAAAAAATGCAAAAAGCAATTGCAACAAAACTAGGGGTGGAAACCGGAACGAAATTTCCGATTTCCGCCGGTTCCGATCCGAATATTTCCGATTATGGAACTGATTTTTGTAATCCATTTTCCGAAAATCCGATTTCTGATTTTTCCGAAAAAAATCGGATCGGAATCGGAATTCGATATAAATTTTTTGGAATTTCCGAATTCCGATCCGAAAATAATTCCGAATAATTCCGAAATTTTCCGAATAATTCCAAAATTTTCCGAATTTTTTATACTTTTAAAAATTATTATACATTTATATATAGTCCATATCTATATATATATAAAAAGACAATCCTTGGCCTAATATGTTGACACGTGGCACTTTAGGGTTTCAAAACCCTAGGGCAGTTTTTATAATTTTCTTATAGTCCTAGGACTATTTTGTAAGAAATAAAACACGTTACCCATCTTCTCCCCAACTGCATCTGGAACTTCTCACAATTTTTCCCCGTAACTTCTTTTCATCAGTTTCTTTAAACTTTTTCTTATAACTTCTCAATTCAAATTGCATATCAATAATTTAGTATTTCGTTCTGCAAAGAATCGCACACAGAAATCTTCCAAAAAATATTGATGAGCCGAAAATTGAAGTGTCACCCATAAATCTTTTAATCCATAAAGTTTGGTAAGTTTCGAGCCATTACTTGCACTTTATCTGTCAAAAACTTCTCTTGCAAAACAATATTCTCTCTATTCTTACTATTTTTTGTCTTCATATTCTTGATTTTATTGCTCCATGGAAACATTCAAAAGATTTCCTTTTAATTTGATTTCATTGGTAATAGTTCTCATTCGTGACGTATCAATGGACTCTTTTATAAGTAGTTTTCAAGAAGTTGTTAATTTGCAGTTCTTCTTTTCAAATGTTTATGAAACTTGATTAATTGTTGAATATTTCCAAAAAATTAATAAATTCATGTAGTTTGACAAGACATTAACCAACCCTTATAATTTTTTTTCCCTTTTAATTTCTTGGCAGATGTACATGACGAGATTGAAACACATGAAAAGGATTCATATTGACACTTCGAATAATGAATTGGAATATTTAAATTGTCTGTATATATAGACCCGTCGAATCCTTTTTCCTGACTTAGGTACGTAAGCTTCCAATGTTGGACTTACTCTGTCATTAGCCGGTTGTATATGATAACAATGAAAAAACAAAAAGAAAGATTTTTTTTTACACGTTGTATATGATAACAATTCTTCTTTCTTCTTATATACTCTCAATATTTTGTCTCCATTTTTATTCTACCATCAAGAATTTGTCAAATTCTATTCAATTAATTCTATTCAATTTGGTGTTAGACTTCTGAAAGTTTTGTTTGTTTCTGTAAAGATTTTTATGATTATGTTTTATGATGATTATATTTAGTTTTTGTTTCGTGTACCTATGAAATTTACTTTTAAAAATTCTTTCCAATTTGACTAAGGATTATGTTTTGGGTTGAAATCCGGGAGCGTCAGGAAGCTTAAGTTTCAAATTCTAATTTGGTGGTTGAGGCTGCCGTCCAATTTTCACAGCGGAAATAGCAGCCATGATGCTCTTCGTCATGGGTTCATTGCTCACTTATTAAAAGATGATTGATCAACTTCACGCTGTTGTTCCCTTAAATATGTTCAGGTTCTTTTCTTCTCCTTTTCTTTTTTCTTCTAAGGAAAAATGTTATAATCTTTGTGTTGTAGTTTCAAAATGAGCAATTCTAGAATTTTTTTATTTAGTATCATTTAGTTAGTATTTCAAAAGCAGTTCAATATTCTTAGATACACAACAAAAGTTTTAACTAGAGATTACGACGGTTACTCAAGAAATAATAATTTAAATTGACAATTAAGAAGGCATTGTTTTAGAAGTAAATTGCAATAGTATAAGTTTGTGTGTATTTTGATTCTCGGGGAAATTTGTAACATATAAATAATAGTTAAGGTTTACAAATGGTATAAATTTTATATTAGTAGCAGTTAGATAGTAATGTTCGAATTGATGATGTTAAGAAATTTGAACGGGGTGTGTTTTCAGTTGGATAATTTGTCTTGATCCCTTTTTGTTCTTTCATCATCGTCTGCCAGAAAGAATGATAATTCGACATAGTATATATAACTTTTCAAGATTTTCTTGAATGTTCCAGCATTTAACATTTTTATGAGTCTGCCTTTCTAATAATTTAAATTTTAATAATAATACTCTAAAACAAAGCTTTTACATACAGTTTGTCTGTGTGTTTGTGTTTGATATAAGCAATATCGTTAATGCATTTTACTAAAACTTTTTTACATAATTTAAAAATTAGTTTCAGTTCTATTATTATTGAGCTCATTTCAGTTACGGGTTGAATATGTGGGCTCTTTTAAGAATATACAAGAGTGGAAGAAAAGTCTGTGGCACTGAATATTGTTACCAAGGAACAAGTTGATTTACGGTGTGTTTAAATTTTTAAGAATGGTATCTTAACTACAAGTTTATTGCTTCTTATATTATATTTAAGAATGGTATTTTTATGACTTTATTCATTCTCGGGATGCAATATTGGTTGAAAGTATGGTAATTAGTGTTTATGTTGATGCAATAATTAAAAGTCTTATGAATCATAACATTTTAACTCCTCACGATTTAATTTTATTAAGATTAATATATAAATGTTCAACACCTGATATAACTCTATTGTTAAAATCGTTCTCAATACAATTTTTATTTTTATATTAACTGGTTCAACTTACATCAAGTCGGATGACGCTAAAAAGTTATACCTAAATTGATTAAAGAATCCATCATATTTTCAATTTTTTTCAAACAAAAATTGTATGAACTTGATTAAATTCCCTTTTACTTAAATTCGGTATGTTACATATGTTTATTTTTTTTTCAATTAATAAAAAACTTTCGCTTTGAAACCGACCCCGTGCCTGTGCATCGCACGGGTGAAGTACTAGAAATGTTGACACGTGGCACTTTAGGTTTCAAACCCTAGGGCCGTTTTTGTAATATCGTGATTTCTTAATGACGTTTTTGTTATTTTAGTTGGTCAGTTTTATTAGCATTTGGCAGTTTTTTAAAATAAAATCTCCACACGATATTAAAATTCATTTCCTATTAGAAAACTTCCACATTTTGAAAACTTCTCCCACTTTATCAAAAAATAAAAAATAAGGAACACACCGTTTCATCTCCCCTAAATTTCAACATCGTTTTTTCAAAAAAAAAACACCGTTTCGAACCACTGCATTCCATCGTCACATTTACGAGCTATTTGTTACCCAGCCCTCCATGTTTGCTTCAATTTTCATTGACTAAATTATGATATGATTTTGTTGCTTATTTTAGAAAATTGTGACTTTTAGTTGTGCGTCTCAAGACCAAGACATATTCACTCTACTGGATTTTGAAAAGGTTCTCATTTTGTTTTAGGTTTGTTCATAAATTTTCCCTATTCTTGCAATGGGCTTCTTTTTAATTTGAGATTTTTGTTCTTTCAGAATGTGGTTTTTTTTTTTTTTTTTTTTTTTTTACAATATGATCATTCTTACAAGTCTGGGAGTAGAATCATTCTTCAACAAAAACCGAGCCTCAAGATAATATATTCAAAAGTTCTTCAACAAAAAACCCCGTAAGATATCTGTAGCATTTTCCAATTCTCTTTAACTCCTGCATGATTCTTAAGATATATGTAGCATTTCTTAGTTCTCTTTCACCCTGTTTTTGTCTCAAAAGTTTTTCCCCATTTAATTTATGTTTATGGTTATTCTCGGATGAACAATTGGTTTTTGTTTTGGTGGAAGCCTTGGAGGATATTTGTATGTTTCTCCCTATCTCTCCGTCTCCTTCTCTGAAACAGTCCAAGTTATTGTGAATTATTTTCACTTCAGAATCAATTTATTTGCTCTGCATATTTTCATATAATTGATGATTTTTTTTTTTTATTATTTTAGCAGACTGTTCTGGACAAAGCCTTGGAGGGTAACGGATTTTTTCCCCCCATTGTATCTCCATATCCTTTCTTTGAAATAATCTATGGTATTGTCATTTATTCACTTCAAATACAGTTTATTTGCCCTACATATTGTATTCCAATTTATGCTGAAACAATTTCAGATATTGATTCTTCATAATGCTCGAATTTGTCGGTTTTAATATTCAAATATTTGTTTTAACGTTTTTAATTGCTAGAGTTATACATTTTTGTTTGAGAAACATGGTTATAGTTTTCAAAGTTATAGTTTTGGGGGACATCGAACAAAATGGTTATAGTTTTGAGATTTTTTTGTTAGATACATTTGAAAGTTTATTTTCGTATTTTCAATAAAGTCGAATTACAACTTCGAATCCCACTGCAAAGTTCAAATTAGTATTTTTGGTTATGTGATATACATTAGAACAAAATTTTGGGAAACAAATAATATTTTTCACAAAGATGAGTTTGATTTTAATTCATGTTTTTACAAATGTTTGATATTTGAAAAGCTATAATATGCAATTAGTACTTTTGTAGTGCAATTTGTTATTTTTGTTTTCTTTAAGGTTGAACAAGTAACTGCATTAGAATATATTTGTTTTTATTTAGTGTGATTCAAGTCATGCGTTAAATCTTATTATGACAATGTCCAAATTTTGACTTCGACAAGCGACTCCAGAGGCGAAGCATCAGTGATCGAATTTGTTAACTATTAAAATGGAAGGACATGATAATATAAATTTTCTTCAACGATTACTGAAATATTTACTACAATCACGACAATGGTAGTTTATAATTGTTGTATCTTATGATTACAACTACAGGTATACAACTATAAACATTGATTTATGGATGTTCGTATTTATGCAATTTTATATTACTATAAAATGTATTTTTCAGTATTTATATTTTATATACGTGTGTATATATATATATCAGTCAGTTTTGTTAAAGAACGAAATAATGATGTCGTCAATTGCTGGAGTTGTAGAATACATGTATGACAAGTTTATTAATTTTTGCTTTATTCAATATACTTCATTTCTTTAGCAATCTATTCATATTATGACGATTTAAGTTCATATATCCCTTCGTCAATTTAATTTTCCTAATAAATTTTATTTTATATTTTTTATTACTATTTTTATTGATGACATATTTAAATATTTTATTAATTACTTTTGTAAATGCTACTCCGTGCATCGCACGGGTGTAGTACTAGTTTTATACTAAAATTGAGGCAACTACAACTTTCCAATTTTGGATTGGGCCGTAAATTTTTTATTTAAAAATAGATCATTTGACCCATTTAAGTTGGCCCAATATGCAAACTACACTTCCCATTTCAAACTTAATTTCTTCTCTACCTCATTTTCATGACAGTGCTGCGCCGCTTCTTCATCCAAAAGAGAGAAAAATTAAAGAAAACGAAAAAGCCTAATCAAATTTTTACTTCTTTCTTCTTCTCAGCCAGACCCTTTGCTCAGGCTTCTTCTACGTCGTTAGTCTGTACCCCATCGGCTTACTTCTTCGTCTCGATCGATTTTCGTCATCTAAAGAGAACCTTAATTTTTTTAATATTTTTTGTGATTTCTGTAGATATTTCATAATTTTAGGAATTATTTATGCGTAACATGTCCATTTGTTTTGGTAATATGAAAGTAATTGAAATTCTTGATTATGTTGTACTATGTAGACAGATTAGCCACCGATTGTTGCTGATTTTT